>NW_028126261.1:0-732000 GCF_965194825.1 Balaenoptera physalus | reverse complement strand
CTCGTGGTGGTGGTGGGAATAGTCGTGTCTGTGGTAGAAGTAGTTTCGCTCGTGATGGTGGTAGGAGTAGCAGGTTCTGTGGAAAATATGGGAGCGCTTGTGCTGGTTGTGGTAGTAGTAGTTTCTGGGGTAGAATTAGGGGCTCTCGCTGTGGTGGTAGGAGTAGTAGTTTCTGTGGTAGAAGTAGTTGCGTTCGTGGTGGTGGTAGGAATAGTAGTTTCTGTAGCAGAAGTAGGAGCTCTCTTCCTGTTGGTAGGAGTAGTAGTTTCTGTTGTAGAAATAGGATCGCTCGTGATGGAAGTAGAGGTAGCAGGGCCTGTGGTAGAAGTAGGTGCTCTCGTTGTGGTGGTAGGTGTAGAAGGTTTTGCGGTACAAGTAGATCCACTCGCAGTGGTGGTAGGAGAAGCAGGTTTTGTGGTAGAAGTAGTAACGCTTGTGGTGGTGGTTGGAGTTGCATGTTCTGTGGTAGAAGTTGGAATGCTCATGGTGTTGGTAGGGTAGTAGTTTCTTTGATAGAAGTAGGAATGCTCGTTGTGTTGGTAGGAGGAGTAGTGTCTGTGGTAGAAGGAGGAGCGCTCGTGGTGCTACTTGGAGTAATAGTGTCTGTGATGGAAGTAGGAGCGCTCGTGGTGGTGTTAGGAGTAGTAGTATCTCTGGTAGATGTAGTTCGCTCGTGGTGGTTTTAGGAGCAGTAGTTTCTGCAGTAGAAGTAGGAGTGTTCGTTGTGGTGGTTGGAGTAGTAGTTTCTGTGGTAGAAGTAGGAGTGCTCTTGGTGGTGGTAGGAGTAACAGGGTCTGTGGTACAAGTAGGTGCTCTTGTGGCGGTGGTAGGAGTAGTAGTTTCTGTGGTAGACGGACTGGTGATCGTGGGGTTGGTAGGAGTAGTAATGTCTTTTGTAGAAATATGTGCACTCATGGTGGTGGTAGGAGTAGTAGTGTCAGTGGTAGTAGTAGTTGCACTCGTGGTGGTGGTAGGAGTAGTCGTTTCTGTGCTAGAAGTACTTTTGCTCGTGGTGGAGTTAGGAGTAGTATTGTCTGTGGTAGAAATAGGAGAGCTCGTGGTGGTGGTAGGAAGAGTACTGTCTGTGGTAGAAGATTTTGTGCCCGTTCCCGTGGTATTAGTAGTAGTTCCTGTGGTAGAAGTAGGAGCGTTCCTGGTGGTGGTAGGAGTACTAGTGTCTGTAGTAGAAGTAGGGGCGCTCGTGGTGCTGTTGGGTGTTTAATTTCTGTGGTTGAATTAGGAGCGCTCATTGTGGTGGAAGCAGTTGCAGTGCCTGTGGTAGAAGTAGGTGCTCTCATGGTAGTGGTACGAGTAACAGGGTCGCTGTTAGAAGTAGTTTTGCTCGTGTTGGTGTTAGGAGAAGCATGGTCTGTGTTTGAAGTAGGAGCACACTTGGTGGTGGTAGGAGTTGCACAGTCTGTGGAAGTATTAGGAGCGCTCATGGTCTTGGTAGTATTGGTTTCTCTGGTAGAAGTAGGAGAGCTCGTGGTGGTGTTCAGAGTACTAGATACTTTGTTAGAGGTAGTAGCGCACATGGTGTTGGTAGGAGTAGTACTGTCTGTGGTAGAAGTAGGAGCGCTTGTGGTGTTGGTGAGAGTAGTAGTGACTGTGGTAGAAGTAGGAACACTCGTCCTGGTTGTAGGTGTATTAGTGTCTGTAGTAGGAGTTGTTGCACTCGTGCTGGTGGTAAAAGTAGTAGTTTCTGTGGTAGAAGCAGGAGCGCTCGTGATGGTGTTAGGAGTAGTTGATTCTGTGGTAGAAGTAGGATTGCTCGTGGTGGTGGTAGGTGTAGTAGTGTCTGTGGTAGAAGTAGGATCGCTCGTGGTGGTGGTAGGTGTAACAGGTTTTGTGGTAGAAGAAGGAGCACTCATGGTGTTTGTGGTAGTAGTAGTTTCTAAGGTAGAAGTAGTGGCTCTCGTTCTGGTGGTAGGAAGAGTAGTGTCTGTGGTAGAAGTAGTTGCACTCGTGGTGGTGGGAGAACTAGTAGTTTCTGTGGTAGAAGTAGGAGCACTCTTGGTGGTAGGAGTAGTATTTTCTGTGGTAGAAGTATGATCGCTCGTGATGGAGGTAGTAGTAGCAGGGCCTGTGGTAGAAGTAGGTGCTTTCATAGTGTTGGAAGGAGTAGCATGTTTGTGGTACAAGTAGTTGCACTCGTGGTGGTGGTAGGAGTAGCAGGTTTTGTGCTAGAAGTAGTACCGCCTGTGGTGGTGTTTGTAGTTGCATGTTCTGTGGTAGAATTAGGAGCGCTCATGGTGGTGGTAGGGTAATAGTTTCCTTGGTAGAAGTAGGAGTGCTCGTTGTGTTGATAGGAGTAGTTGTGTCTGTGGTAAATGTAGGAGTGCTCGTGGAGGTGCTGAGAGTAGTAGTGTCTGTGGTAGAAGTAGGAGCACTGTTGGTATTGGTAGGAGTAGTAGTTTCTGTGGTAGAAGTAGGATCACTCATGTTGGTGGAAAGTGTAGAAGGGCCTGTGGTAGCAGTAGGTGGTCTCGTGATGGTGGAAGGTGTAGCAGGTTTTGTGGTAGAAGTAGGATCGCTCATGGTGGTGGTAGGGTAGTAGTTTCTTTCATAGAAATAGGAGTGCTCGTGGTGTTGGTAAGAGTAGTAGTGTCTGTGGTAGAAGTAGGAGCGCTCGTGGTGGTGGCAGGAGTAGTAGTGTATGTGCTAGAAGTAGCAGTGCTCGTGATTGAGGTAGGAGTAGTAGATTCTGCGGTAGATGTAGGACTGCTCGTGACGGTGGCAGGAGTAGTAGTTTCAATGGTAGAAGTAGGAGCGCTCTTGTTGTTGGTAGGAGTATTAGTTTCTGTATTAGAAGTACTTGCACTCGTGCTGGTGGTAGAAGTAGTAGTTTCTGTGGTAGAAGCAGGAGCGCTTGTGGTGGTGGTAGGAGTATTTGATTCTGTGGTAGAAGTAGGAGCCATCGTGGTGGTGGTAGGAGATGTAGTGTCTGTGGTAGAATTAGGAGTGCTCATGGTTGTGGTAGTAGTAGCAGGGCCTGTGGTAGAAGTAGATGTTCTCGTGGTTGTGGTAAGGATAGCAGGGTCTGTGGTAGAAGTGGTTGCAATCGCGGTGGTGCTAGGAGTAGTGGTTTCGGTGGTAGAAGTAGGTGCGCTAGTGCTGGTGGTAGAATAACTGTCGTCTGTGGTAGATGTAGGAGCTCTAGTGGTGGTGGTAGTAGTTGCACGGTCTGTGGTAGAATTATTTGTGCTCGGGGTGGTGGTAGGAGTAGCAGGTATTGTGGTAGAAGTAGGAGTGCTCGTGTTCGTGGTTAGAGTAGTACTGTCTGTGTTAGAAGTAAGAGCGCTTTTCCTGCTGGTAGTAGTTGCATGGTATCTGGTAGAAGTAGGAGGGCCATGGTTGTGATAGCAGCAGTAGTGTCTGTGGTAGAAGTAGTTGCGCTCGTGGTTGGTGTAGGAGTAGTAGAGTCTGTAGTAGAAATTGAAGCACTCATGTTGGTGTTAGGAGTAGTAGTGTCTGTGGTAGATGTACTTGCGCTCGTGGTGGTGGTAAGAGTAGTAGTATCTGTGTTAGAAGTAATTGCACTCATGGTGGCGGTAGGAGTACTAGTGACTGTGGTAGCTGTAGGAGCACTCTACGTGTTCATAGTAGTAGTAGTTACTGTGGTAGAATTTGGTGCTCTTGTGTTGGTCATAGGAGTAGGAGGGCCTGTGGTAGAAGTTGTTGCTCTCGTGGCGGTGGTAGGTGTAGCAGGGTCTGTTGTACAAGTAGGTGCTCTCGTGGTGGTGGTAGGAGTAGTAGTTTCTGTGTTAGAAACAGTGGTTCTCGTGGGGGTGGTAGGAGTAATAATGACTTTCATAGTTGTATAAGCGCTCGTGGAGGTGGCAGGAGTAGTAGTGTCTGTGGTAGAAATAGGAACCCTTGTGGTGGAGTTAAGAGTAATAGTGTCTGTGGTAGATGTATTTGCACTCGTGGTGGTGGTAGGAGTAATAGTTTCTGTGGTAGAAGTTGCAGCACTGTTGGTATTGGTAGGAGTAGTAGTTTCTGTGGTAGAAGTAGGATCACTCATGTGGTGGAAGGTGTAGAAGGGCCTGTGGTAGCAGTAGGTGGTATCGTGATGGTGGAAGGGGTAGCAGGTTTTGTGGTAGAAGTAGGATCACTCATGGTGGTGGTAGGGTAGTAGTTTCTTTCATAGAAATAGGAGCACTCGTGGTGTTGGTAAGAGTAGTAGTGTCTATGGTATAAGTAGGAGCGCTCGTGGTGGTGGCAGGAGTAGTAGTGTATGTGCTAGAAGTAGGAGCGTGCCTGGTTGAGGAAGAAGTAGTTGATTCTGCGGTAGAAGTAGGAGTGCTCGTGATGGTGGCAGGAGTAGTAGTTTCTATGGTAGAAGTAGGAGAGCTCCTGTTGTTGGTAGGAGTATAAGTTTCTGTAGTAGAAGTACTTGCACTCGTGTTTTTGGTAGGAGTAGTAGATATTGTGGTAGAAGCAGGAGAGCTCGTGCAGGTGGTAGGAGTAGTAGTTTCTGTGGTAGAAGCAGGAGTGCTTGTGGTGGTGGTAGGAGTATTTGATTCTGTGGTAGAAGTAGGAGCCATCGTGGTGGTGGTAGGAGAAGTAGTGTCTGTGGTAGAATTAGGAGTGCTCATGGTTGTGGTAGTAGTAGCAGGGCCTGTGGTAGAAGTAGATGCTCTCGTGGTTGTGGTAAGAATAGCAGGGTCTGTGGTAGAAATAGTTGCAATCGTGCTGGTGGTAGGAGTAGTAGTTTCGGTGGTAGAAGTAGTTGTGCTAGTGCTGGTGGTAGAATTACTATCGTCTGTGGTAGATGTAGGAGCTCTAGTGGTGGTGGTAGTAGTTGCACGGTCTGTGGGAGAATTAGTTGTGCTCGGGGTGGTGGTAGCAGTAGCAGGTATTGTGGTAAAAGTAGGAGTGCTCGTGGTTGTGGTTAGAGTAGTACTGTCTGTGTAAGAAGTAAGAGTGCTATTCCTGCTGCTAGTAGTTGCACGGTATCTGGTAGAAGTAGGAGGGCCATGGTTGTGATAGCAGCAGTAGTGTCTGTGTTAGAAGTAGTTGCGCTCGTGGTGGGTGTACGAGTAGTAGAGTCTGTAGTAGAAATTGAAGCACTTATGTTGATGTCAGGAGTAGTAGTGTCTGTGGTAGATGTACTTGCGCTCGTGGTGGTGGCAAGAGTAGTAGTATCTGTGTTATAAGTAATTGCACTCATGGTGGTTGTAGGAGTACTAGTGACTGTGGTAGCTGTAGGAGCACTCTACGTGTTCATAGTAGTAGTAGTTAATGTGGTAGAATTTGGTGCGCTTGTGTTGGTCGGAGGTGTAGGAGGGCCTGTGGTAGAAGTTGTTGCTCTCGCGGTGGTGGTAGGTGTAGCAGGGTCTCAGGTATAAGTAGTGGCAATGGTGATGGTAGTAGGAGTGGCTGATTCTGTGGTAGAAGTAAGATCGCTCGTGATCGTTGTACTAGTAGTCGTGTCTGTGGTAGAAGTAGGAGCCCTCAATGTGGTGTTAGGAGTAGTAATGTCTGTGGTAGGTGTATGAGCGCTCGTGGTGGTGGTAGGAGTAGTATATTCTGTGGTAGAAGTACTTGCCCTCGTGGTGGTGTTGGAGTAGCATGTTCTGTGTTAGAAGTAGGAGAGTTCGTTGTGGTGGTAGAAGTTGCACAGACTGTGGTACAAGTAGAAGTGTTCGTGGTGCTGGTAGTAGTTGTTTCTCTGTTAGAAGTAGGAGAGCTAGTGGTGATGGTAGGAGTAGTAGATTTTTTGGGAGAAATTGGAGCGCTCGTGGTGCTGGAAGGAGTAGTACTATCTGCGGTAGAAGTAGGAGTGCTCGTGGTGGTGGTGGGAATAGTCGTGTCTGTGGTAGAAGTAGTTTCGCTCGTGATGGTGGTAGGAGTAGCAGGTTCTGTGGAAAATATGGGAGCGCTTGTGCTGGTTGTGGTAGTAGTAGTTTCTGGGGTAGAATTAGGGGCTCTCGCTGTGGTGGTAGGAGTAGTAGTTTCTGTGGTAGAAGTAGTTGCGTTCGTGGTGGTGGTAGGAATAGTAGTTTCTGTAGCAGAAGTAGGAGCTCTCTTCCTGTTGGTAGGAGTAGTAGTTTCTGTTGTAGAAATAGGATCGCTCGTGATGGAAGTAGAGGTAGCAGGGCCTGTGGTAGAAGTAGGTGCTCTCGTTGTGGTGGTAGGTGTAGAAGGTTTTGCGGTACAAGTAGATCCACTCGCAGTGGTGGTAGGAGAAGCAGGTTTTGTGGTAGAAGTAGTAACGCTTGTGGTGGTGGTTGGAGTTGCATGTTCTGTGGTAGAAGTTGGAATGCTCATGGTGTTGGTAGGGTAGTAGTTTCTTTGATAGAAGTAGGAATGCTCGTTGTGTTGGTAGGAGGAGTAGTGTCTGTGGTAGAAGGAGGAGCGCTCGTGGTGCTACTTGGAGTAATAGTGTCTGTGATGGAAGTAGGAGCGCTCGTGGTGGTGTTAGGAGTAGTAGTATCTCTGGTAGATGTAGTTCGCTCGTGGTGGTTTTAGGAGCAGTAGTTTCTGCAGTAGAAGTAGGAGTGTTCGTTGTGGTGGTTGGAGTAGTAGTTTCTGTGGTAGAAGTAGGAGTGCTCTTGGTGGTGGTAGGAGTAACAGGGTCTGTGGTACAAGTAGGTGCTCTTGTGGCGGTGGTAGGAGTAGTAGTTTCTGTGGTAGACGGACTGGTGATCGTGGGGTTGGTAGGAGTAGTAATGTCTTTTGTAGAAATATGTGCACTCATGGTGGTGGTAGGAGTAGTAGTGTCAGTGGTAGTAGTAGTTGCACTCGTGGTGGTGGTAGGAGTAGTCGTTTCTGTGCTAGAAGTACTTTTGCTCGTGGTGGAGTTAGGAGTAGTATTGTCTGTGGTAGAAATAGGAGAGCTCGTGGTGGTGGTAGGAAGAGTACTGTCTGTGGTAGAAGATTTTGTGCCCGTTCCCGTGGTATTAGTAGTAGTTCCTGTGGTAGAAGTAGGAGCGTTCCTGGTGGTGGTAGGAGTACTAGTGTCTGTAGTAGAAGTAGGGGCGCTCGTGGTGCTGTTGGGTGTTTAATTTCTGTGGTTGAATTAGGAGCGCTCATTGTGGTGGAAGCAGTTGCAGTGCCTGTGGTAGAAGTAGGTGCTCTCATGGTAGTGGTACGAGTAACAGGGTCGCTGTTAGAAGTAGTTTTGCTCGTGTTGGTGTTAGGAGAAGCATGGTCTGTGTTTGAAGTAGGAGCACACTTGGTGGTGGTAGGAGTTGCACAGTCTGTGGAAGTATTAGGAGCGCTCATGGTCTTGGTAGTATTGGTTTCTCTGGTAGAAGTAGGAGAGCTCGTGGTGGTGTTCAGAGTACTAGATACTTTGTTAGAGGTAGTAGCGCACATGGTGTTGGTAGGAGTAGTACTGTCTGTGGTAGAAGTAGGAGCGCTTGTGGTGTTGGTGAGAGTAGTAGTGACTGTGGTAGAAGTAGGAACACTCGTCCTGGTTGTAGGTGTATTAGTGTCTGTAGTAGGAGTTGTTGCACTCGTGCTGGTGGTAAAAGTAGTAGTTTCTGTGGTAGAAGCAGGAGCGCTCGTGATGGTGTTAGGAGTAGTTGATTCTGTGGTAGAAGTAGGATTGCTCGTGGTGGTGGTAGGTGTAGTAGTGTCTGTGGTAGAAGTAGGATCGCTCGTGGTGGTGGTAGGTGTAACAGGTTTTGTGGTAGAAGAAGGAGCACTCATGGTGTTTGTGGTAGTAGTAGTTTCTAAGGTAGAAGTAGTGGCTCTCGTTCTGGTGGTAGGAAGAGTAGTGTCTGTGGTAGAAGTAGTTGCACTCGTGGTGGTGGGAGAACTAGTAGTTTCTGTGGTAGAAGTAGGAGCACTCTTGGTGGTAGGAGTAGTATTTTCTGTGGTAGAAGTATGATCGCTCGTGATGGAGGTAGTAGTAGCAGGGCCTGTGGTAGAAGTAGGTGCTTTCATAGTGTTGGAAGGAGTAGCATGTTTGTGGTACAAGTAGTTGCACTCGTGGTGGTGGTAGGAGTAGCAGGTTTTGTGCTAGAAGTAGTACCGCCTGTGGTGGTGTTTGTAGTTGCATGTTCTGTGGTAGAATTAGGAGCGCTCATGGTGGTGGTAGGGTAATAGTTTCCTTGGTAGAAGTAGGAGTGCTCGTTGTGTTGATAGGAGTAGTTGTGTCTGTGGTAAATGTAGGAGTGCTCGTGGAGGTGCTGAGAGTAGTAGTGTCTGTGGTAGAAGTAGGAGCACTGTTGGTATTGGTAGGAGTAGTAGTTTCTGTGGTAGAAGTAGGATCACTCATGTTGGTGGAAAGTGTAGAAGGGCCTGTGGTAGCAGTAGGTGGTCTCGTGATGGTGGAAGGTGTAGCAGGTTTTGTGGTAGAAGTAGGATCGCTCATGGTGGTGGTAGGGTAGTAGTTTCTTTCATAGAAATAGGAGTGCTCGTGGTGTTGGTAAGAGTAGTAGTGTCTGTGGTAGAAGTAGGAGCGCTCGTGGTGGTGGCAGGAGTAGTAGTGTATGTGCTAGAAGTAGCAGTGCTCGTGATTGAGGTAGGAGTAGTAGATTCTGCGGTAGATGTAGGACTGCTCGTGACGGTGGCAGGAGTAGTAGTTTCAATGGTAGAAGTAGGAGCGCTCTTGTTGTTGGTAGGAGTATTAGTTTCTGTATTAGAAGTACTTGCACTCGTGCTGGTGGTAGAAGTAGTAGTTTCTGTGGTAGAAGCAGGAGCGCTTGTGGTGGTGGTAGGAGTATTTGATTCTGTGGTAGAAGTAGGAGCCATCGTGGTGGTGGTAGGAGATGTAGTGTCTGTGGTAGAATTAGGAGTGCTCATGGTTGTGGTAGTAGTAGCAGGGCCTGTGGTAGAAGTAGATGTTCTCGTGGTTGTGGTAAGGATAGCAGGGTCTGTGGTAGAAGTGGTTGCAATCGCGGTGGTGCTAGGAGTAGTGGTTTCGGTGGTAGAAGTAGGTGCGCTAGTGCTGGTGGTAGAATAACTGTCGTCTGTGGTAGATGTAGGAGCTCTAGTGGTGGTGGTAGTAGTTGCACGGTCTGTGGTAGAATTATTTGTGCTCGGGGTGGTGGTAGGAGTAGCAGGTATTGTGGTAGAAGTAGGAGTGCTCGTGTTCGTGGTTAGAGTAGTACTGTCTGTGTTAGAAGTAAGAGCGCTTTTCCTGCTGGTAGTAGTTGCATGGTATCTGGTAGAAGTAGGAGGGCCATGGTTGTGATAGCAGCAGTAGTGTCTGTGGTAGAAGTAGTTGCGCTCGTGGTTGGTGTAGGAGTAGTAGAGTCTGTAGTAGAAATTGAAGCACTCATGTTGGTGTTAGGAGTAGTAGTGTCTGTGGTAGATGTACTTGCGCTCGTGGTGGTGGTAAGAGTAGTAGTATCTGTGTTAGAAGTAATTGCACTCATGGTGGCGGTAGGAGTACTAGTGACTGTGGTAGCTGTAGGAGCACTCTACGTGTTCATAGTAGTAGTAGTTACTGTGGTAGAATTTGGTGCTCTTGTGTTGGTCATAGGAGTAGGAGGGCCTGTGGTAGAAGTTGTTGCTCTCGTGGCGGTGGTAGGTGTAGCAGGGTCTGTTGTACAAGTAGGTGCTCTCGTGGTGGTGGTAGGAGTAGTAGTTTCTGTGTTAGAAACAGTGGTTCTCGTGGGGGTGGTAGGAGTAATAATGACTTTCATAGTTGTATAAGCGCTCGTGGAGGTGGCAGGAGTAGTAGTGTCTGTGGTAGAAATAGGAACCCTTGTGGTGGAGTTAAGAGTAATAGTGTCTGTGGTAGATGTATTTGCACTCGTGGTGGTGGTAGGAGTAATAGTTTCTGTGGTAGAAGTTGCAGCACTGTTGGTATTGGTAGGAGTAGTAGTTTCTGTGGTAGAAGTAGGATCACTCATGTGGTGGAAGGTGTAGAAGGGCCTGTGGTAGCAGTAGGTGGTATCGTGATGGTGGAAGGGGTAGCAGGTTTTGTGGTAGAAGTAGGATCACTCATGGTGGTGGTAGGGTAGTAGTTTCTTTCATAGAAATAGGAGCACTCGTGGTGTTGGTAAGAGTAGTAGTGTCTATGGTATAAGTAGGAGCGCTCGTGGTGGTGGCAGGAGTAGTAGTGTATGTGCTAGAAGTAGGAGCGTGCCTGGTTGAGGAAGAAGTAGTTGATTCTGCGGTAGAAGTAGGAGTGCTCGTGATGGTGGCAGGAGTAGTAGTTTCTATGGTAGAAGTAGGAGAGCTCCTGTTGTTGGTAGGAGTATAAGTTTCTGTAGTAGAAGTACTTGCACTCGTGTTTTTGGTAGGAGTAGTAGATATTGTGGTAGAAGCAGGAGAGCTCGTGCAGGTGGTAGGAGTAGTAGTTTCTGTGGTAGAAGCAGGAGTGCTTGTGGTGGTGGTAGGAGTATTTGATTCTGTGGTAGAAGTAGGAGCCATCGTGGTGGTGGTAGGAGAAGTAGTGTCTGTGGTAGAATTAGGAGTGCTCATGGTTGTGGTAGTAGTAGCAGGGCCTGTGGTAGAAGTAGATGCTCTCGTGGTTGTGGTAAGAATAGCAGGGTCTGTGGTAGAAATAGTTGCAATCGTGCTGGTGGTAGGAGTAGTAGTTTCGGTGGTAGAAGTAGTTGTGCTAGTGCTGGTGGTAGAATTACTATCGTCTGTGGTAGATGTAGGAGCTCTAGTGGTGGTGGTAGTAGTTGCACGGTCTGTGGGAGAATTAGTTGTGCTCGGGGTGGTGGTAGCAGTAGCAGGTATTGTGGTAAAAGTAGGAGTGCTCGTGGTTGTGGTTAGAGTAGTACTGTCTGTGTAAGAAGTAAGAGTGCTATTCCTGCTGCTAGTAGTTGCACGGTATCTGGTAGAAGTAGGAGGGCCATGGTTGTGATAGCAGCAGTAGTGTCTGTGTTAGAAGTAGTTGCGCTCGTGGTGGGTGTACGAGTAGTAGAGTCTGTAGTAGAAATTGAAGCACTTATGTTGATGTCAGGAGTAGTAGTGTCTGTGGTAGATGTACTTGCGCTCGTGGTGGTGGCAAGAGTAGTAGTATCTGTGTTATAAGTAATTGCACTCATGGTGGTTGTAGGAGTACTAGTGACTGTGGTAGCTGTAGGAGCACTCTACGTGTTCATAGTAGTAGTAGTTAATGTGGTAGAATTTGGTGCGCTTGTGTTGGTCGGAGGTGTAGGAGGGCCTGTGGTAGAAGTTGTTGCTCTCGCGGTGGTGGTAGGTGTAGCAGGGTCTCAGGTATAAGTAGTGGCAATGGTGATGGTAGTAGGAGTGGCTGATTCTGTGGTAGAAGTAAGATCGCTCGTGATCGTTGTACTAGTAGTCGTGTCTGTGGTAGAAGTAGGAGCCCTCAATGTGGTGTTAGGAGTAGTAATGTCTGTGGTAGGTGTATGAGCGCTCGTGGTGGTGGTAGGAGTAGTATATTCTGTGGTAGAAGTACTTGCCCTCGTGGTGGTGTTGGAGTAGCATGTTCTGTGTTAGAAGTAGGAGAGTTCGTTGTGGTGGTAGAAGTTGCACAGACTGTGGTACAAGTAGAAGTGTTCGTGGTGCTGGTAGTAGTTGTTTCTCTGTTAGAAGTAGGAGAGCTAGTGGTGATGGTAGGAGTAGTAGATTTTTTGGGAGAAATTGGAGCGCTCGTGGTGCTGGAAGGAGTAGTACTATCTGCGGTAGAAGTAGGAGTGCTCGTGGTGGTGGTGGGAATAGTCGTGTCTGTGGTAGAAGTAGTTTCGCTCGTGATGGTGGTAGGAGTAGCAGGTTCTGTGGAAAATATGGGAGCGCTTGTGCTGGTTGTGGTAGTAGTAGTTTCTGGGGTAGAATTAGGGGCTCTCGCTGTGGTGGTAGGAGTAGTAGTTTCTGTGGTAGAAGTAGTTGCGTTCGTGGTGGTGGTAGGAATAGTAGTTTCTGTAGCAGAAGTAGGAGCTCTCTTCCTGTTGGTAGGAGTAGTAGTTTCTGTTGTAGAAATAGGATCGCTCGTGATGGAAGTAGAGGTAGCAGGGCCTGTGGTAGAAGTAGGTGCTCTCGTTGTGGTGGTAGGTGTAGAAGGTTTTGCGGTACAAGTAGATCCACTCGCAGTGGTGGTAGGAGAAGCAGGTTTTGTGGTAGAAGTAGTAACGCTTGTGGTGGTGGTTGGAGTTGCATGTTCTGTGGTAGAAGTTGGAATGCTCATGGTGTTGGTAGGGTAGTAGTTTCTTTGATAGAAGTAGGAATGCTCGTTGTGTTGGTAGGAGGAGTAGTGTCTGTGGTAGAAGGAGGAGCGCTCGTGGTGCTACTTGGAGTAATAGTGTCTGTGATGGAAGTAGGAGCGCTCGTGGTGGTGTTAGGAGTAGTAGTATCTCTGGTAGATGTAGTTCGCTCGTGGTGGTTTTAGGAGCAGTAGTTTCTGCAGTAGAAGTAGGAGTGTTCGTTGTGGTGGTTGGAGTAGTAGTTTCTGTGGTAGAAGTAGGAGTGCTCTTGGTGGTGGTAGGAGTAACAGGGTCTGTGGTACAAGTAGGTGCTCTTGTGGCGGTGGTAGGAGTAGTAGTTTCTGTGGTAGACGGACTGGTGATCGTGGGGTTGGTAGGAGTAGTAATGTCTTTTGTAGAAATATGTGCACTCATGGTGGTGGTAGGAGTAGTAGTGTCAGTGGTAGTAGTAGTTGCACTCGTGGTGGTGGTAGGAGTAGTCGTTTCTGTGCTAGAAGTACTTTTGCTCGTGGTGGAGTTAGGAGTAGTATTGTCTGTGGTAGAAATAGGAGAGCTCGTGGTGGTGGTAGGAAGAGTACTGTCTGTGGTAGAAGATTTTGTGCCCGTTCCCGTGGTATTAGTAGTAGTTCCTGTGGTAGAAGTAGGAGCGTTCCTGGTGGTGGTAGGAGTACTAGTGTCTGTAGTAGAAGTAGGGGCGCTCGTGGTGCTGTTGGGTGTTTAATTTCTGTGGTTGAATTAGGAGCGCTCATTGTGGTGGAAGCAGTTGCAGTGCCTGTGGTAGAAGTAGGTGCTCTCATGGTAGTGGTACGAGTAACAGGGTCGCTGTTAGAAGTAGTTTTGCTCGTGTTGGTGTTAGGAGAAGCATGGTCTGTGTTTGAAGTAGGAGCACACTTGGTGGTGGTAGGAGTTGCACAGTCTGTGGAAGTATTAGGAGCGCTCATGGTCTTGGTAGTATTGGTTTCTCTGGTAGAAGTAGGAGAGCTCGTGGTGGTGTTCAGAGTACTAGATACTTTGTTAGAGGTAGTAGCGCACATGGTGTTGGTAGGAGTAGTACTGTCTGTGGTAGAAGTAGGAGCGCTTGTGGTGTTGGTGAGAGTAGTAGTGACTGTGGTAGAAGTAGGAACACTCGTCCTGGTTGTAGGTGTATTAGTGTCTGTAGTAGGAGTTGTTGCACTCGTGCTGGTGGTAAAAGTAGTAGTTTCTGTGGTAGAAGCAGGAGCGCTCGTGATGGTGTTAGGAGTAGTTGATTCTGTGGTAGAAGTAGGATTGCTCGTGGTGGTGGTAGGTGTAGTAGTGTCTGTGGTAGAAGTAGGATCGCTCGTGGTGGTGGTAGGTGTAACAGGTTTTGTGGTAGAAGAAGGAGCACTCATGGTGTTTGTGGTAGTAGTAGTTTCTAAGGTAGAAGTAGTGGCTCTCGTTCTGGTGGTAGGAAGAGTAGTGTCTGTGGTAGAAGTAGTTGCACTCGTGGTGGTGGGAGAACTAGTAGTTTCTGTGGTAGAAGTAGGAGCACTCTTGGTGGTAGGAGTAGTATTTTCTGTGGTAGAAGTATGATCGCTCGTGATGGAGGTAGTAGTAGCAGGGCCTGTGGTAGAAGTAGGTGCTTTCATAGTGTTGGAAGGAGTAGCATGTTTGTGGTACAAGTAGTTGCACTCGTGGTGGTGGTAGGAGTAGCAGGTTTTGTGCTAGAAGTAGTACCGCCTGTGGTGGTGTTTGTAGTTGCATGTTCTGTGGTAGAATTAGGAGCGCTCATGGTGGTGGTAGGGTAATAGTTTCCTTGGTAGAAGTAGGAGTGCTCGTTGTGTTGATAGGAGTAGTTGTGTCTGTGGTAAATGTAGGAGTGCTCGTGGAGGTGCTGAGAGTAGTAGTGTCTGTGGTAGAAGTAGGAGCACTGTTGGTATTGGTAGGAGTAGTAGTTTCTGTGGTAGAAGTAGGATCACTCATGTTGGTGGAAAGTGTAGAAGGGCCTGTGGTAGCAGTAGGTGGTCTCGTGATGGTGGAAGGTGTAGCAGGTTTTGTGGTAGAAGTAGGATCGCTCATGGTGGTGGTAGGGTAGTAGTTTCTTTCATAGAAATAGGAGTGCTCGTGGTGTTGGTAAGAGTAGTAGTGTCTGTGGTAGAAGTAGGAGCGCTCGTGGTGGTGGCAGGAGTAGTAGTGTATGTGCTAGAAGTAGCAGTGCTCGTGATTGAGGTAGGAGTAGTAGATTCTGCGGTAGATGTAGGACTGCTCGTGACGGTGGCAGGAGTAGTAGTTTCAATGGTAGAAGTAGGAGCGCTCTTGTTGTTGGTAGGAGTATTAGTTTCTGTATTAGAAGTACTTGCACTCGTGCTGGTGGTAGAAGTAGTAGTTTCTGTGGTAGAAGCAGGAGCGCTTGTGGTGGTGGTAGGAGTATTTGATTCTGTGGTAGAAGTAGGAGCCATCGTGGTGGTGGTAGGAGATGTAGTGTCTGTGGTAGAATTAGGAGTGCTCATGGTTGTGGTAGTAGTAGCAGGGCCTGTGGTAGAAGTAGATGTTCTCGTGGTTGTGGTAAGGATAGCAGGGTCTGTGGTAGAAGTGGTTGCAATCGCGGTGGTGCTAGGAGTAGTGGTTTCGGTGGTAGAAGTAGGTGCGCTAGTGCTGGTGGTAGAATAACTGTCGTCTGTGGTAGATGTAGGAGCTCTAGTGGTGGTGGTAGTAGTTGCACGGTCTGTGGTAGAATTATTTGTGCTCGGGGTGGTGGTAGGAGTAGCAGGTATTGTGGTAGAAGTAGGAGTGCTCGTGTTCGTGGTTAGAGTAGTACTGTCTGTGTTAGAAGTAAGAGCGCTTTTCCTGCTGGTAGTAGTTGCATGGTATCTGGTAGAAGTAGGAGGGCCATGGTTGTGATAGCAGCAGTAGTGTCTGTGGTAGAAGTAGTTGCGCTCGTGGTTGGTGTAGGAGTAGTAGAGTCTGTAGTAGAAATTGAAGCACTCATGTTGGTGTTAGGAGTAGTAGTGTCTGTGGTAGATGTACTTGCGCTCGTGGTGGTGGTAAGAGTAGTAGTATCTGTGTTAGAAGTAATTGCACTCATGGTGGCGGTAGGAGTACTAGTGACTGTGGTAGCTGTAGGAGCACTCTACGTGTTCATAGTAGTAGTAGTTACTGTGGTAGAATTTGGTGCTCTTGTGTTGGTCATAGGAGTAGGAGGGCCTGTGGTAGAAGTTGTTGCTCTCGTGGCGGTGGTAGGTGTAGCAGGGTCTGTTGTACAAGTAGGTGCTCTCGTGGTGGTGGTAGGAGTAGTAGTTTCTGTGTTAGAAACAGTGGTTCTCGTGGGGGTGGTAGGAGTAATAATGACTTTCATAGTTGTATAAGCGCTCGTGGAGGTGGCAGGAGTAGTAGTGTCTGTGGTAGAAATAGGAACCCTTGTGGTGGAGTTAAGAGTAATAGTGTCTGTGGTAGATGTATTTGCACTCGTGGTGGTGGTAGGAGTAATAGTTTCTGTGGTAGAAGTTGCAGCACTGTTGGTATTGGTAGGAGTAGTAGTTTCTGTGGTAGAAGTAGGATCACTCATGTGGTGGAAGGTGTAGAAGGGCCTGTGGTAGCAGTAGGTGGTATCGTGATGGTGGAAGGGGTAGCAGGTTTTGTGGTAGAAGTAGGATCACTCATGGTGGTGGTAGGGTAGTAGTTTCTTTCATAGAAATAGGAGCACTCGTGGTGTTGGTAAGAGTAGTAGTGTCTATGGTATAAGTAGGAGCGCTCGTGGTGGTGGCAGGAGTAGTAGTGTATGTGCTAGAAGTAGGAGCGTGCCTGGTTGAGGAAGAAGTAGTTGATTCTGCGGTAGAAGTAGGAGTGCTCGTGATGGTGGCAGGAGTAGTAGTTTCTATGGTAGAAGTAGGAGAGCTCCTGTTGTTGGTAGGAGTATAAGTTTCTGTAGTAGAAGTACTTGCACTCGTGTTTTTGGTAGGAGTAGTAGATATTGTGGTAGAAGCAGGAGAGCTCGTGCAGGTGGTAGGAGTAGTAGTTTCTGTGGTAGAAGCAGGAGTGCTTGTGGTGGTGGTAGGAGTATTTGATTCTGTGGTAGAAGTAGGAGCCATCGTGGTGGTGGTAGGAGAAGTAGTGTCTGTGGTAGAATTAGGAGTGCTCATGGTTGTGGTAGTAGTAGCAGGGCCTGTGGTAGAAGTAGATGCTCTCGTGGTTGTGGTAAGAATAGCAGGGTCTGTGGTAGAAATAGTTGCAATCGTGCTGGTGGTAGGAGTAGTAGTTTCGGTGGTAGAAGTAGTTGTGCTAGTGCTGGTGGTAGAATTACTATCGTCTGTGGTAGATGTAGGAGCTCTAGTGGTGGTGGTAGTAGTTGCACGGTCTGTGGGAGAATTAGTTGTGCTCGGGGTGGTGGTAGCAGTAGCAGGTATTGTGGTAAAAGTAGGAGTGCTCGTGGTTGTGGTTAGAGTAGTACTGTCTGTGTAAGAAGTAAGAGTGCTATTCCTGCTGCTAGTAGTTGCACGGTATCTGGTAGAAGTAGGAGGGCCATGGTTGTGATAGCAGCAGTAGTGTCTGTGTTAGAAGTAGTTGCGCTCGTGGTGGGTGTACGAGTAGTAGAGTCTGTAGTAGAAATTGAAGCACTTATGTTGATGTCAGGAGTAGTAGTGTCTGTGGTAGATGTACTTGCGCTCGTGGTGGTGGCAAGAGTAGTAGTATCTGTGTTATAAGTAATTGCACTCATGGTGGTTGTAGGAGTACTAGTGACTGTGGTAGCTGTAGGAGCACTCTACGTGTTCATAGTAGTAGTAGTTAATGTGGTAGAATTTGGTGCGCTTGTGTTGGTCGGAGGTGTAGGAGGGCCTGTGGTAGAAGTTGTTGCTCTCGCGGTGGTGGTAGGTGTAGCAGGGTCTCAGGTATAAGTAGTGGCAATGGTGATGGTAGTAGGAGTGGCTGATTCTGTGGTAGAAGTAAGATCGCTCGTGATCGTTGTACTAGTAGTCGTGTCTGTGGTAGAAGTAGGAGCCCTCAATGTGGTGTTAGGAGTAGTAATGTCTGTGGTAGGTGTATGAGCGCTCGTGGTGGTGGTAGGAGTAGTATATTCTGTGGTAGAAGTACTTGCCCTCGTGGTGGTGTTGGAGTAGCATGTTCTGTGTTAGAAGTAGGAGAGTTCGTTGTGGTGGTAGAAGTTGCACAGACTGTGGTACAAGTAGAAGTGTTCGTGGTGCTGGTAGTAGTTGTTTCTCTGTTAGAAGTAGGAGAGCTAGTGGTGATGGTAGGAGTAGTAGATTTTTTGGGAGAAATTGGAGCGCTCGTGGTGCTGGAAGGAGTAGTACTATCTGCGGTAGAAGTAGGAGTGCTCGTGGTGGTGGTGGGAATAGTCGTGTCTGTGGTAGAAGTAGTTTCGCTCGTGATGGTGGTAGGAGTAGCAGGTTCTGTGGAAAATATGGGAGCGCTTGTGCTGGTTGTGGTAGTAGTAGTTTCTGGGGTAGAATTAGGGGCTCTCGCTGTGGTGGTAGGAGTAGTAGTTTCTGTGGTAGAAGTAGTTGCGTTCGTGGTGGTGGTAGGAATAGTAGTTTCTGTAGCAGAAGTAGGAGCTCTCTTCCTGTTGGTAGGAGTAGTAGTTTCTGTTGTAGAAATAGGATCGCTCGTGATGGAAGTAGAGGTAGCAGGGCCTGTGGTAGAAGTAGGTGCTCTCGTTGTGGTGGTAGGTGTAGAAGGTTTTGCGGTACAAGTAGATCCACTCGCAGTGGTGGTAGGAGAAGCAGGTTTTGTGGTAGAAGTAGTAACGCTTGTGGTGGTGGTTGGAGTTGCATGTTCTGTGGTAGAAGTTGGAATGCTCATGGTGTTGGTAGGGTAGTAGTTTCTTTGATAGAAGTAGGAATGCTCGTTGTGTTGGTAGGAGGAGTAGTGTCTGTGGTAGAAGGAGGAGCGCTCGTGGTGCTACTTGGAGTAATAGTGTCTGTGATGGAAGTAGGAGCGCTCGTGGTGGTGTTAGGAGTAGTAGTATCTCTGGTAGATGTAGTTCGCTCGTGGTGGTTTTAGGAGCAGTAGTTTCTGCAGTAGAAGTAGGAGTGTTCGTTGTGGTGGTTGGAGTAGTAGTTTCTGTGGTAGAAGTAGGAGTGCTCTTGGTGGTGGTAGGAGTAACAGGGTCTGTGGTACAAGTAGGTGCTCTTGTGGCGGTGGTAGGAGTAGTAGTTTCTGTGGTAGACGGACTGGTGATCGTGGGGTTGGTAGGAGTAGTAATGTCTTTTGTAGAAATATGTGCACTCATGGTGGTGGTAGGAGTAGTAGTGTCAGTGGTAGTAGTAGTTGCACTCGTGGTGGTGGTAGGAGTAGTCGTTTCTGTGCTAGAAGTACTTTTGCTCGTGGTGGAGTTAGGAGTAGTATTGTCTGTGGTAGAAATAGGAGAGCTCGTGGTGGTGGTAGGAAGAGTACTGTCTGTGGTAGAAGATTTTGTGCCCGTTCCCGTGGTATTAGTAGTAGTTCCTGTGGTAGAAGTAGGAGCGTTCCTGGTGGTGGTAGGAGTACTAGTGTCTGTAGTAGAAGTAGGGGCGCTCGTGGTGCTGTTGGGTGTTTAATTTCTGTGGTTGAATTAGGAGCGCTCATTGTGGTGGAAGCAGTTGCAGTGCCTGTGGTAGAAGTAGGTGCTCTCATGGTAGTGGTACGAGTAACAGGGTCGCTGTTAGAAGTAGTTTTGCTCGTGTTGGTGTTAGGAGAAGCATGGTCTGTGTTTGAAGTAGGAGCACACTTGGTGGTGGTAGGAGTTGCACAGTCTGTGGAAGTATTAGGAGCGCTCATGGTCTTGGTAGTATTGGTTTCTCTGGTAGAAGTAGGAGAGCTCGTGGTGGTGTTCAGAGTACTAGATACTTTGTTAGAGGTAGTAGCGCACATGGTGTTGGTAGGAGTAGTACTGTCTGTGGTAGAAGTAGGAGCGCTTGTGGTGTTGGTGAGAGTAGTAGTGACTGTGGTAGAAGTAGGAACACTCGTCCTGGTTGTAGGTGTATTAGTGTCTGTAGTAGGAGTTGTTGCACTCGTGCTGGTGGTAAAAGTAGTAGTTTCTGTGGTAGAAGCAGGAGCGCTCGTGATGGTGTTAGGAGTAGTTGATTCTGTGGTAGAAGTAGGATTGCTCGTGGTGGTGGTAGGTGTAGTAGTGTCTGTGGTAGAAGTAGGATCGCTCGTGGTGGTGGTAGGTGTAACAGGTTTTGTGGTAGAAGAAGGAGCACTCATGGTGTTTGTGGTAGTAGTAGTTTCTAAGGTAGAAGTAGTGGCTCTCGTTCTGGTGGTAGGAAGAGTAGTGTCTGTGGTAGAAGTAGTTGCACTCGTGGTGGTGGGAGAACTAGTAGTTTCTGTGGTAGAAGTAGGAGCACTCTTGGTGGTAGGAGTAGTATTTTCTGTGGTAGAAGTATGATCGCTCGTGATGGAGGTAGTAGTAGCAGGGCCTGTGGTAGAAGTAGGTGCTTTCATAGTGTTGGAAGGAGTAGCATGTTTGTGGTACAAGTAGTTGCACTCGTGGTGGTGGTAGGAGTAGCAGGTTTTGTGCTAGAAGTAGTACCGCCTGTGGTGGTGTTTGTAGTTGCATGTTCTGTGGTAGAATTAGGAGCGCTCATGGTGGTGGTAGGGTAATAGTTTCCTTGGTAGAAGTAGGAGTGCTCGTTGTGTTGATAGGAGTAGTTGTGTCTGTGGTAAATGTAGGAGTGCTCGTGGAGGTGCTGAGAGTAGTAGTGTCTGTGGTAGAAGTAGGAGCACTGTTGGTATTGGTAGGAGTAGTAGTTTCTGTGGTAGAAGTAGGATCACTCATGTTGGTGGAAAGTGTAGAAGGGCCTGTGGTAGCAGTAGGTGGTCTCGTGATGGTGGAAGGTGTAGCAGGTTTTGTGGTAGAAGTAGGATCGCTCATGGTGGTGGTAGGGTAGTAGTTTCTTTCATAGAAATAGGAGTGCTCGTGGTGTTGGTAAGAGTAGTAGTGTCTGTGGTAGAAGTAGGAGCGCTCGTGGTGGTGGCAGGAGTAGTAGTGTATGTGCTAGAAGTAGCAGTGCTCGTGATTGAGGTAGGAGTAGTAGATTCTGCGGTAGATGTAGGACTGCTCGTGACGGTGGCAGGAGTAGTAGTTTCAATGGTAGAAGTAGGAGCGCTCTTGTTGTTGGTAGGAGTATTAGTTTCTGTATTAGAAGTACTTGCACTCGTGCTGGTGGTAGAAGTAGTAGTTTCTGTGGTAGAAGCAGGAGCGCTTGTGGTGGTGGTAGGAGTATTTGATTCTGTGGTAGAAGTAGGAGCCATCGTGGTGGTGGTAGGAGATGTAGTGTCTGTGGTAGAATTAGGAGTGCTCATGGTTGTGGTAGTAGTAGCAGGGCCTGTGGTAGAAGTAGATGTTCTCGTGGTTGTGGTAAGGATAGCAGGGTCTGTGGTAGAAGTGGTTGCAATCGCGGTGGTGCTAGGAGTAGTGGTTTCGGTGGTAGAAGTAGGTGCGCTAGTGCTGGTGGTAGAATAACTGTCGTCTGTGGTAGATGTAGGAGCTCTAGTGGTGGTGGTAGTAGTTGCACGGTCTGTGGTAGAATTATTTGTGCTCGGGGTGGTGGTAGGAGTAGCAGGTATTGTGGTAGAAGTAGGAGTGCTCGTGTTCGTGGTTAGAGTAGTACTGTCTGTGTTAGAAGTAAGAGCGCTTTTCCTGCTGGTAGTAGTTGCATGGTATCTGGTAGAAGTAGGAGGGCCATGGTTGTGATAGCAGCAGTAGTGTCTGTGGTAGAAGTAGTTGCGCTCGTGGTTGGTGTAGGAGTAGTAGAGTCTGTAGTAGAAATTGAAGCACTCATGTTGGTGTTAGGAGTAGTAGTGTCTGTGGTAGATGTACTTGCGCTCGTGGTGGTGGTAAGAGTAGTAGTATCTGTGTTAGAAGTAATTGCACTCATGGTGGCGGTAGGAGTACTAGTGACTGTGGTAGCTGTAGGAGCACTCTACGTGTTCATAGTAGTAGTAGTTACTGTGGTAGAATTTGGTGCTCTTGTGTTGGTCATAGGAGTAGGAGGGCCTGTGGTAGAAGTTGTTGCTCTCGTGGCGGTGGTAGGTGTAGCAGGGTCTGTTGTACAAGTAGGTGCTCTCGTGGTGGTGGTAGGAGTAGTAGTTTCTGTGTTAGAAACAGTGGTTCTCGTGGGGGTGGTAGGAGTAATAATGACTTTCATAGTTGTATAAGCGCTCGTGGAGGTGGCAGGAGTAGTAGTGTCTGTGGTAGAAATAGGAACCCTTGTGGTGGAGTTAAGAGTAATAGTGTCTGTGGTAGATGTATTTGCACTCGTGGTGGTGGTAGGAGTAATAGTTTCAGTGGTAGAAGTTGCAGCACTGTTGGTATTGGTAGGAGTAGTAGTTTCTGTGGTAGAAGTAGGATCACTCATGTTGGTGGAAGGTGTAGAAGGGCCTGTGGTAGCAGTAGGTGGTATCGTGATGGTGGAAGGGGTAGCAGGTTTTGTGGTAGAAGTAGGATCACTCATGGTGGTGGTAGGGTAGTAGTTTCTTTCATAGAAATAGGAGCACTCGTGGTGTTGGTAAGAGTAGTAGTGTCTATGGTATAAGTAGGAGCGCTCGTGGTGGTGGCAGGAGTAGTAGTGTATGTGCTAGAAGTAGGAGCGTGCCTGGTTGAGGAAGAAGTAGTTGATTCTGCGGTAGAAGTAGGAGTGCTCGTGATGGTGGCAGGAGTAGTAGTTTCTATGGTAGAAGTAGGAGAGCTCCTGTTGTTGGTAGGAGTATAAGTTTCTGTAGTAGAAGTACTTGCACTCGTGTTTTTGGTAGGAGTAGTAGATATTGTGGTAGAAGCAGGAGAGCTCGTGCAGGTGGTAGGAGTAGTAGTTTCTGTGGTAGAAGCAGGAGTGCTTGTGGTGGTGGTAGGAGTATTTGATTCTGTGGTAGAAGTAGGAGCCATCGTGGTGTTGGTAGGAGAAGTAGTGTCTGTGGTAGAATTAGGAGTGCTCATGGTTGTGGTAGTAGTAGCAGGGCCTGTGGTAGAAGTAGATGCTCTCGTGGTTGTGGTAAGAATAGCAGGGTCTGTGGTAGAAATAGTTGCAATCGTGCTGGTGGTAGGAGTAGTAGTTTCGGTGGTAGAAGTAGTTGTGCTAGTGCTGGTGGTAGAATTACTATCGTCTGTGGTAGATGTAGGAGCTCTAGTGGTGGTGGTAGTAGTTGCACGGTCTGTGGGAGAATTAGTTGTGCTCGGGGTGGTGGTAGCAGTAGCAGGTATTGTGGTAAAAGTAGGAGTGCTCGTGGTTGTGGTTAGAGTAGTACTGTCTGTGTAAGAAGTAAGAGTGCTATTCCTGCTGCTAGTAGTTGCACGGTATCTGGTAGAAGTAGGAGGGCCATGGTTGTGATAGCAGCAGTAGTGTCTGTGTTAGAAGTAGTTGCGCTCGTGGTGGGTGTACGAGTAGTAGAGTCTGTAGTAGAAATTGAAGCACTTATGTTGATGTCAGGAGTAGTAGTGTCTGTGGTAGATGTACTTGCGCTCGTGGTGGTGGCAAGAGTAGTAGTATCTGTGTTATAAGTAATTGCACTCATGGTGGTTGTAGGAGTACTAGTGACTGTGGTAGCTGTAGGAGCACTCTACGTGTTCATAGTAGTAGTAGTTAATGTGGTAGAATTTGGTGCGCTTGTGTTGGTCGGAGGTGTAGGAGGGCCTGTGGTAGAAGTTGTTGCTCTCGCGGTGGTGGTAGGTGTAGCAGGGTCTCAGGTATAAGTAGTGGCAATGGTGATGGTAGTAGGAGTGGCTGATTCTGTGGTAGAAGTAAGATCGCTCGTGATCGTTGTACTAGTAGTCGTGTCTGTGGTAGAAGTAGGAGCCCTCAATGTGGTGTTAGGAGTAGTAATGTCTGTGGTAGGTGTATGAGCGCTCGTGGTGGTGGTAGGAGTAGTATATTCTGTGGTAGAAGTACTTGCCCTCGTGGTGGTGTTGGAGTAGCATGTTCTGTGTTAGAAGTAGGAGAGTTCGTTGTGGTGGTAGAAGTTGCACAGACTGTGGTACAAGTAGAAGTGTTCGTGGTGCTGGTAGTAGTTGTTTCTCTGTTAGAAGTAGGAGAGCTAGTGGTGATGGTAGGAGTAGTAGATTTTTTGGGAGAAATTGGAGCGCTCGTGGTGCTGGAAGGAGTAGTACTATCTGCGGTAGAAGTAGGAGTGCTCGTGGTGGTGGTGGGAATAGTCGTGTCTGTGGTAGAAGTAGTTTCGCTCGTGATGGTGGTAGGAGTAGCAGGTTCTGTGGAAAATATGGGAGCGCTTGTGCTGGTTGTGGTAGTAGTAGTTTCTGGGGTAGAATTAGGGGCTCTCGCTGTGGTGGTAGGAGTAGTAGTTTCTGTGGTAGAAGTAGTTGCGTTCGTGGTGGTGGTAGGAATAGTAGTTTCTGTAGCAGAAGTAGGAGCTCTCTTCCTGTTGGTAGGAGTAGTAGTTTCTGTTGTAGAAATAGGATCGCTCGTGATGGAAGTAGAGGTAGCAGGGCCTGTGGTAGAAGTAGGTGCTCTCGTTGTGGTGGTAGGTGTAGAAGGTTTTGCGGTACAAGTAGATCCACTCGCAGTGGTGGTAGGAGAAGCAGGTTTTGTGGTAGAAGTAGTAACGCTTGTGGTGGTGGTTGGAGTTGCATGTTCTGTGGTAGAAGTTGGAATGCTCATGGTGTTGGTAGGGTAGTAGTTTCTTTGATAGAAGTAGGAATGCTCGTTGTGTTGGTAGGAGGAGTAGTGTCTGTGGTAGAAGGAGGAGCGCTCGTGGTGCTACTTGGAGTAATAGTGTCTGTGATGGAAGTAGGAGCGCTCGTGGTGGTGTTAGGAGTAGTAGTATCTCTGGTAGATGTAGTTCGCTCGTGGTGGTTTTAGGAGCAGTAGTTTCTGCAGTAGAAGTAGGAGTGTTCGTTGTGGTGGTTGGAGTAGTAGTTTCTGTGGTAGAAGTAGGAGTGCTCTTGGTGGTGGTAGGAGTAACAGGGTCTGTGGTACAAGTAGGTGCTCTTGTGGCGGTGGTAGGAGTAGTAGTTTCTGTGGTAGACGGACTGGTGATCGTGGGGTTGGTAGGAGTAGTAATGTCTTTTGTAGAAATATGTGCACTCATGGTGGTGGTAGGAGTAGTAGTGTCAGTGGTAGTAGTAGTTGCACTCGTGGTGGTGGTAGGAGTAGTCGTTTCTGTGCTAGAAGTACTTTTGCTCGTGGTGGAGTTAGGAGTAGTATTGTCTGTGGTAGAAATAGGAGAGCTCGTGGTGGTGGTAGGAAGAGTACTGTCTGTGGTAGAAGATTTTGTGCCCGTTCCCGTGGTATTAGTAGTAGTTCCTGTGGTAGAAGTAGGAGCGTTCCTGGTGGTGGTAGGAGTACTAGTGTCTGTAGTAGAAGTAGGGGCGCTCGTGGTGCTGTTGGGTGTTTAATTTCTGTGGTTGAATTAGGAGCGCTCATTGTGGTGGAAGCAGTTGCAGTGCCTGTGGTAGAAGTAGGTGCTCTCATGGTAGTGGTACGAGTAACAGGGTCGCTGTTAGAAGTAGTTTTGCTCGTGTTGGTGTTAGGAGAAGCATGGTCTGTGTTTGAAGTAGGAGCACACTTGGTGGTGGTAGGAGTTGCACAGTCTGTGGAAGTATTAGGAGCGCTCATGGTCTTGGTAGTATTGGTTTCTCTGGTAGAAGTAGGAGAGCTCGTGGTGGTGTTCAGAGTACTAGATACTTTGTTAGAGGTAGTAGCGCACATGGTGTTGGTAGGAGTAGTACTGTCTGTGGTAGAAGTAGGAGCGCTTGTGGTGTTGGTGAGAGTAGTAGTGACTGTGGTAGAAGTAGGAACACTCGTCCTGGTTGTAGGTGTATTAGTGTCTGTAGTAGGAGTTGTTGCACTCGTGCTGGTGGTAAAAGTAGTAGTTTCTGTGGTAGAAGCAGGAGCGCTCGTGATGGTGTTAGGAGTAGTTGATTCTGTGGTAGAAGTAGGATTGCTCGTGGTGGTGGTAGGTGTAGTAGTGTCTGTGGTAGAAGTAGGATCGCTCGTGGTGGTGGTAGGTGTAACAGGTTTTGTGGTAGAAGAAGGAGCACTCATGGTGTTTGTGGTAGTAGTAGTTTCTAAGGTAGAAGTAGTGGCTCTCGTTCTGGTGGTAGGAAGAGTAGTGTCTGTGGTAGAAGTAGTTGCACTCGTGGTGGTGGGAGAACTAGTAGTTTCTGTGGTAGAAGTAGGAGCACTCTTGGTGGTAGGAGTAGTATTTTCTGTGGTAGAAGTATGATCGCTCGTGATGGAGGTAGTAGTAGCAGGGCCTGTGGTAGAAGTAGGTGCTTTCATAGTGTTGGAAGGAGTAGCATGTTTGTGGTACAAGTAGTTGCACTCGTGGTGGTGGTAGGAGTAGCAGGTTTTGTGCTAGAAGTAGTACCGCCTGTGGTGGTGTTTGTAGTTGCATGTTCTGTGGTAGAATTAGGAGCGCTCATGGTGGTGGTAGGGTAATAGTTTCCTTGGTAGAAGTAGGAGTGCTCGTTGTGTTGATAGGAGTAGTTGTGTCTGTGGTAAATGTAGGAGTGCTCGTGGAGGTGCTGAGAGTAGTAGTGTCTGTGGTAGAAGTAGGAGCACTGTTGGTATTGGTAGGAGTAGTAGTTTCTGTGGTAGAAGTAGGATCACTCATGTTGGTGGAAAGTGTAGAAGGGCCTGTGGTAGCAGTAGGTGGTCTCGTGATGGTGGAAGGTGTAGCAGGTTTTGTGGTAGAAGTAGGATCGCTCATGGTGGTGGTAGGGTAGTAGTTTCTTTCATAGAAATAGGAGTGCTCGTGGTGTTGGTAAGAGTAGTAGTGTCTGTGGTAGAAGTAGGAGCGCTCGTGGTGGTGGCAGGAGTAGTAGTGTATGTGCTAGAAGTAGCAGTGCTCGTGATTGAGGTAGGAGTAGTAGATTCTGCGGTAGATGTAGGACTGCTCGTGACGGTGGCAGGAGTAGTAGTTTCAATGGTAGAAGTAGGAGCGCTCTTGTTGTTGGTAGGAGTATTAGTTTCTGTATTAGAAGTACTTGCACTCGTGCTGGTGGTAGAAGTAGTAGTTTCTGTGGTAGAAGCAGGAGCGCTTGTGGTGGTGGTAGGAGTATTTGATTCTGTGGTAGAAGTAGGAGCCATCGTGGTGGTGGTAGGAGATGTAGTGTCTGTGGTAGAATTAGGAGTGCTCATGGTTGTGGTAGTAGTAGCAGGGCCTGTGGTAGAAGTAGATGTTCTCGTGGTTGTGGTAAGGATAGCAGGGTCTGTGGTAGAAGTGGTTGCAATCGCGGTGGTGCTAGGAGTAGTGGTTTCGGTGGTAGAAGTAGGTGCGCTAGTGCTGGTGGTAGAATAACTGTCGTCTGTGGTAGATGTAGGAGCTCTAGTGGTGGTGGTAGTAGTTGCACGGTCTGTGGTAGAATTATTTGTGCTCGGGGTGGTGGTAGGAGTAGCAGGTATTGTGGTAGAAGTAGGAGTGCTCGTGTTCGTGGTTAGAGTAGTACTGTCTGTGTTAGAAGTAAGAGCGCTTTTCCTGCTGGTAGTAGTTGCACGGTATCTGGTAGAAGTAGGAGGGCCATGGTTGTGATAGCAGCAGTAGTGTCTGTGGTAGAAGTAGTTGCGCTCGTGGTTGGTGTAGGAGTAGTAGAGTCTGTAGTAGAAGTTGAAGCACTCATGTTGGTGTTAGGAGTAGTTGTGTCTGTGGTAGATGTAGGAATGCTCGTGGAGGTGCTTGGAGTAGGAGTGTCTGTGGTAGAAATAGGAGCACTGGTGGTGGTGGTAGGTGTAGTAGTGTCTGTGGTAGTAGTAGTTGTACTCGTGGTGGAGGGAGGCGTAGTAGTTTCTGTGGTAGAAGCAGGAGCACTCAGGGTGGTGGTAGGAGTATTTGATTCTGTGGTAGAACCAGGAGCACTCAGGGTGGTGGTAGGAGTATTTGATTCTGTGGTAGAAGTAGGAGCCCTTGTGGTGGTGGCAGGAGTAACAGGTTCTTTGATAAATGTGTCTGCACTCATGGTTGTAGTAGGAGTAGTACAGTCTGTGGTAGAAGTAGGATCATTCGTGTTGGTGGTAGGAGTAGCAGGGCTGTGGTAGAAGTAGGAGCGCTCGTGGTGGTGGCAGGAGTAATACTGCCTGTGGTAGTAGTAGTGTGCTCATGTTGAAGGTAGGAGTAGTAGTTTCTGTGGTAGAAGAAGGAGTGCTCATGTTGGTGTTAGGAGTAGTAGTTTCGTTGGTAGATGTAGGAGTGCTCGTAGTGTTGTTACGAGTATCGGGATCTGTGGTAGAAGTAGGTGCTCTCCTGGTGGTGGTAGGATTAGTAGTGTCTGTGATAGAAGTAGTGTTGCTCGTAGTGGTAGTCGAAGTAGTAATGTCTTTGGTAGAAGTATGTCTGCTCGTGGTGGTGGCAGGTGTAGTAGTGTCTGTGGTAGAAGTATGACCGCCCGTGGTGGTGTTAGGTGTAGTAGTTTCTGCAGTAGAAGTAGGAGTCTTCGTTATGGTTGTAGAAGTAGCAGTTACTGTGGTAGAAGTCGCATTGCTCGTGGTGGAGGTAGGAGGAGCAGGGTCTGTTGTACAAGTAGGTGCTCTCGTGGTGGTGGTAGGGGTAGTAGTTCCTCTGTTAGAAGCAGTGGTTCTCGTGGGGGTGGTCGGGCTAGTAATGTCTTTCATAGTTGTATGAGCGCTCGTGGAGGTGGCAGGAGTAGTAGTGTCTGTGGTAGAAATAGGAGCCCTTGTGGTGGTGTTAGGAGTAGTAGTGTCTGTGGTAGAAGTATTTGCACTCGTGGTGGTGGTAGGAGTAGTAGTTTCTGTGGTAGAAGTTGCAGCACTGTTGGTATTGGTAGGAGTAGTAGTTTCTGTGGTAGAAGTAGGATCACTCCTGTTGGTGGAAGGTGTAGAAGGGCCTATGGTAGCAGTAGGTGGTCTCGTGATGGTGGAAGGGGTAGCAGGTGTTGTGGTAGAAGTAGGATCGCTCATGGTGGTGGTATGGTAGGTGTTTCTTACATAGAAATAGGAGCGCTCGTGGTGTTGGTAAGAGTAGTAGTGTCTGTGGTAGAAGTAGGAGTGCTCGTGGTGGTGGCAGGAGTAGTAGTGTATGTGCGAGAAGTAGGAGCGCTCGTGGTTGAGGTAGGAGTAGTAGATTCTGCGGTAGAAGTAGGAGTGCTCGTGATGGTGACAGGAGTAGTAGTTTCAATGGTAGAAGTAGGAGCGCTCTTGTTGTTGGTAGGAGTATTAGTTTCTGTAGTAGAAGTACTTGCGCTTGTGTTGTTGGTAGGAGTAGTAGTTTCTGTGGTAGAAGCAGGAGAGCTCGTGCTGGTGGTAGGAGTAGTAGTTTCTGTGGTAGAAGCAGGAGCGCTTGTGGTGGTGATAGGAGTATTTGATTCTGTGGTAGAAGTAGGAGCCATCGTGGTGGTGGTAGGAGAAGTAGTGTCTGTGGTAGAATTAGGAGTGCTCATGGTTGTGGTAGTAGTAGCAGGGTCTGTGGTAGAAGTAGTTGCAATCTTGGTGGTGGTAGGGGTAGTAGTTTCGGTGGTAGAACTAGTTGCGCTAGTGCTGGTGGTAGAATTACTATTGTCTGTGGTAGATGTAGGAGCTCTAGTGGCGGTGGTAGTAGTTGCATGGTCTGTGGTAGAATTAGTTGTGCTCGGTGTGGTGGCAGGTGTACCAGGCATTGTGGTAGAAGTAGGAGTGCTCGTGGTCGTGGTTAGAGTAGTACTGTCTCTGTTAGAAGTAAGAGCGCTATTCCTGCTGGTAGTAGTCGCACGGTATCTGGTAGAAGTAGGAGTGCCATGGTTGTGATAGCAGCAGTAGTGTCTGTGTTAGAAGTAGTTGCGCTCGTGGTGGGTGTACGAGTAGTAGAGTCTGTAGTAGAAATTGAAGCACTTATGTTGATGTCAGGAGTAGTAGTGTCTGTGGTAGATGTACTTGTGCTCGTGGTGGTGGCAAGAGTAGTAGTATCTGTGTTATAAGTAATTGCACTCATGGTGGTTGTAGGAGTACTAGTGACTGTGGTAGCTGTAGGAGCACTCTACGTGTTCATAGTAGTAGTAGTTACTGTGGTAGAATTTGGTGCGCTTGTGTTGGTCGGAGGTGTAGGAGGGCCTGTGGTAGAAGTTGTTGCTCTCGCGGTGGTGGTAGGTGTAGCAGGGTCTCAGGTATAAGTAGTGGCAATGGTGATGGTAGTAGGAGTGGCTGATTCTGTGGTAGAAGTAAGATCGCTCGTGATCGTTGTACTAGTAGTAGTGTCTGTGGTAGAAGTAGGAGCCCTCAATGTGGTGTTAGGAGTAGTAATGTCTGTGGTAGGTGTATGAGCGCTCGTGGTGGTGGTAGGAGTAGTATATTCTGTGATAGAAGTACTTGCCCTCGTGGTGGTGTTGGAGTAGCATGTTCTGTGTTAGAAGTAGGAGAGTTCGTTGTGGTGGTAGAAGTTGCACAGACTGTGGTACAAGTAGAAGTGTTTGTGGTGCTGGCAGTAGTTGTTTCTCTGTTAGAAGTAGGAGAGCTAGTGGTGATGGTAGGAGTAGTAGATTTTTTGGGAGAAATTGGAGCGCTCGTGGTGATGGAAGGAGTAGTACTATCTGCGGTAGAAGTAGGATTGCTCGTGGTGATGGTGGGTATAGTAGTGTCTGTGGTAGAAGTAGATTCGCTCGTGATGGTGGTAGGAGTAGCAGGTTCTGTGGAAAATATGGGAGCGCTTGTGGTGGTTGTGGTAGTAGTAGTTTCTGGGGTAGAATTAGGGGCTCTCGCTGTGGTGGTAGGAGTAGTAGATTCTGTGGTAGAAGTATTTGCGTTCGTGGTGGTGGTAGGAATAGTAGTTTCTGTAGCAGAAGTAGCAGCTCTCTTCCTGTTGGTAGGAGTAGTAGATTCTGTTGTAGAAATAGGATCGCTCGTGATGGAAGTAGAGGTAGCAGGGCCTGTGGTAGAAGTAGGTGCTCTCTTTGTGGTGGTAGGTGTAGAAGATTTTGCGCTACAAGTAGATCCACTCGCAGTGGTGGTAGGAGAAGCAGGTTTTGTGGTAGAAGTAGTAACGCTTGTGGTGGTGGTTGGAGTTGCATGTTCTGTGGTAGAAGTTGGAATGCTCATGGTGTTGGTAGGGTAGTAGTTTCTTTGATAGAAGTAGGAATGCTCGTTGTGTTGGTAGGAGGAGTAGTGTCTGTGGTAGATGTAGGAGTGCTTGTGGAGGTGCTGGGAGTAGTAGTGTCTGTGGTAGAAGTAGGAGCACTGTTGGTATTGGTAGGAGTAGTAGTTTCTGTGGTAGAAGTAGGATCACTCATGTTGGTGGAAAGTGTAGAAGGGCCTGTGGTAGCAGTAGGTGGTCTCGTGATGGTGGAAGGTGTAGCAGGTTTTGTGGTAGAAGTAGGATCGCTCATGGTGGTGGTAGGGTAGTAGTTTCTTTCATAGAAATAGGAGTGCTCGTGGTGTTGGTAAGAGTAGTAGTGTCTGTGGTAGAAGTAGGAGCGCTCGTGGTGGTGGCAGGAGTAGTAGTGTATGTGCTAGAAGTAGCAGTGCTCGTGATTGAGGTAGGAGTAGTAGATTCTGCGGTAGATGTAGGACTGCTCGTGACGGTGGCAGGAGTAGTAGTTTCAATGGTAGAAGTAGGAGCGCTCTTGTTGTTGGTAGGAGTATTAGTTTCTGTATTAGAAGTACTTGCACTCGTGCTGGTGGTAGGAGTAGTAGTTTCTGTGGTAGAAGCAGGAGCGCTTGTGGTGGTGGTAGGAGTATTTGATTCTGTGGTAGAAGTAGGAGCCATCGTGGTGGTGGTAGGAGATGTAGTGTCTGTGGTAGAATTAGGAGTGCTCGTGGTTGTGGTAGTAGTAGCAGGGCCTGTGGTAGAAGTAGATGTTCTCGTGGTTGTGGTAAGGATAGCAGGGTCTGTGGTAGAAGTAGTTGCAATCGTGGTGGTGGTAGGAGTTGTAGTTTCGGTGGTAGAAGTAGTTGCGCTAGTGCTGGTGGTAGAATTACTGTCGTCTGTGGTAGATGTAGGAGCTCTAGTGGTGGTGGTAGTAGTTGCACGGTCTGTGGTAGAATTAGTTGTGCTCAGGGTGGTGGTAGGTGTAGCAGGTATTGTGGTAGAAGTAGCAGTGCTCGTGGTCGTGGTTAGATTAGTACTGTCTGTGTTAGAAGTAAGAGTGCTTTTCCTGCTGGTAGTAGTTGCACAGTATCTGGTAGAAGTAGGAGGGCCATGGTTGTGATAGCAGCAGTAGTGTCTGTGGTAGAAGTAGTTGCGCTCGTGGTTGTTGTAGGAGTAGTAGAGTCTGTAGTAGAAATTGAAGCACTCATGATGGTGTTAGGAGTAGTAGTGTCTGTGGTAGATGTACTTGCGCTCGTGGTGGTGGTAAGAGTAGTAGTATCTGTGTTAGAAGTAATTGCACTCATGGTGGCGGTAGGAGTACTAGTGACTGTGGTACCTGTAGGAGCACTCTACGTGTTCATAGTAGTAGTAGTTACTGTGGTAGAATTTGGTGCGCTTGTGTTGGTCATAGGAGTAGGAGGGCCTGTGGTAGAAGTTGTTGCTCTCGTTGCGGTGGTAGGAATAGCAGGGTCTGTTGTACAAGTAGGTACTCTCGTGGTGGTGGTAGGAGTAGTAGTTTCTGTGTTAGAAACAGTGGTTCTCGTGGGGGTGGTAGGAGTAATAATGTCTTTCATAGTTGTATAAGCGCTCGTGGAGGTGGCAGGAGTAGTAGTGTCTGTGGTAGAAATAGGAACCCTTGTGGTGGAGTTAAGAGTAGTAGTGTCTGTGGTAGAAGTATTTGCACTCGTGGTGGTGGTAGGAGTAGTAGTTTCAGCGGTAGAAGTTGCAGCACTGTTGGTATTGGTAGGAGTAGTAGTTTCTGTGGTAGAAGTAGGATCACTCATGTTGGTGGAAGGTGTAGAAGGGCCTGTGGTAGCAGTAGGTGGTATCGTGATGGTGGAAGGGGTAGCAGGGTTTGTGGTAGAAGTAGGATCACTCATGGTGGTGGTAGGGTAGTAGTTTCTTTCATAGAAATAGGAGCGCCCGTGGTGTTGGTAAGAGTATTAGTGTCTATGGTATAAGTAGGAACGCTCGTGGTGGTGGCAGGAGTAGTAGTGTATGTGCTAGAAGTAGGAGCGTGCGTGGTTGAGGAAGAAGTAGTTGATTCTGCGGTAGAAGTAGGAGTGCTCGTGATGGTGGCAGGAGTAGCAGTTTCTATGGTAGAAGTAGGAGCGCTCTTGTTGTTGGTAGGAGTATAAGTTTCTGTAGTAGAAGTACTTGCACTCGTGTTTTTGGTAGGAGTAGTAGATATTGTGGTAGAAGCAGGAGAGCTCGTGCAGGTGGTAGGAGTAGTAGTTTCTGTGGTAGAAGCAGGAGTGCTTGTGGTGGTGGTAGGAATATTTGATTCTGTGGTAGAAATAGGAGCCATCGTGGTGGTGGTAGGAGAAGTAGTGTCTGTGGTAGAATTAGGAGTGCTCATGGTTGTGGTAGTAGTAGCAGAGCCTGTGGTAGAAGTAGATGCTCTCGTGGTTGTGGTAAGAATAGCAGGGTCTGTGGTAGAAGTAGTTGCAATCGTGGTGGTGGTAGGAGTTGTAGTTTCGGTGGTAGAAGTAGTTGCGCTAGTGCTGGTGGTAGAATTACTGTCGTCTGTGGTAGATGTAGGAGCTCTAGTGGTGGTGGTAGTAGTTGCACGGTCTGTGGGAGAATTAGTTGTGCTCGGGGTGGTGGTAGGAGTAGCAGGTATTGTGGTAAAAGTAGGAGTGCTCGTGTTCGTGGTTAGAGTAGTACTGTCTGTGTTAGAAGTAAGAGCGCTTTTCCTGCTGCTAGTAGTTGCACGGTATCTGGTAGAAGTAGGAGGGCCATGGTTGTGATAGCAGCAGTAGTGTCTGTGGTAGAAGTAGTTGCGCTCGTGGTGGGTGTAGGAGTAGTAGAGTCTGTAGTAGAAGTTGAAGCACTCATGTTGGTGTTAGGAGTAGTTGTGTCTGTGGTAGATGTAGGAATGCTCGTGGAGGTGCTTGGAGTAGGAGTGTCTGTGGTAGAAATAGGAGCACTGGTGGTGGTGGTAGGTGTAGTAGTGTCTGTGGTAGTAGTAGTTGTACTCGTGGTGGAGGGAGGCGTAGTAGTTTCTGTGGTAGAAGCAGGAGCACTCAGGGTGGTGGTAGGAGTATTTGATTCTGTGGTAGAACCAGGAGCACTCAGGGTGGTGGTAGGAGTATTTGATTCTGTGGTAGAAGTAGGAGCCCTTGTGGTGGTGGCAGGAGTAACAGTTTCTTTGATAAATGTGTCTGCACTCATGGTTGTAGTAGGAGTAGTACAGTCTGTGGTAGAAGTAGGATCATTCGTGTTGGTGGTAGGAGTAGCAGGGCTGTGGTAGAAGTAGGAGCGCTCGTGGTGGTGGCAGGAGTAATACTGCCTGTGGTAGTAGTAGTGTGCTCATGTTGAAGGTAGGAGTAGTAGTTTCTGTGGTAGAAGAAGGAGTGCTCATGTTGGTGTTAGGAGTAGTAGTTTCGTTGGTAGATGTAGGAGTGCTCGTAGTGTTGTTACGAGTATCGGGATCTGTGGTAGAAGTAGGTGCTCTCCTGGTGGTGGTAGGATTAGTAGTGTCTGTGATAGAAGTAGTGTTGCTCGTAGTGGTAGTCGAAGTAGTAATGTCTTTGGTAGAAGTATGTCTGCTCGTGGTGGTGGCAGGTGTAGTAGTGTCTGTGGTAGAAGTATGACCGCCCGTGGTGGTGTTAGGTGTAGTAGTTTCTGCAGTAGAAGTAGGAGTCTTCGTTATGGTTGTAGAAGTAGCAGTTACTGTGGTAGAAGTCGCATTGCTCGTGGTGGAGGTAGGAGGAGCAGGGTCTGTTGTACAAGTAGGTGCTCTCGTGGTGGTGGTAGGGGTAGTAGTTCCTCTGTTAGAAGCAGTGGTTCTCGTGGGGGTGGTCGGGCTAGTAATGTCTTTCATAGTTGTATGAGCGCTCGTGGAGGTGGCAGGAGTAGTAGTGTCTGTGGTAGAAATAGGAGCCCTTGTGGTGGTGTTAGGAATAGTAGTGTCTGTGGTAGAAGTATTTGCACTCGTGGTGGTGGTAGGAGTAGTAGTTTCTGTGGTAGAAGTTGCAGCACTGTTGGTATTGGTAGGAGTAGTAGTTTCTGTGGTAGAAGTAGGATCACTCCTGTTGGTGGAAGGTGTAGAAGGGCCTATGGTAGCAGTAGGTGGTCTCGTGATGGTGGAAGGGGTAGCAGGTGTTGTGGTAGAAGTAGGATCGCTCATGGTGGTGGTATGGTAGGTGTTTCTTACATAGAAATAGGAGCGCTCGTGGTGTTGGTAAGAGTAGTAGTGTCTGTGGTAGAAGTAGGAGTGCTCGTGGTGGTGGCAGGAGTAGTAGTGTATGTGCGAGAAGTAGGAGCGCTCGTGGTTGAGGTAGGAGTAGTAGATTCTGCGGTAGAAGTAGGAGTGCTCGTGATGGTGACAGGAGTAGTAGTTTCAATGGTAGAAGTAGGAGCGCTCTTGTTGTTGGTAGGAGTATTAGTTTCTGTAGTAGAAGTACTTGCGCTTGTGTTGTTGGTAGGAGTAGTAGTTTCTGTGGTAGAAGCAGGAGAGCTCGTGCTGGTGGTAGGAGTAGTAGTTTCTGTGGTAGAAGCAGGAGCGCTTGTGGTGGTGATAGGAGTATTTGATTCTGTGGTAGAAGTAGGAGCCATCGTGGTGGTGGTAGGAGAAGTAGTGTCTGTGGTAGAATTAGGAGTGCTCATGGTTGTGGTAGTAGTAGAAGGGCCTGTGGTAGAAGTAGATGCTCTCGCGGTTGTTGTAATAGCAGGGTCTGTGGTAGAAGTAGTTGCAATCTTGGTGGTGGTAGGGGTAGTAGTTTCGGTGGTAGAACTAGTTGCGCTAGTGCTGGTGGTAGAATTACTATCGTCTGTGGTAGATGTAGGAGCTCTAGTGGCGGTGGTAGTAGTTGCATGGTCTGTGGTAGAATTAGTTGTGCTCGGTGTGGTGGCAGGTGTACCAGGCATTGTGGTAGAAGTAGGAGTGCTCGTGGTCGTGGTTAGAGTAGTACTGTCTCTGTTAGAAGTAAGAGCGCTATTCCTGCTGGTAGTAGTCGCACGGTATCTGGTAGAAGTAGGAGTGCCATGGTTGTGATAGCAGCAGTAGTGTCTGTGTTAGAAGTAGTTGCGCTCGTGGTGGGTGTACGAGTAGTAGAGTCTGTAGTAGAAATTGAAGCACTTATGTTGATGTCAGGAGTAGTAGTGTCTGTGGTAGATGTACTTGTGCTCGTGGTGGTGGCAAGAGTAGTAGTATCTGTGTTATAAGTAATTGCACTCATGGTGGTTGTAGGAGTACTAGTGACTGTGGTAGCTGTAGGAGCACTCTACGTGTTCATAGTAGTAGTAGTTACTGTGGTAGAATTTGGTGCGCTTGTGTTGGTCGGAGGTGTAGGAGGGCCTGTGGTAGAAGTTGTTGCTCTCGCGGTGGTGGTAGGTGTAGCAGGGTCTCAGGTATAAGTAGTGGCAATGGTGATGGTAGTAGGAGTGGCTGATTCTGTGGTAGAAGTAAGATCGCTCGTGATCGTTGTACTAGTAGTAGTGTCTGTGGTAGAAGTAGGAGCCCTCAATGTGGTGTTAGGAGTAGTAATGTCTGTGGTAGGTGTATGAGCGCTCGTGGTGGTGGTAGGAGTAGTATATTCTGTGGTAGAAGTACTTGCCCTCGTGGTGGTGTTGGAGTAGCATGTTCTGTGTTAGAAGTAGGAGAGTTCGTTGTGGTGGTAGAAGTTGCACAGACTGTGGTACAAGTAGAAGTGTTTGTGGTGCTGGCAGTAGTTGTTTCTCTGTTAGAAGTAGGAGAGCTAGTGGTGATGGTAGGAGTAGTAGATTTTTTGGGAGAAATTGGAGCGCTCGTGGTGATGGAAGGAGTAGTACTATCTGCGGTAGAAGTAGGATTGCTCGTGGTGGTGGTGGGTATAGTAGTGTCTGTGGTAGAAGTAGATTCGCTCGTGATGGTGGTAGGAGTAGCAGGTTCTGTGGAAAATATGGGAGCGCTTGTGGTGGTTGTGGTAGTAGTAGTTTCTGGGGTAGAATTAGGGGCTCTCGCTGTGGTGGTAGGAGTAGTAGATTCTGTGGTAGAAATATTTGCGTTCGTGGTGGTGGTAGGAATAGTAGTTTCTGTAGCAGAAGTAGCAGCTCTCTTCCTGTTGGTAGGAGTAGTAGATTCTGTTGTAGAAATAGGATCGCTCGTGATGGAAGTAGAGGTAGCAGGGCCTGTGGTAGAAGTAGGTGCTCTCGTTGTGGTGGTAGGTGTAGAAGGTTTTGCGCTACAAGTAGATCCACTCGCAGTGGTGGTAGGAGAAGCAGGTTTTGTGGTAGAAGTAGTAACACTTGTGGTGGTGGTTGGAGTTGCATGTTCTGTGGTAGAAGTTGGAATGCTCATGGTGTTGGTAGGGTAGTAGTTTCTTTGATAGAAGTAGGAATGCTCGTTGTGTTGGTAGGAGGAGTAGTGTCTGTGGTAGAAGGAGGAGCGCTCGTGGTGCTACTTGGAGTAATAGTGTCTGTGATGGAAGTAGGAGCGCTCGTGGTGGTGTTAGGAGTAGTAGTATCTCTGGTAGATGTAGTTCGCTCGTGGTGGTTTTAGGAGCAGTAGTTTCTGCAGTAGAAGTAGGAGTGTTCGTTGTGGTGGTTGGAGTAGTAGTTTCTGTGGTAGAAGTAGGAGTGCTCTTGGTGGTGGTAGGAGTAACAGGGTCTGTGGTACAAGTAGGTGCTCTTGTGGCGGTGGTAGGAGTAGTAGTTTCTGTGGTAGACGGACTGGTGATCGTGGGGTTGGTAGGAGTAGTAATGTCTTTTGTAGAAATATGTGCACTCATGGTGGTGGTAGGAGTAGTAGTGTCAGTGGTAGTAGTAGTTGCACTCGTGGTGGTGGTAGGAGTAGTCGTTTCTGTGCTAGAAGTACTTTTGCTCGTGGTGGAGTTAGGAGTAGTATTGTCTGTGGTAGAAATAGGAGAGCTCGTGGTGGTGGTAGGAAGAGTACTGTCTGTGGTAGAAGATTTTGTGCCCGTTCCCGTGGTATTAGTAGTAGTTCCTGTGGTAGAAGTAGGAGCGTTCCTGGTGGTGGTAGGAGTACTAGTGTCTGTAGTAGAAGTAGGGGCGCTCGTGGTGCTGGTGGGTGTTTAATTTCTGTGGTTGAATTAGGAGCGCTCATTGTGGTGGAAGCAGTTGCAGTGCCTGTGGTAGAAGTAGGTGCTCTCATGGTAGTGGTACGAGTAACAGGGTCGCTATTAGAAGTAGTTTTGCTCGTGTTGGTGTTAGGAGAAGCATGGTCTGTGTTTGAAGTAGGAGCACACTTGGTGGTGGTAGGAGTTGCACAGTCTGTGGAAGTATTAGGAGCGCTCATGGTCTTGGTAGTATTGGTTTCTCTGGTAGAAGTAGGAGAGCTCGTGGTGGTGTTCAGAGTACTAGATACTTTGTTAGAGGTAGTAGCGCACATGGTGGTGGTAGGAGTAGTACTGTCTGTGGTAGAAGTAGGAGCGCTCGTGGTGTTGGTGAGAGTAGTAGTGACTGTGGTAGAAGTAGGAACACTCGTCCTGGTTGTAGGTGTATTAGTGTCTGTAGTAGGAGTTGTTGCACTCGTGCTGGTGGTAAAAGTAGTAGTTTCTGTGGTAGAAGCAGGAGCGCTCGTGATGGTGTTAGGAGTAGTTGATTCTGTGGTAGAAGTAGGATTGCTCGTGGTGGTGGTAGGTGTAGTAGTGTCTGTGGTAGAAGTAGGATCGCTCGTGGTGGTGGTAGGTGTAACAGGTTTTGTGGTAGAAGAAGGAGCACTCATGGTGTTTGTGGTAGTAGTAGTTTCTAGGGTAGAAGTAGTGGCTCTCGTTCTGGTGGTAGGAAGAGTAGTGTCTGTGGTAGAAGTAGTTGCACTCGTGGTGGTGGGAGAACTAGTAGTTTCTGTGGTAGAAGTAGGAGCACTCTTGGTGGTAGGAGTAGTATTTTCTGTGGTAGAAGTATGATCGCTCGTGATGGAGGTAGTAGTAGCAGGGCCTGTGGTAGAAGTAGGTGCTTTCATAGTGTTGGAAGGAGTAGCATGTTTGTGGTACAAGTAGTTGCACTCGTGGTGGTGGTAGGAGTAGCAGGTTTTGTGCTAGAAGTAGTACCGCCTGTGGTGGTGTTTGTAGTTGCATGTTCTGTGGTAGAATTAGGAGCGCTCATGGTGGTGGTAGGGTAATAGTTTCCTTGGTAGAAGTAGGAGTGCTCGTTGTGTTGATAGGAGTAGTTGTGTCTGTGGTAGATGTAGGAGTGCTTGTGGAGGTGCTGGGAGTAGTAGTGTCTGTGGTAGAAGTAGGAGCACTGTTGGTATTGGTAGGAGTAGTAGTTTCTGTGGTAGAAGTAGGATCACTCATGTTGGTGGAAAGTGTAGAAGGGCCTGTGGTAGCAGTAGGTGGTCTCGTGATGGTGGAAGGTGTAGCAGGTTTTGTGGTAGAAGTAGGATCGCTCATGGTGGTGGTAGGGTAGTAGTTTCTTTCATAGAAATAGGAGTGCTCGTGGTGTTGGTAAGAGTAGTAGTGTCTGTGGTAGAAGTAGGAGCGCTCGTGGTGGTGGCAGGAGTAGTAGTGTATGTGCTAGAAGTAGCAGTGCTCGTGATTGAGGTAGGAGTGGTAGATTCTGCGGTAGATGTAGGACTGCTCGTGACGGTGGCAGGAGTAGTAGTTTCAATGGTAGAAGTAGGAGCGCTCTTGTTGTTGGTAGGAGTATTAGTTTTTGTATTAGAAGTACTTGCACTCGTGCTGGTGGTAGGAGTAGTAGTTTCTGTGGTAGAAGCAGGAGCGCTTGTGGTGGTGGTAGGAGTATTTGATTCTGTGGTAGAAGTAGGAGCCATCGTGGTGGTGGTAGGAGATGTAGTGTCTGTGGTAGAATTAGGAGTGCTCGTGGTTGTGGTAGTAGTAGCAGGGCCTGTGGTAGAAGTAGATGTTCTCGTGGTTGTGGTAAGGATAGCAGGGTCTGTGGTAGAAGTAGTTGCAATCGTGGTGGTGGTAGGAGTTGTAGTTTCGGTGGTAGAAGTAGTTGCGCTAGTGCTGGTGGTAGAATTACTGTCGTCTGTGGTAGATGTAGGAGCTCTAGTGGTGGTGGTAGTAGTTGCACGGTCTGTGGTAGAATTAGTTGTGCTCAGGGTGGTGGTAGGTGTAGCAGGTATTGTGGTAGAAGTAGCAGTGCTCGTGGTCGTGGTTAGATTAGTACTGTCTGTGTTAGAAGTAAGAGTGCTTTTCCTGCTGGTAGTAGTTGCACAGTATCTGGTAGAAGTAGGAGGGCCATGGTTGTGATAGCAGCAGTAGTGTCTGTGGTAGAAGTAGTTGCGCTCGTGGTTGTTGTAGGAGTAGTAGAGTCTGTAGTAGAAATTGAAGCACTCATGATGGTGTTAGGAGTAGTAGTGTCTGTGGTAGATGTACTTGCGCTCGTGGTGGTGGTAAGAGTAGTAGTATCTGTGTTAGAAGTAATTGCACTCATGGTGGCGGTAGGAGTACTAGTGACTGTGGTACCTGTAGGAGCACTCTACGTGTTCATAGTAGTAGTAGTTACTGTGGTAGAATTTGGTGCGCTTGTGTTGGTCATAGGAGTAGGAGGGCCTGTGGTAGAAGTTGTTGCTCTCGTTGCGGTGGTAGGAATAGCAGGGTCTGTTGTACAAGTAGGTACTCTCGTGGTGGTGGTAGGAGTAGTAGTTTCTGTGTTAGAAACAGTGGTTCTCGTGGGGGTGGTAGGAGTAATAATGTCTTTCATAGTTGTATAAGCGCTCGTGGAGGTGGCAGGAGTAGTAGTGTCTGTGGTAGAAATAGGAACCCTTGTGGTGGAGTTAAGAGTAGTAGTGTCTGTGGTAGAAGTATTTGCACTCGTGGTGGTGGTAGGAGTAGTAGTTTCAGCGGTAGAAGTTGCAGCACTGTTGGTATTGGTAGGAGTAGTAGTTTCTGTGGTAGAAGTAGGATCACTCATGTTGGTGGAAGGTGTAGAAGGGCCTGTGGTAGCAGTAGGTGGTATCGTGATGGTGGAAGGGGTAGCAGGGTTTGTGGTAGAAGTAGGATCACTCATGGTGGTGGTAGGGTAGTAGTTTCTTTCATAGAAATAGGAGCGCCCGTGGTGTTGGTAAGAGTATTAGTGTCTATGGTATAAGTAGGAACGCTCGTGGTGGTGGCAGGAGTAGTAGTGTATGTGCTAGAAGTAGGAGCGTGCGTGGTTGAGGAAGAAGTAGTTGATTCTGCGGTAGAAGTAGGAGTGCTCGTGATGGTGGCAGGAGTAGCAGTTTCTATGGTAGAAGTAGGAGCGCTCTTGTTGTTGGTAGGAGTATAAGTTTCTGTAGTAGAAGTACTTGCACTCGTGTTTTTGGTAGGAGTAGTAGATATTGTGGTAGAAGCAGGAGAGCTCGTGCAGGTGGTAGGAGTAGTAGTTTCTGTGGTAGAAGCAGGAGTGCTTGTGGTGGTGGTAGGAATATTTGATTCTGTGGTAGAAATAGGAGCCATCGTGGTGGTGGTAGGAGAAGTAGTGTCTGTGGTAGAATTAGGAGTGCTCATGGTTGTGGTAGTAGTAGCAGAGCCTGTGGTAGAAGTAGATGCTCTCGTGGTTGTGGTAAGAATAGCAGGGTCTGTGGTAGAAGTAGTTGCAATCGTGGTGGTGGTAGGAGTTGTAGTTTCGGTGGTAGAAGTAGTTGCGCTAGTGCTGGTGGTAGAATTACTGTCGTCTGTGGTAGATGTAGGAGCTCTAGTGGTGGTGGTAGTAGTTGCACGGTCTGTGGGAGAATTAGTTGTGCTCGGGGTGGTGGTAGGAGTAGCAGGTATTGTGGTAAAAGTAGGAGTGCTCGTGGTCGTGGTTAGAGTAGTACTGTCTGTGTAAGAAGTAAGAGTGCTATTCCTGCTGGTAGTAGTTGCACAGTATCTGGTAGAAGTAGGAGGGCCATGGTTGTGATAGCAGCAGTAGTGTCTGTGGTAGAAGTAGTTGCGCTCGTGGTGGGTGTAGGAGTAGTAGAGTCTGTAGTAGAAGTTGAAGCACTCATGTTGGTGTTAGGAGTAGTTGTGTCTGTGGTAGATGTAGGAATGCTCGTGGAGGTGCTTGGAGTAGGAGTGTCTGTGGTAGAAATAGGAGCACTGGTGGTGGTGGTAGGTGTAGTAGTGTCTGTGGTAGTAGTAGTTGTACTCGTGGTGGAGGGAGGCGTAGTAGTTTCTGTGGTAGAAGCAGGAGCACTCAGGGTGGTGGTAGGAGTATTTGATTCTGTGGTAGAACCAGGAGCACTCAGGGTGGTGGTAGGAGTATTTGATTCTGTGGTAGAAGTAGGAGCCCTTGTGGTGGTGGCAGGAGTAACAGGTTCTTTGATAAATGTGTCTGCACTCATGGTTGTAGTAGGAGTAGTACAGTCTGTGGTAGAAGTAGGATCATTCGTGTTGGTGGTAGGAGTAGCAGGGCTGTGGTAGAAGTAGGAGCGCTCGTGGTGGTGGCAGGAGTAATACTGCCTGTGGTAGTAGTAGTGTGCTCATGTTGAAGGTAGGAGTAGTAGTTTCTGTGGTAGAAGAAGGAGTGCTCATGTTGGTGTTAGGAGTAGTAGTTTCGTTGGTAGATGTAGGAGTGCTCGTAGTGTTGTTACGAGTATCGGGATCTGTGGTAGAAGTAGGTGCTCTCCTGGTGGTGGTAGGATTAGTAGTGTCTGTGATAGAAGTAGTGTTGCTCGTAGTGGTAGTCGAAGTAGTAATGTCTTTGGTAGAAGTATGTCTGCTCGTGGTGGTGGCAGGTGTAGTAGTGTCTGTGGTAGAAGTATGACCGCCCGTGGTGGTGTTAGGTGTAGTAGTTTCTGCAGTAGAAGTAGGAGTCTTCGTTATGGTTGTAGAAGTAGCAGTTACTGTGGTAGAAGTCGCATTGCTCGTGGTGGAGGTAGGAGGAGCAGGGTCTGTTGTACAAGTAGGTGCGCTCGTGGTGGTGGTAGGGGTAGTAGTTCCTCTGTTAGAAGCAGTGGTTCTCGTGGGGGTGGTCGGGCTAGTAATGTCTTTCATAGTTGTATGAGCGCTCGTGGAGGTGGCAGGAGTAGTAGTGTCTGTGGTAGAAATAGGAGCCCTTGTGGTGGTGTTAGGAGTAGTAGTGTCTGTGGTAGAAGTATTTGCACTCGTGGTGGTGGTAGGAGTAGTAGTTTCTGTGGTAGAAGTTGCAGCACTGTTGGTATTGTTAGGAGTAGTAGTTTCTGTGGTAGAAGTAGGATCACTCCTGTTGGTGGAAGGTGTAGAAGGGCCTATGGTAGCAGTAGGTGGTCTCGTGATGGTGGAAGGGGTAGCAGGTGTTGTGGTAGAAGTAGGATCGCTCATGGTGGTGGTATGGTAGGTGTTTCTTACATAGAAATAGGAGCGCTCGTGGTGTTGGTAAGAGTAGTAGTGTCTGTGGTAGAAGTAGGAGTGCTCGTGGTGGTGGCAGGAGTAGTAGTGTATGTGCGAGAAGTAGGAGCGCTCGTGGTTGAGGTAGGAGTAGTAGATTCTGCGGTAGAAGTAGGAGTGCTCGTGATGGTGACAGGAGTAGTAGTTTCAATGGTAGAAGTAGGAGCGCTCTTGTTGTTGGTAGGAGTATTAGTTTCTGTAGTAGAAGTACTTGCGCTTGTGTTGTTGGTAGGAGTAGTAGTTTCTGTGGTAGAAGCAGGAGAGCTCGTGCTGGTGGTAGGAGTAGTAGTTTCTGTGGTAGAAGCAGGAGCGCTTGTGGTGGTGATAGGAGTATTTGATTCTGTGGTAGAAGTAGGAGCCATCGTGGTGGTGGTAGGAGAAGTAGTGTCTGTGGTAGAATTAGGAGTGCTCATGGTTGTGGTAGTAGTAGAAGGGCCTGTGGTAGAAGTAGATGCTCTCGCGGTTGTTGTAATAGCAGGGTCTGTGGTAGAAGTAGTTGCAATCTTGGTGGTGGTAGGGGTAGTAGTTTCGGTGGTAGAACTAGTTGCGCTAGTGCTGGTGGTAGAATTACTATCGTCTGTGGTAGATGTAGGAGCTCTAGTGGCGGTGGTAGTAGTTGCATGGTCTGTGGTAGAATTAGTTGTGCTCGGTGTGGTGGCAGGTGTACCAGGCATTGTGGTAGAAGTAGGAGTGCTCGTGGTCGTGGTTAGAGTAGTACTGTCTCTGTTAGAAGTAAGAGCGCTATTCCTGCTGGTAGTAGTCGCACGGTATCTGGTAGAAGTAGGAGTGCCATGGTTGTGATAGCAGCAGTAGTGTCTGTGTTAGAAGTAGTTGCGCTCGTGGTGGGTGTACGAGTAGTAGAGTCTGTAGTAGAAATTGAAGCACTTATGTTGATGTCAGGAGTAGTAGTGTCTGTGGTAGATGTACTTGTGCTCGTGGTGGTGGCAAGAGTAGTAGTATCTGTGTTATAAGTAATTGCACTCATGGTGGTTGTAGGAGTACTAGTGACTGTGGTAGCTGTAGGAGCACTCTACGTGTTCATAGTAGTAGTAGTTACTGTGGTAGAATTTGGTGCGCTTGTGTTGGTCGGAGGTGTAGGAGGGCCTGTGGTAGAAGTTGTTGCTCTCGCGGTGGTGGTAGGTGTAGCAGGGTCTCAGGTATAAGTAGTGGCAATGGTGATGGTAGTAGGAGTGGCTGATTCTGTGGTAGAAGTAAGATCGCTCGTGATCGTTGTACTAGTAGTAGTGTCTGTGGTAGAAGTAGGAGCCCTCAATGTGGTGTTAGGAGTAGTAATGTCTGTGGTAGGTGTATGAGCGCTCGTGGTGGTGGTAGGAGTAGTATATTCTGTGGTAGAAGTACTTGCCCTCGTGGTGGTGTTGGAGTAGCATGTTCTGTGTTAGAAGTAGGAGAGTTCGTTGTGGTGGTAGAAGTTGCACAGACTGTGGTACAAGTAGAAGTGTTTGTGGTGCTGGCAGTAGTTGTTTCTCTGTTAGAAGTAGGAGAGCTAGTGGTGATGGTAGGAGTAGTAGATTTTTTGGGAGAAATTGGAGCGCTCGTGGTGATGGAAGGAGTAGTACTATCTGCGGTAGAAGTAGGATTGCTCGTGGTGGTGGTGGGTATAGTAGTGTCTGTGGTAGAAGTAGATTCGCTCGTGATGGTGGTAGGAGTAGCAGGTTCTGTGGAAAATATGGGAGCGCTTGTGGTGGTTGTGGTAGTAGTAGTTTCTGGGGTAGAATTAGGGGCTCTCGCTGTGGTGGTAGGAGTAGTAGATTCTGTGGTAGAAATATTTGCGTTCGTGGTGGTGGTAGGAATAGTAGTTTCTGTAGCAGAAGTAGCAGCTCTCTTCCTGTTGGTAGGAGTAGTAGATTCTGTTGTAGAAATAGGATCGCTCGTGATGGAAGTAGAGGTAGCAGGGCCTGTGGTAGAAGTAGGTGCTCTCGTTGTGGTGGTAGGTGTAGAAGGTTTTGCGCTACAAGTAGATCCACTCGCAGTGGTGGTAGGAGAAGCAGGTTTTGTGGTAGAAGTAGTAACGCTTGTGGTGGTGGTTGGAGTTGCATGTTCTGTGGTAGAAGTTGGAATGCTCATGGTGTTGGTAGGGTAGTAGCTTCTTTGATAGAATTAGGAATGCTCGTTGTGTTGGTAGGAGGAGTAGTGTCTGTGGTAGAAGGAGGAGCGCTCGTGGTGCTACTTGGAGTAATAGTGTCTGTGATGGAAGTAGGAGCGCTCGTGGTGGTGTTAGGAGTAGTAGTATCTCTGGTAGATGTAGTTCGCTCGTGGTGGTTTTAGGAGCAGTAGTTTCTGCAGTAGAAGTAGGAGTGTTCGTTGTGGTGGTTGGAGTAGTAGTTTCTGTGGTAGAAGTAGGAGTGCTCTTGGTGGTGGTAGGAGTAACAGGGTCTGTGGTACAAGTAGGTGCTCTTGTGGCGGTGGTAGGAGTAGTAGTTTCTGTGGTAGACGGACTGGTGATCGTGGGGTTGGTAGGAGTAGTAATGTCTTTTGTAGAAATATGTGCACTCATGGTGGTGGTAGGAGTAGTAGTGTCAGTGGTAGTAGTAGTTGCACTCGTGGTGGTGGTAGGAGTAGTCGTTTCTGTGCTAGAAGTACTTTTGCTCGTGGTGGAGTTAGGAGTAGTATTGTCTGTGGTAGAAATAGGAGAGCTCGTGGTGGTGGTAGGAAGAGTACTGTCTGTGGTAGAAGATTTTGTGCCCGTTCCCGTGGTATTAGTAGTAGTTCCTGTGGTAGAAGTAGGAGCGTTCCTGGTGGTGGTAGGAGTACTAGTGTCTGTAGTAGAAGTAGGGGCGCTCGTGGTGCTGGTGGGTGTTTAATTTCTGTGGTTGAATTAGGAGCGCTCATTGTGGTGGAAGCAGTTGCAGTGCCTGTGGTAGAAGTAGGTGCTCTCATGGTAGTGGTACGAGTAACAGGGTCGCTATTAGAAGTAGTTTTGCTCGTGTTGGTGTTAGGAGAAGCATGGTCTGTGTTTGAAGTAGGAGCACACTTGGTGGTGGTAGGAGTTGCACAGTCTGTGGAAGTATTAGGAGCGCTCATGGTCTTGGTAGTATTGGTTTCTCTGGTAGAAGTAGGAGAGCTCGTGGTGGTGTTCAGAGTACTAGATACTTTGTTAGAGGTAGTAGCGCACATGGTGGTGGTAGGAGTAGTACTGTCTGTGGTAGAAGTAGGAGTGCTCGTGGTGTTGGTGAGAGTAGTAGTGACTGTGGTAGAAGTAGGAACACTCGTCCTGGTTGTAGGTGTATTAGTGTCTGTAGTAGGAGTTGTTGCACTCGTGCTGGTGGTAAAAGTAGTAGTTTCTGTGGTAGAAGCAGGAGCGCTCGTGATGGTGTTAGGAGTAGTTGATTCTGTGGTAGAAGTAGGATTGCTCGTGGTGGTGGTAGGTGTAGTAGTGTCTGTGGTAGAAGTAGGATCGCTCGTGGTGGTGGTAGGTGTAACAGGTTTTGTGGTAGAAGAAGGAGCACTCATGGTGTTTGTGGTAGTAGTAGTTTCTAGGGTAGAAGTAGTGGCTCTCGTTCTGGTGGTAGGAAGAGTAGTGTCTGTGGTAGAAGTAGTTGCACTCGTGGTGGTGGGAGAACTAGTAGTTTCTGTGGTAGAAGTAGGAGCACTCTTGGTGGTAGGAGTAGTATTTTCTGTGGTAGAAGTATGATCGCTCGTGATGGAGGTAGTAGTAGCAGGGCCTGTGGTAGAAGTAGGTGCTTTCATAGTGTTGGAAGGAGTAGCATGTTTGTGGTACAAGTAGTTGCACTCGTGGTGGTGGTAGGAGTAGCAGGTTTTGTGCTAGAAGTAGTACCGCCTGTGGTGGTGTTTGTAGTTGCATGTTCTGTGGTAGAATTAGGAGCGCTCATGGTGGTGGTAGGGTAATAGTTTCCTTGGTAGAAGTAGGAGTGCTCGTTGTGTTGATAGGAGTAGTTGTGTCTGTGGTAGATGTAGGAGTGCTCGTGGAGGTGCTGGGAGTAGTAGTGTCTGTGGTAGAAGTAGGAGCACTGTTGGTATTGGTAGGAGTAGTAGTTTCTGTGGTAGAAGTAGGATCACTCATGTTGGTGGAAAGTGTAGAAGGGCCTGTGGTAGCAGTAGGTGGTCTCGTGATGGTGGAAGGTGTAGCAGGTTTTGTGGTAGAAGTAGGATCGCTCATGGTGGTGGTAGGGTAGTAGTTTCTTTCATAGAAATAGGAGTGCTCGTGGTGTTGGTAAGAGTAGTAGTGTCTGTGGTAGAAGTAGGAGCGCTCGTGGTGGTGGCAGGAGTAGTAGTGTATGTGCGAGAAGTAGGAGCGCTCGTGGTTGAGGTAGGAGTAGTAGATTCTGCGGTAGAAGTAGGAGTGCTCGTGATGGTGACAGGAGTAGTAGTTTCAATGGTAGAAGTAGGAGCGCTCTTGTTGTTGGTAGGAGTATTAGTTTCTGTAGTAGAAGTACTTGCGCTTGTGTTGTTGGTAGGAGTAGTAGTTTCTGTGGTAGAAGCAGGAGAGCTCGTGCTGGTGGTAGGAGTAGTAGTTTCTGTGGTAGAAGCAGGAGCGCTTGTGGTGGTGATAGGAGTATTTGATTCTGTGGTAGAAGTAGGAGCCATCGTGGTGGTGGTAGGAGAAGTAGTGTCTGTGGTAGAATTAGGAGTGCTCATGGTTGTGGTAGTAGTAGAAGGGCCTGTGGTAGAAGTAGATGCTCTCGCGGTTGTTGTAATAGCAGGGTCTGTGGTAGAAGTAGTTGCAATCTTGGTGGTGGTAGGGGTAGTAGTTTCGGTGGTAGAACTAGTTGCGCTAGTGCTGGTGGTAGAATTACTATCGTCTGTGGTAGATGTAGGAGCTCTAGTGGCGGTGGTAGTAGTTGCATGGTCTGTGGTAGAATTAGTTGTGCTCGGTGTGGTGGCAGGTGTACCAGGCATTGTGGTAGAAGTAGGAGTGCTCGTGGTCGTGGTTAGAGTAGTACTGTCTCTGTTAGAAGTAAGAGCGCTATTCCTGCTGGTAGTAGTCGCACGGTATCTGGTAGAAGTAGGAGTGCCATGGTTGTGATAGCAGCAGTAGTGTCTGTGTTAGAAGTAGTTGCGCTCGTGGTGGGTGTACGAGTAGTAGAGTCTGTAGTAGAAATTGAAGCACTTATGTTGATGTCAGGAGTAGTAGTGTCTGTGGTAGATGTACTTGTGCTCGTGGTGGTGGCAAGAGTAGTAGTATCTGTGTTATAAGTAATTGCACTCATGGTGGTTGTAGGAGTACTAGTGACTGTGGTAGCTGTAGGAGCACTCTACGTGTTCATAGTAGTAGTAGTTACTGTGGTAGAATTTGGTGCGCTTGTGTTGGTCGGAGGTGTAGGAGGGCCTGTGGTAGAAGTTGTTGCTCTCGCGGTGGTGGTAGGTGTAGCAGGGTCTCAGGTATAAGTAGTGGCAATGGTGATGGTAGTAGGAGTGGCTGATTCTGTGGTAGAAGTAAGATCGCTCGTGATCGTTGTACTAGTAGTAGTGTCTGTGGTAGAAGTAGGAGCCCTCAATGTGGTGTTAGGAGTAGTAATGTCTGTGGTAGGTGTATGAGCGCTCGTGGTGGTGGTAGGAGTAGTATATTCTGTGGTAGAAGTACTTGCCCTCGTGGTGGTGTTGGAGTAGCATGTTCTGTGTTAGAAGTAGGAGAGTTCGTTGTGGTGGTAGAAGTTGCACAGACTGTGGTACAAGTAGAAGTGTTTGTGGTGCTGGCAGTAGTTGTTTCTCTGTTAGAAGTAGGAGAGCTAGTGGTGATGGTAGGAGTAGTAGATTTTTTGGGAGAAATTGGAGCGCTCGTGGTGATGGAAGGAGTAGTACTATCTGCGGTAGAAGTAGGATTGCTCGTGGTGGTGGTGGGTATAGTAGTGTCTGTGGTAGAAGTAGATTCGCTCGTGATGGTGGTAGGAGTAGCAGGTTCTGTGGAAAATATGGGAGCGCTTGTGGTGGTTGTGGTAGTAGTAGTTTCTGGGGTAGAATTAGGGGCTCTCGCTGTGGTGGTAGGAGTAGTAGATTCTGTGGTAGAAATATTTGCGTTCGTGGTGGTGGTAGGAATAGTAGTTTCTGTAGCAGAAGTAGCAGCTCTCTTCCTGTTGGTAGGAGTAGTAGATTCTGTTGTAGAAATAGGATCGCTCGTGATGGAAGTAGAGGTAGCAGGGCCTGTGGTAGAAGTAGGTGCTCTCGTTGTGGTGGTAGGTGTAGAAGGTTTTGCGCTACAAGTAGATCCACTCGCAGTGGTGGTAGGAGAAGCAGGTTTTGTGGTAGAAGTAGTAACGCTTGTGGTGGTGGTTGGAGTTGCATGTTCTGTGGTAGAAGTTGGAATGCTCATGGTGTTGGTAGGGTAGTAGCTTCTTTGATAGAATTAGGAATGCTCGTTGTGTTGGTAGGAGGAGTAGTGTCTGTGGTAGAAGGAGGAGCGCTCGTGGTGCTACTTGGAGTAATAGTGTCTGTGATGGAAGTAGGAGCGCTCGTGGTGGTGTTAGGAGTAGTAGTATCTCTGGTAGATGTAGTTCGCTCGTGGTGGTTTTAGGAGCAGTAGTTTCTGCAGTAGAAGTAGGAGTGTTCGTTGTGGTGGTTGGAGTAGTAGTTTCTGTGGTAGAAGTAGGAGTGCTCTTGGTGGTGGTAGGAGTAACAGGGTCTGTGGTACAAGTAGGTGCTCTTGTGGCGGTGGTAGGAGTAGTAGTTTCTGTGGTAGACGGACTGGTGATCGTGGGGTTGGTAGGAGTAGTAATGTCTTTTGTAGAAATATGTGCACTCATGGTGGTGGTAGGAGTAGTAGTGTCAGTGGTAGTAGTAGTTGCACTCGTGGTGGTGGTAGGAGTAGTCGTTTCTGTGCTAGAAGTACTTTTGCTCGTGGTGGAGTTAGGAGTAGTATTGTCTGTGGTAGAAATAGGAGAGCTCGTGGTGGTGGTAGGAAGAGTACTGTCTGTGGTAGAAGATTTTGTGCCCGTTCCCGTGGTATTAGTAGTAGTTCCTGTGGTAGAAGTAGGAGCGTTCCTGGTGGTGGTAGGAGTACTAGTGTCTGTAGTAGAAGTAGGGGCGCTCGTGGTGCTGGTGGGTGTTTAATTTCTGTGGTTGAATTAGGAGCGCTCATTGTGGTGGAAGCAGTTGCAGTGCCTGTGGTAGAAGTAGGTGCTCTCATGGTAGTGGTACGAGTAACAGGGTCGCTATTAGAAGTAGTTTTGCTCGTGTTGGTGTTAGGAGAAGCATGGTCTGTGTTTGAAGTAGGAGCACACTTGGTGGTGGTAGGAGTTGCACAGTCTGTGGAAGTATTAGGAGCGCTCATGGTCTTGGTAGTATTGGTTTCTCTGGTAGAAGTAGGAGAGCTCGTGGTGGTGTTCAGAGTACTAGATACTTTGTTAGAGGTAGTAGCGCACATGGTGGTGGTAGGAGTAGTACTGTCTGTGGTAGAAGTAGGAGTGCTCGTGGTGTTGGTGAGAGTAGTAGTGACTGTGGTAGAAGTAGGAACACTCGTCCTGGTTGTAGGTGTATTAGTGTCTGTAGTAGGAGTTGTTGCACTCGTGCTGGTGGTAAAAGTAGTAGTTTCTGTGGTAGAAGCAGGAGCGCTCGTGATGGTGTTAGGAGTAGTTGATTCTGTGGTAGAAGTAGGATTGCTCGTGGTGGTGGTAGGTGTAGTAGTGTCTGTGGTAGAAGTAGGATCGCTCGTGGTGGTGGTAGGTGTAACAGGTTTTGTGGTAGAAGAAGGAGCACTCATGGTGTTTGTGGTAGTAGTAGTTTCTAGGGTAGAAGTAGTGGCTCTCGTTCTGGTGGTAGGAAGAGTAGTGTCTGTGGTAGAAGTAGTTGCACTCGTGGTGGTGGGAGAACTAGTAGTTTCTGTGGTAGAAGTAGGAGCACTCTTGGTGGTAGGAGTAGTATTTTCTGTGGTAGAAGTATGATCGCTCGTGATGGAGGTAGTAGTAGCAGGGCCTGTGGTAGAAGTAGGTGCTTTCATAGTGTTGGAAGGAGTAGCATGTTTGTGGTACAAGTAGTTGCACTCGTGGTGGTGGTAGGAGTAGCAGGTTTTGTGCTAGAAGTAGTACCGCCTGTGGTGGTGTTTGTAGTTGCATGTTCTGTGGTAGAATTAGGAGCGCTCATGGTGGTGGTAGGGTAATAGTTTCCTTGGTAGAAGTAGGAGTGCTCGTTGTGTTGATAGGAGTAGTTGTGTCTGTGGTAGATGTAGGAGTGCTCGTGGAGGTGCTGGGAGTAGTAGTGTCTGTGGTAGAAGTAGGAGCACTGTTGGTATTGGTAGGAGTAGTAGTTTCTGTGGTAGAAGTAGGATCACTCATGTTGGTGGAAAGTGTAGAAGGGCCTGTGGTAGCAGTAGGTGGTCTCGTGATGGTGGAAGGTGTAGCAGGTTTTGTGGTAGAAGTAGGATCGCTCATGGTGGTGGTAGGGTAGTAGTTTCTTTCATAGAAATAGGAGTGCTCGTGGTGTTGGTAAGAGTAGTAGTGTCTGTGGTAGAAGTAGGAGCGCTCGTGGTGGTGGCAGGAGTAGTAGTGTATGTGCTAGAAGTAGCAGTGCTCGTGATTGAGGTAGGAGTGGTAGATTCTGCGGTAGATGTAGGACTGCTCGTGACGGTGGCAGGAGTAGTAGTTTCAATGGTAGAAGTAGGAGCGCTCTTGTTGTTGGTAGGAGTATTAGTTTCTGTATTAGAAGTACTTGCACTCGTGCTGGTGGTAGGAGTAGTAGTTTCTGTGGTAGAAGCAGGAGCGCTTGTGGTGGTGGTAGGAGTATTTGATTCTGTGGTAGAAGTAGGAGCCATCGTGGTGGTGGTAGGAGATGTAGTGTCTGTGGTAGAATTAGGAGTGCTCGTGGTTGTGGTAGTAGTAGCAGGGCCTGTGGTAGAAGTAGATGTTCTCGTGGTTGTGGTAAGGATAGAAGGGTCTGTGGTAGAAGTAGTTGCAATCGTGGTGGTGGTAGGAGTTGTAGTTTCGGTGGTAGAAGTAGTTGCGCTAGTGCTGGTGGTAGAATTACTGTCGTCTGTGGTAGATGTAGGAGCTCTAGTGGTGGTGGTAGTAGTTGCACGGTCTGTGGTAGAATTAGTTGTGCTCAGGGTGGTGGTAGGTGTAGCAGGTATTGTGGTAGAAGTAGCAGTGCTCTTGGTCGTGGTTAGATTAGTACTGTCTGTGTTAGAAGTAAGAGTGCTTTTCCTGCTGGTAGTAGTTGCACAGTATCTGGTAGAAGTAGGAGGGCCATGGTTGTGATAGCAGCAGTAGTGTCTGTGGTAGAAGTAGTTGCGCTCGTGGTTGTTGTAGGAGTAGTAGAGTCTGTAGTAGAAATTGAAGCACTCATGATGGTGTTAGGAGTAGTAGTGTCTGTGGTAGATGTACTTGCGCTCGTGGTGGTGGTAAGAGTAGTAGTATCTGTGTTAGAAGTAATTGCACTCATGGTGGCGGTAGGAGTACTAGTGACTGTGGTACCTGTAGGAGCACTCTACGTGTTCATATTAGTAGTAGTTACTGTGGTAGAATTTGGTGCGCTTGTGTTGGTCATAGGAGTAGGAGGGCCTGTGGTAGAAGTTGTTGCTCTCGTTGCGGTGGTAGGAGTAGCAGGGTCTGTTGTACAAGTAGGTACTCTCGTGGTGGTGGTAGGAGTAGTAGTTTCTGTGTTAGAAACAGTGGTTCTCGTGGGGGTGGTAGGAGTAATAATGTCTTTCATAGTTGTATAAGCGCTCGTGGAGGTGGCAGGAGTAGTAGTGTCTGTGGTAGAAATAGGAACCCTTGTGGTGGAGTTAAGAGTAGTAGTGTCTGTGGTAGAAGTATTTGCACTCGTGGTGGTGGTAGGAGTAGTAGTTTCAGTGGTAGAAGTTGCAGCACTGTTGGTATTGGTAGGAGTAGTAGTTACTGTGGTAGAAGTAGGATCACTCATGGTGGTGAAAGGTGTAGAAGGGCCTGTGGTAGCAGTAGGTGGTATCGTGATGGTGGAAGGGGTAGCAGGGTTTGTGGTAGAAGTAGGATCACTCATGGTGGTGGTAGGGTAGTAGTTTCTTTCATAGAAATAGGAGCGCCCGTGGTGTTGGTAAGAGTATTAGTGTCTATGGTATAAGTAGGAACGCTCGTGGTGGTGGCAGGAGTAGTAGTGTATGTGCTAGAAGTAGGAGCGTGTGTGGTTGAGGAAGAAGTAGTTGATTCTGCGGTAGAAGTAGGAGTGCTCGTGATGGTGGCAGGAGTAGCAGTTTCTATGGTAGAAGTAGGAGCGCTCTTGTTGTTGGTAGGAGTATAAGTTTCTGTAGTAGAAGTACTTGCACTCGTGTTTTTGGTAGGAGTAGTAGATATTGTGGTAGAAGCAGGAGAGCTCGTGCAGGTGGTAGGAGTAGTAGTTTCTGTGGTAGAAGCAGGAGTGCTTGTGGTGGTGGTAGGAATATTTGATTCTGTGGTAGAAATAGGAGCCATCGTGGTGGTGGTAGGAGAAGTAGTGTCTGTGGTAGAATTAGGAGTGCTCATGGTTGTGGTAGTAGTAGCAGAGCCTGTGGTAGAAGTAGATGCTCTCGTGGTTGTGGTAAGAATAGCAGGGTCTGTGGTAGAAGTAGTTGCAATCGTGGTGGTGGTAAGAGTTGTAGTTTCGGTGGTAGAAGTAGTTGCGCTAGTGCTGGTGGTAGAATTACTGTCGTCTGTGGTAGATGTAGGAGCTCTAGTGGTGGTGGTAGTAGTTGCACGGTCTGTGGGAGAATTAGTTGTGCTCGGGGTGGTGGTAGGAGTAGCAGGTATTGTGGTAAAAGTAGGAGTGCTCGTGGTCGTGGTTAGAGTAGTACTGTCTGTGTAAGAAGTAAGAGTGCTATTCCTGCTGTTAGTAGTTGCACAGTATCTGGTAGAAGTAGGAGGGCCATGGTTGTGATAGCAGCAGTAGTGTCTGTGGTAGAAGTAGTTGCGCTCGTGGTGGGTGTAGGAGTAGTAGAGTCTGTAGTAGAAGTTGAAGCACTCATGTTGGTGTTAGGAGTAGTTGTGTCTGTGGTAGATGTAGGAATGCTCGTGGAGGTGCTTGGAGTAGGAGTGTCTGTGGTAGAAATAGGAGCACTGGTGGTGGTGGTAGGTGTAGTAGTGTCTGTGGTAGTAGTAGTTGTACTCGTGGTGGAGGGAGGCATAGTAGTTTCTGTGGTAGAAGCAGGAGCACTCAGGGTGGTGGTAGGAGTATTTGATTCTGTGGTAGAACCAGGAGCACTCAGGGTGGTGGTAGGGGTATTTGATTCTGTGGTAGAAGTAGGAGCCCTTGTGGTGGTGGCAGGAGTAACAGGTTCTTTGATAAATGTGTCTGCACTCATGGTTGTAGTAGGAGTAGTACAGTCTGTGGTAGAAGTAGGATCATTCGTGTTGGTGGTAGGAGTAGCAGGGCTGTGGTAGAAGTAGGAGCGCTCGTGGTGGTGGCAGGAGTAATACTGCCTGTGGTAGTAGTAGTGTGCTCATGTTGAAGGTAGGAGTAGTAGTTTCTGTGGTAGAAGAAGGAGTGCTCATGTTGGTGTTAGGAGTAGTAGTTTCGTTGGTAGATGTAGGAGTGCTCGTAGTGTTGTTACGAGTATCGGGATCTGTGGTAGAAGTAGGTGCTCTCCTGGTGGTGGTAGGATTAGTAGTGTCTGTGATAGAAGTAGTGTTGCTCGTAGTGGTAGTCGAAGTAGTAATGTCTTTGGTAGAAGTATGTCTGCTCGTGGTGGTGGCAGGTGTAGTAGTGTCTGTGGTAGAAGTATGACCGCCCGTGGTGGTGTTAGGTGTAGTAGTTTCTGCAGTAGAAGTAGGAGTCTTCGTTATGGTTGTAGAAGTAGCAGTTACTGTGGTAGAAGTCGCATTGCTCGTGGTGGAGGTAGGAGGAGCAGGGTCTGTTGTACAAGTAGGTGCTCTCGTGGTGGTGGTAGGGGTAGTAGTTCCTCTGTTAGAAGCAGTGGTTCTCGTGGGGGTGGTCGGGCTAGTAATGTCTTTCATAGTTGTATGAGCGCTCGTGGAGGTGGCAGGAGTAGTAGTGTCTGTGGTAGAAATAGGAGCCCTTGTGGTGGTGTTAGGAGTAGTAGTGTCTGTGGTAGAAGTATTTGCACTCGTGGTGGTGGTAGGAGTAGTAGTTTCTGTGGTAGAAGTTGCAGCACTGTTGGTATTGGTAGGAGTAGTAGTTTCTGTGGTAGAAGTAGGATCACTCCTGTTGGTGGAAGGTGTAGAAGGGCCTATGGTAGCAGTAGGTGGTCTCGTGATGGTGGAAGGGGTAGCAGGTGTTGTGGTAGAAGTAGGATCGCTCATGGTGGTGGTATGGTAGGTGTTTCTTACATAGAAATAGGAGCGCTCGTGGTGTTGGTAAGAGTAGTAGTGTCTGTGGTAGAAGTAGGAGTGCTCGTGGTGGTGGCAGGAGTAGTAGTGTATGTGCGAGAAGTAGGAGCGCTCGTGGTTGAGGTAGGAGTAGTAGATTCTGCGGTAGAAGTAGGAGTGCTCGTGATGGTGACAGGAGTAGTAGTTTCAATGGTAGAAGTAGGAGCGCTCTTGTTGTTGGTAGGAGTATTAGTTTCTGTAGTAGAAGTACTTGCGCTTGTGTTGTTGGTAGGAGTAGTAGTTTCTGTGGTAGAAGCAGGAGAGCTCGTGCTGGTGGTAGGAGTAGTAGTTTCTGTGGTAGAAGCAGGAGCGCTTGTGGTGGTGATAGGAGTATTTGATTCTGTGGTAGAAGTAGGAGCCATCGTGGTGGTGGTAGGAGAAGTAGTGTCTGTGGTAGAATTAGGAGTGCTCATGGTTGTGGTAGTAGTAGAAGGGCCTGTGGTAGAAGTAGATGCTCTCGCGGTTGTTGTAATAGCAGGGTCTGTGGTAGAAGTAGTTGCAATCTTGGTGGTGGTAGGGGTAGTAGTTTCGGTGGTAGAACTAGTTGCGCTAGTGCTGGTGGTAGAATTACTATCGTCTGTGGTAGATGTAGGAGCTCTAGTGGCGGTGGTAGTAGTTGCATGGTCTGTGGTAGAATTAGTTGTGCTCGGTGTGGTGGCAGGTGTACCAGGCATTGTGGTAGAAGTAGGAGTGCTCGTGGTCGTGGTTAGAGTAGTACTGTCTCTGTTAGAAGTAAGAGCGCTATTCCTGCTGGTAGTAGTCGCACGGTATCTGGTAGAAGTAGGAGTGCCATGGTTGTGATAGCAGCAGTAGTGTCTGTGTTAGAAGTAGTTGCGCTCGTGGTGGGTGTACGAGTAGTAGAGTCTGTAGTAGAAATTGAAGCACTTATGTTGATGTCAGGAGTAGTAGTGTCTGTGGTAGATGTACTTGTGCTCGTGGTGGTGGCAAGAGTAGTAGTATCTGTGTTATAAGTAATTGCACTCATGGTGGTTGTAGGAGTACTAGTGACTGTGGTAGCTGTAGGAGCACTCTACGTGTTCATAGTAGTAGTAGTTACTGTGGTAGAATTTGGTGCGCTTGTGTTGGTCGGAGGTGTAGGAGGGCCTGTGGTAGAAGTTGTTGCTCTCGCGGTGGTGGTAGGTGTAGCAGGGTCTCAGGTATAAGTAGTGGCAATGGTGATGGTAGTAGGAGTGGCTGATTCTGTGGTAGAAGTAAGATCGCTCGTGATCGTTGTACTAGTAGTAGTGTCTGTGGTAGAAGTAGGAGCCCTCAATGTGGTGTTAGGAGTAGTAATGTCTGTGGTAGGTGTATGAGCGCTCGTGGTGGTGGTAGGAGTAGTATATTCTGTGGTAGAAGTACTTGCCCTCGTGGTGGTGTTGGAGTAGCATGTTCTGTGTTAGAAGTAGGAGAGTTCGTTGTGGTGGTAGAAGTTGCACAGACTGTGGTACAAGTAGAAGTGTTTGTGGTGCTGGCAGTAGTTGTTTCTCTGTTAGAAGTAGGAGAGCTAGTGGTGATGGTAGGAGTAGTAGATTTTTTGGGAGAAATTGGAGCGCTCGTGGTGATGGAAGGAGTAGTACTATCTGCGGTAGAAGTAGGATTGCTCGTGGTGGTGGTGGGTATAGTAGTGTCTGTGGTAGAAGTAGATTCGCTCGTGATGGTGGTAGGAGTAGCAGGTTCTGTGGAAAATATGGGAGCGCTTGTGGTGGTTGTGGTAGTAGTAGTTTCTGGGGTAGAATTAGGGGCTCTCGCTGTGGTGGTAGGAGTAGTAGATTCTGTGGTAGAAGTATTTGCGTTCGTGGTGGTGGTAGGAATAGTAGTTTCTGTAGCAGAAGTAGCAGCTCTCTTCCTGTTGGTAGGAGTAGTAGATTCTGTTGTAGAAATAGGATCGCTCGTGATGGAAGTAGAGGTAGCAGGGCCTGTGGTAGAAGTAGGTGCTCTCGTTGTGGTGGTAGGTGTAGAAGGTTTTGCGCTACAAGTAGATCCACTCGCAGTGGTGGTAGGAGAAGCAGGTTTTGTGGTAGAAGTAGTAACGCTTGTGGTGGTGGTTGGAGTTGCATGTTCTGTGGTAGAAGTTGGAATGCTCATGGTGTTGGTAGGGTAGTAGTTTCTTTGATAGAAGTAGGAATGCTCGTTGTGTTGGTAGGAGGAGTAGTGTCTGTGGTAGAAGGAGGAGCGCTCGTGGTGCTACTTGGAGTAATAGTGTCTGTGATGGAAGTAGGAGCGCTCGTGGTGGTGTTAGGAGTAGTAGTATCTCTGGTAGATGTAGTTCGCTCGTGGTGGTTTTAGGAGCAGTAGTTTCTGCAGTAGAAGTAGGAGTGTTCGTTGTGGTGGTTGGAGTAGTAGTTTCTGTGGTAGAAGTAGGAGTGCTCTTGGTGGTGGTAGGAGTAACAGGGTCTGTGGTACAAGTAGGTGCTCTTGTGGTGGTGGTAGGAGTAGTAGTTTCTGTGGTAGACGGACTGGTGATCGTGGGGTTGGTAGGAGTAGTAATGTCTTTTGTAGAAATATGTGCACTCATGGTGGTGGTAGGAGTAGTAGTGTCAGTGGTAGTAGTAGTTGCACTCGTGGTGGTGGTAGGTGTAGTCGTTTCTGTGCTAGAAGTACTTTTGCTCGTGGTGGAGTTAGGAGTAGTATTGTCTGTGGTAGAAATAGGAGAGCTCGTGGTGGTGGTAGGAAGAGTACTGTCTGTGGTAGAAGATTTTGTGCCCGTTCCCGTGGTATTAGTAGTAGTTCCTGTGGTAGAAGTAGGAGCGTTCCTGGTGGTGGTAGGAGTACTAGTGTCTGTAGTAGAAGTAGGGGCGCTCGTGGTGCTGGTGGGTGTTTAATTTCTGTGGTTGAATTAGGAGCGCTCATTGTGGTGGAAGCAGTTGCAGTGCCTGTGGTAGAAGTAGGTGCTCTCATGGTAGTGGTACGAGTAACAGGGTCGCTATTAGAAGTAGTTTTGCTCGTGTTGGTGTTAGGAGAAGCATGGTCTGTGTTTGAAGTAGGAGCACACTTGGTGGTGGTAGGAGTTGCACAGTCTGTGGAAGTAGTAGGAGCGCTCATGGTCTTGGTAGTATTGGTTTCTCTGGTAGAAGTAGGAGAGCTCGTGGTGGTGTTCAGAGTACTAGATACTTTGTTAGAGGTAGTAGCGCACATGGTGGTGGTAGGAGTAGTACTGTCTGTGGTAGAAGTAGGAGCGCTCGTGGTGTTGGTGAGAGTAGTAGTGACTGTGGTAGAAGTAGGAACACTCGTCCTGGTTGTAGGTGTATTAGTGTCTGTAGTAGGAGTTGTTGCACTCGTGCTGGTGGTAAAAGTAGTAGTTTCTGTGGTAGAAGCAGGAGCGCTCGTGATGGTGTTAGGAGTAGTTGATTCTGTGGTAGAAGTAGGATTGCTCGTGGTGGTGGTAGGTGTAGTAGTGTCTGTGGTAGAAGTAGGATCGCTCGTGGTGGTGGTAGGTGTAACAGGTTTTGTGGTAGAAGAAGGAGCACTCATGGTGTTTGTGGTAGTAGTAGTTTCTAGGGTAGAAGTAGTGGCTCTCGTTCTGGTGGTAGGAAGAGTAGTGTCTGTGGTAGAAGTAGTTGCACTCGTGGTGGTGGGAGAACTAGTAGTTTCTGTGGTAGAAGTAGGAGCACTCTTGGTGGTAGGAGTAGTATTTTCTGTGGTAGAAGTATGATCGCTCGTGATGGAGGTAGTAGTAGCAGGGCCTGTGGTAGAAGTAGGTGCTTTCATAGTGTTGGAAGGAGTAGCATGTTTGTGGTACAAGTAGTTGCACTCGTGGTGGTGGTAGGAGTAGCAGGTTTTGTGCTAGAAGTAGTACCGCCTGTGGTGGTGTTTGTAGTTGCATGTTCTGTGGTAGAATTAGGAGCGCTCATGGTGGTGGTAGGGTAATAGTTTCCTTGGTAGAAGTAGGAGTGCTCGTTGTGTTGATAGGAGTAGTTGTGTCTGTGGTAGATGTAGGAGTGCTCGTGGAGGTGCTGGGAGTAGTAGTGTCTGTGGTAGAAGTAGGAGCACTGTTGGTATTGGTAGGAGTAGTAGTTTCTGTGGTAGAAGTAGGATCACTCATGTTGGTGGAAAGTGTAGAAGGGCCTGTGGTAGCAGTAGGTGGTCTCGTGATGGTGGAAGGTGTAGCAGGTTTTGTGGTAGAAGTAGGATCGCTCATGGTGGTGGTAGGGTAGTAGTTTCTTTCATAGAAATAGGAGTGCTCGTGGTGTTGGTAAGAGTAGTAGATTCTGCGGTAGATGTAGGACTGCTCGTGACGGTGGCAGGAGTAGTAGTTTCAATGGTAGAAGTAGGAGCGCTCTTGTTGTTGGTAGGAGTATTAGTTTCTGTATTAGAAGTACTTGCACTCGTGCTGGTGGTAGGAGTAGTAGTTTCTGTGGTAGAAGCAGGAGCGCTTGTGGTGGTGGTAGGAGTATTTGATTCTGTGGTAGAAGTAGGAGCCATCGTGGTGGTGGTAGGAGATGTAGTGTCTGTGGTAGAATTAGGAGTGCTCGTGGTTGTGGTAGTAGTAGCAGGGCCTGTGGTAGAAGTAGATGTTCTCGTGGTTGTGGTAAGGATAGCAGGGTCTGTGGTAGAAGTAGTTGCAATCGTGGTGGTGGTAGGAGTTGTAGTTTCGGTGGTAGAAGTAGTTGCGCTAGTGCTGGTGGTAGAATTACTGTCGTCTGTGGTAGATGTAGGAGCTCTAGTGGTGGTGGTAGTAGTTGCACGGTCTGTGGTAGAATTAGTTGTGCTCAGGGTGGTGGTAGGTGTAGCAGGTATTGTGGTAGAAGTAGCAGTGCTCGTGGTCGTGGTTAGATTAGTACTGTCTGTGTTAGAAGTAAGAGTGCTTTTCCTGCTGGTAGTAGTTGCACAGTATCTGGTAGAAGTAGGAGGGCCATGGTTGTGATAGCAGCAGTAGTGTCTGTGGTAGAAGTAGTTGCGCTCGTGGTTGTTGTAGGAGTAGTAGAGTCTGTAGTAGAAATTGAAGCACTCATGATGGTGTTAGGAGTAGTAGTGTCTGTGGTAGATGTACTTGCGCTCGTGGTGGTGGTAAGAGTAGTAGTATCTGTGTTAGAAGTAATTGCACTCATGGTGGCGGTAGGAGTACTAGTGACTGTGGTACCTGTAGGAGCACTCTACGTGTTCATAGTAGTAGTAGTTACTGTGGTAGAATTTGGTGCGCTTGTGTTGGTCATAGGAGTAGGAGGGCCTGTGGTAGAAGTTGTTGCTCTCGTTGCGGTGGTAGGAATAGCAGGGTCTGTTGTACAAGTAGGTACTCTCGTGGTGGTGGTAGGAGTAGTAGTTTCTGTGTTAGAAACAGTGGTTCTCGTGGGGGTGGTAGGAGTAATAATGTCTTTCATAGTTGTATAAGCGCTCGTGGAGGTGGCAGGAGTAGTAGTGTCTGTGGTAGAAATAGGAACCCTTGTGGTGGAGTTAAGAGTAGTAGTGTCTGTGGTAGAAGTATTTGCACTCGTGGTGGGTGTAGGAGTAGTAGTTTCAGCGGTAGAAGTTGCAGCACTGTTGGTATTGGTAGGAGTAGTAGTTTCTGTGGTAGAAGTAGGATCACTCATGTTGGTGGAAGTTGTAGAAGGGCCTGTGGTAGCAGTAGGTGGTATCGTGATGGTGGAAGGGGTAGCAGGGTTTGTGGTAGAAGTAGGATCACTCATGGTGGTGGTAGGGTAGTAGTTTCTTTCATAGAAATAGGAGCGCCCGTGGTGTTGGTAAGAGTATTAGTGTCTATGGTATAAGTAGGAACGCTCGTGGTGGTGGCAGGAGTAGTAGTGTATGTGCTAGAAGTAGGAGCGTGCGTGGTTGAGGAAGAAGTAGTTGATTCTGCGGTAGAAGTAGGAGTGCTCGTGATGGTGGCAGGAGTAGCAGTTTCTATGGTAGAAGTAGGAGCGCTCTTGTTGTTGGTAGGAGTATAAGTTTCTGTAGTAGAAGTACTTGCACTCGTGTTTTTGGTAGGAGTAGTAGATATTGTGGTAGAAGCAGGAGAGCTCGTGCAGGTGGTAGGAGTAGTAGTTTCTGTGGTAGAAGCAGGAGTGCTTGTGGTGGTGGTAGGAATATTTGATTCTGTGGTAGAAATAGGAGCCATCGTGGTGGTGGTAGGAGAAGTAGTGTCTGTGGTAGAATTAGGAGTGCTCATGGTTGTGGTAGTAGTAGCAGAGCCTGTGGTAGAAGTAGATGCTCTCGTGGTTGTGGTAAGAATAGCAGGGTCTGTGGTAGAAGTAGTTGCAATCGTGGTGGTGGTAGGAGTTGTAGTTTCGGTGGTAGAAGTAGTTGCGCTAGTGCTGGTGGTAGAATTACTGTCGTCTGTGGTAGATGTAGGAGCTCTAGTGGTGGTGGTAGTAGTTGCACGGTCTGTGGGAGAATTAGTTGTGCTCGGGGTGGTGGTAGGAGTAGCAGGTATTGTGGTAAAAGTAGGAGTGCTCGTGGTCGTGGTTAGAGTAGTACTGTCTGTGTAAGAAGTAAGAGTGCTATTCCTGCTGGTAGTAGTTGCACAGTATCTGGTAGAAGTAGGAGGGCCATGGTTGTGATAGCAGCAGTAGTGTCTGTGGTAGAAGTAGTTGCGCTCGTGGTGGGTGTAGGAGTAGTAGAGTCTGTAGTAGAAGTTGAAGCACTCATGTTGGTGTTAGGAGTAGTTGTGTCTGTGGTAGATGTAGGAATGCTCGTGGAGGTGCTTGGAGTAGGAGTGTCTGTGGTAGAAATAGGAGCACTGGTGGTGGTGGTAGGTGTAGTAGTGTCTGTGGTAGTAGTAGTTGTACTCGTGGTGGAGGGAGGCGTAGTAGTTTCTGTGGTAGAAGCAGGAGCACTCAGGGTGGTGGTAGGAGTATTTGATTCTGTGGTAGAACCAGGAGCACTCAGGGTGGTGGTAGGGGTATTTGATTCTGTGGTAGAAGTAGGAGCCCTTGTGGTGGTGGCAGGAGTAACAGGTTCTTTGATAAATGTGTCTGCACTCATGGTTGTAGTAGGAGTAGTACAGTCTGTGGTAGAAGTAGGATCATTCGTGTTGGTGGTAGGAGTAGCAGGGCTGTGGTAGAAGTAGGAGCGCTCGTGGTGGTGGCAGGAGTAATACTGCCTGTGGTAGTAGTAGTGTGCTCATGTTGAAGGTAGGAGTAGTAGTTTCTGTGGTAGAAGAAGGAGTGCTCATGTTGGTGTTAGGAGTAGTAGTTTCGTTGGTAGATGTAGGAGTGCTCGTAGTGTTGTTACGAGTATCGGGATCTGTGGTAGAAGTAGGTGCTCTCCTGGTGGTGGTAGGATTAGTAGTGTCTGTGATAGAAGTAGTGTTGCTCGTAGTGGTAGTCGAAGTAGTAATGTCTTTGGTAGAAGTATGTCTGCTCGTGGTGGTGGCAGGTGTAGTAGTGTCTGTGGTAGAAGTATGACCGCCCGTGGTGGTGTTAGGTGTAGTAGTTTCTGCAGTAGAAGTAGGAGTCTTCGTTATGGTTGTAGAAGTAGCAGTTACTGTGGTAGAAGTCGCATTGCTCGTGGTGGAGGTAGGAGGAGCAGGGTCTGTTGTACAAGTAGGTGCTCTCGTGGTGGTGGTAGGGGTAGTAGTTCCTCTGTTAGAAGCAGTGGTTCTCGTGGGGGTGGTCGGGCTAGTAATGTCTTTCATAGTTGTATGAGCGCTCGTGGAGGTGGCAGGAGTAGTAGTGTCTGTGGTAGAAATAGGAGCCCTTGTGGTGGTGTTAGGAGTAGTAGTGTCTGTGGTAGAAGTATTTGCACTCGTGGTGGTGGTAGGAGTAGTAGTTTCTGTGGTAGAAGTTGCAGCACTGTTGGTATTGGTAGGAGTAGTAGTTTCTGTGGTAGAAGTAGGATCACTCCTGTTGGTGGAAGGTGTAGAAGGGCCTATGGTAGCAGTAGGTGGTCTCGTGATGGTGGAAGGGGTAGCAGGTGTTGTGGTAGAAGTAGGATCGCTCATGGTGGTGGTATGGTAGGTGTTTCTTACATAGAAATAGGAGCGCTCGTGGTGTTGGTAAGAGTAGTAGTGTCTGTGGTAGAAGTAGGAGTGCTCGTGGTGGTGGCAGGAGTAGTAGTGTATGTGCGAGAAGTAGGAGCGCTCGTGGTTGAGGTAGGAGTAGTAGATTCTGCGGTAGAAGTAGGAGTGCTCGTGATGGTGACAGGAGTAGTAGTTTCAATGGTAGAAGTAGGAGCGCTCTTGTTGTTGGTAGGAGTATTAGTTTCTGTAGTAGAAGTACTTGCGCTTGTGTTGTTGGTAGGAGTAGTAGTTTCTGTGGTAGAAGCAGGAGAGCTCGTGCTGGTGGTAGGAGTAGTAGTTTCTGTGGTAGAAGCAGGAGCGCTTGTGGTGGTGATAGGAGTATTTGATTCTGTGGTAGAAGTAGGAGCCATCGTGGTGGTGGTAGGAGAAGTAGTGTCTGTGGTAGAATTAGGAGTGCTCATGGTTGTGGTAGTAGTAGAAGGGCCTGTGGTAGAAGTAGATGCTCTCGCGGTTGTTGTAATAGCAGGGTCTGTGGTAGAAGTAGTTGCAATCTTGGTGGTGGTAGGGGTAGTAGTTTCGGTGGTAGAACTAGTTGCGCTAGTGCTGGTGGTAGAATTACTATCGTCTGTGGTAGATGTAGGAGCTCTAGTGGCGGTGGTAGTAGTTGCATGGTCTGTGGTAGAATTAGTTGTGCTCGGTGTGGTGGCAGGTGTACCAGGCATTGTGGTAGAAGTAGGAGTGCTCGTGGTCGTGGTTAGAGTAGTACTGTCTCTGTTAGAAGTAAGAGCGCTATTCCTGCTGGTAGTAGTCGCACGGTATCTGGTAGAAGTAGGAGTGCCATGGTTGTGATAGCAGCAGTAGTGTCTGTGTTAGAAGTAGTTGCGCTCGTGGTGGGTGTACGAGTAGTAGAGTCTGTAGTAGAAATTGAAGCACTTATGTTGATGTCAGGAGTAGTAGTGTCTGTGGTAGATGTACTTGTGCTCGTGGTGGTGGCAAGAGTAGTAGTATCTGTGTTATAAGTAATTGCACTCATGGTGGTTGTAGGAGTACTAGTGACTGTGGTAGCTGTAGGAGCACTCTACGTGTTCATAGTAGTAGTAGTTACTGTGGTAGAATTTGGTGCGCTTGTGTTGGTCGGAGGTGTAGGAGGGCCTGTGGTAGAAGTTGTTGCTCTCGCGGTGGTGGTAGGTGTAGCAGGGTCTCAGGTATAAGTAGTGGCAATGGTGATGGTAGTAGGAGTGGCTGATTCTGTGGTAGAAGTAAGATCGCTCGTGATCGTTGTACTAGTAGTAGTGTCTGTGGTAGAAGTAGGAGCCCTCAATGTGGTGTTAGGAGTAGTAATGTCTGTGGTAGGTGTATGAGCGCTCGTGGTGGTGGTAGGAGTAGTATATTCTGTGGTAGAAGTACTTGCCCTCGTGGTGGTGTTGGAGTAGCATGTTCTGTGTTAGAAGTAGGAGAGTTCGTTGTGGTGGTAGAAGTTGCACAGACTGTGGTACAAGTAGAAGTGTTTGTGGTGCTGGCAGTAGTTGTTTCTCTGTTAGAAGTAGGAGAGCTAATGGTGATGGTAGGAGTAGTAGATTTTTTGGGAGAAATTGGAGCGCTCGTGGTGATGGAAGGAGTAGTACTATCTGCGGTAGAAGTAGGATTGCTCGTGGTGGTGGTGGGTATAGTAGTGTCTGTGGTAGAAGTAGATTCGCTCGTGATGGTGGTAGGAGTAGCAGGTTCTGTGGAAAATATGGGAGCGCTTGTGGTGGTTGTGGTAGTAGTAGTTTCTGGGGTAGAATTAGGGGCTCTCGCTGTGGTGGTAGGAGTAGTAGATTCTGTGGTAGAAGTATTTGCGTTCGTGGTGGTGGTAGGAATAGTAGTTTCTGTAGCAGAAGTAGCAGCTCTCTTCCTGTTGGTAGGAGTAGTAGATTCTGTTGTAGAAATAGGATCGCTCGTGATGGAAGTAGAGGTAGCAGGGCCTGTGGTAGAAGTAGGTGCTCTCGTTGTGGTGGTAGGTGTAGAAGGTTTTGCGCTACAAGTAGATCCACTCGCAGTGGTGGTAGGAGAAGCAGGTTTTGTGGTAGAAGTAGTAACACTTGTGGTGGTGGTTGGAGTTGCATGTTCTGTGGTAGAAGTTGGAATGCTCATGGTGTTGGTAGGGTAGTAGTTTCTTTGATAGAAGTAGGAATGCTCGTTGTGTTGGTAGGAGGAGTAGTGTCTGTGGTAGAAGGAGGAGCGCTCGTGGTGCTACTTGGAATAATAGTGTCTGTGATAGAAGTAGGAGCGCTCCTGGTGGTGTTAGGAGTAGTAGTATCTCTGGTAGATGTAGTTCGCTCGTGGTGGTTTTAGGAGCAGTAGTTTCTGCAGTAGAAGTAGGAGTGTTCGTTGTGGTGGTTGGAGTAGTAGTTTCTGTGGTAGAAGTAGGAGTGCTCTTGGTGGTGGTAGGAGTAACAGGGTCTGTGGTACAAGTAGGTGCTCTTGTGGTGGTGGTAGGAGTAGTAGTTTCTGTGGTAGACGGACTGGTGATCGTGGGGTTGGTAGGAGTAGTAATGTCTTTTGTAGAAATATGTGCACTCATGGTGGTGGTAGGAGTAGTAGTGTCAGTGGTAGTAGTAGTTGCACTCGTGGTGGTGGTAGGAGTAGTCGTTTCTGTGCTAGAAGTACTTTTGCTCGTGGTGGAGTTAGGAGTAGTATTGTCTGTGGTAGAAATAGGAGAGCTCGTGGTGGTGGTAGGAAGAGTACTGTCTGTGGTAGAAGATTTTGTGCCCGTTCCCGTGGTATTAGTAGTAGTTCCTGTGGTAGAAGTAGGAGCGTTCCTGGTGGTGGTAGGAGTACTAGTGTCTGTAGTAGAAGTAGGGGCGCTCGTGGTGCTTGTGGGTGTTTAATTTCTGTGGTTGAATTAGGAGCGCTCATTGTGGTGGAAGCAGTTGCAGTGCCTGTGGTAGAAGTAGGTGCTCTCATGGTAGTGGTACGAGTAACAGGGTCTCTGTTAGAAGTAGTTTTGCTCGTGTTGGTGTTAGGAGAAGCATGGTCTGTGTTTGAAGTAGGAGCACACTTGGTGGTGGTAGGAGTTGCACAGTCTGTGGAAGTAGTAGGAGAGCTCATGGTCTTGGTAGTAGTGGTTTCTCTGGTAGAAGTAGGAGAGCTCGTGGTGGTGTTCAGAGTACTAGATACTTTGTTAGAGGTAGTAGCGCACATGGTGGTGGTAGGAGTAGTACTGTCTGTGGTAGAAGTAGGAGCGCTCGTGGTGTTGGTGAGAGTAGTAGTGACTGTGGTAGAAGTAGGAACACTCGTCTTGGTTGTAGGTGTATTAGTGTCTGTAGTAGAAGATGTTGCACTCGTGCTGGTGGTAAAAGTAGTAGTTTCTGTGGTAGAAGCAGGAGCGCTCGTGATGGTGTTAGGAGTAGTTGATTCTGTGGTAGAAGTAGGATTGCTCATGGTGGTGGTAGGTGTAGTAGTGTCTGTGGTAGAAGTAGGATCGCTCGTGGTGGTGGTAGGTGTAACAGGTTTTGTGGTAGAAGAAGGAGCACTCATGGTGTTTGTGGTAGTAGTAGTTTCTAGGGTAGAAGTAGTGGCTGTCGTTCTGGTGGTAGGAAGAGTAGTGTCTGTGGTAGAAGTAGTTGCACTCGTGGTGGTGGGAGAACTAGTAGTTTCTGTGATAGAAGTAGGAGCACTCTTGGTGGTAGGAGTAGTATTTTCTGTGGTAGAAGTATGATCGCTAGTGATGGAGGTAGTAGTAGCAGAGCCTGTGGTAGAAGTAGGTGCTTTCATAGTGTTGGAAGGAGTAGCATGTTTGTGTTACAAGTAGTTGCACTCGTGGTGGTGGTAGGAGTAGCAGGTTTTGTGCTAGAAGTAGTACCGCCTGTGGTGGTGTTTGTAGTTGCATGTTCTGTGGTAGAATTAGGAGCGCTCATGGTGGTGGTAGGGTAGTAGTTTCCTTGGTAGAAGTAGGAGTGCTCGTTGTGTTGATAGGAGTAGTTGTGTCTGTGGTAGATGTAGGAGTGCTCGTGGAGGTGCTGGGAGTAGTAGTGTCTGTGGTAGAAGTAGGAGCACTGTTGGTATTGGTAGGAGTAGTAGTTTCTGTGGTAGAAGTAGGATCACTCATGTTGGTGGAAAGTGTAGAAGGGCCTGTGGTAGCAGTAGGTGGTCTCGTGATGGTGGAAGGTGTAGCAGGTTTTGTGGTAGAAGTAGGATCGCTCATGGTGGTGGTAGGGTAGTAGTTTCTTTCATAGAAATAGGAGTGCTCGTGGTGTTGGTAAGAGTAGTAGTGTCTGTGGTAGAAGTAGGAGCGCTCGTGGTGGTGGCAGGAGTAGTAGTGTATGTGCTAGAAGTAGCAGTGCTCGTGATTGAGGTAGGAGTGGTAGATTCTGCGGTAGATGTAGGACTGCTCGTGACGGTGGCAGGAGTAGTAGTTTCAATGGTAGAAGTAGGAGCGCTCTTGTTGTTGGTAGGAGTATTAGTTTCTGTATTAGAAGTACTTGCACTCGTGCTGGTGGTAGGAGTAGTAGTTTCTGTGGTAGAAGCAGGAGCGCTTGTGGTGGTGGTAGGAGTATTTGATTCTGTGGTAGAAGTAGGAGCCATCGTGGTGGTGGTAGGAGATGTAGTGTCTGTGGTAGAATTAGGAGTGCTCGTGGTTGTGGTAGTAGTAGCAGGGCCTGTGGTAGAAGTAGATGTTCTCGTGGTTGTGGTAAGGATAGCAGGGTCTGTGGTAGAAGTAGTTGCAATCGTGGTGGTGGTAGGAGTTGTAGTTTCGGTGGTAGAAGTAGTTGCGCTAGTGCTGGTGGTAGAATTACTGTCGTCTGTGGTAGATGTAGGAGCTCTAGTGGTGGTGGTAGTAGTTGCACGGTCTGTGGTAGAATTAGTTGTGCTCAGGGTGGTGGTAGGTGTAGCAGGTATTGTGGTAGAAGTAGCAGTGCTCGTGGTCGTGGTTAGATTAGTACTGTCTGTGTTAGAAGTAAGAGTGCTTTTCCTGCTGGTAGTAGTTGCACAGTATCTGGTAGAAGTAGGAGGGCCATGGTTGTGATAGCAGCAGTAGTGTCTGTGGTAGAAGTAGTTGCGCTCGTGGTTGGTGTAGGAGTAGTAGAGTCTGTAGTAGAAATTGAAGCACTCATGATGGTGTTAGGAGTAGTAGTGTCTGTGGTAGATGTACTTGCGCTCGTGGTGGTGGTAAGAGTAGTAGTATCTGTGTTAGAAGTAATTGCACTCATGGTGGCGGTAGGAGTACTAGTGACTGTGGTACCTGTAGGAGCACTCTACGTGTTCATAGTAGTAGTAGTTACTGTGGTAGAATTTGGTGCGCTTGTGTTGGTCATAGGAGTAGGAGGGCCTGTGGTAGAAGTTGTTGCTCTCGTTGCGGTGGTAGGAGTAGCAGGGTCTGTTGTACAAGTAGGTACTCTCGTGGTGGTGGTAGGAGTAGTAGTTTCTGTGTTAGAAACAGTGGTTCTCGTGGGGGTGGTAGGAGTAATAATGTCTTTCATAGTTGTATAAGCGCTCGTGGAGGTGGCAGGAGTAGTAGTGTCTGTGGTAGAAATAGGAACCCTTGTGGTGGAGTTAAGAGTAGTAGTGTCTGTGGTAGAAGTATTTGCACTCGTGGTGGTGGTAGGAGTAGTAGTTTCAGTGGTAGAAGTTGCAGCACTGTTGGTATTGGTAGGAGTAGTAGTTACTGTGGTAGAAGTAGGATCACTCATGGTGGTGAAAGGTGTAGAAGGGCCTGTGGTAGCAGTAGGTGGTATCGTGATGGTGGAAGGGGTAGCAGGGTTTGTGGTAGAAGTAGGATCACTCATGGTGGTGGTAGGGTAGTAGTTTCTTTCATAGAAATAGGAGCGCCCGTGGTGTTGGTAAGAGTATTAGTGTCTACGGTATAAGTAGGAACGCTCGTGGTGGTGGCAGGAGTAGTAGTGTATGTGCTAGAAGTAGGAGCGTGCGTGGTTGAGGAAGAAGTAGTTGATTCTGCGGTAGAAGTAGGAGTGCTCGTGATGGTGGCAGGAGTAGCAGTTTCTATGGTAGAAGTAGGAGCGCTCTTGTTGTTGGTAGGAGTATAAGTTTCTGTAGTAGAAGTACTTGCACTCGTGTTTTTGGTAGGAGTAGTAGATATTGTGGTAGAAGCAGGAGAGCTCGTGCAGGTGGTAGGAGTAGTAGTTTCTGTGGTAGAAGCAGGAGTGCTTGTGGTGGTGGTAGGAATATTTGATTCTGTGGTAGAAATAGGAGCCATCGTGGTGGTGGTAGGAGAAGTAGTGTCTGTGGTAGAATTAGGAGTGCTCATGGTTGTGGTAGTAGTAGCAGAGCCTGTGGTAGAAGTAGATGCTCTCGTGGTTGTGGTAAGAATAGCAGGGTCTGTGGTAGAAGTAGTTGCAATCGTGGTGGTGGTAGGAGTTGTAGTTTCGGTGGTAGAAGTAGTTGCGCTAGTGCTGGTGGTAGAATTACTGTCATCTGTGGTAGATGTAGGAGCTCTAGTGGTGGTGGTAGTAGTTGCACGGTCTGTGGGAGAATTAGTTGTGCTCGGGGTGGTGGTAGGAGTAGCAGGTATTGTGGTAAAAGTAGGAGTGCTCGTGGTCGTGGTTAGAGTAGTACTGTCTGTGTAAGAAGTAAGAGTGCTATTCCTGCTGGTAGTAGTTGCACAGTATCTGGTAGAAGTAGGAGGGCCATGGTTGTGATAGCAGCAGTAGTGTCTGTGGTAGAAGTAGTTGCGCTCGTGGTGGGTGTAGGAGTAGTAGAGTCTGTAGTAGAAGTTGAAGCACTCATGTTGGTGTTAGGAGTAGTTGTGTCTGTGGTAGATGTAGGAATGCTCGTGGAGGTGCTTGGAGTAGGAGTGTCTGTGGTAGAAATAGGAGCACTGGTGGTGGTGGTAGGTGTAGTAGTGTCTGTGGTAGTAGTAGTTGTACTCGTGGTGGAGGGAGGCGTAGTAGTTTCTGTGGTAGAAGCAGGAGCACTCAGGGTGGTGGTAGGAGTATTTGATTCTGTGGTAGAACCAGGAGCACTCAGGGTGGTGGTAGGGGTATTTGATTCTGTGGTAGAAGTAGGAGCCCTTGTGGTGGTGGCAGGAGTAACAGGTTCTTTGATAAATGTGTCTGCACTCATGGTTGTAGTAGGAGTAGTACAGTCTGTGGTAGAAGTAGGATCATTCGTGTTGGTGGTAGGAGTAGCAGGGCTGTGGTAGAAGTAGGAGCGCTCGTGGTGGTGGCAGGAGTAATACTGCCTGTGGTAGTAGTAGTGTGCTCATGTTGAAGGTAGGAGTAGTAGTTTCTGTGGTAGAAGAAGGAGTGCTCATGTTGGTGTTAGGAGTAGTAGTTTCGTTGGTAGATGTAGGAGTGCTCGTAGTGTTGTTACGAGTATCGGGATCTGTGGTAGAAGTAGGTGCACTCCTGGTGGTGGTAGGATTAGTAGTGTCTGTGATAGAAGTAGTGTTGCTCGTAGTGGTAGTCGAAGTAGTAATGTCTTTGGTAGAAGTATGTCTGCTCGTGGTGGTGGCAGGTGTAGTAGTGTCTGTGGTAGAAGTATGACCGCCCGTGGTGGTGTTAGGTGTAGTAGTTTCTGCAGTAGAAGTAGGAGTCTTCGTTATGGTTGTAGAAGTAGCAGTTACTGTGGTAGAAGTCGCATTGCTCGTGGTGGAGGTAGGAGGAGCAGGGTCTGTTGTACAAGTAGGTGCTCTCGTGGTGGTGGTAGGGGTAGTAGTTCCTCTGTTAGAAGCAGTGGTTCTCGTGGGGGTGGTCGGGCTAGTAATGTCTTTCATAGTTGTATGAGCGCTCGTGGAGGTGGCAGGAGTAGTAGTGTCTGTGGTAGAAATAGGAGCCCTTGTGGTGGTGTTAGGAGTAGTAGTGTCTGTGGTAGAAGTATTTGCACTCGTGGTGGTGGTAGGAGTAGTAGTTTCTGTGGTAGAAGTTGCAGCACTGTTGGTATTGGTAGGAGTAGTAGTTTCTGTGGTAGAAGTAGGATCACTCCTGTTGGTGGAAGGTGTAGAAGGGCCTATGGTAGCAGTAGGTGGTCTCGTGATGGTGGAAGGGGTAGCAGGTGTTGTGGTAGAAGTAGGATCGCTCATGGTGGTGGTATGGTAGGTGTTTCTTACATAGAAATAGGAGCGCTCGTGGTGTTGGTAAGAGTAGTAGTGTCTGTGGTAGAAGTAGGAGTGCTCGTGGTGGTGGCAGGAGTAGTAGTGTATGTGCGAGAAGTAGGAGCGCTCGTGGTTGAGGTAGGAGTAGTAGATTCTGCGGTAGAAGTAGGAGTGCTCGTGATGGTGACAGGAGTAGTAGTTTCAATGGTAGAAGTAGGAGCGCTCTTGTTGTTGGTAGGAGTATTAGTTTCTGTAGTAGAAGTACTTGCGCTTGTGTTGTTGGTAGGAGTAGTAGTTTCTGTGGTAGAAGCAGGAGAGCTCGTGCTGGTGGTAGGAGTAGTAGTTTCTGTGGTAGAAGCAGGAGCGCTTGTGGTGGTGATAGGAGTATTTGATTCTGTGGTAGAAGTAGGAGCCATCGTGGTGGTGGTAGGAGAAGTAGTGTCTGTGGTAGAATTAGGAGTGCTCATGGTTGTGGTAGTAGTAGAAGGGCCTGTGGTAGAAGTAGATGCTCTCGCGGTTGTTGTAATAGCAGGGTCTGTGGTAGAAGTAGTTGCAATCTTGGTGGTGGTAGGGGTAGTAGTTTCGGTGGTAGAACTAGTTGCGCTAGTGCTGGTGGTAGAATTACTATCGTCTGTGGTAGATGTAGGAGCTCTAGTGGCGGTGGTAGTAGTTGCATGGTCTGTGGTAGAATTAGTTGTGCTCGGTGTGGTGGCAGGTGTACCAGGCATTGTGGTAGAAGTAGGAGTGCTCGTGGTCGTGGTTAGAGTAGTACTGTCTCTGTTAGAAGTAAGAGCGCTATTCCTGCTGGTAGTAGTCGCACGGTATCTGGTAGAAGTAGGAGTGCCATGGTTGTGATAGCAGCAGTAGTGTCTGTGTTAGAAGTAGTTGCGCTCGTGGTGGGTGTACGAGTAGTAGAGTCTGTAGTAGAAATTGAAGCACTTATGTTGATGTCAGGAGTAGTAGTGTCTGTGGTAGATGTACTTGTGCTCGTGGTGGTGGCAAGAGTAGTAGTATCTGTGTTATAAGTAATTGCACTCATGGTGGTTGTAGGAGTACTAGTGACTGTGGTAGCTGTAGGAGCACTCTACGTGTTCATAGTAGTAGTAGTTACTGTGGTAGAATTTGGTGCGCTTGTGTTGGTCGGAGGTGTAGGAGGGCCTGTGGTAGAAGTTGTTGCTCTCGCGGTGGTGGTAGGTGTAGCAGGGTCTCAGGTATAAGTAGTGGCAATGGTGATGGTAGTAGGAGTGGCTGATTCTGTGGTAGAAGTAAGATCGCTCGTGATCGTTGTACTAGTAGTAGTGTCTGTGGTAGACGTAGGAGCCCTCAATGTGGTGTTAGGAGTAGTAATGTCTGTGGTAGGTGTATGAGCGCTCGTGGTGGTGGTAGGAGTAGTATATTCTGTGGTAGAAGTACTTGCCCTCGTGGTGGTGTTGGAGTAGCATGTTCTGTGTTAGAAGTAGGAGAGTTCGTTGTGGTGGTAGAAGTTGCACAGACTGTGGTACAAGTAGAAGTGTTTGTGGTGCTGGCAGTAGTTGTTTCTCTGTTAGAAGTAGGAGAGCTAGTGGTGATGGTAGGAGTAGTAGATTTTTTGGGAGAAATTGGAGCGCTCGTGGTGATGGAAGGAGTAGTACTATCTGCGGTAGAAGTAGGATTGCTCGTGGTGGTGGTGGGTATAGTAGTGTCTGTGGTAGAAGTAGATTCGCTCGTGATGGTGGTAGGAGTAGCAGGTTCTGTGGAAAATATGGGAGCGCTTGTGGTGGTTGTGGTAGTAGTAGTTTCTGGGGTAGAATTAGGGGCTCTCGCTGTGGTGGTAGGAGTAGTAGATTCTGTGGTAGAAGTATTTGCGTTCGTGGTGGTGGTAGGAATAGTAGTTTCTGTAGCAGAAGTAGCAGCTCTCTTCCTGTTGGTAGGAGTAGTAGATTCTGTTGTAGAAATAGGATCGCTCGTGATGGAAGTAGAGGTAGCAGGGCCTGTGGTAGAAGTAGGTGCTCTCGTTGTGGTGGTAGGTGTAGAAGGTTTTGCGCTACAAGTAGATCCACTCGCAGTGGTGGTAGGAGAAGCAGGTTTTGTGGTAGAAGTAGTAACACTTGTGGTGGTGGTTGGAGTTGCATGTTCTGTGGTAGAAGTTGGAATGCTCATGGTGTTGGTAGGGTAGTAGTTTCTTTGATAGAAGTAGGAATGCTCGTTGTGTTGGTAGGAGGAGTAGTGTCTGTGGTAGAAGGAGGAGCGCTCGTGGTGCTACTTGGAATAATAGTGTCTGTGATAGAAGTAGGAGCGCTCCTGGTGGTGTTAGGAGTAGTAGTATCTCTGGTAGATGTAGTTCGCTCGTGGTGGTTTTAGGAGCAGTAGTTTCTGCAGTAGAAGTAGGAGTGTTCGTTGTGGTGGTTGGAGTAGTAGTTTCTGTGGTAGAAGTAGGAGTGCTCTTGGTGGTGGTAGGAGTAACAGGGTCTGTGGTACAAGTAGGTGCTCTTGTGGTGGTGGTAGGAGTAGTAGTTTCTGTGGTAGACGGACTGGTGATCGTGGGGTTGGTAGGAGTAGTAATGTCTTTTGTAGAAATATGTGCACTCATGGTGGTGGTAGGAGTAGTAGTGTCAGTGGTAGTAGTAGTTGCACTCGTGGTGGTGGTAGGAGTAGTCGTTTCTGTGCTAGAAGTACTTTTGCTCGTGGTGGAGTTAGGAGTAGTATTGTCTGTGGTAGAAATAGGAGAGCTCGTGGTGGTGGTAGGAAGAGTACTGTCTGTGGTAGAAGATTTTGTGCCCGTTCCCGTGGTATTAGTAGTAGTTCCTGTGGTAGAAGTAGGAGCGTTCCTGGTGGTGGTAGGAGTACTAGTGTCTGTAGTAGAAGTAGGGGCGCTCGTGGTGCTTGTGGGTGTTTAATTTCTGTGGTTGAATTAGGAGCGCTCATTGTGGTGGAAGCAGTTGCAGTGCCTGTGGTAGAAGTAGGTGCTCTCATGGTAGTGGTACGAGTAACAGGGTCTCTGTTAGAAGTAGTTTTGCTCGTGTTGGTGTTAGGAGAAGCATGGTCTGTGTTTGAAGTAGGAGCACACTTGGTGGTGGTAGGAGTTGCACAGTCTGTGGAAGTAGTAGGAGAGCTCATGGTCTTGGTAGTAGTGGTTTCTCTGGTAGAAGTAGGAGAGCTCGTGGTGGTGTTCAGAGTACTAGATACTTTGTTAGAGGTAGTAGCGCACATGGTGGTGGTAGGAGTAGTACTGTCTGTGGTAGAAGTAGGAGCGCTCGTGGTGTTGGTGAGAGTAGTAGTGACTGTGGTAGAAGTAGGAACACTCGTCTTGGTTGTAGGTGTATTAGTGTCTGTAGTAGAAGATGTTGCACTCGTGCTGGTGGTAAAAGTAGTAGTTTCTGTGGTAGAAGCAGGAGCGCTCGTGATGGTGTTAGGAGTAGTTGATTCTGTGGTAGAAGTAGGATTGCTCATGGTGGTGGTAGGTGTAGTAGTGTCTGTGGTAGAAGTAGGATCGCTCGTGGTGGTGGTAGGTGTAACAGGTTTTGTGGTAGAAGAAGGAGCACTCATGGTGTTTGTGGTAGTAGTAGTTTCTAGGGTAGAAGTAGTGGCTGTCGTTCTGGTGGTAGGAAGAGTAGTGTCTGTGGTAGAAGTAGTTGCACTCGTGGTGGTGGGAGAACTAGTAGTTTCTGTGATAGAAGTAGGAGCACTCTTGGTGGTAGGAGTAGTATTTTCTGTGGTAGAAGTATGATCGCTAGTGATGGAGGTAGTAGTAGCAGAGCCTGTGGTAGAAGTAGGTGCTTTCATAGTGTTGGAAGGAGTAGCATGTTTGTGTTACAAGTAGTTGCACTCGTGGTGGTGGTAGGAGTAGCAGGTTTTGTGCTAGAAGTAGTACCGCCTGTGGTGGTGTTTGTAGTTGCATGTTCTGTGGTAGAATTAGGAGCGCTCATGGTGGTGGTAGGGTAGTAGTTTCCTTGGTAGAAGTAGGAGTGCTCGTTGTGTTGATAGGAGTAGTTGTGTCTGTGGTAGATGTAGGAGTGCTCGTGGAGGTGCTGGGAGTAGTAGTGTCTGTGGTAGAAGTAGGAGCACTGTTGGTATTGGTAGGAGTAGTAGTTTCTGTGGTAGAAGTAGGATCACTCATGTTGGTGGAAAGTGTAGAAGGGCCTGTGGTAGCAGTAGGTGGTCTCGTGATGGTGGAAGGTGTAGCAGGTTTTGTGGTAGAAGTAGGATCGCTCATGGTGGTGGTAGGGTAGTAGTTTCTTTCATAGAAATAGGAGTGCTCGTGGTGTTGGTAAGAGTAGTAGTGTCTGTGGTAGAAGTAGGAGCGCTCGTGGTGGTGGCAGGAGTAGTAGTGTATGTGCTAGAAGTAGCAGTGCTCGTGATTGAGGTAGGAGTGGTAGATTCTGCGGTAGATGTAGGACTGCTCGTGACGGTGGCAGGAGTAGTAGTTTCAATGGTAGAAGTAGGAGCGCTCTTGTTGTTGGTAGGAGTATTAGTTTCTGTATTAGAAGTACTTGCACTCGTGCTGGTGGTAGGAGTAGTAGTTTCTGTGGTAGAAGCAGGAGCGCTTGTGGTGGTGGTAGGAGTATTTGATTCTGTGGTAGAAGTAGGAGCCATCGTGGTGGTGGTAGGAGATGTAGTGTCTGTGGTAGAATTAGGAGTGCTCGTGGTTGTGGTAGTAGTAGCAGGGCCTGTGGTAGAAGTAGATGTTCTCGTGGTTGTGGTAAGGATAGCAGGGTCTGTGGTAGAAGTAGTTGCAATCGTGGTGGTGGTAGGAGTTGTAGTTTCGGTGGTAGAAGTAGTTGCGCTAGTGCTGGTGGTAGAATTACTGTCGTCTGTGGTAGATGTAGGAGCTCTAGTGGTGGTGGTAGTAGTTGCACGGTCTGTGGTAGAATTAGTTGTGCTCAGGGTGGTGGTAGGTGTAGCAGGTATTGTGGTAGAAGTAGCAGTGCTCGTGGTCGTGGTTAGATTAGTACTGTCTGTGTTAGAAGTAAGAGTGCTTTTCCTGCTGGTAGTAGTTGCACAGTATCTGGTAGAAGTAGGAGGGCCATGGTTGTGATAGCAGCAGTAGTGTCTGTGGTAGAAGTAGTTGCGCTCGTGGTTGGTGTAGGAGTAGTAGAGTCTGTAGTAGAAATTGAAGCACTCATGATGGTGTTAGGAGTAGTAGTGTCTGTGGTAGATGTACTTGCGCTCGTGGTGGTGGTAAGAGTAGTAGTATCTGTGTTAGAAGTAATTGCACTCATGGTGGCGGTAGGAGTACTAGTGACTGTGGTACCTGTAGGAGCACTCTACGTGTTCATAGTAGTAGTAGTTACTGTGGTAGAATTTGGTGCGCTTGTGTTGGTCATAGGAGTAGGAGGGCCTGTGGTAGAAGTTGTTGCTCTCGTTGCGGTGGTAGGAGTAGCAGGGTCTGTTGTACAAGTAGGTACTCTCGTGGTGGTGGTAGGAGTAGTAGTTTCTGTGTTAGAAACAGTGGTTCTCGTGGGGGTGGTAGGAGTAATAATGTCTTTCATAGTTGTATAAGCGCTCGTGGAGGTGGCAGGAGTAGTAGTGTCTGTGGTAGAAATAGGAACCCTTGTGGTGGAGTTAAGAGTAGTAGTGTCTGTGGTAGAAGTATTTGCACTCGTGGTGGTGGTAGGAGTAGTAGTTTCAGTGGTAGAAGTTGCAGCACTGTTGGTATTGGTAGGAGTAGTAGTTACTGTGGTAGAAGTAGGATCACTCATGGTGGTGAAAGGTGTAGAAGGGCCTGTGGTAGCAGTAGGTGGTATCGTGATGGTGGAAGGGGTAGCAGGGTTTGTGGTAGAAGTAGGATCACTCATGGTGGTGGTAGGGTAGTAGTTTCTTTCATAGAAATAGGAGCGCCCGTGGTGTTGGTAAGAGTATTAGTGTCTACGGTATAAGTAGGAACGCTCGTGGTGGTGGCAGGAGTAGTAGTGTATGTGCTAGAAGTAGGAGCGTGCGTGGTTGAGGAAGAAGTAGTTGATTCTGCGGTAGAAGTAGGAGTGCTCGTGATGGTGGCAGGAGTAGCAGTTTCTATGGTAGAAGTAGGAGCGCTCTTGTTGTTGGTAGGAGTATAAGTTTCTGTAGTAGAAGTACTTGCACTCGTGTTTTTGGTAGGAGTAGTAGATATTGTGGTAGAAGCAGGAGAGCTCGTGCAGGTGGTAGGAGTAGTAGTTTCTGTGGTAGAAGCAGGAGTGCTTGTGGTGGTGGTAGGAATATTTGATTCTGTGGTAGAAATAGGAGCCATCGTGGTGGTGGTAGGAGAAGTAGTGTCTGTGGTAGAATTAGGAGTGCTCATGGTTGTGGTAGTAGTAGCAGAGCCTGTGGTAGAAGTAGATGCTCTCGTGGTTGTGGTAAGAATAGCAGGGTCTGTGGTAGAAGTAGTTGCAATCGTGGTGGTGGTAGGAGTTGTAGTTTCGGTGGTAGAAGTAGTTGCGCTAGTGCTGGTGGTAGAATTACTGTCATCTGTGGTAGATGTAGGAGCTCTAGTGGTGGTGGTAGTAGTTGCACGGTCTGTGGGAGAATTAGTTGTGCTCGGGGTGGTGGTAGGAGTAGCAGGTATTGTGGTAAAAGTAGGAGTGCTCGTGGTCGTGGTTAGAGTAGTACTGTCTGTGTAAGAAGTAAGAGTGCTATTCCTGCTGGTAGTAGTTGCACAGTATCTGGTAGAAGTAGGAGGGCCATGGTTGTGATAGCAGCAGTAGTGTCTGTGGTAGAAGTAGTTGCGCTCGTGGTGGGTGTAGGAGTAGTAGAGTCTGTAGTAGAAGTTGAAGCACTCATGTTGGTGTTAGGAGTAGTTGTGTCTGTGGTAGATGTAGGAATGCTCGTGGAGGTGCTTGGAGTAGGAGTGTCTGTGGTAGAAATAGGAGCACTGGTGGTGGTGGTAGGTGTAGTAGTGTCTGTGGTAGTAGTAGTTGTACTCGTGGTGGAGGGAGGCGTAGTAGTTTCTGTGGTAGAAGCAGGAGCACTCAGGGTGGTGGTAGGAGTATTTGATTCTGTGGTAGAACCAGGAGCACTCAGGGTGGTGGTAGGGGTATTTGATTCTGTGGTAGAAGTAGGAGCCCTTGTGGTGGTGGCAGGAGTAACAGGTTCTTTGATAAATGTGTCTGCACTCATGGTTGTAGTAGGAGTAGTACAGTCTGTGGTAGAAGTAGGATCATTCGTGTTGGTGGTAGGAGTAGCAGGGCTGTGGTAGAAGTAGGAGCGCTCGTGGTGGTGGCAGGAGTAATACTGCCTGTGGTAGTAGTAGTGTGCTCATGTTGAAGGTAGGAGTAGTAGTTTCTGTGGTAGAAGAAGGAGTGCTCATGTTGGTGTTAGGAGTAGTAGTTTCGTTGGTAGATGTAGGAGTGCTCGTAGTGTTGTTACGAGTATCGGGATCTGTGGTAGAAGTAGGTGCACTCCTGGTGGTGGTAGGATTAGTAGTGTCTGTGATAGAAGTAGTGTTGCTCGTAGTGGTAGTCGAAGTAGTAATGTCTTTGGTAGAAGTATGTCTGCTCGTGGTGGTGGCAGGTGTAGTAGTGTCTGTGGTAGAAGTATGACCGCCCGTGGTGGTGTTAGGTGTAGTAGTTTCTGCAGTAGAAGTAGGAGTCTTCGTTATGGTTGTAGAAGTAGCAGTTACTGTGGTAGAAGTCGCATTGCTCGTGGTGGAGGTAGGAGGAGCAGGGTCTGTTGTACAAGTAGGTGCTCTCGTGGTGGTGGTAGGGGTAGTAGTTCCTCTGTTAGAAGCAGTGGTTCTCGTGGGGGTGGTCGGGCTAGTAATGTCTTTCATAGTTGTATGAGCGCTCGTGGAGGTGGCAGGAGTAGTAGTGTCTGTGGTAGAAATAGGAGCCCTTGTGGTGGTGTTAGGAGTAGTAGTGTCTGTGGTAGAAGTATTTGCACTCGTGGTGGTGGTAGGAGTAGTAGTTTCTGTGGTAGAAGTTGCAGCACTGTTGGTATTGGTAGGAGTAGTAGTTTCTGTGGTAGAAGTAGGATCACTCCTGTTGGTGGAAGGTGTAGAAGGGCCTATGGTAGCAGTAGGTGGTCTCGTGATGGTGGAAGGGGTAGCAGGTGTTGTGGTAGAAGTAGGATCGCTCATGGTGGTGGTATGGTAGGTGTTTCTTACATAGAAATAGGAGCGCTCGTGGTGTTGGTAAGAGTAGTAGTGTCTGTGGTAGAAGTAGGAGTGCTCGTGGTGGTGGCAGGAGTAGTAGTGTATGTGCGAGAAGTAGGAGCGCTCGTGGTTGAGGTAGGAGTAGTAGATTCTGCGGTAGAAGTAGGAGTGCTCGTGATGGTGACAGGAGTAGTAGTTTCAATGGTAGAAGTAGGAGCGCTCTTGTTGTTGGTAGGAGTATTAGTTTCTGTAGTAGAAGTACTTGCGCTTGTGTTGTTGGTAGGAGTAGTAGTTTCTGTGGTAGAAGCAGGAGAGCTCGTGCTGGTGGTAGGAGTAGTAGTTTCTGTGGTAGAAGCAGGAGCGCTTGTGGTGGTGATAGGAGTATTTGATTCTGTGGTAGAAGTAGGAGCCATCGTGGTGGTGGTAGGAGAAGTAGTGTCTGTGGTAGAATTAGGAGTGCTCATGGTTGTGGTAGTAGTAGAAGGGCCTGTGGTAGAAGTAGATGCTCTCGCGGTTGTTGTAATAGCAGGGTCTGTGGTAGAAGTAGTTGCAATCTTGGTGGTGGTAGGGGTAGTAGTTTCGGTGGTAGAACTAGTTGCGCTAGTGCTGGTGGTAGAATTACTATCGTCTGTGGTAGATGTAGGAGCTCTAGTGGCGGTGGTAGTAGTTGCATGGTCTGTGGTAGAATTAGTTGTGCTCGGTGTGGTGGCAGGTGTACCAGGCATTGTGGTAGAAGTAGGAGTGCTCGTGGTCGTGGTTAGAGTAGTACTGTCTCTGTTAGAAGTAAGAGCGCTATTCCTGCTGGTAGTAGTCGCACGGTATCTGGTAGAAGTAGGAGTGCCATGGTTGTGATAGCAGCAGTAGTGTCTGTGTTAGAAGTAGTTGCGCTCGTGGTGGGTGTACGAGTAGTAGAGTCTGTAGTAGAAATTGAAGCACTTATGTTGATGTCAGGAGTAGTAGTGTCTGTGGTAGATGTACTTGTGCTCGTGGTGGTGGCAAGAGTAGTAGTATCTGTGTTATAAGTAATTGCACTCATGGTGGTTGTAGGAGTACTAGTGACTGTGGTAGCTGTAGGAGCACTCTACGTGTTCATAGTAGTAGTAGTTACTGTGGTAGAATTTGGTGCACTTGTGTTGGTCGGAGGTGTAGGAGGGCCTGTGGTAGAAGTTGTTGCTCTCGCGGTGGTGGTAGGTGTAGCAGGGTCTCAGGTATAAGTAGTGGCAATGGTGATGGTAGTAGGAGTGGCTGATTCTGTGGTAGAAGTAAGATCGCTCGTGATCGTTGTACTAGTAGTAGTGTCTGTGGTAGAAGTAGGAGCCCTCAATGTGGTGTTAGGAGTAGTAATGTCTGTGGTAGGTGTATGAGCGCTCGTGGTGGTGGTAGGAGTAGTATATTCTGTGGTAGAAGTACTTGCCCTCGTGGTGGTGTTGGAGTAGCATGTTCTGTGTTAGAAGTAGGAGAGTTCGTTGTGGTGGTAGAAGTTGCACAGACTGTGGTACAAGTAGAAGTGTTTGTGGTGCTGGCAGTAGTTGTTTCTCTGTTAGAAGTAGGAGAGCTAGTGGTGATGGTAGGAGTAGTAGATTTTTTGGGAGAAATTGGAGCGCTCGTGGTGATGGAAGGAGTAGTACTATCTGCGGTAGAAGTAGGATTGCTCGTGGTGGTGGTGGGTATAGTAGTGTCTGTGGTAGAAGTAGATTCGCTCGTGATGGTGGTAGGAGTAGCAGGTTCTGTGGAAAATATGGGAGCGCTTGTGGTGGTTGTGGTAGTAGTAGTTTCTGGGGTAGAATTAGGGGCTCTCGCTGTGGTGGTAGGAGTAGTAGATTCTGTGGTAGAAGTATTTGCGTTCGTGGTGGTGGTAGGAATAGTAGTTTCTGTAGCAGAAGTAGCAGCTCTCTTCCTGTTGGTAGGAGTAGTAGATTCTGTTGTAGAAATAGGATCGCTCGTGATGGAAGTAGAGGTAGCAGGGCCTGTGGTAGAAGTAGGTGCTCTCGTTGTGGTGGTAGGTGTAGAAGGTTTTGCGCTACAAGTAGATCCACTCGCAGTGGTGGTAGGAGAAGCAGGTTTTGTGGTAGAAGTAGTAACACTTGTGGTGGTGGTTGGAGTTGCATGTTCTGTGGTAGAAGTTGGAATGCTCATGGTGTTGGTAGGGTAGTAGTTTCTTTGATAGAAGTAGGAATGCTCGTTGTGTTGGTAGGAGGAGTAGTGTCTGTGGTAGAAGGAGGAGCGCTCGTGGTGCTACTTGGAATAATAGTGTCTGTGATAGAAGTAGGAGCGCTCGTGGTGGTGTTAGGAGTAGTAGTATCTCTGGTAGATGTAGTACGCTCGTGGTGGTTTTAGGAGCAGTAGTTTCTGCAGTAGAAGTAGGAGTGTTCGTTGTGGTGGTTGGAGTAGTAGTTTCTGTGGTAGAAGTAGGAGTGCTCTTGGTGGTGGTAGGAGTAACAGGGTCTGTGGTACAAGTAGGTGCTCTTGTGGTGGTGGTAGGAGTAGTAGTTTCTGTGGTAGACGGACTGGTGATCGTGGGGTTGGTAGGAGTAGTAATGTCTTTTGTAGAAATATGTGCACTCATGGTGGTGGTAGGAGTAGTAGTGTCAGTGGTAGTAGTAGTTGCACTCGTGGTGGTGGTAGGAGTAGTCGTTTCTGTGCTAGAAGTACTTTTGCTCGTGGTGGAGTTAGGAGTAGTATTGTCTGTGGTAGAAATAGGAGAGCTCGTGGTGGTGGTAGGAAGAGTACTGTCTGTGGTAGAAGATTTTGTGCCCGTTCCCGTGGTATTAGTAGTAGTTCCTGTGGTAGAAGTAGGAGCGTTCCTGGTGGTGGTAGGAGTACTAGTGTCTGTAGTAGAAGTAGGGGCGCTCGTGGTGCTTGTGGGTGTTTAATTTCTGTGGTTGAATTAGGAGCGCTCATTGTGGTGGAAGCAGTTGCAGTGCCTGTGGTAGAAGTAGGTGCTCTCATGGTAGTGGTACGAGTAACAGGGTCTCTGTTAGAAGTAGTTTTGCTCGTGTTGGTGTTAGGAGAAGCATGGTCTGTGTTTGAAGTAGGAGCACACTTGGTGGTGGTAGGAGTTGCACAGTCTGTGGAAGTAGTAGGAGAGCTCATGGTCTTGGTAGTAGTGGTTTCTCTGGTAGAAGTAGGAGAGCTCGTGGTGGTGTTCAGAGTACTAGATACTTTGTTAGAGGTAGTAGCGCACATGGTGGTGGTAGGAGTAGTACTGTCTGTGGTAGAAGTAGGAGCGCTCGTGGTGTTGGTGAGAGTAGTAGTGACTGTGGTAGAAGTAGGAACACTCGTCTTGGTTGTAGGTGTATTAGTGTCTGTAGTAGAAGATGTTGCACTCGTGCTGGTGGTAAAAGTAGTAGTTTCTGTGGTAGAAGCAGGAGCGCTCGTGATGGTGTTAGGAGTAGTTGATTCTGTGGTAGAAGTAGGATTGCTCGTGGTGGTGGTAGGTGTAGTAGTGTCTGTGGTAGAAGTAGGATCGCTCGTGGTGGTGGTAGGTGTAACAGGTTTTGTGGTAGAAGAAGGAGCACTCATGGTGTTTGTGGTAGTAGTAGTTTCTAGGGTAGAAGTAGTGGCTGTCGTTCTGGTGGTAGGAAGAGTAGTGTCTGTGGTAGAAGTAGTTGCACTCGTGGTGGTGGGAGAACTAGTAGTTTCTGTGATAGAAGTAGGAGCACTCTTGGTGGTAGGAGTAGTATTTTCTGTGGTAGAAGTATGATCGCTAGTGATGGAGGTAGTAGTAGCAGAGCCTGTGGTAGAAGTAGGTGCTTTCATAGTGTTGGAAGGAGTAGCATGTTTGTGTTACAAGTAGTTGCACTCGTGGTGGTGGTAGGAGTAGCAGGTTTTGTGCTAGAAGTAGTACCGCCTGTGGTGGTGTTTGTAGTTGCATGTTCTGTGGTAGAATTAGGAGCGCTCATGGTGGTGGTAGGGTAGTAGTTTCCTTGGTAGAAGTAGGAGTGCTCGTTGTGTTGATAGGAGTAGTTGTGTCTGTGGTAGATGTAGGAGTGCTCGTGGAGGTGCTGGGAGTAGTAGTGTCTGTGTTAGAAGTAGGAGCACTGTTGGTATTGGTAGGAGTAGTAGTTTCTGTGGTAGAAGTAGGATCACTCATGTTGGTGGAAAGTGTAGAAGGGCCTGTGGTAGCAGTAGGTGGTCTCGTGATGGTGGAAGGTGTAGCAGGTTTTGTGGTAGAAGTAGGATCGCTCATGCTGGTGGTAGGGTAGTAGTTTCTTTCATAGAAATAGGAGTGCTCGTGGTGTTGGTAAGAGTAGTAGTGTCTGTGGTAGAATTAGGAGTGCTCATTGTTGTGGTAGTAGTAGCAGGGCCTGTGGTAGAAGTAGATGCTCTCGTGGTTGTGGTAAGGATAGCAGGGTCTGTGGTAGAAGTAGTTGCAATCACGGTGGTGGTAGGAGTAGTGGTTTCGGTGGTAGAAGTAGGTGCGCTAGTGCTGGTGGTAGAATAACTGTCGTCTGTGGTAGATGTAGGAGCTCTAGTGGTGGTGGTAGTAGTTGCACGGTCTGTGGTAGAATTAGTTGTGCTCGGGGTGGTGGTAGGAGTAGCAGGTATTGTGGTAGAAGTAGGAGTGCTCGTGGTCGTGGTTAGAGTAGTACTGTCTGTGTTAGAAGTAAGAGTGCTTTTCCTGCTGGTAGTAGTTGCACGGTATCTGGTAGAAGTAGGAGGGCCATGGTTGTGATAGCAGCAGTAGTGTCTGTGGTAGAAGTAGTTGCGCTCGTGGTGGGTGTAGGAGTAGTAGAGTCTGTAGTAGAAATTGAAGCACTCATGCTGGTGTTAGGAGTAGTAGTGTCTGTGGTAGATGTACTTGCGCTCGTGGTGGTGGTAAGAGTAGTAGTATCTGTGTTAGAAGTAATTGCACTCATGGTGGTGGTAGGTGTACTAGTGACTGTTGTAGCTGTAGGAGCACTCTACGTGTTCGTAGTAGTAGTAGTTATTGTGGTAGAATTTGGTGTGCTTGTGTTGGTCGTAGGAGTAGGAGGGCCTGTGGTAGAAGTTGGTGCTCTCGTGGTGGTGGTAGGCGTAGCAGGGTCTCAGGTAGAGGTAGTGGCAATCGTGATGGTGGTAGGAGTGGCAGATTCTGTGTAGAAGTAAGATCGCTCGTGATCGTGGTACTAGTAGTAGTGTCTGTGGTAGAAGTACGAGCCCTCAATGTGGTGTTAGGATTAGTAATGTCTGTGGTAGGTGTATGAGCACTCGTGGTGGTGGTCGGAGTAGCACTGTCTGGTAGAAGTAAGAGCGCTCGTGGTGTTGGTGGGAGTAGTAGTGACTGTGGTAGAAGTAGGAGCACTCGTTTTGGTTGTAGGTGTTTTAGTGTCTGTAGTAGAAGTTGTTGCACTCGTGCTGGTGGTAAAAGTAGTAGTTTCTGTGGTAGAAGCAGGAGCGCTCGTGGTGGTGTTAGGAGTAGTTGATTCTCTGATAGAAGTAGGATTGCTCGTGGTGGTGGTAGGTGTAGTAGTGTCTGTGGTAGAAGTAGGGTCGCTCGTGGTGTTGGTAGGTGTAACAGGTTTTGTGGTAGAAGAAGGAGCACTCATGGTGTTTGTGGTAGTAGTAGTTTGTAGGGTAGAAGTAGTGGCTCTACTTCTGGTGGTAGGAGTAGTAGTGTCTGTGGTAGAAGTAGTTGCACTCGTGGTGGTGGGAGAACTAGTAGTTTCTGTGGTAGAGGTAGGAGCACACTTGGTGGTAGGAGTAGTAGTTTCTGTGGTAGAAGTATGATCGCTCGTGATGGAGGTAGTAGTAGCAGGGCCTGTGGTAGAAGTAGGCGCTTTCATAGTGTTGGAAGGAGTAGGATGTTTTCTGGTACAAGTAGTTGCACTCGTGGTGGTGGTAGGAGTAGCAGGTTTTGTGCTAGAAGTAGTACCGCCTGTGGTGGTGGTTGTAGTTGCATGTTCTGTGGTAGAATTAGGAGCGCTCATGGTGGTGGTAGGGTAGTAGTTTCTTTGGTAGAAATAGGAGTGCTCGTTTTGTTGGTAGGAGTAGTTGTGTCTGTGGTAGATGTAGGAGTGCTCGTGGAGGTGCTTGGAGTAGGAGTGTCTGTGGTAGAAGTAGGATTACTGGTGGTGGTGGTAGGAGTAGTAGTGTCTGTGGTAGTAGTAGTTGTGCTCGTGGTGGAGGGAGGCGTAGTTGTTTCGGTGGTAGAAGTAGGAGCACTCAGTGTGGTGGTAGGAATAGCAGGGTCTGTGGTAGAAGTAGGTGCTCTCATGGTGGTGGTAGGTTTAGTAGCGTTTGTGATAGCACTAGTGGTGTTCGTAGTGGTAGTAGGAGTAATATTGTCTTGGGTAGAAGTATGAGCACTCGTGGTGGTGGAAAGGTAGTAGTGTCTGTGGTAGAAGTATGAGCGCCCGTGGTGGTGTTACAAGTAGTAGTTTCTGTGGTAGAAGTCGCAGGGCTCGTGGTGGTGACATGAATAGAAGGGCCTGTGGTACAAATAGGTTGTCTCGTGATGGTGGTAAGAGTAGTAGTGTCTGTGTTAGAAGTAGTGATTCTCGTGGGGGTGGTAGGAGTAGTATTGTCTTTTGTAGTTCTATGAGCACTCGTGGTGGTGGCAGGAGTAGTAGTGTCTGTGGTAGAAGTAGTTGTGCTCATGGTGGTGGTAGGAGTAGCAGGTAATGTGGTAGAAGTAGGAGTGCTAGTGATGGTGGTAGGCGTAGTAGTTTCTGTGGTAGAAGCAGGAGTGCTCGTGGTGGTGGTAGGAGTAGTCGTTTCTGTGGTAGAAGCAGGAGCGCTCATGGTGGTGGTAGGAGTATTTGATTCTGTGGTAGAAGTAGGAGCCCTTGTGGTGGTGGCAGGAGTAACAGGTTCTTTGATAAATGTGTCTGCACTCATCGTTGTGGTAGGAGTAGTACAGTCTGTGGTAGAAGTAGGATCATTCGTGTTGGTGGTAGGAGTAGCAGGGCTGTGGTAGAAGTAGGAGCGCTCGTGGTGGTGGCAGGAATAATACTGACTGTGGTAGTAGTAGTGTGCTCATGTTGAAGGTAGGAGTAGTAGTTTCTGCGGTAGAAGTAGGAGTGCTCGTGTTGGTGTTAGGAGTAGTAGTTTCGGTGGTAGATGTAGGAGTGCTCGTAGTGGTGTGAGGAGTATCGGGATCTGTGGTAGAAGTAGGTGCTCTCCTGGTGGTGGTAGGATTAGTAGTGTCTGTGATAGAAGTAGTGTTGCTCGTAGTGGTAGTCGAAGTAGTAATGTCTTTGGTAGAAGTATGTGTGCTCGTGGTGGTGGCAGGTGTAGTAGTGTCTGTGGTAGAAGTATGACCACCAGTGGTGGTGTTAGGTGTAGTAGTTTCTGCAGTATAAGTAGGAGTCCTCATTATGGTTGTAGAGGTAGCAGTTTCTGTGGTAGAAGTCGAATTGCTCATGTTGGTGGTAGGAGTAGCAGGGTCTGTTGTACAAGTAGGTGCTCTCATGGTGGTGGTAGGGGTAGTAGTTTCTCTGTTAGAAGCAGTGGTTCTCGTGGGGGTGGTCGGGGTAGTAACGTCTTTCATAGTTGTATGAGCGCTCGTGGAGGTGGCAGGAGTAGTAGTGTCTGTGGTAGAAATAGAAGCCCTTGTGGTGGTGTTAGGAGTAGTAGTGTCTGTGGTAGAAGTATTTGCACTCGTGGTAGTGGTAGGAGTAGTAGTTTCTGTAGGAGTAGTAGGAGCTCTCTTCCTGTTGGTAGGAGTAGTAGTTTCTTTTGTAGAAATAGGATCACTCGTGATGGAAGTAGGGGTAGCAGGGCCTGTGGTAGAAGTAGGTGCTCTCGTTGTGGTGGTAGGAGTAGAAGGTTTTGCGGTACAAGTAGATCCACTCGCTCTGGTGGTAGGAGAAGCAGGTTTTGTGGTAGAAGTAGTAACGCTTGTGGTGGTGGTTGGAGTTGCATGTTCTGTGGTAGAATTTGGAGCGCTCATGGTGGAGGTAGGGTAGTAGTTTCTTTGATAGAAATAGGAGCGCTTGTTGTGTTGGTAGGAGGAGTAGTGTCTGTGGTAGAAGGAGCAGCGCTCGTGGTGCTACTTGGAGTAAAAGCGTCTGTGGTAGAAGTAGGAGCGCTCGTGGTGGTGTTAGGAGTAGTAGTATCTCTGGTAGATGTAGTTCACTCGTGGTGGTTTTAGGAGCAGTAGTTTCTGCAGTAGAAGTAGGAGTGTTCGTTGTGGTGGTTGCAGTAGTAGTTGTTGTGGTAGAAGTAGGAGTGCTCTTGGTGTTAGTAGGAGTAACAGGGTCTGTGGTACAAGTAGGTGCTCTTGTGGTGGTGGTAGGAGTAGTAGTTTCTGTGGTAGACGGACTGGTGATCGTGTGGTTGGTAGGAGTAGTAATGTCTTTTGTAGAAATATGTGCACTCATGGTGGTGGTAGGAGTAGTAGTGTCAGTGGTAGTAGTAGTTGCACTCGTGGTGGTGGTAGGAGTAGTCGTTTCTGTGCTAGAAGTACTTTTGCTCGTGGTAGACATAGGAGTAGTATTGTCTGTGGTAGAAGTAGGAGAGCTCGTGGTGGTGGAAGGAATAGTACTGTCTGTGGTAGAAGATTTTGTGCCTGTTCCCGTGGTATTAGTAGTAGTTCCTGTGGTAGAAGTAGGATCGTTCTTGGTGGTGGTAGGAGTACTAGTGTCTGTAGTAGAAGTAGGGGCGCTCGTGGTGCCGGTGGGTGTTTTAGTTTCTGTGGTTGAATTAGGAGCGCTCATTGTGGTGGAAGCAGTTGCAGTGCCTGTGGTTGAAGTAGGTGCTCGCATTGTAGTGGTACGAGTAGCAGGGTGTCTGTTAGAGGTAGTTTTGCTTGTGGTGGTGTTAGGAGCAGCATGTTCTGTGTTAGAAGTAGGAGCACACTTGGTGGTGGTAGGAGTTGCACACTCTGTGGAAGAAGTCGGAGCTCTCGTGGTCTTGGTAGTAGTAGTTTCTCTAGTAGAAGTAGTAGAGCTAGTGGTGGTCTTCAGAGTACTAGATACTTTGTTAGAGGTAGGAGTGCTGGTGGTGTTGATGGGAGTAGTACTGACTGTGGTAGATGTAGGAGCACTCGTCTTGGTTGTAGGTTTATTAGTGTCTGTAGTAGAAGTTGTTGCACTCGTGCTATTGGTAGCAGTAGTAGTTTCTGTGGTAGAAGCAGGAGTGCTCGTGGTGGTGTTAGGAGTAGTTCATTCTGTGGTAGAAGTAGGATTGCTCGTGGTGGTTGTAGGTGTAGTAGTGTCTGTGGTAGAAGTAGGATCGCTCATGGTGGTGGTAGGTGTAACAGGTTTTGTGGTAGAAGAAGGAGCACTCATGGTGTTTGTGGTAGTAGTAGTTTCTAGGGTAGAAGTAGTGGCTCTCATCCTGGTGGTAGGAGTAGTAGTGTCTGTGGTTGAAGTAGTTGCACTCGTGGTGGTTGGAGAACTAGTAGTTTCTGCGGTAGAAGTAGGAGCACACTTGGTGGTAGGAGTAGTAGTTTCTGTGGTAGAAGTATGATCGCTCATGATGGAGGTAGTAGTAGCAGGGCCTGTGGTAGAAGTAGGTGCTTTCATAGTGTTGGAAGGAGTAACATGATTTGTGGTACAAGTAGTTGCACTCGTGGTGGTGGTAGGAGTAGCAGGTTTTTGTGCTGGAAGTAGTACCGCCTGTGGTGTTGGTTGTAGTTGAATGTTCTGTAGTAGAATTAGGAGCACCCATGGTGGTGGTAGGGTAGTAGTTTCTTTGGTAGAAGCAGGAGTGCTCGTTTTGTTGGTAGGAGTATTGTGTCTGTGGTAGATGTAGGAGTGCTCGTGGAAGTGCATGGAGTAGTAGTGTCTGTGGTAGAAGTAGGAGCACTGGAGGTGGTGGTAGGAGTAGTAGTGTCTCTGGTAGTAGTAGTTGTGCTCGTGGTGGAGGGAGGAGTAGTAGTTTCGGTGGTAGAAGTAGGAGCACTCAGGGGTGTGGTAGGAATAGCAGGGTCTGTTGTAGAAGTAGGTGCTCTCATGGTGGTGGTAGGTTTAGTAGCGTTTGTGATAGCACTAGTGGTATTCGTAGTGGTAGTAGGAGTGATACTGTCTTTGGTAGAAGTATGAGCGCTCGTGGTGGTGGCAGGGTAGTAGTGTCTGTGGTAGAAGTATGAGCGCCCATGGTGGTGTTACGAGTAGTAGTTTCTGTGGTAGAAGTCGCAGTGCTCGTGGTGGTGACAGGAATAGCAGGGTCTGTGGTACAAATAGGTTCTCTCGTGATGGTGGTAAGAGTAGTAGTGTCTGTGTTAGAAGCAGTGATTCTCGTGGGGGTGGTAGAAGTAGTATTGTCTTTCTAGTTGTATGAGCACTCCTGGTGGTGGCAGGAGTAGTAGTGTCTGTGGTAGAAGTAGTTGTGCTCATCGTGGTGGTAGGAGTAGCAGGTATTGTGGTAGAAGTAGGAGTGCTAGTGATGGTGGTAGGCGTACTAGTTTCTTTGGTAGAAGCAGGAGTGCTCGTGGTGGTGGTAGGAGTAGTAGTTTCTGTGTTAGAAGCAGTGGTTCTCATGGGGGTGGTAGGAGTAGTAACGTCTTTCATAATTGTATGAGCGCTCGTGGAGGTGGCAGGAGTAGTAGTGTCTGTGGTGAAATAGGAGCCCTTGTGGTGGTGTTAGGAGTAGTACTGTCTGTGGTAGAAGTAGGAGAGCTCGTGGTGGTGCTGGAAATAGTACTGTTTACGGTAGAAGTTGTTGTGCTCGTTCCCATGGTATTAGTAGTAGTTTCTGTGGTAGAAGTAGGGGCGTTCCTGGTGGTGGTAGGAGTACTAGTCACTGTAGTAGAAGTAGGGGCACTCGTGGTGCTGGTGGGAGTTTTATTTTCTGTTGTTGAATTAGGAGCGTTCATTGTGGTGGTGGGAGTTGCAGTGCCTGTGGTGTTTGTTGGTGCCCTCATGGTTGTGGTACGAGTAGCAGGGTCTCTGTTAGAAGTACTTTTGCTCGTGGTGGTGGTAGGAGTAGCATATTCTGTGTTAGAAGTAGGAGTGCATTTGGTGGTGGTAGGAGTTGCACAGTCTGTGGAAGAAGTAGGAGCGCTCATGGTCTTGGTAGTAGTAGTTTCTCTAGTAGAAGAAGGAGAGCTCGTGGTGGTGTTCAGTGTACTTTGTTAGAGGTAGGAGTGCTCGTGGTGGTGGTCGGAGTAGTACTGTCTGTGGTAGAAGTAGGAGCGCTCGTGGTGTTGGTGGGAGTAGTAGTGACTGTGGTAGAAGTAGGAGCACTCGTCTTGGTTGTAGGTGTCTTAGTGTCTGTAGTAGAAGTTGTTGTGCTCTTGCTGGTGGTAGGATTAGTAATTTCTGTGGTAGAAGCAGGAGCGCTCGTGGTGGTGTTAGGAGTAGTTGATCCTGTGGTAGAAGTAGGATTGCTCGTGGTGGTGGTAAGTGTAGTAGTGTCTGTGGTAGGAGTAGGATCGCTCGTAGTGGTGATAGGCGTAACAGGGTTTGTGGTAGAAGAAGGAGCACTCGTGGTGTTTGTGGTAGTAGTAGTTTGTAGGGTAGAAGTAGTGGCTCTACTTCTGGTGGTAGGAGTAGTAGTGTCTGTGGTAGAAGTAGTTGCGCTCGTGGTGGTGGTAGACGTAGTACTGTCTTTGGTAGTAGTAGTTGTGCTCGTGGTGGAGGTAGGAGTAGTAGTTTCTGTGGTAGAAGTAGAGTGCTCTTGTTGGTGGTAGTAGTAGTAGTTTCTGTGGTAGAATTTGGAGCGCTTGTCGTGGTGGTCAGAATAGTAGTGTCTGTGGGCAAAGTAGTGGCACTCGTGGTGGTGGTAGCCGTAGTAGTGTCTTTGGGAGAAGTAGGAGCACTCTTGTTGTTGGTAGGAGCAGTAGTTTCTCTGGTAGAAGTAGGATTGCAAGTGATGGAGGTAGGAGTAGCAGGGCCTGTGGTAGAGGAAGGTGGTCTCGTGGTGGTGGAAGGAGTAGCATGTTTTGTGTTACAAGTAGTTGCAATCGTGCTGGTGGTAGGAGTAGCATGTTCTGTGGTAAAAGTAGGAGCACTCATGGTCGTGGTAGGTTAGTAGTTTCTTTAGTAGTAGTAGGAGCACTCATTTTGTTGGTCGGAGTAGTAGTGTCTCTGGTAGATGTAGGAGCACTTATGGTGGTGCTTAGAGTAGTAGTGTCTGTGGTAATATTAGTTGTGCTCATGGTGGAGGTAGGAGTAATAGTTTCTGTGATATAAATAGGACTGCTCATGTTGGTCGTAAAAGTAGTAGTTTCTGTGGTAGAAGTAGTGGTGCTCGTATTGGTAGTACGAGTAGTAATATCTTTGGTAGAAGTATGAGCGCTCGTGGTGGTGGCAGTAGTAGTAGTGTCTGTGGTAGAAATATGAGCGCTTGTGGTGGTATTAGGAATAGTAGTTTCTGCGGTAGAAGTAGGAGTCCTCGTTTTGGTGGTAGGAGTAGTAGTTTCTGTGGTAGAAGTCACAGTGCTCCTGGAGGTTGTTGGAGTAGTAGGGTCTGTGGTACAAGTAGGTGTTCTCGTGGTGGTGGTAAGTTTAGTAGTGTCTGTGGTAGAATCAGTGGTTTTCAGGCGGCTGATAGGATTAGTAAAGTCTTTCATAGTTGTATGAGCGCTCGTGCTGGTGTTAGGTGTATTAGTGTCTGTGGTAGAAATAGTTGCACTCGTGGTGGTGGTAGGAGTATTGGTCTCTGCTGTAGAAGTAGGAGCGCTCGTGGTGGTGGTACAAACAGTAGTTTCTGTGGTAGAAGTAGTTGCACTCGTGGTGGTGGTAGAAATAGTAATGTCTGTGGAAGAATTAGGATCGCTAGTGGTGGTTGTAGTTTTTGCACGGTCTGTGGTAGAAATAGGAGGGATCGTAGTGCTGATAGGTGTAGTACTGTCTGTGGTACAATTAGGAGCGCTCATTGTGGTGGTAGGAGTAGCAGGGCCTGTGGTAGAAGTAGGTGCTCTCATGGTTGTGGTAGGAGTATCAGGGTCTGTGGTAGAAGTAGTTGCAATAGTGGTGCTGTTAAGAGTAGTTGTGTCTGTGGTAGAAGTAGTTGCGCTAGAGGCGGTGGTAGAAGTAGTAGTTTCTGGGGTAGAAGTAGGAGCCTTGCTGACGGTGGTAGGGTTAGTAGTATCTGTAGTAGAAGTAGGAGAGCTCGTGGTGCTGGTGGGAGTAGTAGTTTCTGTAGTAGAAGTAGGAGCGCTCATTGTGGTGGTAGGAGTTTCAGGGCCTGTCGTAGAAGAGGTTGGTCTCGTGGTGGTTGTAGGTTTAGTAGTGTCTGTGGTAGAAGCAGTGGTTCTCTTGGGGGTGGTAGGTGTAGCCATGTCTTTCGTAGTTGTATGAGCGCTTGTGGTGGTGGAAGGAGTAGTCATATATGTGGTAGAAGTAGGAGCACTCATGGTGGAGTTAGGAGTAGTAGTGTCTGTGGTAGAAGTATTTGTCCTCGTGGTGGTGGTAAGAGTAGTAGTTTCTGCCGTAGAAGTAGGAGCGCTCTTGGTGGTCGTAGGAGTAGTAGTTTCTGTGAAGAAGTAGTTGCGCTCGTGGTGCTGGTAGAAGTAGTAGTGTCTGTGGAAGAAGTAGGAGTGCTACCGGTGGTGGTAGTTGTTGCACTGTCTGTGGTAGAAGTAGGAGGGCTCATAGTGCTGACAGGGTTAGTAGTGACTGTGGTAGAATTAGGAGCGCTCGTGGTGAAAGTATGAGTAGCAGGGCCTCTGGTAGGAGTAGGTGCTCTCGTGGTTGTGGTAGGTGTAGCAGGGTCTGTGGTAGAAGTAGTTGCAATCGTGGTGGTTTTAGGAGTAGCAGATCCTGTGGTAGAAGTATTAGCACTCGTGGTGGTTGTAGATGTTGCATGGTCTGTGGTAGAAGTAGGATTGCTCGTGGTTGTTGTAAGAGTAGTAGTGTCTGTGGTAGAAGTATTTGCGCTCATGTTGGTATTAGGAGTAGTAGTGTCTGTGGTAGAAGTAGGAGGACTAGTGGTGGTGGTAGTAGTTGCATGGTCTATGGTAGAAGTAGGAAGGCTCGTGGTGGTGATAGGAGTAGTAGTGTCTGTGGTAGATGTAGTTGCACTCGTCGTGGTGGTAGAAGTAGTAGTTTCTTTGCTAGAAGTAGGAGCATTCCTGGCGGTGATAGGTGTAGTAGTGTCTGTAGTAGAAGTAGGAGCGCTCGTGGTGCTGGTGGGAGTAGTAATTTCTGTGGTAGAAGTAGGAGCGCTCGTGTTGGTGGTAGAAGTAGAATGATCTGTGTTAGAAGTAGGAGTGCTTGTTTTGGTGGTAGAAGTTGCACAATCTGTGGTAGAAATAGTAGTGCTCATGGTGGTGGTAGTAGTAGTTTCTCTGGTAGAAGTAGGAGAGCTAGTGTTGATGGTAGGAGTAGTAGTGTCTTTGGTAGAAGTAGGAGCGCTCGTGTGGTGAAAAAAGTAGTAATTTCTGTTGTAGAAGTTGGACTGCTCGTGGTGGTGGTGGGAGTAGTAGCGTCTGTGTTAGAAGGAGGAGTGCTCGTCTTGGTGATAAGAGTAGTAGTGTCTGTGGTAGAAGTAGTATTGCTCGTGGTGGTGTTAGTTGTTGCATGTTCTGTGGTAGAAGTAGGAGCGCTTATGGTGGTGGTAGGGGAGTAGTTTCTTTGATAGAAGTAGGAGCGCTCCTTGTGTTGGTAGGAGTAGTAGAGTCTGTGGTAGAAGTAGGATCACTCACGGTGGTGGTAAGTGTAGCACGAACTGTGGTAGAAGTAGGTGCTCTCCTGGTGGTGGGAGGAGTAGGAGGTTTTGTGGGAGAAGTAGGAGCGCTCGTGGTGGTGGTGGTCGTAGTAGTTCCTGGGGTAGAAGTAGGAGGTCCTGTTGTGGTAGGAGTAGTAGTTTCTATGGTATACTTAGGAGCACTCGGGGTGGTGGTAGGTGTAGTAGTGCCTGGGGTAGAAGTAGTTGCGCTCATTGTGGTCGTAGGAGCAGTAGTGTCTGTGGAAGAAGTAGGAGCGATCATGGTCTTGGTAGTTGTAGTTTCTCTGGTAAAAGTAGGAGAGCTCATGGTGGTGTTAGGAGTAGTACGTTCTTTGTTAGAAGTAGGAGCACTCGTGGTCGTGGTAGGAGTAGAACTGTCTGTGGTAGAACTAGGAGCACTTGTGGTGTTAGTCGGAGTAGTAGTGACTGTGGTAGAAGTAGGAGCACTCGTCTTGGTGGTAGGAGTATTAGTGTCTGTAGTAGAAGTCGCTGTGCTCATACTGGTGGTAGGATTAGTAGTTTCTGTTGTAGAAGGAGGAGCGCTCATGGTAGTGTTAGGAGTAGTCGATTCTGTGGTAGAAGTAGGAGCGATCGTGGTGGTGTGAGCTTTAGTAGTGTCTATGGTAGAAGTAGGATCACTCGTGGTGGTGGTAGGAGTAACAGGGCCTTTCGTAGAAGTAGGTACTCCCTTGGTGGTGGTAGTAGTATCAGATTTTGTGGTAGAAGTAGTTGCACTCGTGGTGGTGGTAGGAGTAGCAAGTCTTGTGTTAGAAGTAGGAGCGCTTGTGATGGTTGTGGTAGTAGTAGTTTCTGGGGTAGAAGTAGTAGCATTCATGGTGGTGGTAGGAGTAGTAGTGCCTTTGGTAGAAGTAGTTGCACTTGTGGTGGTAGGAATAGTAGTTTCTGTGGTAGAAGTAGGATCGCTCGTGATGGAGGTAGGCATAGCACGGCCTGTGGTAGAAGTAGGTGCTCTTGTGGTGGTGGTAGGAGTAGCAGGTTTTGTGGTACAAGTAATTGCACTCGTCGTGGTGGTAGGAGTAACAGGTTTTGTAGTAGAAATAGTATTGCCTGTGGTGGTGGTAGGAGTTCCATGTTCTGTGGTAGAAGTAGGAGCGCTCATTTTGTTGGTAGGAGTAGTAGTGACTGTGGTAGCATTAGGAGCGCACGTGTTGGTGCTTGGAGTAGTAGTGCCTGTGGTAGAAGTAGGAGCGCTCATGGTGGTGGTAGGAGTAGTACTGTCTGTGGTAGTAGTAGTTGCGCTCGTGGTGGAGGTAGGAGTAGCAGGGTCTGTGGTAGAAGTAGGTGCTATCGGGGTAGTGGTGGGATTGGTAATGTCTGTGATAGAAGTAGTGGTGCTCGTAGTGGTAGTAGGAGTAGTAATGTCTTTGTTAGAAGTATGTGCGCTCGTGGTGGTGACAGGAGTAGTAGTGTCTCTGGTAGAAGTATGAGCGCTCGTGGTGATGTTAGGAGTAGTCTTTTCTGTGGTAGAAGTAGGAGTGCTCATTGTGGTGGTAAGTGTAGTAGTTTCTGTGGTAGAAGTAGGAATGCTCATGGTGGTGGTAGTAGTTGCAGGTTCTGTGGTACAAGTAGGGCCTATCGTGGTGGTAGTAGGAGTAGTAGTGTCTGTGGTAGAAGCAATGGTGCTCATGTGGTTGGTAGGAGTAGTAAGGTCTTTCCTAGAAGTATGAGCGCTCTTGGTGGTGGCAGGAGTAGTAGTGTCCATTGCAGAAGTAGGAGCACTTGTGGTGGTGTTAGGAGTATTAGTGTCTGTGGTAGAAGTAGTTGCACTACTACTAGTTTCTGCCTTAGAAGAAGGTGCACACCTTGTGGTGGTAGGAGTAGTAGTTTCTGTGGTAGAAGTAATTGCGCTCATGGTGGTGGTAGAAGTAGTAGTGTCTGTGGTAAAATATGAACGCTCGTGGTTGTGTTCGGAGTAGTAATTTTGGCAGTAAAAGTAGGAGTCTTCTTTTTGGTGGTAGGAGTAGTAGTTTCTGTGGTAGAAGTCGCAGTGCTCATGGCGGTGGTAGGAGTAGCAGGGTCTGTGGTACAAGTAGGTGCTCTCATGGTGGTCGTAGGAGTATTAGTGTTTGTTTTAGAAGCAGTGGTTCTCGTGGGAGTGGTAGGAGTAGTAATGTCTTTTGTAGTTGTATGAGTGCTCGTGGTGGTGGCAGGAGTAGTAGTGTCTGTGGTAGAAGTAGGAGCATCCGTGGTAGTGTTAGGAGTAGTAGTGTCTGTGGTAGATGTAGTTGCATTCGTGGTGGTGGTAGGAGTAGTAATTTCTGCCGTAGAAATAGGAGCACTCATGGTGGTGGTAGGAGTAGCAGTTTCTGTGGTAGAAGTAATTGTGCTCGTGGTGGTGTTAGAAGTAGTAGTGTCTGTGGTAGAAGTAGGAATGCCAGTGGTGGTGGTAGTAGTTGCATGTTCTGTGGTAGAAGTAGAGGGATCATGGTGGTGAAACGAGTATTAGTGTCTGTGGTAGAAATAGTTTTAGTCGTGGTGTGGGTAGGAGCAGCAGGTTTTGTGGTACAAGTAGGACTGCTCGTGGTGGTTGTAGGAGTAGTCGTTTCTGTGGTAGAAGTAGCAGCACTCTTGGTGTTGGAAGGAGTGGTAGTTTCTGTGAAAGAATTAGGAGCGCTTGTGGTGGTGGTAGGAGTAGCAGGGCCTGTGGTAGAAGTAGTTGCAATCGTGGTGGTGGTAGGAGTAGCAGCTTCTGTAGTAGAAGTAGGAGCGCTCGTGGTTGTGGTAGGAGTTGCACGGTCTGTGGTAGAAGTAGGAGCGCTCGTGGTGGTGCTTGGAGTAGTAGTGTCTGTGGTAGAAGTAGGAGCACTAGCCCTGCTGGTATTAGTTGCACGGTCTCTTGTAGTAGAGGGGGTCTCGTGCTTGTGATAGCAGTAGTAGTGACTGTGGTAGAAGTAGTTCTGCTCGTTGTGAGTGTAGGAGTATTAGTGTCTGTGGTAAAAGTACAAGCACTTGTGGTGGTAGGAGTAGTAGTGTCTGTGGGAGAAGTACTTGCGCTCGTGGTGATGGTAGGAGTAATAGTGTCTGTAGTAGAATTAGGAATGCTCGTGGTGGTGGCAGGAGTAGTAGTTTCTGTGGTAGAAGTAGGAGCACTCTTGGTGTTGGTAGGAGTACTAGTTTCTTTGGTAGAATTAGCAGCGCTCATGGTGGTGGTAGGAGTAGAAGGGTGTTTGGTAGATGTAGTTGCAATCATGCTGGTGGTAGGAGTAGCAGATTCTGTGGTAGAAGTAGGAGCACTCGTGGTGGTGGTAGATGTTGCATGGTCTGTGGTAGATGTAGGAGCGCTCATGGTTGTGGTAGTAGTAGTGTCTGTGGTCAAAGTAGTTGAACTCGTGGTAGTGGTAGGAGTAGTAGTTTCTGTGGTAGAAGTTGGGTGCTTGTGATGGTGGTAGGAGTATTTGATTCTGGGGTAGAAATAGGAGCACTCGTAGTGGTGGTAGGAGTAGCAGGTTCTGTGGTAAATGTGAGAGCACTCGTGGTTGTGGTAGGTGTTGCACTGTCTGTGGTAGAAGTAGGATCACTCGTGGTCGTGGTTGGAGTAGCAGGGCCTGTGGTAGTAGTAGGTGCTCTCGTGCTGGTGGGAGGAGTAGCAGGTTTTGTGGGAGAAGTAGGAGCGCTCATGTTGGTGGTGGTAGTAGTAGGCTCTGTGGTAGAATTAAGATGTCTCTTTGTGGTGGTAGGAGTAGTAGTTTTTATGGTACAAGTATGAGCACTCGTGGTGGTTGTATAGTGAGTAGTGTCTGTTGTAGTGGTAGTTGTGCTCGTGGTGGTGGTACAAATAGTAATTTCTGCCGTAGAAATAGGAGCGCTCGTGGTGTTGGTAGGAGTAGTAATTTCTGTGGTAGAAGTAGGAATGCTCGTGGTGCTGGTGGGAGTATTAGATTCTGTGTTAGAAGTAGGGGCACTTGTGGTGGTGGTAGGAGTTCTAGGGCCTGTGGTAGAAGTAGGTGCACTCATGGTGGTGGTAGGAGTAGAAATTTCTGTAGTAGAAGTAGGAGCGCTCCTGGTTGTGCTAGGTGTAGCAGCGTCTGTGGTACAATTAGGTGCTCTCGTGGTGTAGGTAGGAGTACTGCGGTCTGTGGTAGAAGTAGGTGCGCTTGTGGTGGTCGTAGGAGTAGTAGTGTCTGTGGTATAATTAGGAGCACTAGTAGTGGTGGTTGTAGTTGCATGGTCTGTGGTACAAGTAGGAAGGCTCATGGTGGTGACAGGATTTAGTGTCTGTGGTAGAAGTAATTGCACTGGTGGTTGTTTTAGGAGTAGCAGGTTCTGTGGTAGAAGTATGAGCGCTCATTGTGGTGGTGGGAGTAGTAGTGTCCGTGGTAGAAATAGTAGCGCTAGTGGTGTTGGTAGTAGGTGCACGGTCTGTGATAGAAATAGGAGGGCTCGTGGTGGTGATAGGAGCTGTAATGTCTGTCGTAGATGTAGTTGCATTCGTGGTGGATGAAGGAGTACTAGTGTCTGTAGTAGAAGTAATTGCACTCGTGGTGGGGGTAGGAGTAGTAGTGTGTGTGGTAAAAGTAGGAGTGCTCACGGTGGTGGTAGGAGTAGGAGTTTCTGTGTTAAAGTACTTGCGCTCATGGTGGTGGTAGGAGTAGTAGTGTCTATGGTAGAAGTAGGAGCGCTCATGGTGGTGGTAGTATTTGCACAGTCAGTGGTAGCAGTAGGAAGGCTAGTGTTGGTGAGAGGGTTAGTAGTGTCTGTGGTAGAAGTAGTTGCACTGGTTGTTTTGTTAGGAGTAGCAGGTTGTGTGGAAGAACTACTAACGTTCATAGTGGTGGTAGGAGAAGTAGTGTCTTTGGTAGAAATAGTTGCTCTCGTGGTGGTAGTAGGAGTGGTAATTTCTGTGGTAGAAGTAGGAATGTTCGTGGTGGTGGTAAGAGTAGTAGTATCTGTGGTAGAAGTAGGAGCACTCATGGTGGTAGTAGGGGTAGTAGTGTCTGTGGTCAAAGTAGTGGCGCTCGTGGTGGTGGTAGGAGTAGTTGATTCAGTGGTAAAAGTAGGTTTGCTCGTGGTGGTGGTAGGTGTAGTAGTGTCCGTGGTAGAAGTAGGATCGCTTCTGTTGGTGGTAGGCGTAACAGGTTTTGTGGTAGAAGAAGGAGCACTCGTGGTGGTTGTGGTAGTAGTTGTTTCTAGGGTAGAAGTAGTGGCTCTCGTTCTGGTGGTAGGAGTAGTAGTGTCTGTGTTAGTAGTAGTTGTGATCGTGGTGGTGGTAGAACTAGTAGTTTCTGTGGTAGAAGTAGGTGCACTCTTGGTGGTAGGAGTAGTAATTTCTGTGGTAGAAGTAGGATCGCTCATGATGGAGGTAGGAGTAGCAGGGCCTGTGGTCAAAGTAGTTGCTCTCGTGGTGGTGGAAGGAGTAGCATGTTTTGTGGTACAAGTAGTTGCACTCATGGTGGTGGTAGGAGTAGCAGGTTTTGTGCTAGAAGTAGTATCACCTGTGGAGGTGGTAGGAGTTGTATGTTCTGTGGTAGAAGTATGAGCGCTCATGGTGGTGGTAGGGTAGTAGTTTCTTTGGTAGAAGTAGGAGTTCTCGTTTTGTTGGTAGGAGTAGTAGTGTCTGTGGTAGATGTAGGAGCACTCGTGGTGGTGCTTGCAGTAGTGGTGTCTCTGGTAGAATTAGGCGCACTCGTGGTGGTGGTAGGAGTAGTACTGTCCATGGTAGTAGTAGTTGTGCTCGTGGTGGAGGTAGGAGTAGTAGTTTCTGTGGTAGAAGTATGAGTGCTTGTGGTGGTGGTAGGAGTAGTAGTTTCTGTGGTAGAAGTAGGAGCACCCATGGTGGTTTTAGGAGTAGCAGGGTCTGTGGTAGAAGTAAGTGCTCTCGTGGTGTTGGTAGGATTAGTAGTGTCTGTGATAAAAGTAGTGGTGCTCGTAGTGGTAGTCGGAGTAGTAGTATCTTTGGTAGAAGAATGAGCGCTCGTGGTGGTGGCAGGGGTAATAGTGTCTGTGGTAGAAGTATGTGCGCCCATTTTGGGGTTAGGAGTGGTAGTTTCCACTGTAGAAGTAGGAGTCCTGGTTGTGGTGGTAGGAGTAGTAGTTTCGTTGGTAGACGTCCCAGTGCTCCTGGTGGTGGTAGGAGTAGCAGGGTCTGTGGTACAAGTAGGTGCTCTCGTGGTGGTGGTAGGATTGGTAGTGTCTGTGTTAGAAGCAGTCGTTCTCATGAGTGTGGTAGGAGTGGTAGTGTCTTTCATAGTTGTATGAGTGCTCATGGCGGTGGCAGGAGTAGTAATGTCTGTGGTAGAAGTAGGAGCGCTCGTGGTGGTTTTAAGAGTAGTAGTGTCTGCCATAAATGTAGTTGCACTCGTGGTGGTTGTAGTAGTAGTTTCTGTGGTAGAAGTTGCAGCACTGTTGGTGTTGGTAGGAGAAGTAGTTTCTGTGGTAGATGTAGGATCACTCATGGTGATGAAAGGTGTAGGAGGGCCTGTGGTAGCAGTAGGTGCTCTTGTGATGGTGGTAGGTGTAGCAGGTTTTGTGGTAGAAGTAGGATCGCTCATGGTGGTGGCAGGGTAGTAGTTTCTTTGGGAGAAATAGGACCGCTCATGGTGTTGGTAAGAGTAGTAGTGTCTGTGGTAGAAGTAGGAGCGCTTGTGGTTGTGGCAGGAGTAGTAGTGTATGTGCTAGAAGTGGGAGCGCTCGTGGTTGAGGTAGGAGTAGTAGATTCTGCGGTAGAAGTAGGAGTGCTCGTGATGGTGGCAGGAGTAGTAGTTTCAGTTGTAGAAGTAGGAGAGCTCGTGGTGGTTGTAGGAGTAGTAGTTACTGTAGTAGAAGTACTTGCGCTCATGTTGGTGGTTGGAGTAGTAGTTTCTGTGGTAGAAGCAGGAGCGCTCGTGGTGGTGGTAGGATTACTTGATTCTGTGGTAGAAGTACGAGCCCTCATGGTGGTGGTAGGAGAAGTAGTGCCTGTGGTAGAATTAGGAGTGCTCATGGTTGTGGTAGTAGTAGCAGGGCCTGTTTTAGAAGTAGATGCTCTCGTGGTTGTGGTAGGAATAGCAGGGTCTGTGTTAGAAGTAGTTGCAATCGTGGTGGTCGTAGGAGTGGTAGATTCTGTGGTAGAAGTAAGATCGCTCATGATCGTGGTAGTAGTATTAGTGTCTGTGGTAAAAGTAGGTCCTGTCGTGGTGGTGTTAGGAGTAGTCGTGTCTGTGGTAGAAGTACTTGCACTCGTGGTGGTGGTAGGAGTAGTAGTTTCTGCGGGAGAAGTAGGAATATTTGTTGTGTTGGTTGGAGTAGTAGTTTCTGTGGTAGAAGTAGGAGTGCTCATGGTGGTGGTAGGAGTAGCAGGTTCTGTGTTACAAGTAGGTGCTTTTCTGGTGGTGGTAGGAGTTGTAGTGTCTGTGGTAGAAGTAATGGTGATCGTGGGGGTAGTAGGAGTAGTAATGTCTTTCGTAGATGTATGAGTGCTCGTGGTGGTGGTAGGTGTAGTAGTGTCCTTGGTAGTAGTAGTTGTGCTCGTGGTGGTAGTAGGAGTCATAGTTTCTGTGATAGATGTACTTGTGTTCGTGGTGGAGGTAGGAGTAGTCCTGTCTGTGGTAGAAGTAAGAGTGCTCGTGGTCGTGGTAGGAGTAGTAATTTCTGTGGTAGAAGTAGTTGCGCCTGTGGTGGTGGTAGAAAGAGTAGTGTCTCTGGTAGATGTAGGAGTGCTAGTGGTGGTGGTAGTAGTTAAACGGTCTGTGATAGAAGTAGGAGGGCTCGTGGTGGTGAAAGAAGTAGTAGTGTCTGTGGTAGAAGTACCTGTGCTCATGGTGGTGGCAGGAGTAGCCGGTATTGTGGTAGAAGTAGGAGTGCTCGTGGTGCTGGTAGCAGTAGTAGTGTCTGTGTTATAAGTAAGAGCACTAGCCCTGCTGGTACTAGTTGCACGGTCTCTGGTAGAAGTAGGAGGCTAATGGTTGTTATAGCAGTAGTAGTGTCTGTGATAGAAGTAGTTGCACTCGTGTTAGGTGTAGGATTATTAGTGTCTGTGGTAGAAATAGAAGCGCTTGTGTTGTTGGTAGGAGTAGTAGTGTCTGCTGTAGAAGTACATGCGCTCGAGGTAGTGGTAGGAGTAGTAGTGTCTGTTGTAGAAGTACCTGCACTTGTGGTTGTGGTAGGAGTAGTAGTGTCTGTGGTAGAAGTAGGAGTACTCTTCGTGTTCATAGGAGTAGTAGTTACTGTGGTAGAATTAGAAGCGCTTGTGCTGGTGGTAGGAGTAGCAGGGCCTGTGGTAGAAGTATGTGCTCTCTTGTTGGTGGGAGGAGTAGCAGACTGTGGTAGAAGTAGTTGCACTCGTGGTGGTGGTAGATGTAGCAGGTTTTGTGGTAGAAGTAGGAGCACTTGTGGTGATTGTTTTAGTAGTAGTTTCTGGGGTAGAAGTAGGGGCTCTCGTTGTGGTGGAAGGAGTAGTAGTTTCTGTGGTAGTAGGAGCGGTCATGGTGGTGGTAGGTGTGGTAGTGTCTTTGGTAGAAGTTGTTGCGCTCATGGTGGTGGTAGGACTAGTAGTTTCTGTGGTAGAAGTAGGAGCACTCTTGGTGTTGGAAGAAGTAGTAGTTTCTGTGGTAGATGTAGGATTGCTCGTGATGGAGGTAGTAGTAGCAGGGCCTGTGGTAGAAGTAGGTGCTCTCATGGTGGTGGTAGGATAGCAGGTTTTGTGGTACAAGTAGTTACTCTTGGGGTGCTGGTAAGAGTAGTAGGTATTTTTGTACAAATAGTATCGCCTGTGGTGGTGGTAGGTGTTCCATGTTCTGTGGTAGAAGTAGGAGTGCTCATTGTGGTGGTAGGGTGGTAGTTTCTTTGGTAGAACTAGGAGGGCTTGTAGTGGTGATAGGAGTAGTAGTGTCTTTGGTAGAATTAACAGCTCTCATGGTGGTGGTAGGAGTAGCAGGGCCTGTGGTAGAAGTAGGTGCTCTCGTGTTTGTGGTAAGTGTAGCAGGGTCTGTGGTAGAAGTAATTGCAATCGTGGTGGCGTTAGGAGTAGCCTTCACACTACTTGTAACTCAGGCACTAATATTACTCCTAACTCAGGCAGTGACAGTGTCCCTAACTAAGGTGCTGACACTACTCCTATCACAGGCACTGACACTGTCCCTAAGGGGCTGACACTACTCCCAACACAGGCACTGACACTGCCCCTAACAAAGGCCCTGACACTACTGCTAACTGAGGCATTGACACTGTCCCTAAATAAGGCCCTCACACTACTCCTAACTCAGGCCCTAACACTACTCCTAACTCAGGTACTGACTCTGTCCCTAAGTAAGTCCTTGTCACACTCCTAACTCATGGCCTTACAATGTCCCTAAATAAGACTCTTACACTACCCCTAACTCAGGCCCTAACACTACTCCTAACTCAGGTACTGACTCTGTCCCTAAGTAAGTCCTTGTCACCACTCCTAACTCAGGGCCTTACAATGTCCCTAAATAATACTCTGACACTACTCCTAACTCAGGCCCTGACAATGTTCGTAACTAAGGCCCTGACACTTATCCTAACTCAGGCACTGAACCTGTCCCTAACTAAGGCCCTGAGACTACTCCTCACTCAGACCCAGACACTGTCCCTAACTAGGGCTTTGACACTTGTCCCAACTTAGGCACTGACACTGTCCCTATCTAAGGCCTTGACACTACTCTTAACACAGGCACTGACACTGCCCTTAACTAAGGCCCTGACACTACTCCCAACTCAGGCATTGACACTTTCAGTAACTAAGACCCTGACACTACTCCTAAATCAGGCACTGACACTGTCCCTAACTAAGGCCATGACACTACTCTTAACTCAGGCACTGACACGCTTCCTAACTAAGGCCTTGACACTACTCTTAACAAAGGCACTGTCACTGTCCCTAAATAAGGCCCTCACACTACTCCTAACATAGGCCCTAACACTACTCCTAACTCAGGCAGTGATTCTCCTTAACTAAGGCCCTAGCACTACTCCTCTCAGGCCTTAACACTACTCCTAACTCAGGCACTGACACTGACCCTAACTAAATCCGTGACACTTCTCCTAACTCACGGCCTTACAATGTCCCTAACTAAGGCCCTGACACTACTCCTAACTCAGGCCCTGAAACTACTCTCTATGCAGGCACTGACACTGTCCTTAACTATGGCCCTGACACTTCTCCCAACACAGGCACTGAAACAGTCCCTAACTAAAGCCAAGACACTACTCCTAACTCAGGCACTGACACTGGCTCTAACTAAGGCCCTCACACTACTCCTAACTTAGGCCCTAACACAACTCTTAACTCAGACACTGACGCTGTCCCTAAGACCGTGACACTACTCCTAACTCAGGGCATTACACTGCCCCGAACTAAGGCTCAGAAAATACTCTTAACTCAGGAACTGACACTATCCCTACCTAAGGCCCTCCCACTACTCCTAACACAATCACTGACACTGTCCTTAACTAAGGCCCTAACACTACTGCTAACTCAGGCACTGACACTCTCCTTAACAAAGGCCTTAACACTACTCTTAACACAGGCAGTTACACTGCCCCTAACTAAGGCCCTGACACTACTCACAACTCAGGCACTGACACTTTCCGAAAGTAAAACCCTCACACTACGCCTAACTCAGGCATTGACACTGTCCCTAATGAAGGTAGTGACACTACTCCTGACCCAGGCACTGACACTGTCCCTAACTAAGACCATGACAATACTCCTAACTCAGGCACTGACACTGTCCCTAACTAAGGGATGACACTACTCCTAATTCAGGCCCTAAAACTATTCCTAACTCAGGCACTGACTCTGTCCCTATCTAAGTCCGTGACACTATTCCTACTTCAGGGCCTTACACTGTCACAAACTAAGGCCCTCACACTACTTGTAACTCAGGCACTAACACTACTCCTAACTCAGGCAGTGTCACCTTCCCTAACTAAGGCCCTGACACTACTCCTATCTCAGGCACTGACACTGTCCCTATCTTAGGCCCTGACACTACTCCCAACTCAGGCCCTAACACTGTCCCTAATGAAGGTCGTGACACTACACCTAACTCAGGACCTGACACTGTCCATAAGTAAAGCCCTGACAATACACATAACTCATGCCCCGACACTCTCCCTAACTGAGGCCTGGGCACTACTCTTAGCACAGGCACTGGCACTGTCCCTAACTAAGGCCCTGACACTACTCCCAACACAGCCGCTGACACAGTCCCTCACTAAGGCCATGAAACTACTCCTAACTGAGGCACTGACACTGTCCCTAACTAAGGCCTTGAGACTATTCCTCACTCAGACCCTGACACTGTCTCTAACTAAAGTCCTGACACTACACCTAATTCAGGCACTGACACTGTCCCTAAATAAGTCCGTGACACTACTCCTTACTCAGGGCATTACAGTGTCCCTAAATATGGCCCTGAGACTACCCCTACCTCAGACCCTGGCACTGTCTCTAACTGAGGCCCTGATACTACTCCTTTCTCAAGCACTGACACTCTCCCTAACTAAGGCCTTAACACTACTCTGAACACAGACACTGACACTGTCAATAACTAAGGCCCTGACACTACTTTCAACTCAGGCACTGACACTGACCCTAACAAATGCCGTGACACTACTCCTAATGCAGGCCCTGACACTATCCCTAACTAAGGCCCTCACACTACTCCCAACACAGGCAATGGCACTGTACATAACACAAGATCTGACACTACTTCTAACTTATGGACTGACGCTCTCCGTAACAAAGGCCGTGACACTACTCCTAACTCAGGCCCTGACACTGTCCCTAACGAAGGCCCTTACACCACTCCTTTCTCAGGCACTGACACATTTTCCCTCCAGGATCACTGAGTACCTCCAGACCCCTGTGGGCCTGCTGAGCAACAACAAGGCTCATATGTCCCTGGGAGGCCCTCTGTGTATGCCGAGTGATGGGCAACACTCTGCACCTTCCTTCAGGAGAACTACATTTCGAGAGCACTCGAACAGCATCAGGATCACAGGTAAAGCCAGTCGAACGTGCCACTGAAGTCTTCATCATGGCCCTCGTCTGAGCTGCCATGAGAAAACATTCTGCTTAGAATTCTTCAAGGACCTCGTCTCTGAAGTCACTCTATTCAATGAGAAAGTCACCATCCTACCATTCTGTGTCGCTCACGGGACACTCAACGTGAGGACTTGCCTCGAGGTAAGGCCCTGAATTGCTCTGCAGAAGCAGAGGCGTGCAACAGTTCCCATAAGGCCGTAGTCGCTGCTCTGCAGCATTTTAATGCCAGTACGCTTTTAAGGACACCTAAGTGCCTCGCCTGGAAACCCTAATCCCTGCAAGAATACTGAGTACCCCCAGGCTCCCCTGGCCCTTCTAAGCAATATCCAGGCCCGTAGCTTTTGGAATCACATTCTGTATGCCGAGTATAGGGCAACAGAGTTCACTGTTTCTGGGGACATCTTGATTTACCCAGCACTCGCACAGGTTCACGAGCACCGTTCTAGCAAGTTCCAACATGCCGTGGAAGTCGCACTCATTCCCTAGTCTGAGCTGCACAGAGAAAAACACTAGGCCTCTCCTTCCATCCAGGTCCTCCTACCTGAAGTCACCCTGCCTCAAGGAGAACGACGGCTTGCGTTCCTATTGCAACTAAAGCACATTTTTTCCTGTAGCACTGCTGGCTTTTGAAGAGGCACGGGCCCAGAGGCCTAGCTAGGGCGTTCCTTGGTTGAGGCAGTTCACTAGATGCAGACAACCCTGCCTCGAGAAGTTGATTCAGGGAAGGAAGAAGTGTGTACTCTTTGTCTCTTTTGACTTGTTAGAAACCACAGGGATGTATGCTGTTTGTGCCTATGGAAATTGGGGCATATTAGTAGTAGCCTTGCTTTTCCATTTTGAAAGCTCCATTCATGCGGCCTTGAAGCTCCCTGAAATTCTCTGCTGTTGACAGGCCTCTGGCTACTGTAGGCATGAGTCTGGGAAGAAAATGAGTTTTCTCTGGGTATACAGGGTGCTTCATTGTCCTGGGTGGTGCTAATTTGCCATGCTCTAGAGCTAAAGGGAATCTCAACGTGAGTTCTTGCCTCGAGGTAAGGCCCTGAGTAGCCCTGCAGAAAGGGAGGCATGCAGCTCTTTCCATGAGCTCTTAGTGGAGGTTCTTCTTTCTTTTAAAGGAAGTACCCATTTCAGGACTCCTAGCCCCTTGGGTGAGCATCATTTTTGTTCCAAGATCACTGAGAACCTCCACACCCCTGGAGGCCTCCTGAGCAACAACGAGGCCCATAGGTCCCTCGGAGGTCCTCTGTGTCTGCTGAGTCGTGGGCTACACACTGCACACTTTCTTGGGACTACTTGATTTCAAAGCACTCGCAAGGTTCACGAACACAGTTTCAGCATGTTCCAACATGCTGTGGAAGTCGCACACATTCCCTAGTCTGAGATGCACTGAGAAAATTACTTGGCTTTGCCTTCCATCCAGGACCTCCTCCCTGAAGTCACCCTGCCTCCAGGGGAATGTTGGCTTGAGTTCCTATTGCAACGAAAGCACAGTTTTTCCTTTAGCACTGCAGGCTTTTGAAGAGGCACGGGCTCAGAGGCCTAAGTGGGGCGTTCCTTGGTTGAGGCCGTTCACTAGATGCAGAACACCCTGCCTCAAGAAGTTGATTCAGGGAAAGAACCAGTGTGTACTCTGTGTCTCTTTTGACTTGTTAGAAACCACAGGGCTGTATGCTGCCTGTGCCCATGGAAATGGGGTCGTGATGGTACTAGCCTTGCTTTTCCATTTGGAAAGCTCCATTCTTGCTACTGTGAAGCTCCCTGAAATTCTCTGCTCTTGACAGGCTTCTGGCCACTGTAGGCATGGGTGTGGGAAGAAAATGAGTTTTCTCAGGCTACACAGGGTGCTTCATTGGTCGGGGTGGGGCTCATCTTGCCATGCTCTAGAGCTAAAGGGAATCTCAACCTGAGTCCTTGCCTCGAGGTAAGGCCCTGAGTAGCCATGCAGACAGGGAGGCATGCAGCTCTTTCCATGAGCTCTTAGTCGCTTTTCTGCTTTATTTTAAAGAAATTACCCTTTTCAGGACTCCTAGGCCACTCGGGTGAGCATCATTTTTGTTCCAAAATCACAGAGGACCTCCACACCTCTGTAGGCCTGCTGAGCAACAACGAGGCACATAGGCCCCTCAGAGGTCCTCTGTGTCTGCTGAGTCATGGGCAACACACTGCACTCTTTCTTGGGATATCTTGATTTCACAGCACTCGTACAGGTTCACGAGCACCGTTCTAGCAAATTCCAACGTGCTGTGGAGTCCCACACATTCCCTAGTCTGAGCTGCACTGCGAAAATCACTCGTCTTCGCCTTCCATCCACGACCTCCTCCCTGAAGTCACCCTGCCTCTAGGAGAAAGTCGGCTTGCGTTCCTATTCCAACGAAAGCACAGTATTTCCTGTAGTAGCACTGAGGCTTTTGAAGACGCACGGGCGCAGAGGCCTAGCTGGGGCGTTCCTTTGTTGAATCAGTCCACTAGATGCAGAAGACCCTGCCTCGAGAAGTTGATTCAGGGAAGGAACCAGTGTGTACTCTGTGTCTCTTTTCACTTGTCAGAAACCACAGGGCTGTATGCTGCCTGTGCCCATGGAAAAGGGGTCGTGATGGTACTAGCCTTGTTTTTCCATTTGGAAAGCTCCATTCTTGTGGCCATGAAGCTAGCTGAAATTCTTTGCTGTTGACAGGCTTCTGGCCACTGTAGGCATGGGTCTGGGAAAAAAATGAGTTTTCTCAGGCTACACAGGGTGCTTCATTGGCCGGGGTGGGGCTCATCTTGCCTCGCTCTAGAGCTAAAGGGAATCTCAACGTGATTCCTTGCCTCGAGGTAAGGCCCTTAGTAGCCATGCAGAAAAGGAGGCATGCAGCACTTTTCATGAGCTCTTAGTCGCTGTTCCGCTTTACTTTAAAAGATGTACCCTTTTCAGGACTCCTAGGCCCCTCGGGTGAGCATCATTTTTGTTCCAAGATCACTGAGTACCTCCACACCCCTGTAGACCTGCTGAGCAACAACGAACCCCATAGCTCCCTCGGAGGTCTTCTGTGTCTGCTGAGCCATGAGCAACACACTGCACTGTTTCTTGTGATATCTTGATTTCACAGCACTCGTATATGTTCACGAACACTGTTCTAGCAAGTTCCATCATGCTGTGGAAGTCGCACACATTCCCTAGTCTGAGCTGCGCTGAGAAAAACACGCGTCTTCCCCTTCCATCCACCTCCTACCTGAAGTCACCTTGCCTCCAGGAGAAGTCAGCTTGCATTCTATTGCAACGAAAGCACAGTTATTCCTGTAGCACTGCAGGCTTTTGAAGAGGCATGGAACCAGAGGCTTAGCTAGGGCATTCCTTTGTTGAGGCAGTTCACTAGATGCAGAACACCTGCCTCGAGAAGTTGATTCAGGGAAGGAACCAGTGTGTACTCTGTGTCTCTTTTGACTCGTCAGAAACCACAGGGATGTATGCTGCCTGTGCCCATGGATAAGGGGTCGTGATGGTACTAGCTTTGCTTTTCCATTTGGAAAGCTCCATTCTTGCTGCCGTGAAGCTAGCTGAAATTCTCTGCTGTTGACAGGCTTCTGGCCACTGTAAGCATGGGTCTGGGAAGAAAATGAGTTTTCTCAGGCTAAACAGGGTGCTTCATTGACGGGGTGGGGCTCACCTTGCCATGCTCTAGAGCTAAAGGGAATCTCATCGTGAGTCCTTGCCTCGAGGTAAGGCCCTGAGTAGCCATGCAGAAAGGGAGGCATGCAGCTCTTTCCATGAGCTCTTAGTCACCGTTCTGATTTATTTGAAAGCAGTACACTTTTCAGGACGCCTAAGCCCCTCAGGTGAGCATCATTTTCGTTCCAAGATCTCTGAGTACCTCCACACCCCTGTCGACCTGCTGAGCAACAATGAGGTCCATAGGTCCCTCGGAGGCCCTCTGTTTCTGCCTAGTCATGGGCAACACACTGCACTCTTAGTTGGGACTTCTTGATTTACCCAGCACTCGCACAGGTTTACGAGCACCGCTTTAGCAACTTGCAACTTTCCGGGGAAGTCGCACTCATTCCCTATTCTGAGCTGCACAGATAAAAACACTAGGCCTCTCCTTCCATCCAGGTCCTCCTACCTGAAGTCACCCTGCCTCTAGGAGAAAGTCAGCTTGCGTTCCTATTGCAACTAAAGCACAGGTTTTCCTGTAGCACTGCAGGCTTTTGAAGAGGCACGAGTCCAGAGGCCTAGCTATTGCGTTCCATGGTGAGTTCGTTCACTAGATGCAGAACACCCAGCCTCGAGAAGTTGATTCAGGGAAACAACAAATGTGTACTCTGTGTCTCATTTGACTTGTTAAAAACCACAGGGATGTATGCTGCCTGTGCCAATTGAAATGGGGGCATGATGGTACTAGCCTTGCTTTCCATTTGGAAAGCTCCATTCTTACTGCCGTGAAGCTCCCTGAAATTCTCTGCTGTTGAGAGACCCAAGCCACTGTAGGCATGGGTCTGGGAAGAAAATGAGTTTTCTCTGGCTACACACGGAGCTCCTTTGGCCGGGATGGGGCTCACCTTGCCATGCTCTAGAGCTAAAGGGTATCTCAACGTGAGTCCTTGCCTCGAGGTAAGGCCCTGAGTAGCCATTCAGAAAGGGAGGCATATAGCTCTTTCCATGAGCTCTTAGTGGAGGTTCTGCTGTCTTTTAAAGGAAGAACCCCTATCAGGACTCCTAGCCCCTCGGGTGAGCATCATTTTTGTTCCAAGATCACTGAGAACCTCCACACGCCTGTAGGCCTGCGGAGCAACAACGAGGCCCATAGGTCCCTCGGAGGTCCTCTGTGTATGCTGAGTTGTGGGCTACACATTGCACACTTTCTTGGGACTGATGGATTTCACAGCACTCGCAAGATTCACGAGCACCGTTTTAGCATGTTCCAACATGCTGTGGAAGTCGCACACATTCCCTAGTCTGAGCTGCACTAAGAAAAACACTCTGCTTCGCCTTCCAACCAGGACCTCCTACCTGAAGTCACCCTGCCTCCAGGAGAAAGTCGGCTTGCGTTCCTATTGCAACTAAAGCATAGTTTTTCCTGTAGCACTGCGGCTGATGAAGAGGCATGGGCCCAGACGCCTAGCTAGGTTCTTCCTTGTTTGAATCAGTCCACTAGATGCAGAACACCCTGCCTCGAGAAGCTGATTCAGGGAAGGAACCAGTGTGTACTCTGGGTCTCTTTTGACTCGTTAGAAACCAAAGTGATGTATGCTGCCTGTGCCCATGGAAATGGGGTCGTGATGGTTCTAGACTTGCTTTTCCGTTTGAAATGCTCCATTCTTGCTGCCGTGAAGCTCCCTGAAATTCTCTGCTGTTTACAGGCTTCTGGCCACTGTAGGCAAAGATCTAAGGAAAAAATGAGATTTCTCTGGCTACACAGGGTGCTTCATTGGCCGGGGTGGTTCTCATCGGGCCTTGCTCTACAGCTAAAGTGAATCTGAACGTCAGTCCTTGACTCGAGGTAAGGCCCTGAGTACCTATGTAGAAAGGGAAGCATGCAGCTCTTTCCATGAGCTCTTAGTCGCTGTTCTGCTTTATTTTAAAGGAAATATCTTTTTCAGTACTCCTAAGCCCCTCGGGTGAGCATCATTTTCGTTCCAAGAAAACTGAGTATCTCCACACCCCGTTGGGCCTGCTGAACAACAACGAGGCCCATAGGTCCCTCGGAGGGCCTCTGTGTCTGCCAGGTCATGAGCAACACACTGAACTCTTTCTTGGTATATTGATTTCACAGCACGAGCACAGGTACACTGGCACCGTTCTAGCAAGTTCAAACTTGCTGTGGAAGTCTCACACATTCCCTATTCTGAGCTGCACAGAGAAAAACACTAGGCTTCTCCTTCCATCCAGGACCTCCTTCCTGAAGTCACCCTGCCACCAGGAGAAAGTCGGCCTGCGTTCCTATTGCAACTAAAGCACAGTTGTTCCTGTAGCACTGCAGGCTTTTGAAGAGGCATGGCACCAGAGGCCTAGCTAGGGCGTCCCTTAGCTGAGGCAGTTCACTAGATGCAGAACACCCTGCCTCGAGAAGTTGATTCAGGGAAGCAACCAGTGTGTACTCTGTGTCTCTTTTGACTTGTTAGAAACCACAGGGATGTATCCTGCGTGTGCCCATGGAAATGGGGGGCTGATGGTACTAGCCTTGCTTTTCCATTTGGAAACCTCCATTCTTGTTGCCGTGAAGCTACCTGAAATTCTCTGCAGTTGACAGGGCTCTGGCCATTGTATGCATGGGTCTGAGAAGAAAATGAGTTTTCTAGGTTACCCAGGGTGTTTCTTTGACCGGGGTGGGGCTCACCTTGCAATCGTCTAGAGCTAAAGGGAATCTCAACATCAGTCCTTGCCTCGAGGTAAGGCCCTCAGTAGCCATGCAGAAGGGGAGGCATGAAGCACTTTCCATGAGCTCTTAGTCGCTGTTCTTCTTTACTTCAAAGGAAGTACCCTTTTCAGGACTTCTAGGCCCCTCGGGTGAGCATCATTTTTGTTCCAAGATCACTGAGTACCTCCACACCCCTGTAGGCCTGCTGAGCCACAACGAGGCCTATACCTCCCTCGGAGGTCCTCTGTGTCTCCTGAGTCATTGGCAACACACTGTACTCTTTCTTGTGATATCTTGATTTCACAGCACTCGCACAAGTTCAAGAGCAACGTTCTAGCAAGTTCCAACATGCCGTGGAAGTCGCACTCATTCCCTAGTGTGAGGTGCACTGAGAAAAACATCCGGCTTCGCCTTCCATGCAGGACCTTCTACCTGAAGTCAACCTGCCTCCAGGAAAATGTTAGCTTGCTTTCCTATTGCAACGAAAGCACAGTTTTTCCTTTAGCACTGCAGGCTTTTGAATAGGCACGCACCCAGAGGCCTAAGTGGGGCGTTCCTTGGTTGAGGCCGTTCACTAGATGCAGAACACCCTGCCTCGAGAAGTTGATTCAGGGCAAGAAACAGTGGGTACTCTGTGTCTCTTTTGACTTATTAGAAACCACAGGGCTGTATGCTGCCTGTGCCCATGGAAATGGGGTCGTGATGGTACTAGCCTTGCTTTTCCATTTGGAAAGCTCCATTCTTGCTACTGTGAAGCTCCCTGAAATTCTCTGCTCTTGACAGGCTTCTGGCCACTGTAGGCATGGGTCTGGGAAGAAAATGAGTTTTCTCAGGCTACACAGGGTGCTCCATTGGCAGGGGTGGGGCTCATCTTGCCAGGCTCTAGAGCTAAAGGGAATCTCAACGTGAGTCCTTGCCTCGAGGTAAGGCCCTGAGTAGCCATGCAGAAAAGGAGGCATGCAGCACTTTCCATGATCTCTTAGTCGCTGTTCTGCTTTACTTTAAAGGAAGTACCCTTTTCAGGACTCCTAGGCCCCTCGGGTGAGCATCATTTTTGTTGCAAGATCACTGAGTACCTCCACACCCATGTAGACCTGCTGAGCAACAACGAACCCCATAAGTCCCTCGGAGGTCTTCTGTGTCTGCTGAGTCATGGGCAAAACACTGCACTCTTTCTTGGGATATCTTGATTTCACAGCACTCGTATATGTTCAGAAGCACTGTTCTAGCAAGTTCCATCTTGATGTGGAAGTCGCACACATTTTCTAGTCTTAGCTGCACTGAGTAAAACAATTTGCTTCGCCTTCCATCCAGGACCTCCTACCTGAAGTCACCCTGCCTCAAGGAGAAAGACGGCTTGCGTTCCTATTGCAACTAAATCACAGTTTTTCCTGTAGCACTGCAGGCTTTTGAAGAGGCAGGGGCCCAGAGGCCTAGCTAGGGCGTTCCTTGGTTGAGGACATTCACTAGATGCAGAGCACCCTGCCTCAAGTAGTTGATTCAGGGAGGGAAGAAGTGTGTACTCTGTGTCTCTTTTGACTTGTTAGAAACCACAGGTATATATGCTGTTTGTGCCTATGGAAATGGAGCATGATGGTAGTACAATTGCTTTTCCATTTTGAAAGCTCCATTCATGCTGCCTTGAAGATCCCTGAAATACTCTGCTGTTGACAGACTCTGGCTATTGTAGGCATGGATCTGGGAAGAAAATGAGTTTTCTCAGGCTACACAGGGTGCTTCATTGGCCGGGGTGGGGCTCATCTTGCCATGCTCTAGAGATAAAGGGAATCTCAACGTGAGTCATTGCCTCGAGGTAGGGCCCTAAGTAGCCATGCAGAAACGGAGGCATGCAGCTTTTTCCATGAGCTCTTAGTGGAAGTTCTGCTTTATTTTATAGGACGTACCCTTTTCATTATTCCTAGCCCCTCGGGTGAGCATCATTTTTCTTCCAAGATCACTGAGAACCTCCACTCCCCTGTAGGCCTCCTGAGCAACAACGAGGCCCATAGATCCCTCTGAGGTCCTCTGTGTCTGCTGAGTCGTGGGCTACACACTGCACTCTTTCTTGGGACTGCTTGATTTCACAGCACTCACACAGGTTCACGAGCACGGTTCTAGCAAGTTCCAACATACTGTGGAATTCGCACACATTCCCTAGTCTGAGGTGCACAGAGAAAAACACTAGGCTTCTCCTTCCATCCAGGGCCTCCTACCTGAAGTCACCCTGCCTCCAGGAGAAGTCAGCTTGCATTCTATTGCAACGAAAGCACACTTATTCCTGTAGCACTGCAGACTTTTGAAGAGGCATAGGTCCAGAGGCCTAGCTAAGGCGTTCCTTTGTTGAGGCAGTTCACAAGATGCAGAACACCCTGCCTAGAGAAGTTGATTCAGGATAGGAACCAGTGTGTTCTCTGTATCTCTTTTGACTCGTCGGAAACCACAGGAATGTATGCTGCCTGTGCCCATGGAAAAGGGGTCGTGATGGTCCTAGCCTTGCTTTTCCATTTGGAAAGCTCCATTCTTGCTACTGTGAAGCTCCGTGAAATTCTCTGCCCTTGACAGGCTTCTGGCCACTTCAGGCATGGGTCTGGGAAGAAAATGAGTTTTCTCAGGCTACACAGGGTGCTCCATTGCCCGAGGTGGGGCTCACCTTGCCATGCTCTAGAGCTAAAGGGAATCTCATCGTGAGTCCTTGCCTCGAGGTAAGGTCCTGAGTAGCCAGGCAGAAAGGGAGGCATGCAGCTCTTTCCATTAGCTCTTAGTCGCTGCTCTGCTTTCTTTTCAAGGAAGTACCCTTTTCAGGACTCCTAAGCCCCTTGGGTGAGCATCATTTTCCTTCCAAGATCTCTGAGTACCTCCACACCCCTGTCGACCTGCTGAGCAACAATGAGGTCCATAGGTCCCTCGGAGGCCCTCTGTTTCTGCCGAGTCATGGGCAACATAATGCAGTCTTTCTTGGGACATCTTGATTTACCCAGCACTCACACAGGTTCACGAGCACCGTTCTAGCAAGTTCCAACATACCGTGGAAGTCGCACTCATTCCCTAGTCTGAGGTGCACAGAGCAAAACGCTAGACCTCTCCTTCCATCCAGGTCCTCTTACCTGAAGTCACCCTGCCTCAAGGAGAAAGACGGCTTGCGTTCCTATTGCAACTAAAGCACAGGTTATCCTGTAGCACTGCAGGCTTTTGAAGAGGCACGAGTCCGGAGGCATAGCTAGGGCGTTCCTTGTTGAGGCCGTTCACTAGATGCAGAACACCGTGCCTCGAGAAGTTGATTCAGGAAAGCAACCAGTGTGTACTCGGTGTCTCTTTTGACTTGCTCAAAACCACAGAGATGTATGCTGCCTGTGCCCATGGAAATGGGGGCATGATGGGACTAGCCTTGCTTTCCGTTTGGAAACCTCCTTTCTTGTTGTCGTGAAGCTCCCTGAAATTCTATGCTATTGAAAGGCCTCTGGCCACTGTAGGCATGGGTCTGGGAAGAAAATGAGTTTTCCCTGCGTACCCACGGAGTTTCATAGGCCAGGGTGGGGCTCACCTTGCCATGTTCGAGAGCTAAAGGGAATCTCAACATGAGTCCTTGCCTCGAGGTAAGTCCCTGAGTAGCCCTGCAGAAAGGGAGGCATGCAGCTCTTTCCATGAGCTCGTAGTGGAGGTCTGTTTAATTTTAAAGGAAGTACCCTTTTCAGGACTCCTACGCCCTTCGGGTGAGCATCATTTTGGTTCCAAGATCACTGACTCCCTCCACACCCCTGTGGGCCTGCTGAGCAGCATTGAGTCCCATACGTCCCACGGAGGCCCTCTGTGTCTACAAACTCTCGGGCAACACACTCTACGTTACTTCAGGAGAGCTACATTTCCGGAGCACTCGAACAGCATCAGAACCACATTTCTAGGCAGTCCAACATGCCCTGGAAGTCTTCGACATTGCTCTCGTCTGAGCTGCCCTGAGAAAACAGTCTGCTTAGAATTTATCAAGGACCTCGTTCCTGAAGTCACTCTATTCAAGGAGAAATACAGCATCTTAACATGCTGTGCCGCTCAGAGGGCAAGAAACGTGACAACTTGCCTCGAGGTAAGGCCATGAAATGCTATGCAGAAGCAGAGGCGTGTAGCAGTTTCCATGAGGCCGTAGTCGCTTATCTTCAGCATTTTAAAGCCAGTACGCTTTTCAGGACACCTACGTGCCTCGCCTGGAAACCCTATTCCCTGCAAGAACACTGAGTACCCTCAGGCTCCCCTGGTCCTTCTAAGCAATATCCAGGCCAGGAGCTTTCCGACTCACAGTGTGTATGCCGAGTGTAGGGCAACACAGTGCACTCTTATTGGAACATCTTGATTTAGCCAGCATCGCACAGGTTCACGAGCACCGTTAAGCAAGTTCCAACAGGCCGTGGAAGTCGCTCTCATTCCCTAATTTGAGCTGTACAGAGAGAAACAGTAAGCTTCTCCTTCCATTCAGGACCTCCTACCTGAAGTCACCCTGCCTCCTGAAGAAAGACGACCTCGTTTCTATTGCAACAAAAACACAGTTGTTCCTGTAGCACGGCAGGCTTTTGAAGAGGCACGGGCCCAGAGGCATAGCTAGGGCTTTCCTTGGTGAGGCCGTTCACTAGATGCAGAACACCCTGCCTCGAGAAGTTGATTCAGGGAAGCAACAACTGTGTACTCTGTGTCTCATTGACTTGTTAAGAACCACAGAGATGTATGCTCCCTGTGCCCATGGAAATGGGGGCATGATGGGACTAGCCTTGCTTTCCATTTGGAAAGCTCCATTCTTGCTTTTGTGAAGCTCCCTGAAATTCTCTGCTGTTGACAGGCCCCTGAACACTGTAGGCTTGGGGCTCTGAAGAAAATGATTTTTCTCTGGCTACACACGGAGCTTCATTGGCCGCGGTGGGGCGCAGCTTGCCATGCTCTAGAGCTAAAGGGAATCTCAACGTGAGTCCTTGCCTCGAGGTATGGCCCTGAGTAGCCCTACAGAAAAGGAGGCATGCAGCTCTTTCCATTAGCTCTTAGTCGCTGTTCTGGTTTACTTTAAAGGAAGTACCCTTTTCAGGACTCCTAGGCCCCTCGGTTGAGCATCATTTTTGTTCCAAGATCTCTGAGTACATCCACACCCCTGTAGGCCTGCTGAGCAACAACGAGGCCCATTGGTCCCACGGAGGTCCTCTGTGTCTGCTGAGTCATGGGCAACACACTGCACTCTTTCTTGTGATATGTTGATTCACAGCACTCGCACAGTTTCAAGAGCAACGTTCAAGCAAGTTCCAAAATGCCGTGGAAATCGCACTCAATCCCTAGTCTGAGCTGCACAGAGAAAAACACTAGGCTTCTCCTTCCAATCAGGACCTCCTACCTGAAGTCACCCTGCTTCCAGGAGAAAGACGGCTTGCTTTCCTTTTGCAAGTAAAGCACAGTTTTTCCTGTAGCACTGCAGGCTTTTGAAAAGGCACGGGCCCAGAGGCCTTCCTAGGGCGTTCCTTGGTGAGGCCTCGGGCCCAGTGGCCTGGCTAGGGCGTTCCTTGGTGAGGCCGTTCACTAGATGCAGAACACCCTGCCTCGAGAAGTTGATTCAGGGAAGCAACCAGTGTGTACTCGGTGTCTCTTTTGACTTGTTAAAAACCACAGAGATGTATGCTGCCTGTGCCCATGGAAATGGGGGCATGATGGGACTAGCCTTGCTTTCCGTTTGGAAACCTCCTTTCTTGCTGCCGTGAAGCTCCCTGAAATTCTCTGCTGTTGACAGGCCTCTGGCCACTGTAGGCATGGGTCTGGGAAGAAAATGAGTTTTCCCTGCGTACCCACGGAGCTTCATAGGCCAGGGTGGGGCTCACCTTGCCATGTTCGAGAGCTAAACGGAATCTCAACATGAGTCCTTGCCTCGAGGTAAGGCCCTGAGTAGCCCTGCAGAAAGGGAGGCATGCAGCTCTTTCCATGAGCTCTTAGTGGAGGTCTGTTTTATTTTAAAGGAAGTACCCTTTTCAGGACTCCTACGCCCTTCGGGTGAGCATCATTTTGGTTCCAAGATCACTGACTCCCTCCGCACCGCTGTGGGCCTGCTGAGCAGCATTGAGTCGCAAACGTCCCACGGAGGCCCTCTGTGTCTGCAGAGTCTCGGGAAACACACTGTACGTTACTTCAGGAGAGCTACATTTCCAGAGCACTCGAACAGCATCAGAACCACATTTCTAGGCAGTCCAACATGCCCTGGAAGTCTTTGACATTGCCCTCGTCTGAGCTGCCCTGAGAAAACAGTCTGCTTAGAATTTATCAAGGACCTCGTTCCTGAAGTCACTCTATTCAAGGAGAAATACAGCATCTTAACATGCTGTGTCGCTCACAGGGCAAGAAACGTGAGAACTTGCCTCGAGGTAAGGCCATGAAATGCTATGCAGAAGCAGAGGCGTGTAGCAGTTTCCATGAGGCCGTAGTCGCTTATCTTCAGCATTTTAAAGCCAGTACGCTTTTCAGGACACCTAGGTGCCTCGCCTGGAAACCCTATTCCCTGCAAAAACACTGAGTACCCTCAGGCTCCCCTGGCCCTTCTAAGCACAATCCAGGGAAGGAGCTTTCCGACTCACAGTGTGTATGCCGAGTGTAGGGCAACACAGTGCACTCTTATTGGAACATCTTGATTTAGCCAGCATCGCACAGGTTCACGAGCACCGTTAAGCAAGTTCCAACAGGCCGTGGAAGTGGCTCTCATTCCCTAGTTTGAGCTGTACAGAGACAAACAGTAAGCTTCTCCTTCCATTCAGGACCTCCTACCTGAAGTCACCCTGCCTCCTGAAGAAAGACGACCTCGTTTCTATTGCAACTAAAGCACAGTTGTTCCTGTAGCAGGGCAGGCTTTTGAAGAGGCACGGGCCCAGAGGCATAGCTAGGGCTTTCCTTGGTGAGGCCGTTCACTACATTCAGGACACCCTGCCTCGAGAAGTTGATTCAGGGAAACAACCAGTGTGTACTCTGTGTCTCTTTTGCCTTGTTAGAAACCACAGAGATGTATGCTGCCTGTGCCCATGGAAATTGGGACATGATGGGACTAGCCTTGCTTTCCATTTGGAAAGCTCCATTCTTGCTTTCGTGAAGCTCCCTGAAATTCTCTGCTGTTGACAGGCCCCTGGCCACTGTAGGCTTGGGTCTGGGAAGAAAATGAGTTTTCTCTGTCTACACACGGAGCTTCATTGGCCGCGGTGGGGCGCACCTTGCCATGCTCTAGAGCTAAAGGGAATCTCAACGTGAGTCCTTGCCTCGAGGTAAGGCCCTGAGTAGCCCTGCAGAAAGGGAGGCGTGCAGCTCTTTCCATGAGCTCTTAGTGGAGGTCTGTTTTATTTTAAAGGAAGTACCCTTTTCCGGACCCCTACGCCCTCTGGGTGAGCATCATTTTTATTCCAAGATCACTGACTCCCTCCGCACCCCTGTGGGCCTGCTGAGCAGCATTGAGTCCCATACGTCCCACGGAGGCCCTCTGTGTCTGCAGAGTCTCGGGCAACACACTGTACGTTACTTCAGGAGAGCTCCGTTTCCAGAGCACTCGAACAGCATCAGAACCACATTTCTAGGCAGTCCAACATGCCCTGGAAGTCTTCGACATTGCCCTCGTCTGAGCTGCCCTGAGAAAACAGTCTGCTTAGAATTTATCAAAGACCTCGTTCCTGAAGTCACTCTATTCAAGGAGAAATACAGCATCTTAACATGCTGTGTCGCTCACAGGGCAAGAAACGTGAGAACTTGCCTCGAGGTAAGGCCATGAAATGCTATGCAGAAGCAGAGGCGTGTAGCAGTTTCCATGAGGCCGTAGTCGCTTATCTTCAGCATTTTAAAGCCAGTACGCTTTTCAGGACACCTAGGTGCCTCGCCTGGAAACCCTATTCCCTGCAAAAACACTGAGTACCCTCAGGCTCCCCTGGCCCTTCTAAGCACTATCCAGGGAAGGAGCTTTCCGACTCACAGTGTGTATGCCGAGTGTAGGGCAACACAGTGCACTCTTATTGGAACATCTTGATTTAGCCAGCATCGCACAGGTTCACGAGCACCGTTAAGCAAGTTCCAACCGGCCGTGGAAGTCGTTCTCATTCCCTGGTTGGAGCTGTACAGAGACAAACAGTAAGCTTCTCCTTCCATTCAGGACCTCCTACCTGAAGTCACCCTGCCTCCTGAAGAAAGACGACCTCGTTTCTATTGCAACTAAAGCACAGTTGTTCCTGTAGCAGGGCAGGCTTTTGAAGAGGCACGGGCCCAGAGGCATAGCTAGGGCTTTCCTTGGTGAGGCCGTTCACTACATTCAGGACACCCTGCCTCGAGAAGTTGATTCAGGGAAACAACCAGTGTGTACTCTGTGTCTCTTTTGACTTGTTAGAAACCACAGAGATGTATGCTGCCTGTGGCCATGGAAATGGGGGCATGATGGGACTAGCCTTGCTTTCCATTTGGAAAGCTCCATTCTTGCTTTCGTGAAGCTCCCTGAAATTCTCTGCTGTTGACAGGCCCCTGGCCACTGAAGGCTTGGGTCTGGGAAGAAAATGAGTTTTCTCTGTCTACACACGGAGCTTCATTGGTCGCGGTGGGGCGCACCTTGCCATGCTCTAGAGCTAAAGGGAATCTCAACGTGAGTCCTTGCCTCGAGGTAAGGCCCTGAGTAGCCCTACAGAAAAGGAGGCATGCAGCTCTTTCCATTAGCTCTTAGTCGCTGTTCTGGTTTACTTTAAAGGAAATACCCTTTTCAGGACTCCTAAGCCCCTCGGTTGAGCATCAATTTTGTTCCAAGATCTCTGAGTACCTCCACACCCCTGTAGGCCTGCTGAGCAACAACGAGGCCCATTGGTCCCTCGGAGGTCCTCTGTGTCTGCTGAGTCATGGGCAACACACTGCACTCTTTCTTGTGATATCTTGATTCACAGCACTCGCACAGGTTCAAGAGCAACGTTCAAGCAAGTTCCAACATGCCGTGGAAATCGCACTCAATCCCTAATCTGAGCTGCACAGAGAAAAACACTAGGCTTCTCCTTCCAATCAGGACCTCCTACCTGACGTCACCCTGCTTCCAGGAGAACGACGACTTGCTTTCCTTTTGCAAGTAAAGCACAGTTTTTCCTGTAGCACTGCTGGCTGTTGAAAAGGCAGGGGCCCAGAGGCCTGCCTAGGGCGTTCCTTGGTGAGGCCTAGGGCCCAGTGGCCTGGTTAGGGCGTTCCTTGGTGAGGCCGTTCACTAGGTGCAGAACACCCTTCCTCGATAAGTTGATTCAGGGAAGCAACCAGTGTGTACTCGGTGTCTCTTTTGACTTGTTAAAAACCACAGAGATGTGTGCTGCCTGTGGCCATGGAAATGGGGGCATGATGGGACTAGCCTTGCTTTCCGTTTGGAAACCTCCTTTCTTGCTGCCGTGAAGCTCCCTGAAATTCTCTGCTGTTGACAGGCCTCTGGCCACTGTAGGCATGGGTCTGGGAAGAAAATGAGTTTTCCCTGCGTACCCACGGAGCTTCATAGGCCAGGGTGGGGCTCACCTTGCCATGTTCGAGAGCTAAACGGAATCTCAACATGAGTCCTTGCCTCGAGGTAAGGCCCTGAGTAGCCCTGCAGAAAGGGAGGCATGCAGCTCTTTCCATGAGCTCTTAGTGGAGGTCTGTTTTATTTTAAAGGAAGTACCCTTTTCAGGACTCCTACGCCCTTCGGGTGAGCATCATTTTGGTTCCAAGATCACTGACTCCCTCCGCACCCCTGTGGGCCTGCTGAGCAGCATTGAGTCGCAAACGTCCCACGGAGGCCCTCTGTGTCTGCAGAGTCTCGGGAAACACACTGTACGTTACTTCAGGAGAGCTACATTTCCAGAGCACTCGAACAGCATCAGAACCACATTTCTAGGCAGTCCAACATGCCCTGGAAGTCTTTGACATTGCCCTCGTCTGAGCTGCCCTGAGAAAACAGTCTGCTTAGAATTTATCAAGGACCTCGTTCCTGAAGTCACTCTATTCAAGGAGAAATACAGCATCTTAACATGCTGTGTCGCTCACAGGGCAAGAAACGTGAGAACTTGCCTCGAGGTAAGGCCATGAAATGCTATGCAGAAGCAGAGGCGTGTAGCAGTTTCCATGAGGCCGTAGTCGCTTATCTTCAGCATTTTAAAGCCAGTACGCTTTTCAGGACACCTAGGTGCCTCGCCTGGAAACCCTATTCCCTGCAAAAACACTGAGTACCCTCAGGCTCCCCTGGCCCTTCTAAGCACAATCCAGGGAAGGAGCTTTCCGACTCACAGTGTGTATGCCGAGTGTAGGGCAACACAGTGCACTCTTATTGGAACATCTTGATTTAGCCAGCATCGCACAGGTTCACGAGCACCGTTAAGCAAGTTCCAACAGGCCGTGGAAGTGGCTCTCATTCCCTAGTTTGAGCTGTACAGAGACAAACAGTAAGCTTCTCCTTCCATTCAGGACCTCCTACCTGAAGTCACCCTGCCTCCTGAAGAAAGACGACCTCGTTTCTATTGCAACTAAAGCACAGTTGTTCCTGTAGCAGGGCAGGCTTTTGAAGAGGCACGGGCCCAGAGGCATAGCTAGGGCTTTCCTTGGTGAGGCCGTTCACTACATTCAGGACACCCTGCCTCGAGAAGTTGATTCAGGGAAACAACCAGTGTGTACTCTGTGTCTCTTTTGCCTTGTTAGAAACCACAGAGATGTATGCTGCCTGTGCCCATGGAAATTGGGACATGATGGGACTAGCCTTGCTTTCCATTTGGAAAGCTCCATTCTTGCTTTCGTGAAGCTCCCTGAAATTCTCTGCTGTTGACAGGCCCCTGGCCACTGTAGGCTTGGGTCTGGGAAGAAAATGAGTTTTCTCTGTCTACACACGGAGCTTCATTGGCCGCGGTGGGGCGCACCTTGCCATGCTCTAGAGCTAAAGGGAATCTCAACGTGAGTCCTTGCCTCGAGGTAAGGCCCTGAGTAGCCCTGCAGAAAGGGAGGCGTGCAGCTCTTTCCATGAGCTCTTAGTGGAGGTCTGTTTTATTTTAAAGGAAGTACCCTTTTCCGGACCCCTACGCCCTCTGGGTGAGCATCATTTTTATTCCAAGATCACTGACTCCCTCCGCACCCCTGTGGGCCTGCTGAGCAGCATTGAGTCCCATACGTCCCACGGAGGCCCTCTGTGTCTGCAGAGTCTCGGGCAACACACTGTACGTTACTTCAGGAGAGCTCCGTTTCCAGAGCACTCGAACAGCATCAGAACCACATTTCTAGGCAGTCCAACATGCCCTGGAAGTCTTCGACATTGCCCTCGTCTGAGCTGCCCTGAGAAAACAGTCTGCTTAGAATTTATCAAAGACCTCGTTCCTGAAGTCACTCTATTCAAGGAGAAATACAGCATCTTAACATGCTGTGTCGCTCACAGGGCAAGAAACGTGAGAACTTGCCTCGAGGTAAGGCCATGAAATGCTATGCAGAAGCAGAGGCGTGTAGCAGTTTCCATGAGGCCGTAGTCGCTTATCTTCAGCATTTTAAAGCCAGTACGCTTTTCAGGACACCTAGGTGCCTCGCCTGGAAACCCTATTCCCTGCAAAAACACTGAGTACCCTCAGGCTCCCCTGGCCCTTCTAAGCACTATCCAGGGAAGGAGCTTTCCGACTCACAGTGTGTATGCCGAGTGTAGGGCAACACAGTGCACTCTTATTGGAACATCTTGATTTAGCCAGCATCGCACAGGTTCACGAGCACCGTTAAGCAAGTTCCAACCGGCCGTGGAAGTCGTTCTCATTCCCTGGTTGGAGCTGTACAGAGACAAACAGTAAGCTTCTCCTTCCATTCAGGACCTCCTACCTGAAGTCACCCTGCCTCCTGAAGAAAGACGACCTCGTTTCTATTGCAACTAAAGCACAGTTGTTCCTGTAGCAGGGCAGGCTTTTGAAGAGGCACGGGCCCAGAGGCATAGCTAGGGCTTTCCTTGGTGAGGCCGTTCACTACATTCAGGACACCCTGCCTCGAGAAGTTGATTCAGGGAAACAACCAGTGTGTACTCTGTGTCTCTTTTGACTTGTTAGAAACCACAGAGATGTATGCTGCCTGTGGCCATGGAAATGGGGGCATGATGGGACTAGCCTTGCTTTCCATTTGGAAAGCTCCATTCTTGCTTTCGTGAAGCTCCCTGAAATTCTCTGCTGTTGACAGGCCCCTGGCCACTGAAGGCTTGGGTCTGGGAAGAAAATGAGTTTTCTCTGTCTACACACGGAGCTTCATTGGTCGCGGTGGGGCGCACCTTGCCATGCTCTAGAGCTAAAGGGAATCTCAACGTGAGTCCTTGCCTCGAGGTAAGGCCCTGAGTAGCCCTACAGAAAAGGAGGCATGCAGCTCTTTCCATTAGCTCTTAGTCGCTGTTCTGGTTTACTTTAAAGGAAATACCCTTTTCAGGACTCCTAAGCCCCTCGGTTGAGCATCAATTTTGTTCCAAGATCTCTGAGTACCTCCACACCCCTGTAGGCCTGCTGAGCAACAACGAGGCCCATTGGTCCCTCGGAGGTCCTCTGTGTCTGCTGAGTCATGGGCAACACACTGCACTCTTTCTTGTGATATCTTGATTCACAGCACTCGCACAGGTTCAAGAGCAACGTTCAAGCAAGTTCCAACATGCCGTGGAAATCGCACTCAATCCCTAATCTGAGCTGCACAGAGAAAAACACTAGGCTTCTCCTTCCAATCAGGACCTCCTACCTGACGTCACCCTGCTTCCAGGAGAACGACGACTTGCTTTCCTTTTGCAAGTAAAGCACAGTTTTTCCTGTAGCACTGCTGGCTGTTGAAAAGGCAGGGGCCCAGAGGCCTGCCTAGGGCGTTCCTTGGTGAGGCCTAGGGCCCAGTGGCCTGGTTAGGGCGTTCCTTGGTGAGGCCGTTCACTAGGTGCAGAACACCCTTCCTCGATAAGTTGATTCAGGGAAGCAACCAGTGTGTACTCGGTGTCTCTTTTGACTTGTTAAAAACCACAGAGATGTGTGCTGCCTGTGGCCATGGAAATGGGGGCATGATGGGACTAGCCTTGCTTTCCGTTTGGAAACCTCCTTTCTTGCTGCCGTGAAGCTCCCTGAAATTCTCTGCTGTTGACAGGCCTCTGGCCACTGTAGGCATGGGTCTGGGAAGAAAATGAGTTTTCCCTGCGTACCCACGGAGCTTCATAGGCCAGGGTGGGGCTCACCTTGCCATGTTCGAGAGCTAAACGGAATCTCAACATGAGTCCTTGCCTCGAGGTAAGGCCCTGAGTAGCCCTGCAGAAAGGGAGGCATGCAGCTCTTTCCATGAGCTCTTAGTGGAGGTCTGTTTTATTTTAAAGGAAGTACCCTTTTCAGGACTCCTACGCCCTTCGGGTGAGCATCATTTTGGTTCCAAGATCACTGACTCCCTCCGCACCCCTGTGGGCCTGCTGAGCAGCATTGAGTCGCAAACGTCCCACGGAGGCCCTCTGTGTCTGCAGAGTCTCGGGAAACACACTGTACGTTACTTCAGGAGAGCTACATTTCCAGAGCACTCGAACAGCATCAGAACCACATTTCTAGGCAGTCCAACATGCCCTGGAAGTCTTTGACATTGCCCTCGTCTGAGCTGCCCTGAGAAAACAGTCTGCTTAGAATTTATCAAGGACCTCGTTCCTGAAGTCACTCTATTCAAGGAGAAATACAGCATCTTAACATGCTGTGTCGCTCACAGGGCAAGAAACGTGAGAACTTGCCTCGAGGTAAGGCCATGAAATGCTATGCAGAAGCAGAGGCGTGTAGCAGTTTCCATGAGGCCGTAGTCGCTTATCTTCAGCATTTTAAAGCCAGTACGCTTTTCAGGACACCTAGGTGCCTCGCCTGGAAACCCTATTCCCTGCAAAAACACTGAGTACCCTCAGGCTCCCCTGGCCCTTCTAAGCACAATCCAGGGAAGGAGCTTTCCGACTCACAGTGTGTATGCCGAGTGTAGGGCAACACAGTGCACTCTTATTGGAACATCTTGATTTAGCCAGCATCGCACAGGTTCACGAGCACCGTTAAGCAAGTTCCAACAGGCCGTGGAAGTGGCTCTCATTCCCTAGTTTGAGCTGTACAGAGACAAACAGTAAGCTTCTCCTTCCATTCAGGACCTCCTACCTGAAGTCACCCTGCCTCCTGAAGAAAGACGACCTCGTTTCTATTGCAACTAAAGCACAGTTGTTCCTGTAGCAGGGCAGGCTTTTGAAGAGGCACGGGCCCAGAGGCATAGCTAGGGCTTTCCTTGGTGAGGCCGTTCACTACATTCAGGACACCCTGCCTCGAGAAGTTGATTCAGGGAAACAACCAGTGTGTACTCTGTGTCTCTTTTGCCTTGTTAGAAACCACAGAGATGTATGCTGCCTGTGCCCATGGAAATTGGGACATGATGGGACTAGCCTTGCTTTCCATTTGGAAAGCTCCATTCTTGCTTTCGTGAAGCTCCCTGAAATTCTCTGCTGTTGACAGGCCCCTGGCCACTGTAGGCTTGGGTCTGGGAAGAAAATGAGTTTTCTCTGTCTACACACGGAGCTTCATTGGCCGCGGTGGGGCGCACCTTGCCATGCTCTAGAGCTAAAGGGAATCTCAACGTGAGTCCTTGCCTCGAGGTAAGGCCCTGAGTAGCCCTGCAGAAAGGGAGGCGTGCAGCTCTTTCCATGAGCTCTTAGTGGAGGTCTGTTTTATTTTAAAGGAAGTACCCTTTTCCGGACCCCTACGCCCTCTGGGTGAGCATCATTTTTATTCCAAGATCACTGACTCCCTCCGCACCCCTGTGGGCCTGCTGAGCAGCATTGAGTCCCATACGTCCCACGGAGGCCCTCTGTGTCTGCAGAGTCTCGGGCAACACACTGTACGTTACTTCAGGAGAGCTCCGTTTCCAGAGCACTCGAACAGCATCAGAACCACATTTCTAGGCAGTCCAACATGCCCTGGAAGTCTTCGACATTGCCCTCGTCTGAGCTGCCCTGAGAAAACAGTCTGCTTAGAATTTATCAAAGACCTCGTTCCTGAAGTCACTCTATTCAAGGAGAAATACAGCATCTTAACATGCTGTGTCGCTCACAGGGCAAGAAACGTGAGAACTTGCCTCGAGGTAAGGCCATGAAATGCTATGCAGAAGCAGAGGCGTGTAGCAGTTTCCATGAGGCCGTAGTCGCTTATCTTCAGCATTTTAAAGCCAGTACGCTTTTCAGGACACCTAGGTGCCTCGCCTGGAAACCCTATTCCCTGCAAAAACACTGAGTACCCTCAGGCTCCCCTGGCCCTTCTAAGCACTATCCAGGGAAGGAGCTTTCCGACTCACAGTGTGTATGCCGAGTGTAGGGCAACACAGTGCACTCTTATTGGAACATCTTGATTTAGCCAGCATCGCACAGGTTCACGAGCACCGTTAAGCAAGTTCCAACCGGCCGTGGAAGTCGTTCTCATTCCCTGGTTGGAGCTGTACAGAGACAAACAGTAAGCTTCTCCTTCCATTCAGGACCTCCTACCTGAAGTCACCCTGCCTCCTGAAGAAAGACGACCTCGTTTCTATTGCAACTAAAGCACAGTTGTTCCTGTAGCAGGGCAGGCTTTTGAAGAGGCACGGGCCCAGAGGCATAGCTAGGGCTTTCCTTGGTGAGGCCGTTCACTACATTCAGGACACCCTGCCTCGAGAAGTTGATTCAGGGAAACAACCAGTGTGTACTCTGTGTCTCTTTTGACTTGTTAGAAACCACAGAGATGTATGCTGCCTGTGGCCATGGAAATGGGGGCATGATGGGACTAGCCTTGCTTTCCATTTGGAAAGCTCCATTCTTGCTTTCGTGAAGCTCCCTGAAATTCTCTGCTGTTGACAGGCCCCTGGCCACTGAAGGCTTGGGTCTGGGAAGAAAATGAGTTTTCTCTGTCTACACACGGAGCTTCATTGGTCGCGGTGGGGCGCACCTTGCCATGCTCTAGAGCTAAAGGGAATCTCAACGTGAGTCCTTGCCTCGAGGTAAGGCCCTGAGTAGCCCTACAGAAAAGGAGGCATGCAGCTCTTTCCATTAGCTCTTAGTCGCTGTTCTGGTTTACTTTAAAGGAAATACCCTTTTCAGGACTCCTAAGCCCCTCGGTTGAGCATCAATTTTGTTCCAAGATCTCTGAGTACCTCCACACCCCTGTAGGCCTGCTGAGCAACAACGAGGCCCATTGGTCCCTCGGAGGTCCTCTGTGTCTGCTGAGTCATGGGCAACACACTGCACTCTTTCTTGTGATATCTTGATTCACAGCACTCGCACAGGTTCAAGAGCAACGTTCAAGCAAGTTCCAACATGCCGTGGAAATCGCACTCAATCCCTAGTCTGAGCTGCACAGAGAAAAACACTAGGCTTCTCCTTCCAATCAGGACCTCCTACCTGAAGTCACCCTGCTTCCAGGAGAACGACGACTTGCTTTCCTTTTGCAAGTAAAGCACAGTTTTTCCTGTAGCACTGCTGGCTTTTGAAAAGGCAGGGGCCCAGAGGCCTGCCTAGGGCGTTCCTTGGTGAGGCCTAGGGCCCAGTGGCCTGGTTAGGGCGTTCCTTGGTGAGGCCGTTCACTAGGTGCAGAACACCCTTCCTCGATAAGTTGATTCAGGGAAGCAACCAGTGTGTACTCGGTGTCTCTTTTGACTTGTTAAAAACCACAGAGATGTGTGCTGCCTGTGGCCATGGAAATGGGGGCATGATGGGACTAGCCTTGCTTTCCGTTTGGAAACCTCCTTTATTGCTGCCGTGAAGCTCCCTGAAATTCTCTGCTGTTGACAGGCCTCTGGCCACTGTAGGCATGGGTCTGGGAAGAAAATGAGTTTTCCCTGCGTACCCACGGAGCTTCATAGGCCAGGGTGGGGCTCACCTTGCCATGTTCGAGAGCTAAAGGGAATCTCAACATGAGTCCTTGCCTCGAGGTAAGGCCCTGAGTAGCCCTGCAGAAAGGGAGGCATGCAGCTCTTTCCATGAGCTCTTAGTGGAGGTCTGTTTTATTTTAAAGGAAGTACCCTTTTCAGGACTCCTACGGTCTTTGGGTGAGCATCATTTTTATTCCAAGATCACTGACTCCCTCCGCACCCCTGTGGGCCTGCTGAGCAGCATTGAGTCCCATACGTCCCACGGAGGCCCTCTGTGTCTGCAGAGTCTCGGGCAACACACTGTACGTTACTTCAGGAGAGCTCCGTTTCCAGAGCACTCGAACAGCATCAGAACCACATTTCTAGGCAGTCCAACATGCCCTGGAAGTCTTCGACATTGCCCTCGTCTGAGCTGCCCTGAGAAAACAGTCTGCTTAGAATTTATCAAAGACCTCGTTCCTGAAGTCACTCTATTCAAGGAGAAATACAGCATCTTAACATGCTGTGTCGCTCACAGGGCAAGAAACGTGAGAACTTGCCTCGAGGTAAGGCCATGAAATGCTATGCAGAAGCAGAGGCGTGTAGCAGTTTCCATGAGGCCGTAGTCGCTTATCTTCAGCATTTTAAAGCCAGTACGCTTTTCAGGACACCTAGGTGCCTCGCCTGGAAACCCTATTCCCTGCAAAAACACTGAGTACCCTCAGGCTCCCCTGGCCCTTCTAAGCACTATCCAGGGAAGGAGCTTTCCGACTCACAGTGTGTATGCCGAGTGTAGGGCAACACAGTGCACTCTTATTGGAACATCTTGATTTAGCCAGCATCGCACAGGTTCACGAGCACCGTTAAGCAAGTTCCAACCGGCCGTGGAAGTCGTTCTCATTCCCTGGTTGGAGCTGTACAGAGACAAACAGTAAGCTTCTCCTTCCATTCAGGACCTCCTACCTGAAGTCACCCTGCCTCCTGAAGAAAGACGACCTCGTTTCTATTGCAACTAAAGCACAGTTGTTCCTGTAGCAGGGCAGGCTTTTGAAGAGGCACGGGCCCAGAGGCATAGCTAGGGCTTTCCTTGGTGAGGCCGTTCACTACATTCAGGACACCCTGCCTCGAGAAGTTGATTCAGGGAAACAACCAGTGTGTACTCTGTGTCTCTTTTGACTTGTTAGAAACCACAGAGATGTATGCTGCCTGTGGCCATGGAAATGGGGGCATGATGGGACTAGCCTTGCTTTCCATTTGGAAAGCTCCATTCTTGCTTTCGTGAAGCTCCCTGAAATTCTCTGCTGTTGACAGGCCCCTGGCCACTGAAGGCTTGGGTCTGGGAAGAAAATGAGTTTTCTCTGTCTACACACGGAGCTTCATTGGTCGCGGTGGGGCGCACCTTGCCATGCTCTAGAGCTAAAGGGAATCTCAACGTGAGTCCTTGCCTCGAGGTAAGGCCCTGAGTAGCCCTACAGAAAAGGAGGCATGCAGCTCTTTCCATTAGCTCTTAGTCGCTGTTCTGGTTTACTTTAAAGGAAATACCCTTTTCAGGACTCCTAAGCCCCTCGGTTGAGCATCAATTTTGTTCCAAGATCTCTGAGTACCTCCACACCCCTGTAGGCCTGCTGAGCAACAACGAGGCCCATTGGTCCCTCGGAGGTCCTCTGTGTCTGCTGAGTCATGGGCAACACACTGCACTCTTTCTTGTGATATCTTGATTCACAGCACTCGCACAGGTTCAAGAGCAACGTTCAAGCAAGTTCCAACATGCCGTGGAAATCGCACTCAATCCCTAATCTGAGCTGCACAGAGAAAAACACTAGGCTTCTCCTTCCAATCAGGACCTCCTACCTGAAGTCACCCTGCTTCCAGGAGAACGACGACTTGCTTTCCTTTTGCAAGTAAAGCACAGTTTTTCCTGTAGCACTGCTGGCTTTTGAAAAGGCAGGGGCCCAGAGGCCTGCCTAGGGCGTTCCTTGGTGAGGCCTAGGGCCCAGTGGCCTGGTTAGGGCGTTCCTTGGTGAGGCCGTTCACTAGGTGCAGAACACCCTTCCTCGATAAGTTGATTCAGGGAAGCAACCAGTGTGTACTCGGTGTCTCTTTTGACTTGTTAAAAACCACAGAGATGTGTGCTGCCTGTGGCCATGGAAATGGGGGCATGATGGGACTAGCCTTGCTTTCCGTTTGGAAACCTCCTTTCTTGCTGCCGTGAAGCTCCCTGAAATTCTCTGCTGTTGACAGGCCTCTGGCCACTGTAGGCATGGGTCTGGGAAGAAAATGAGTTTTCCCTGCGTACCCACGGAGCTTCATAGGCCAGGGTGGGGCTCACCTTGCCATGTTCGAGAGCTAAAGGGAATCTCAACATGAGTCCTTGCCTCGAGGTAAGGCCCTGAGTAGCCCTGCAGAAAGGGAGGCATGCAGCTCTTTCCATGAGCTCTTAGTGGAGGTCTGTTTTATTTTAAAGGAAGTACCCTTTTCAGGACTCCTACGCCCTTCGGGTGAGCATCATTTTGGTTCCAAGATCACTGACTCCCTCCGCACCCCTGTGGGCCTGCTGAGCAGCATTGAGTCCCATACGTCCCACGGAGGCCCTCTGTGTCTGCAGAGTCTCGGGAAACACACTGTACGTTACTTCAGGAGAGCTACATTTCCAGAGCACTCGAACAGCATCAGAACCACATTTCTAGGCAGTCCAACATGCCCTGGAAGTCTTTGACATTGCCCTCGTCTGAGCTGCCCTGAGAAAACAGTCTGCTTAGAATTTATCAAGGACCTCGTTCCTGAAGTCACTCTATTCAAGGAGAAATACAGCATCTTAACATGCTGTGTCGCTCACAGGGCAAGCAACGTGAGAACTTGCCTCGAGGTAAGGCCATGAAATGCTATGCAGAAGCAGAGGCGTGTAGCAGTTTCCATGAGGCCGTAGTCGCTTATCTTCAGCATTTTAAAGCCAGTACGCTTTTCAGGACACCTAGGTGCCTCGCCTGGAAACCCTATTCCCTGCAAAAACACTGAGTACCCTCAGGCTCCCCTGGCCCTTCTAAGCACTATCCAGGGAAGGAGCTTTCCGACTCACAGTGTGTATGCCGAGTGTAGGGCAACACAGTGCACTCTTATTGGAACATCTTGATTTAGCCAGCATCGCACAGGTTCACGAGCACCGTTAAGCAAGTTCCAACAGGCCGTGGAAGTGGCTCTCATTCCCTAGTTTGAGCTGTACAGAGACAAACAGTAAGCTTCTCCTTCCATTCAGGACCTCCTACCTGAAGTCACCCTGCCTCCTGAAGAAAGACGACCTCGTTTCTATTGCAACTAAAGCACAGTTGTTCCTGTAGCAGGGCAGGCTTTTGAAGAGGCACGGGCCCAGAGGCATAGCTAGGGCTTTCCTTGGTGAGGCCGTTCACTACATTCAGGACACCCTGCCTCGAGAAGTTGATTCAGGGAAACAACCAGTGTGTACTCTGTGTCTCTTTTGCCTTGTTAGAAACCACAGAGATGTATGCTGCCTGTGCCCATGGAAATTGGGGCATGATGGGACTAGCCTTGCTTTCCATTTGGAAAGCTCCATTCTTGCTTTCGTGAAGCTCCCTGAAATTCTCTGCTGTTGACAGGCCCCTGGCCACTGTAGGCTTGGGTCTGGGAAGAAAATGAGTTTTCTCTGTCTACACACGGAGCTTCATTGGCCGCGGTGGGGCGCACCTTGCCATGCTCTAGAGCTAAAGGGAATCTCAACGTGAGTCCTTGCCTCGAGGAAAGGCCCTGAGTAGCCCTACAGAAAAGGAGGCATGCAGCTCTTTCCATTAGCTCTTAGTCGCTGTTCTGGTTTACTTTAAAGGAAGTACCCTTTTCAGGACTCCTAGGCCCCTCGGTTGAGCATCAATTTTGTTCCAAGATCTCTGAGTACCTCCACACCCCTGTAGGCCTGCTGAGCAACAACGAGGCCCATTGGTCCCTCGGAGGTCCTCTGTGTCTGCTGAGTCATGGGCAACACACTGCACTCTTTCTTGTGATATCTTGATTCACAGCACTCGCACAGGTTCAAGAGCAACGTTCAAGCAAGTTCCAACATGCCGTGGAAATCGCACTCAATCCCTAGTCTGAGCTGCACAGAGAAAAACACTAGGCTTCTCCTTCCAATCAGGACCTCCTACCTGAAGTCACCCTGCTTCCAGGAGAAAGACGGCTTGCTTTCCTTTTGCAAGTAAAGCACAGTTTTTCCTGTAGCACTGCAGGCTTTTGAAAAGGCAGGGGCCCAGAGGCCTGCCTAGGGCGTTCCTTGGTGAGGCCTCGGGCCCAGTGGCCTGGCTCGAGCGTTCCTTGGTGAGGCCGTTCTCTAGATGCAGAACACCCTTCCTCGAGAAGTTGATTCAGGGAAGCAACCGGTGTGTACTCGGTGTCTCTTTTGACTTGTTAAATCCACAGAGAGGTATGCTGCCTGTGTCCATGGAAATGGGGGCATGATGGGACTAGCCTTGCTTTCCGTTTGGAAACCTCCTTTCTTGCTGCCGTGAAGCTCCCTGAAATTCTCTGCTGTTGACAGGCCTCTGGCCACTGTAGGCATGGGTCTGGGAAGAAAATGAGTTTTCCCTGGGTACACACGGAGCTATATAGGCCAGGGTGGGGCTCACCTTGCCATGCTCTAGAGCTAAAGGGAATCTCAACGTGAGTCCTTGCCTCGAGGTAAGGCCCTGAGTAGCCCTGCAGAAAGGGAGGCATGCAGCTCTTTCCATGAGCTCTTAGTGGAGGTCTGTTTTATTTTAAAGGAAGTACCCTTTTCAGGACTCCTACGGTCTTTGGGTGAGCATCATTTTTATTCCAAGATCACTGACTCCCTCCGCACCCCTGTGGGCCTGCTGAGCAGCATTGAGTCCCATACGTCCCACGGAGGCCCTCTGTGTCTGCAGAGTCTCGGGCAACACACTGTACGTTACTTCAGGAGAGCTCCGTTTCCAGAGCACTCGAACAGCATCAGAACCACATTTCTAGGCAGTCCAACATGCCCTGGAAGTCTTCGACATTGCCCTCGTCTGAGCTGCCCTGAGAAAACAGTCTGCTTAGAATTTATCAAAGACCTCGTTCCTGAAGTCACTCTATTCAAGGAGAAATACAGCATCTTAACATGCTGTGTCGCTCACAGGGCAAGAAACGTGAGAACTTGCCTCGAGGTAAGGCCATGAAATGCTATGCAGAAGCAGAGGCGTGTAGCAGTTTCCATGAGGCCGTAGTCGCTTATCTTCAGCATTTTAAAGCCAGTACGCTTTTCAGGACACCTAGGTGCCTCGCCTGGAAACCCTATTCCCTGCAAAAACACTGAGTACCCTCAGGCTCCCCTGGTCCTTCTAAGCACTATCCAGGGAAGGAGCTTTCCGACTCACAGTGTGTATGCCGAGTGTAGGGCAACACAGTGCACTCTTATTGGAACATCTTGATTTAGCCAGCATCGCACAGGTTCACGAGCACCGTTAAGCAAGTTCCAACAGGCCGTGGAAGTCGCTCTCATTCCCTAGTTTGAGCTGTACAGAGACAAACAGTAAGCTTCTCCTTCCATTCAGGACCTCCTACCTGAAGTCACCCTGCCTCCTGAAGAAAGAGGACCTCGTTTCTATTGCAACTAAAGCACAGTTGTTCCTGTAGCAGGGCAGGCTTTTGAAGAGGCACGGGCCCAGAGGCATAGCTAGGGCTTTCCTTGGTGAGGCCGTTCACTACATTCAGGACACCCTGCCTCGAGAAGTTGATTCAGGGAAACAACCAGTGTGTACTCTGTGTCTCTTTTGCCTTGTTAGAAACCACAGAGATGTATGCTGCCTGTGCCCATGGAAATTGGGGCATGATGGGACTAGCCTTGCTTTCCATTTGGAAAGCTCCATTCTTGCTTTCGTGAAGCTCCCTGAAATTCTCTGCTGTTGACAGGCCCCTGGCCACTGTAGGCTTGGGTCTGGGAAGAAAATGAGTTTTCTCTGTCTACACACGGAGCTTCATTGGCCGCGGTGGGGCGCACCTTGCCATGCTCTAGAGCTAAAGGGAATCTCAACGTGAGTCCTTGCCTCGAGGAAAGGCCCTGAGTAGCCCTACAGAAAAGGAGGCATGCAGCTCTTTCCATTAGCTCTTAGTCGCTGTTCTGGTTTACTTTAAAGGAAGTACCCTTTTCAGGACTCCTAGGCCCCTCGGTTGAGCATCAATTTTGTTCCAAGATCTCTGAGTACCTCCACACCCCTGTAGGCCTGCTGAGCAACAACGAGGCCCATTGGTCCCTCGGAGGTCCTCTGTGTCTGCTGAGTCATGGGCAACACACTGCACTCTTTCTTGTGATATCTTGATTCACAGCACTCGCACAGGTTCAAGAGCAACGTTCAAGCAAGTTCCAACATGCCGTGGAAATCGCACTCAATCCCTAGTCTGAGCTGCACAGAGAAAAACACTAGGCTTCTCCTTCCAATCAGGACCTCCTACCTGAAGTCACCCTGCTTCCAGGAGAAAGACGGCTTGCTTTCCTTTTGCAAGTAAAGCACAGTTTTTCCTGTAGCACTGCAGGCTTTTGAAAAGGCAGGGGCCCAGAGGCCTGCCTAGGGCGTTCCTTGGTGAGGCCTCGGGCCCAGTGGCCTGGCTCGAGCGTTCCTTGGTGAGGCCGTTCTCTAGATGCAGAACACCCTTCCTCGAGAAGTTGATTCAGGTTAGCAACCAGTGTGTACTCGGTGTCTCTTTTGACTTGTTAAATCCACAGAGAGGTATGCTGCCTGTGTCCATGGAAATGGGGGCATGATGGGACTAGCCTTGCTTTCCGTTTGGAAACCTCCTTTCTTGCTGCCGTGAAGCTCCCTGAAATTCTCTGCTGTTGACAGGCCTCTGGCCACTGTAGGCATGGGTCTGGGAAGAAAATGAGTTTTCCCTGGGTACACACGGAGCTATATAGGCCAGGGTGGGGCTCACCTTGCCATGCTCTAGAGCTAAAGGGAATCTCAACGTGAGTCCTTGCCTCGAGGTAAGGCCCTGAGTAGCCCTGCAGAAAGGGAGGCATGCAGCTCTTTCCATGAGCTCTTAGTGGAGGTCTGTTTTATTTTAAAGGAAGTACCCTTTTCAGGACTCCTACGGTCTTCGGGTGAGCATCATTTTTATTCCAAGATCACTGACTCCCTCCGCACCCCTGTGGGCCTGCTGAGCAGCATTGAGTCCCATACGTCCCACGGAGGCCCTCTGTGTCTGCAGAGTCTCGGGCAACACACTGTACGTTACTTCAGGAGAGCTCCGTTTCCAGAGCACTCGAACAGCATCAGAACCACATTTCTAGGCAGTCCAACATGCCCTGGAAGTCTTCGACATTGCCCTCGTCTGAGCTGCCCTGAGAAAACAGTCTGCTTAGAATTTATCAAAGACCTCGTTCCTGAAGTCACTCTATTCAAGGAGAAATACAGCATCTTAACATGCTGTGTCGCTCACAGGGCAAGAAACGTGAGAACTTGCCTCGAGGTAAGGCCATGAAATGCTATGCAGAAGCAGAGGCGTGTAGCAGTTTCCATGAGGCCGTAGTCGCTTATCTTCAGCATTTTAAAGCCAGTACGCTTTTCAGGACACCTAGGTGCCTCGCCTGGAAACCCTATTCCCTGCAAAAACACTGAGTACCCTCAGGCTCCCCTGGCCCTTCTAAGCACTATCCAGGGAAGGAGCTTTCCGACTCACAGTGTGTATGCCGAGTGTAGGGCAACACAGTGCACTCTTATTGGAACATCTTGATTTAGCCAGCATCGCACAGGTTCACGAGCACCGTTAAGCAAGTTCCAACAGGCCGTGGAAGTGGCTCTCATTCCCTAGTTTGAGCTGTACAGAGACAAACAGTAAGCTTCTCCTTCCATTCAGGACCTCCTACCTGAAGTCACCCTGCCTCCTGAAGAAAGACGACCTCGTTTCTATTGCAACTAAAGCACAGTTGTTCCTGTAGCAGGGCAGGCTTTTGAAGAGGCACGGGCCCAGAGGCATAGCTAGGGCTTTCCTTGGTGAGGCCGTTCACTACATTCAGGACACCCTGCCTCGAGAAGTTGATTCAGGGGAACAACCAGTGTGTACTCTGTGTCTCTTTTGCCTTGTTAGAAACCACAGAGATGTATGCTGCCTGTGCCCATGGAAATTGGGGCATGATGGGACTAGCCTTGCTTTCCATTTGGAAAGCTCCATTCTTGCTTTCGTGAAGCTCCCTGAAATTCTCTGCTGTTGACAGGCCCCTGGCCACTGTAGGCTTGGGTCTGGGAAGAAAATGAGTTTTCTCTGTCTACACACGGAGCTTCATTGGCCGCGGTGGGGCGCACCTTGCCATGCTCTAGAGCTAAAGGGAATCTCAACGTGAGTCCTTGCCTCGAGGAAAGGCCCTGAGTAGCCCTACAGAAAAGGAGGCATGCAGCTCTTTCCATTAGCTCTTAGTCGCTGTTCTGGTTTACTTTAAAGGAAGTACCCTTTTCAGGACTCCTAGGCCCCTCGGTTGAGCATCAATTTTGTTCCAAGATCTCTGAGTACCTCCACACCCCTGTAGGCCTGCTGAGCAACAACGAGGCCCATTGGTCCCTCGGAGGTCCTCTGTGTCTGCTGAGTCATGGGCAACACACTGCACTCTTTCTTGTGATATCTTGATTCACAGCACTCGCACAGGTTCAAGAGCAACGTTCAAGCAAGTTCCAACATGCCGTGGAAATCGCACTCAATCCCTAGTCTGAGCTGCACAGAGAAAAACAAGAGGCTTCTCCTTCCAATCAGGACCTCCTACCTGAAGTCACCCTGCTTCCAGGAGAAAGACGGCTTGCTTTCCTTTTGCAAGTAAAGCACAGTTTTTCCTGTAGCACTGCAGGCTTTTGAAAAGGCAGGGGCCCAGAGGCCTGCCTAGGGCGTTCCTTGGTGAGGCCTCGGGCCCAGTGGCCTGGCTCGAGCGTTCCTTGGTGAGGCCGTTCTCTAGATGCAGAACACCCTTCCTCGAGAAGTTGATTCAGGTTAGCAACCGGTGTGTACTCGGTGTCTCTTTTGACTTGTTAAATCCACAGAGAGGTATGCTGCCTGTGTCCATGGAAATGGGGGCATGATGGGACTAGCCTTGCTTTCCGTTTGGAAACCTCCTTTCTTGCTGCCGTGAAGCTCCCTGAAATTCTCTGCTGTTGACAGGCCTCTGGCCACTGTAGGCATGGGTCTGGGAAGAAAATGAGTTTTCCCTGGGTACACACGGAGCTATATAGGCCAGGGTGGGGCTCACCTTGCCATGCTCTAGAGCTAAAGGGAATCTCAACGTGAGTCCTTGCCTCGAGGTAAGGCCCTGAGTAGCCCTGCAGAAAGGGAGGCATGCAGCTCTTTCCATGAGCTCTTAGTGGAGGTCTGTTTTATTTTAAAGGAAGTACCCTTTTCAGGACTCCTACGGTCTTTGGGTGAGCATCATTTTTATTCCAAGATCACTGACTCCCTCCGCACCCCTGTGGGCCTGCTGAGCAGCATTGAGTCCCATACGTCCCACGGAGGCCCTCTGTGTCTGCAGAGTCTCGGGCAACACACTGTACGTTACTTCAGGAGAGCTCCGTTTCCAGAGCACTCGAACAGCATCAGAACCACATTTCTAGGCAGTCCAACATGCCCTGGAAGTCTTCGACATTGCCCTCGTCTGAGCTGCCCTGAGAAAACAGTCTGCTTAGAATTTATCAAAGACCTCGTTCCTGAAGTCACTCTATTCAAGGAGAAATACAGCATCTTAACATGCTGTGTCGCTCACAGGGCAAGAAACGTGAGAACTTGCCTCGAGGTAAGGCCATGAAATGCTATGCAGAAGCAGAGGCGTGTAGCAGTTTCCATGAGGCCGTAGTCGCTTATCTTCAGCATTTTAAAGCCAGTACGCTTTTCAGGACACCTAGGTGCCTCGCCTGGAAACCCTATTCCCTGCAAAAACACTGAGTACCCTCAGGCTCCCCTGGCCCTTCTAAGCACTATCCAGGGAAGGAGCTTTCCGACTCACAGTGTGTATGCCGAGTGTAGGGCAACACAGTGCACTCTTATTGGAACATCTTGATTTAGCCAGCATCGCACAGGTTCACGAGCACCGTTAAGCAAGTTCCAACAGGCCGTGGAAGTCGCTCTCATTCCCTAGTTTGAGCTGTACAGAGACAAACAGTAAGCTTCTCCTTCCATTCAGGACCTCCTACCTGAAGTCACCCTGCCTCCTGAAGAAAGACGACCTCGTTTCTATTGCAACTAAAGCACAGTTGTTCCTGTAGCAGGGCAGGCTTTTGAAGAGGCACGGGCCCAGAGGCATAGCTAGGGCTTTCCTTGGTGAGGCCGTTCACTACATTCAGGACACCCTGCCTCGAGAAGTTGATTCAGGGAAACAACCAGTGTGTACTCTGTGTCTCTTTTGCCTTGTTAGAAACCACAGAGATGTATGCTGCCTGTGCCCATGGAAATTGGGGCATGATGGGACTAGCCTTGCTTTCCATTTGGAAAGCTCCATTCTTGCTTTCGTGAAGCTCCCTGAAATTCTCTGCTGTTGACAGGCCCCTGGCCACTGTAGGCTTGGGTCTGGGAAGAAAATGAGTTTTCTCTGTCTACACACGGAGCTTCATTGGCCGCGGTGGGGCGCACCTTGCCATGCTCTAGAGCTAAAGGGAATCTCAACGTGAGTCCTTGCCTCGAGGAAAGGCCCTGAGTAGCCCTACAGAAAAGGAGGCATGCAGCTCTTTCCAATAGCTCTTAGTCGCTGTTCTGGTTTACTTTAAAGGAAGTACCCTTTTCAGGACTCCTAGGCCCCTCGGTTGAGCATCAATTTTGTTCCAAGATCTCTGAGTACCTCCACACCCCTGTAGGCCTGCTGAGCAACAACGAGGCCCATTGGTCCCTCGGAGGTCCTCTGTGTCTGCTGAGTCATGGGCAACACACTGCACTCTTTCTTGTGATATCTTGATTCACAGCACTCGCACAGGTTCAAGAGCAACGTTCAAGCAAGTTCCAACATGCCGTGGAAATCGCACTCAATCCCTAGTCTGAGCTGCACAGAGAAAAACACTAGGCTTCTCCTTCCAATCAGGACCTCCTACCTGAAGTCACCCTGCTTCCAGGAGAAAGACGGCTTGCTTTCCTTTTGCAAGTAAAGCACAGTTTTTCCTGTAGCACTGCAGGCTTTTGAAAAGGCAGGGGCCCAGAGGCCTGCCTAGGGCGTTCCTTGGTGAGGCCTCGGGCCCAGTGGCCTGGCTCGAGCGTTCCTTGGTGAGGCCGTTCTCTAGATGCAGAACACCCTTCCTCGAGAAGTTGATTCAGGTTAGCAACCAGTGTGTACTCGGTGTCTCTTTTGACTTGTTAAATCCACAGAGAGGTATGCTGCCTGTGTCCATGGAAATGGGGGCATGATGGGACTAGCCTTGCTTTCCGTTTGGAAACCTCCTTTCTTGCTGCCGTGAAGCTCCCTGAAATTCTCTGCTGTTGACAGGCCTCTGGCCACTGTAGGCATGGGTCTGGGAAGAAAATGAGTTTTCCCTGGGTACACACGGAGCTATATAGGCCAGGGTGGGGCTCACCTTGCCATGCTCTAGAGCTAAAGGGAATCTCAACGTGAGTCCTTGCCTCGAGGTAAGGCCCTGAGTAGCCCTGCAGAAAGGGAGGCATGCAGCTCTTTCCATGAGCTCTTAGTGGAGGTCTGTTTTATTTTAAAGGAAGTACCCTTTTCAGGACTCCTACGGTCTTTGGGTGAGCATCATTTTTATTCCAAGATCACTGACTCCCTCCGCACCCCTGTGGGCCTGCTGAGCAGCATTGAGTCCCATACGTCCCACGGAGGCCCTCTGTGTCTGCAGAGTCTCGGGCAACACACTGTACGTTACTTCAGGAGAGCTCCGTTTCCAGAGCACTCGAACAGCATCAGAACCACATTTCTAGGCAGTCCAACATGCCCTGGAAGTCTTCGACATTGCCCTCGTCTGAGCTGCCCTGAGAAAACAGTCTGCTTAGAATTTATCAAAGACCTCGTTCCTGAAGTCACTCTATTCAAGGAGAAATACAGCATCTTAACATGCTGTGTCGCTCACAGGGCAAGAAACGTGAGAACTTGCCTCGAGGTAAGGCCATGAAATGCTATGCAGAAGCAGAGGCGTGTAGCAGTTTCCATGAGGCCGTAGTCGCTTATCTTCAGCATTTTAAAGCCAGTACGCTTTTCAGGACACCTAGGTGCCTCGCCTGGAAACCCTATTCCCTGCAAAAACACTGAGTACCCTCAGGCTCCCCTGGCCCTTCTAAGCACTATCCAGGGAAGGAGCTTTCCGACTCACAGTGTGTATGCCGAGTGTAGGGCAACACAGTGCACTCTTATTGGAACATCTTGATTTAGCCAGCATCGCACAGGTTCACGAGCACCGTTAAGCAAGTTCCAACAGGCCGTGGAAGTGGCTCTCATTCCCTAGTTTGAGCTGTACAGAGACAAACAGTAAGCTTCTCCTTCCATTCAGGACCTCCTACCTGAAGTCACCCTGCCTCCTGAAGAAAGACGACCTCGTTTCTATTGCAACTAAAGCACAGTTGTTCCTGTAGCAGGGCAGGCTTTTGAAGAGGCACGGGCCCAGAGGCATAGCTAGGGCTTTCCTTGGTGAGGCCGTTCACTACATTCAGGACACCCTGCCTCGAGAAGTTGATTCAGGGAAACAACCAGTGTGTACTCTGTGTCTCTTTTGCCTTGTTAGAAACCACAGAGATGTATGCTGCCTGTGCCCATGGAAATTGGGGCATGATGGGACTAGCCTTGCTTTCCATTTGGAAAGCTCCATTCTTGCTTTCGTGAAGCTCCCTGAAATTCTCTGCTGTTGACAGGCCCCTGGCCACTGTAGGCTTGGGTCTGGGAAGAAAATGAGTTTTCTCTGTCTACACACGGAGCTTCATTGGCCGCGGTGGGGCGCACCTTGCCATGCTCTAGAGCTAAAGGGAATCTCAACGTGAGTCCTTGCCTCGAGGAAAGGCCCTGAGTAGCCCTACAGAAAAGGAGGCATGCAGCTCTTTCCATTAGCTCTTAGTCGCTGTTCTGGTTTACTTTAAAGGAAGTACCCTTTTCAGGACTCCTAGGCCCCTCGGTTGAGCATCAATTTTGTTCCAAGATCTCTGAGTACCTCCACACCCCTGTAGGCCTGCTGAGCAACAACGAGGCCCATTGGTCCCTCGGAGGTCCTCTGTGTCTGCTGAGTCATGGGCAACACACTGCACTCTTTCTTGTGATATCTTGATTCACAGCACTCGCACAGGTTCAAGAGCAACGTTCAAGCAAGTTCCAACATGCCGTGGAAATCGCACTCAATCCCTAGTCTGAGCTGCACAGAGAAAAACACTAGGCTTCTCCTTCCAATCAGGACCTCCTACCTGAAGTCACCCTGCTTCCAGGAGAAAGACGGCTTGCTTTCCTTTTGCAAGTAAAGCACAGTTTTTCCTGTAGCACTGCAGGCTTTTGAAAAGGCAGGGGCCCAGAGGCCTGCCTAGGGCGTTCCTTGGTGAGGCCTCGGGCCCAGTGGCCTGGCTCGAGCGTTCCTTGGTGAGGCCGTTCTCTAGATGCAGAACACCCTTCCTCGAGAAGTTGATTCAGGGAAGCAACCGGTGTGTACTCGGTGTCTCTTTTGACTTGTTAAATCCACAGAGAGGTATGCTGCCTGTGTCCATGGAAATGGGGGCATGATGGGACTAGCCTTGCTTTCCGTTTGGAAACCTCCTTTCTTGCTGCCGTGAAGCTCCCTGAAATTCTCTGCTGTTGACAGGCCTCTGGCCACTGTAGGCATGGGTCTGGGAAGAAAATGAGTTTTCCCTGGGTACACACGGAGCTATATAGGCCAGGGTGGGGCTCACCTTGCCATGCTCTAGAGCTAAAGGGAATCTCAACGTGAGTCCTTGCCTCGAGGTAAGGCCCTGAGTAGCCCTGCAGAAAGGGAGGCATGCAGCTCTTTCCATGAGCTCTTAGTGGAGGTCTGTTTTATTTTAAAGGAAGTACCCTTTTCAGGACTCCTACGGTCTTTGGGTGAGCATCATTTTTATTCCAAGATCACTGACTCCCTCCGCACCCCTGTGGGCCTGCTGAGCAGCATTGAGTCCCATACGTCCCACGGAGGCCCTCTGTGTCTGCAGAGTCTCGGGCAACACACTGTACGTTACTTCAGGAGAGCTCCGTTTCCAGAGCACTCGAACAGCATCAGAACCACATTTCTAGGCAGTCCAACATGCCCTGGAAGTCTTCGACATTGCCCTCGTCTGAGCTGCCCTGAGAAAACAGTCTGCTTAGAATTTACCAAAGACCTCGTTCCTGAAGTCACTCTATTCAAGGAGAAATACAGCATCTTAACATGCTGTGTCGCTCACAGGGCAAGAAACGTGAGAACTTGCCTCGAGGTAAGGCCATGAAATGCTATGCAGAAGCAGAGGCGTGTAGCAGTTTCCATGAGGCCGTAGTCGCTTATCTTCAGCATTTTAAAGCCAGTACGCTTTTCAGGACACCTAGGTGCCTCGCCTGGAAACCCTATTCCCTGCAAAAACACTGAGTACCCTCAGGCTCCCCTGGCCCTTCTAAGCACTATCCAGGGAAGGAGCTTTCCGACTCACAGTGTGTATGCCGAGTGTAGGGCAACACAGTGCACTCTTATTGGAACATCTTGATTTAGCCAGCATCGCACAGGTTCACGAGCACCGTTAAGCAAGTTCCAACAGGCCGTGGAAGTGGCTCTCATTCCCTAGTTTGAGCTGTACAGAGACAAACAGTAAGCTTCTCCTTCCATTCAGGACCTCCTACCTGAAGTCACCCTGCCTCCTGAAGAAAGACGACCTCGTTTCTATTGCAACTAAAGCACAGTTGTTCCTGTAGCAGGGCAGGCTTTTGAAGAGGCACGGGCCCAGAGGCATAGCTAGGGCTTTCCTTGGTGAGGCCGTTCACTACATTCAGGACACCCTGCCTCGAGAAGTTGATTCAGGGAAACAACCAGTGTGTACTCTGTGTCTCTTTTGCCTTGTTAGAAACCACAGAGATGTATGCTGCCTGTGCCCATGGAAATTGGGGCATGATGGGACTAGCCTTGCTTTCCATTTGGAAAGCTCCATTCTTGCTTTCGTGAAGCTCCCTGAAATTCTCTGCTGTTGACAGGCCCCTGGCCACTGTAGGCTTGGGTCTGGGAAGAAAATGAGTTTTCTCTGTCTACACACGGAGCTTCATTGGCCGCGGTGGGGCGCACCTTGCCATGCTCTAGAGCTAAAGGGAATCTCAACGTGAGTCCTTGCCTCGAGGAAAGGCCCTGAGTAGCCCTACAGAAAAGGAGGCATGCAGCTCTTTCCATTAGCTCTTAGTCGCTGTTCTGGTTTACTTTAAAGGAAGTACCCTTTTCAGGACTCCTAGGCCCCTCGGTTGAGCATCAATTTTGTTCCAAGATCTCTGAGTACCTCCACACCCCTGTAGGCCTGCTGAGCAACAACGAGGCCCATTGGTCCCTCGGAGGTCCTCTGTGTCTGCTGAGTCATGGGCAACACACTGCACTCTTTCTTGTGATATCTTGATTCACAGCACTCGCACAGGTTCAAGAGCAACGTTCAAGCAAGTTCCAACATGCCGTGGAAATCGCACTCAATCCCTAGTCTGAGCTGCACAGAGAAAAACAAGAGGCTTCTCCTTCCAATCAGGACCTCCTACCTGAAGTCACCCTGCTTCCAGGTGAAAGACGGCTTGCTTTCCTTTTGCAAGTAAAGCACAGTTTTTCCTGTAGCACTGCAGGCTTTTGAAAAGGCAGGGGCCCAGAGGCCTGCCTAGGGCGTTCCTTGGTGAGGCCTCGGGCCCAGTGGCCTGGCTAGGGCGTTCCTTGGTGAGGCCGTTCACTAGATGCAGAACACCCTGCCTCGAGAAGTTGATTCAGGGAAGCAACCAGTGTGTACTCGGTGTCTCTTTTGACTCGTTAAAAACCACAGAAATGTATGCTGCCTGTGTCCATGGAAATGGGGTCATGATGGGACTAGCCTTGCTTTCCGTTTGGAAACCTCCTTTCTTGCTGCCGTGAAGCTCCCTGAAATTCTCTGCTGTTGATAGGCCTCTGGCCACTGTAGGCATGGGTATGGGAAGAAAATGAGTTTTCCCTGGGTACACACGGAGCTATATAGGCCAGGGTGGGGCTCACCTTGCCATGCTCTAGAGCTAAAGGGAATCTCAACGTGAGTCCTTGCCTCGAGGTAAGGCCCTGAGTAGCCCTGCAGAAAGGGAGGCATGCAGCTCTTTCCATGAGCTCTTAGTGGAGGTCTGTTTTATTTTAAAGGAAGTACCCTTTTCCGGACCCCTACGCCCTCTGGGTGAGCATCATTTTTATTCCAAGATCACTGACTCCCTCCGCACCCCTGTGGGCCTGCTGAGCAGCATTGAGTCCCATACGTCCCACGGAGGCCCTCTGTGTCTGCAGAGTCTCGGGCAACACACTGTACGTTACTTCAGGAGAGCTCCGTTTCCAGAGCACTCGAACAGCATCAGAACCACATTTCTAGGCAGTCCAACATGTCCTGGAAGTCTTCGACATTGCCCTCGTCTGAGCTGCCCTGAGAAAACAGTCTGCTTAGAATTTATCAAAGACCTCGTTCCTGAAGTCACTCTATTCAAAGAGAAATACAACATCTTAACATGCTGTGTCGCTCACAGGGCAAGAAACGTGAGAACTTGCCTCGAGGTAAAGCCATGAAATGCTATGCAGAAGCAGAGGCGTGTAGCAGTTTCCATGAGGCCGTAGTCGCTTATCTTCAGCATTTTAAAGCCAGTACGCTTTTCAGGACACCTAGGTGCCTCGCCTGGAAACCCTATTCCCTGCAAAAACACTGAGTACCCTCAGGCTCCCCTGGCCCTTCTAAGCACTATCCAGGGAAGGAGCTTTCCGACTCACAGTGTGTATGCCGAGTGTAGGGCAACACAGTGCACTCTTATTGGAACATCTTGATTTAGCCAGCATCGCACAGGTTCACGAGCACCGTTAAGCAAGTTCCAACAGGCCGTGGAAGTGGCTCTCATTCCCTAGTTTGAGCTGTACAGAGACAAACAGTAAGCTTCTCCTTCCATTCAGGACCTCCTACCTGAAGTCACCCTGCCTCCTGAAGAAAGACGACCTCGTTTCTATTGCAACTAAACCACAGTTGTTCCTGTAGCAGGGCAGGCTTTTGAAGAGACACGGGCCCAGAGGCATAGCTACGGCTTTCCTTGGTGAGGCCGTTCACTACATTCTGGACACCCTGCCTCGAGAAGTTGATTCAGGGAAACAACCAGTGTGTACTCTGTGTCTCTTTTGACTTGTTAGAAACCACAGCGATGTATGCTGCCTGTGCCCATGGAAATTGGGGCATGATGGGACTAGCCTTGCTTTCCATTTGGAAAGCTCCATTCTTGCTTTCGTGAAGCTCCCTGAAATTCTCTGCTGTTGACAGGCCCCTGGCCACTGTAGGCTTGGGTCTGGGAAGAAAATGAGTTTTCTCTGTCTACACACGGAGCTTCATTGGCCGCGGTGGGGCACACCTTGCCATGCTCTAGAGCTAAAGGGAATCTCAACGTGAGTCCTTGCCTCGAGGTAAGGCCCTGAGTAGCCCTACAGAAAAGGAGGCATGCAGCTCTTTCCATTAGCTCTTAGTCGCTGTTCTGGTTTACTTTAAAGGAAGTACCCTTTTCAGGACTCCTAGGCCCCTCGGTTGAGCATCAATTTTGTTCCAAGATCTCTGAGTACCTCCACACCCCTGTAGGCCTGCTGAGCAACAACGAGGCCCATTGGTCCCTCGGAAGTCCTCTGTGTCTGCTGAGTCATGGGCAACACACTGCACTCTTTCTTGTGATATCTTGATTCACAGCACTCGCACAGGTTCAAGAGCAACGTTCAAGCAAGTTCCAACATGCCGTGGAAATCGCACTCAATCCCTAGTCTGAGCTGCACAGAGAAAAACACTAGGCTTCTCCTTCCAATCAGGACCTCCTACCTGAAGTCACCCTGCTTCCAGGAGAAAGACGGCTTGCTTTCCTTTTGCAAGTAAAGCACAGTTTTTCCTGTAGCACTGCAGGCTTTTGAAAAGGCAGGGGCCCAGAGGCCTGCCTAGGGCGTTCCTTGGTGAGGCCTCGGGCCCAGTGGCCTGGCTCGAGCGTTCCTTGGTGAGGCCGTTCTCTAGATGCAGAACACCCTTCCTCGAGAAGTTGATTCAGGTTAGCAACCAGTGTGTACTCGGTGTCTCTTTTGACTTGTTAAATCCACAGAGAGGTATGCTGCCTGTGTCCATGGAAATGGGGGCATGATGGGACTAGCCTTGCTTTCCGTTTGGAAACCTCCTTTCTTGCTGCCGTGAAGCTCCCTGAAATTCTCTGCTGTTGACAGGCCTCTGGCCACTGTAGGCATGGGTCTGGGAAGAAAATGAGTTTTCCCTGGGTACACACGGAGCTATATAGGCCAGGGTGGGGCTCACCTTGCCATGCTCTAGAGCTAAAGGGAATCTCAACGTGAGTCCTTGCCTCGAGGTAAGGCCCTGAGTAGCCCTGCAGAAAGGGAGGCATGCAGCTCTTTCCATGAGCTCTTAGTGGAGGTCTGTTTTATTTTAAAGGAAGTACCCTTTTCAGGACTCCTACGGTCTTTGGGTGAGCATCATTTTTATTCCAAGATCACTGACTCCCTCCGCACCCCTGTGGGCCTGCTGAGCAGCATTGAGTCCCATACGTCCCACGGAGGCCCTCTGTGTCTGCAGAGTCTCGGGCAACACACTGTACGTTACTTCAGGAGAGCTCCGTTTCCAGAGCACTCGAACAGCATCAGAACCACATTTCTAGGCAGTCCAACATGCCCTGGAAGTCTTCGACATTGCCCTCGTCTGAGCTGCCCTGAGAAAACAGTCTGCTTAGAATTTATCAAAGACCTCGTTCCTGAAGTCACTCTATTCAAGGAGAAATACAGCATCTTAACATGCTGTGTCGCTCACAGGGCAAGAAACGTGAGAACTTGCCTCGAGGTAAGGCCATGAAATGCTATGCAGAAGCAGAGGCGTGTAGCAGTTTCCATGAGGCCGTAGTCGCTTATCTTCAGCATTTTAAAGCCAGTACGCTTTTCAGGACACCTAGGTGCCTCGCCTGGAAACCCTATTCCCTGCAAAAACACTGAGTACCCTCAGGCTCCCCTGGCCCTTCTAAGCACTATCCAGGGAAGGAGCTTTCCGACTCACAGTGTGTATGCCGAGTGTAGGGCAACACAGTGCACTCTTATTGGAACATCTTGATTTAGCCAGCATCGCACAGGTTCACGAGCACCGTTAAGCAAGTTCCAACAGGCCGTGGAAGTGGCTCTCATTCCCTAGTTTGAGCTGTACAGAGACAAACAGTAAGCTTCTCCTTCCATTCAGGACCTCCTACCTGAAGTCACCCTGCCTCCTGAAGAAAGACGACCTCGTTTCTATTGCAACTAAAGCACAGTTGTTCCTGTAGCAGGGCAGGCTTTTGAAGAGGCACGGGCCCAGAGGCATAGCTAGGGCTTTCCTTGGTGAGGCCGTTCACTACATTCAGGACACCCTGCCTCGAGAAGTTGATTCAGGGAAACAACCAGTGTGTACTCTGTGTCTCTTTTGCCTTGTTAGAAACCACAGAGATGTATGCTGCCTGTGCCCATGGAAATTGGGGCATGATGGGACTAGCCTTGCTTTCCATTTGGAAAGCTCCATTCTTGCTTTCGTGAAGCTCCCTGAAATTCTCTGCTGTTGACAGGCCCCTGGCCACTGTAGGCTTGGGTCTGGGAAGAAAATGAGTTTTCTCTGTCTACACACGGAGCTTCATTGGCCGCGGTGGGGCGCACCTTGCCATGCTCTAGAGCTAAAGGGAATCTCAACGTGAGTCCTTGCCTCGAGGAAAGGCCCTGAGTAGCCCTACAGAAAAGGAGGCATGCAGCTCTTTCCATTAGCTCTTAGTCGCTGTTCTGGTTTACTTTAAAGGAAGTACCCTTTTCAGGACTCCTAGGCCCCTCGGTTGAGCATCAATTTTGTTCCAAGATCTCTGAGTACCTCCACACCCCTGTAGGCCTGCTGAGCAACAACGAGGCCCATTGGTCCCTCGGAGGTCCTCTGTGTCTGCTGAGTCATGGGCAACACACTGCACTCTTTCTTGTGATATCTTGATTCACAGCACTCGCACAGGTTCAAGAGCAACGTTCAAGCAAGTTCCAACATGCCGTGGAAATCGCACTCAATCCCTAGTCTGAGCTGCACAGAGAAAAACACTAGGCTTCTCCTTCCAATCAGGACCTCCTACCTGAAGTCACCCTGCTTCCAGGAGAAAGACGGCTTGCTTTCCTTTTGCAAGTAAAGCACAGTTTTTCCTGTAGCACTGCAGGCTTTTGAAAAGGCAGGGGCCCAGAGGCCTGCCTAGGGCGTTCCTTGGTGAGGCCTCGGGCCCAGTGGCCTGGCTCGAGCGTTCCTTGGTGAGGCCGTTCTCTAGATGCAGAACACCCTTCCTCGAGAAGTTGATTCAGGTTAGCAACCAGTGTGTACTCGGTGTCTCTTTTGACTTGTTAAATCCACAGAGAGGTATGCTGCCTGTGTCCATGGAAATGGGGGCATGATGGGACTAGCCTTGCTTTCCGTTTGGAAACCTCCTTTCTTGCTGCCGTGAAGCTCCCTGAAATTCTCTGCTGTTGACAGGCCTCTGGCCACTGTAGGCATGGGTCTGGGAAGAAAATGAGTTTTCCCTGGGTACACACGGAGCTATATAGGCCAGGGTGGGGCTCACCTTGCCATGCTCTAGAGCTAAAGGGAATCTCAACGTGAGTCCTTGCCTCGAGGTAAGGCCCTGAGTAGCCCTGCAGAAAGGGAGGCATGCAGCTCTTTCCATGAGCTCTTAGTGGAGGTCTGTTTTATTTTAAAGGAAGTACCCTTTTCAGGACTCCTACGGTCTTTGGGTGAGCATCATTTTTATTCCAAGATCACTGACTCCCTCCGCACCCCTGTGGGCCTGCTGAGCAGCATTGAGTCCCATACGTCCCACGGAGGCCCTCTGTGTCTGCAGAGTCTCGGGCAACACACTGTACGTTACTTCAGGAGAGCTCCGTTTCCAGAGCACTCGAACAGCATCAGAACCACATTTCTAGGCAGTCCAACATGCCCTGGAAGTCTTCGACATTGCCCTCGTCTGAGCTGCCCTGAGAAAACAGTCTGCTTAGAATTTATCAAAGACCTCGTTCCTGAAGTCACTCTATTCAAGGAGAAATACAGCATCTTAACATGCTGTGTCGCTCACAGGACAAGAAACGTGAGAACTTGCCTCGAGGTAAGGCCATGAAATGCTATGCAGAAGCAGAGGCGTGTAGCAGTTTCCATGAGGCCGTAGTCGCTTATCTTCAGCATTTTAAAGCCAGTACGCTTTTCAGGACACCTAGGTGCCTCGCCTGGAAACCCTATTCCCTGCAAAAACACTGAGTACCCTCAGGCTCCCCTGGCCCTTCTAAGCACTATCCAGGGAAGGAGCTTTCCGACTCACAGTGTGTATGCCGAGTGTAGGGCAACACAGTGCACTCTTATTGGAACATCTTGATTTAGCCAGCATCGCACAGGTTCACGAGCACCGTTAAGCAAGTTCCAACAGGCCGTGGAAGTGGCTCTCATTCCCTAGTTTGAGCTGTACAGAGACAAACAGTAAGCTTCTCCTTCCATTCAGGACCTCCTACCTGAAGTCACCCTGCCTCCTGAAGAAAGACGACCTCGTTTCTATTGCAACTAAAGCACAGTTGTTCCTGTAGCAGGGCAGGCTTTTGAAGAGGCACGGGCCCAGAGGCATAGCTAGGGCTTTCCTTGGTGAGGCCGTTCACTACATTCAGGACACCCTGCCTCGAGAAGTTGATTCAGGGAAACAACCAGTGTGTACTCTGTGTCTCTTTTGCCTTGTTAGAAACCACAGAGATGTATGCTGCCTGTGCCCATGGAAATTGGGGCATGATGGGACTAGCCTTGCTTTCCATTTGGAAAGCTCCATTCTTGCTTTCGTGAAGCTCCCTGAAATTCTCTGCTGTTGACAGGCCCCTGGCCACTGTAGGCTTGGGTCTGGGAAGAAAATGAGTTTTCTCTGTCTACACACGGAGCTTCATTGGCCGCGGTGGGGCGCACCTTGCCATGCTCTAGAGCTAAAGGGAATCTCAACGTGAGTCCTTGCCTCGAGGAAAGGCCCTGAGTAGCCCTACAGAAAAGGAGGCATGCAGCTCTTTCCATTAGCTCTTAGTCGCTGTTCTGGTTTACTTTAAAGGAAGTACCCTTTTCAGGACTCCTAGGCCCCTCGGTTGAGCATCAATTTTGTTCCAAGATCTCTGAGTACCTCCACACCCCTGTAGGCCTGCTGAGCAACAACGAGGCCCATTGGTCCCTCGGAGGTCCTCTGTGTCTGCTGAGTCATGGGCAACACACTGCACTCTTTCTTGTGATATCTTGATTCACAGCACTCGCACAGGTTCAAGAGCAACGTTCAAGCAAGTTCCAACATGCCGTGGAAATCGCACTCAATCCCTAGTCTGAGCTGCACAGAGAAAAACAAGAGGCTTCTCCTTCCAATCAGGACCTCCTACCTGAAGTCACCCTGCTTCCAGGAGAAAGACGGCTTGCTTTCCTTTTGCAAGTAAAGCACAGTTTTTCCTGTAGCACTGCAGGCTTTTGAAAAGGCAGGGGCCCAGAGGCCTGCCTAGGGCGTTCCTTGGTGAGGCCTCGGGCCCAGTGGCCTGGCTCGAGCGTTCCTTGGTGAGGCCGTTCTCTAGATGCAGAACACCCTTCCTCGAGAAGTTGATTCAGGTTAGCAACCAGTGTGTACTCGGTGTCTCTTTTGACTTGTTAAATCCACAGAGAGGTATGCTGCCTGTGTCCATGGAAATGGGGGCATGATGGGACTAGCCTTGCTTTCCGTTTGGAAACCTCCTTTCTTGCTGCCGTGAAGCTCCCTGAAATTCTCTGCTGTTGACAGGCCTCTGGCCACTGTAGGCATGGGTCTGGGAAGAAAATGAGTTTTCCCTGGGTACACACGGAGCTATATAGGCCAGGGTGGGGCTCACCTTGCCATGCTATAGAGCTAAAGGGAATCTCAACGTGAGTCCTTGCCTCGAGGTAAGGCCCTGAGTAGCCCTGCAGAAAGGGAGGCATGCAGCTCTTTCCATGAGCTCTTAGTGGAGGTCTGTTTTATTTTAAAGGAAGTACCCTTTTCAGGACTCCTACGGTCTTTGGGTGAGCATCATTTTTATTCCAAGATCACTGACTCCCTCCGCACCCCTGTGGGCCTGCTGAGCAGCATTGAGTCCCATACGTCCCACGGAGGCCCTCTGTGTCTGCAGAGTCTCGGGCAACACACTGTACGTTACTTCAGGAGAGCTCCGTTTCCAGAGCACTCGAACAGCATCAGAACCACATTTCTAGGCAGTCCAACATGCCCTGGAAGTCTTCGACATTGCCCTCGTCTGAGCTGCCCTGAGAAAACAGTCTGCTTAGAATTTATCAAAGACCTCGTTCCTGAAGTCACTCTATTCAAGGAGAAATACAGCATCTTAACATGCTGTGTCGCTCACAGGACAAGAAACGTGAGAACTTGCCTCGAGGTAAGGCCATGAAATGCTATGCAGAAGCAGAGGCGTGTAGCAGTTTCCATGAGGCCGTAGTCGCTTATCTTCAGCATTTTAAAGCCAGTACGCTTTTCAGGACACCTAGGTGCCTCGCCTGGAAACCCTATTCCCTGCAAAAACACTGAGTACCCTCAGGCTCCCCTGGCCCTTCTAAGCACTATCCAGGGAAGGAGCTTTCCGACTCACAGTGTGTATGCCGAGTGTAGGGCAACACAGTGCACTCTTATTGGAACATCTTGATTTAGCCAGCATCGCACAGGTTCACGAGCACCGTTAAGCAAGTTCCAACAGGCCGTGGAAGTCGCTCTCATTCCCTAGTTTGAGCTGTACAGAGACAAACAGTAAGCTTCTCCTTCCATTCAGGACCTCCTACCTGAAGTCACCCTGCCTCCTGAAGAAAGACGACCTCGTTTCTATTGCAACTAAAGCACAGTTGTTCCTGTAGCAGGGCAGGCTTTTGAAGAGGCACGGGCCCAGAGGCATAGCTAGGGCTTTCCTTGGTGAGGCCGTTCACTACATTCAGGACACCCTGCCTCGAGAAGTTGATTCAGGGAAACAACCAGTGTGTACTCTGTGTCTCTTTTGCCTTGTTAGAAACCACAGAGATGTATGCTGCCTGTGCCCATGGAAATTGGGGCATGATGGGACTAGCCTTGCTTTCCATTTGGAAAGCTCCATTCTTGCTTTCGTGAAGCTCCCTGAAATTCTCTGCTGTTGACAGGCCCCTGGCCACTGTAGGCTTGGGTCTGGGAAGAAAATGAGTTTTCTCTGTCTACACACGGAGCTTCATTGGCCGCGGTGGGGCGCACCTTGCCATGCTCTAGAGCTAAAGGGAATCTCAACGTGAGTCCTTGCCTCGAGGAAAGGCCCTGAGTAGCCCTACAGAAAAGGAGGCATGCAGCTCTTTCCATTAGCTCTTAGTCGCTGTTCTGGTTTACTTTAAAGGAAGTACCCTTTTCAGGACTCCTAGGCCCCTCGGTTGAGCATCAATTTTGTTCCAAGATCTCTGAGTACCTCCACACCCCTGTAGGCCTGCTGAGCAACAACGAGGCCCATTGGTCCCTCGGAGGTCCTCTGTGTCTGCTGAGTCATGGGCAACACACTGCACTCTTTCTTGTGATATCTTGATTCACAGCACTCGCACAGGTTCAAGAGCAACGTTCAAGCAAGTTCCAACATGCCGTGGAAATCGCACTCAATCCCTAGTCTGAGCTGCACAGAGAAAAACAAGAGGCTTCTCCTTCCAATCAGGACCTCCTACCTGAAGTCACCCTGCTTCCAGGTGAAAGACGGCTTGCTTTCCTTTTGCAAGTAAAGCACAGTTTTTCCTGTAGCACTGCAGGCTTTTGAAAAGGCAGGGGCCCAGAGGCCTGCCTAGGGCGTTCCTTGGTGAGGCCTCGGGCCCAGTGGCCTGGCTAGGGCGTTCCTTGGTGAGGCCGTTCACTAGATGCAGAACACCCTGCCTCGAGAAGTTGATTCAGGGAAGCAACCAGTGTGTACTCGGTGTCTCTTTTGACTCGTTAAAAACCACAGAAATGTATGCTGCCTGTGTCCATGGAAATGGGGTCATGATGGGACTAGCCTTGCTTTCCGTTTGGAAACCTCCTTTCTTGCTGCCGTGAAGCTCCCTGAAATTTTCTGCTGTTGATAGGCCTCTGGCCACTGTAGGCATGGGTATGGGAAGAAAATGAGTTTTCCCTGGGTACACACGGAGCTATATAGGCCAGGGTGGGGCTCACCTTGCCATGCTATAGAGCTAAAGGGAATCTCAACGTGAGTCCTTGCCTCGAGGTAAGGCCCTGAGTAGCCCTGCAGAAAGGGAGGCATGCAGCTCTTTCCATGAGCTCTTAGTGGAGGTCTGTTTTATTTTAAAGGAAGTACCCTTTTCCGGACCCCTACGCCCTCTGGTTGAGCATCATTTTTATTCCAAGATCACTGACTCCCTCCGCACCCCTGTGGGCCTGCTGAGCAGCATTGAGTCCCATACGTCCCACGGAGGCCCTCTGTGTCTGCAGAGTCTCGGGCAACACACTGTACGTTACTTCAGGAGAGCTCCGTTTCCAGAGCACTCGAACAGCATCAGAACCACATTTCTAGGCAGTCCAACATGCCCTGGAAGTCTTCGACATTGCCCTCGTCTGAGCTGCCCTGAGAAAACAGTCTGCTTAGAATTTATCAAAGACCTCGTTCCTGAAGTCACTCTATTCAAAGAGAAATACAACATCTTAACATGCTGTGTCGCTCACAGGGCAAGAAACGTGAGAACTTGCCTCGAGGTAAAGCCATGAAATGCTATGCAGAAGCAGAGGCGTGTAGCAGTTTCCATGAGGCCGTAGTCGCTTATCTTCAGCATTTTAAAGCCAGTACGCTTTTCAGGACACCTAGGTGCCTCGCCTGGAAACCCTATTCCCTGCAAAAACACTGAGTACCCTCAGGCTCCCCTGGCCCTTCTAAGCACTATCCAGGGAAGGAGCTTTCCGACTCACAGTGTGTATGCCGAGTGTAGGGCAACACAGTGCACTCTTATTGGAACATCTTGATTTAGCCAGCATCGCACAGGTTCACGAGCACCGTTAAGCAAGTTCCAACAGGCCGTGGAAGTGGCTCTCATTCCCTAGTTTGAGCTGTACAGAGACAAACAGTAAGCTTCTCCTTCCATTCAGGACCTCCTACCTGAAGTCACCCTGCCTCCTGAAGAAAGACGACCTCGTTTCTATTGCAACTAAACCACAGTTGTTCCTGTAGCAGGGCAGGCTTTTGAAGAGACACGGGCCCAGAGGCATAGCTACGGCTTTCCTTGGTGAGGCCGTTCACTACATTCTGGACACCCTGCCTCGAGAAGTTGATTCAGGGAAACAACCAGTGTGTACTCTGTGTCTCTTTTGACTTGTTAGAAACCACAGCGATGTATGCTGCCTGTGCCCATGGAAATTGGGGCATGATGGGACTAGCCTTGCTTTCCATTTGGAAAGCTCCATTCTTGCTTTCGTGAAGCTCCCTGAAATTCTCTGCTGTTGACAGGCCCCTGGCCACTGTAGGCTTGGGTCTGGGAAGAAAATGAGTTTTCTCTGTCTACACACGGAGCTTCATTGGCCGCGGTGGGGCACACCTTGCCATGCTCTAGAGCTAAAGGGAATCTCAACGTGAGTCCTTGCCTCGAGGTAAGGCCCTGAGTAGCCCTACAGAAAAGGAGGCATGCAGCTCTTTCCATTAGCTCTTAGTCGCTGTTCTGGTTTACTTTAAAGGAAGTACCCTTTTCAGGACTCCTAGGCCCCTCGGTTGAGCATCAATTTTGTTCCAAGATCTCTGAGTACCTCCACACCCCTGTAGGCCTGCTGAGCAACAACGAGGCCCATTGGTCCCTCGGAAGTCCTCTGTGTCTGCTGAGTCATGGGCAACACACTGCACTCTTTCTTGTGATATCTTGATTCACAGCACTCGCACAGGTTCAAGAGCAACGTTCAAGCAAGTTCCAACATGCCGTGGAAATCGCACTCAATCCCTAGTCTGAGCTGCACAGAGAAAAACACTAGGCTTCTCCTTCCAATCAGGACCTCCTACCTGAAGTCACCCTGCTTCCAGGAGAAAGACGGCTTGCTTTCCTTTTGCAAGTAAAGCACAGTTTTTCCTGTAGCACTGCAGGCTTTTGAAAAGGCAGGGGCCCAGAGGCCTGCCTAGGGCGTTCCTTGGTGAGGCCTCGGGCCCAGTGGCCTGGCTCGAGCGTTCCTTGGTGAGGCCGTTCTCTAGATGCAGAACACCCTTCCTCGAGAAGTTGATTCAGGTTAGCAACCAGTGTGTACTCGGTGTCTCTTTTGACTTGTTAAATCCACAGAGAGGTATGCTGCCTGTGTCCATGGAAATGGGGGCATGATGGGACTAGCCTTGCTTTCCGTTTGGAAACCTCCTTTCTTGCTGCCGTGAAGCTCCCTGAAATTCTCTGCTGTTGACAGGCCTCTGGCCACTGTAGGCATGGGTCTGGGAAGAAAATGAGTTTTCCCTGGGTACACACGGAGCTATATAGGCCAGGGTGGGGCTCACCTTGCCATGCTCTAGAGCTAAAGGGAATCTCAACGTGAGTCCTTGCCTCGAGGTAAGGCCCTGAGTAGCCCTGCAGAAAGGGAGGCATGCAGCTCTTTCCATGAGCTCTTAGTGGAGGTCTGTTTTATTTTAAAGGAAGTACCCTTTTCAGGACTCCTACGGTCTTTGGGTGAGCATCATTTTTATTCCAAGATCACTGACTCCCTCCGCACCCCTGTGGGCCTGCTGAGCAGCATTGAGTCCCATACGTCCCACGGAGGCCCTCTGTGTCTGCAGAGTCTCGGGCAACACACTGTACGTTACTTCAGGAGAGCTCCGTTTCCAGAGCACTCGAACAGCATCAGAACCACATTTCTAGGCAGTCCAACATGCCCTGGAAGTCTTCGACATTGCCCTCGTCTGAGCTGCCCTGAGAAAACAGTCTGCTTAGAATTTACCAAAGACCTCGTTCCTGAAGTCACTCTATTCAAGGAGAAATACAGCATCTTAACATGCTGTGTCGCTCACAGGGCAAGAAACGTGAGAACTTGCCTCGAGGTAAGGCCATGAAATGCTATGCAGAAGCAGAGGCGTGTAGCAGTTTCCATGAGGCCGTAGTCGCTTATCTTCAGCATTTTAAAGCCAGTACGCTTTTCAGGACACCTAGGTGCCTCGCCTGGAAACCCTATTCCCTGCAAAAACACTGAGTACCCTCAGGCTCCCCTGGCCCTTCTAAGCACTATCCAGGGAAGGAGCTTTCCGACTCACAGTGTGTATGCCGAGTGTAGGGCAACACAGTGCACTCTTATTGGAACATCTTGATTTAGCCAGCATCGCACAGGTTCACGAGCACCGTTAAGCAAGTTCCAACAGGCCGTGGAAGTGGCTCTCATTCCCTAGTTTGAGCTGTACAGAGACAAACAGTAAGCTTCTCCTTCCATTCAGGACCTCCTACCTGAAGTCACCCTGCCTCCTGAAGAAAGACGACCTCGTTTCTATTGCAACTAAAGCACAGTTGTTCCTGTAGCAGGGCAGGCTTTTGAAGAGGCACGGGCCCAGAGGCATAGCTAGGGCTTTCCTTGGTGAGGCCGTTCACTACATTCAGGACACCCTGCCTCGAGAAGTTGATTCAGGGAAACAACCAGTGTGTACTCTGTGTCTCTTTTGCCTTGTTAGAAACCACAGAGATGTATGCTGCCTGTGCCCATGGAAATTGGGGCATGATGGGACTAGCCTTGCTTTCCATTTGGAAAGCTCCATTCTTGCTTTCGTGAAGCTCCCTGAAATTCTCTGCTGTTGACAGGCCCCTGGCCACTGTAGGCTTGGGTCTGGGAAGAAAATGAGTTTTCTCTGTCTACACACGGAGCTTCATTGGCCGCGGTGGGGCGCACCTTGCCATGCTCTAGAGCTAAAGGGAATCTCAACGTGAGTCCTTGCCTCGAGGAAAGGCCCTGAGTAGCCCTACAGAAAAGGAGGCATGCAGCTCTTTCCATTAGCTCTTAGTCGCTGTTCTGGTTTACTTTAAAGGAAGTACCCTTTTCAGGACTCCTAGGCCCCTCGGTTGAGCATCAATTTTGTTCCAAGATCTCTGAGTACCTCCACACCCCTGTAGGCCTGCTGAGCAACAACGAGGCCCATTGGTCCCTCGGAGGTCCTCTGTGTCTGCTGAGTCATGGGCAACACACTGCACTCTTTCTTGTGATATCTTGATTCACAGCACTCGCACAGGTTCAAGAGCAACGTTCAAGCAAGTTCCAACATGCCGTGGAAATCGCACTCAATCCCTAGTCTGAGCTGCACAGAGAAAAACACTAGGCTTCTCCTTCCAATCAGGACCTCCTACCTGAAGTCACCCTGCTTCCAGGAGAAAGACGGCTTGCTTTCCTTTTGCAAGTAAAGCACAGTTTTTCCTGTAGCACTGCAGGCTTTTGAAAAGGCAGGGGCCCAGAGGCCTGCCTAGGGCGTTCCTTGGTGAGGCCTCGGGCCCAGTGGCCTGGCTCGAGCGTTCCTTGGTGAGGCCGTTCTCTAGATGCAGAACACCCTTCCTCGAGAAGTTGATTCAGGGAAGCAACCGGTGTGTACTCGGTGTCTCTTTTGACTTGTTAAATCCACAGAGAGGTATGCTGCCTGTGTCCATGGAAATGGGGGCATGATGGGACTAGCCTTGCTTTCCGTTTGGAAACCTCCTTTCTTGCTGCCGTGAAGCTCCCTGAAATTCTCTGCTGTTGACAGGCCTCTGGCCACTGTAGGCATGGGTCTGGGAAGAAAATGAGTTTTCCCTGGGTACACACGGAGCTATATAGGCCAGGGTGGGGCTCACCTTGCCATGCTCTAGAGCTAAAGGGAATCTCAACGTGAGTCCTTGCCTCGAGGTAAGGCCCTGAGTAGCCCTGCAGAAAGGGAGGCATGCAGCTCTTTCCATGAGCTCTTAGTGGAGGTCTGTTTTATTTTAAAGGAAGTACCCTTTTCAGGACTCCTACGGTCTTTGGGTGAGCATCATTTTTATTCCAAGATCACTGACTCCCTCCGCACCCCTGTGGGCCTGCTGAGCAGCATTGAGTCCCATACGTCCCACGGAGGCCCTCTGTGTCTGCAGAGTCTCGGGCAACACACTGTACGTTACTTCAGGAGAGCTCCGTTTCCAGAGCACTCGAACAGCATCAGAACCACATTTCTAGGCAGTCCAACATGCCCTGGAAGTCTTCGACATTGCCCTCGTCTGAGCTGCCCTGAGAAAACAGTCTGCTTAGAATTTATCAAAGACCTCGTTCCTGAAGTCACTCTATTCAAGGAGAAATACAGCATCTTAACATGCTGTGTCGCTCACAGGGCAAGAAACGTGAGAACTTGCCTCGAGGTAAGGCCATGAAATGCTATGCAGAAGCAGAGGCGTGTAGCAGTTTCCATGAGGCCGTAGTCGCTTATCTTCAGCATTTTAAAGCCAGTACGCTTTTCAGGACACCTAGGTGCCTCGCCTGGAAACCCTATTCCCTGCAAAAACACTGAGTACCCTCAGGCTCCCCTGGCCCTTCTAAGCACTATCCAGGGAAGGAGCTTTCCGACTCACAGTGTGTATGCCGAGTGTAGGGCAACACAGTGCACTCTTATTGGAACATCTTGATTTAGCCAGCATCGCACAGGTTCACGAGCACCGTTAAGCAAGTTCCAACAGGCCGTGGAAGTGGCTCTCATTCCCTAGTTTGAGCTGTACAGAGACAAACAGTAAGCTTCTCCTTCCATTCAGGACCTCCTACCTGAAGTCACCCTGCCTCCTGAAGAAAGACGACCTCGTTTCTATTGCAACTAAAGCACAGTTGTTCCTGTAGCAGGGCAGGCTTTTGAAGAGGCACGGGCCCAGAGGCATAGCTAGGGCTTTCCTTGGTGAGGCCGTTCACTACATTCAGGACACCCTGCCTCGAGAAGTTGATTCAGGGAAACAACCAGTGTGTACTCTGTGTCTCTTTTGCCTTGTTAGAAACCACAGAGATGTATGCTGCCTGTGCCCATGGAAATTGGGGCATGATGGGACTAGCCTTGCTTTCCATTTGGAAAGCTCCATTCTTGCTTTCGTGAAGCTCCCTGAAATTCTCTGCTGTTGACAGGCCCCTGGCCACTGTAGGCTTGGGTCTGGGAAGAAAATGAGTTTTCTCTGTCTACACACGGAGCTTCATTGGCCGCGGTGGGGCGCACCTTGCCATGCTCTAGAGCTAAAGGGAATCTCAACGTGAGTCCTTGCCTCGAGGAAAGGCCCTGAGTAGCCCTACAGAAAAGGAGGCATGCAGCTCTTTCCATTAGCTCTTAGTCGCTGTTCTGGTTTACTTTAAAGGAAGTACCCTTTTCAGGACTCCTAGGCCCCTCGGTTGAGCATCAATTTTGTTCCAAGATCTCTGAGTACCTCCACACCCCTGTAGGCCTGCTGAGCAACAACGAGGCCCATTGGTCCCTCGGAGGTCCTCTGTGTCTGCTGAGTCATGGGCAACACACTGCACTCTTTCTTGTGATATCTTGATTCACAGCACTCGCACAGGTTCAAGAGCAACGTTCAAGCAAGTTCCAACATGCCGTGGAAATCGCACTCAATCCCTAGTCTGAGCTGCACAGAGAAAAACAAGAGGCTTCTCCTTCCAATCAGGACCTCCTACCTGAAGTCACCCTGCTTCCAGGAGAAAGACGGCTTGCTTTCCTTTTGCAAGTAAAGCACAGTTTTTCCTGTAGCACTGCAGGCTTTTGAAAAGGCAGGGGCCCAGAGGCCTGCCTAGGGCGTTCCTTGGTGAGGCCTCGGGCCCAGTGGCCTGGCTCGAGCGTTCCTTGGTGAGGCCGTTCTCTAGATGCAGAACACCCTTCCTCGAGAAGTTGATTCAGGTTAGCAACCGGTGTGTACTCGGTGTCTCTTTTGACTTGTTAAATCCACAGAGAGGTATGCTGCCTGTGTCCATGGAAATGGGGGCATGATGGGACTAGCCTTGCTTTCCGTTTGGAAACCTCCTTTCTTGCTGCCGTGAAGCTCCCTGAAATTCTCTGCTGTTGACAGGCCTCTGGCCACTGTAGGCATGGGTCTGGGAAGAAAATGAGTTTTCCCTGGGTACACACGGAGCTATATAGGCCAGGGTGGGGCTCACCTTGCCATGCTCTAGAGCTAAAGGGAATCTCAACGTGAGTCCTTGCCTCGAGGTAAGGCCCTGAGTAGCCCTGCAGAAAGGGAGGCATGCAGCTCTTTCCATGAGCTCTTAGTGGAGGTCTGTTTTATTTTAAAGGAAGTACCCTTTTCAGGACTCCTACGGTCTTCGGGTGAGCATCATTTTTATTCCAAGATCACTGACTCCCTCCGCACCCCTGTGGGCCTGCTGAGCAGCATTGAGTCCCATACGTCCCACGGAGGCCCTCTGTGTCTGCAGAGTCTCGGGCAACACACTGTACGTTACTTCAGGAGAGCTCCGTTTCCAGAGCACTCGAACAGCATCAGAACCACATTTCTAGGCAGTCCAACATGCCCTGGAAGTCTTCGACATTGCCCTCGTCTGAGCTGCCCTGAGAAAACAGTCTGCTTAGAATTTATCAAAGACCTCGTTCCTGAAGTCACTCTATTCAAGGAGAAATACAGCATCTTAACATGCTGTGTCGCTCACAGGGCAAGAAACGTGAGAACTTGCCTCGAGGTAAGGCCATGAAATGCTATGCAGAAGCAGAGGCGTGTAGCAGTTTCCATGAGGCCGTAGTCGCTTATCTTCAGCATTTTAAAGCCAGTACGCTTTTCAGGACACCTAGGTGCCTCGCCTGGAAACCCTATTCCCTGCAAAAACACTGAGTACCCTCAGGCTCCCCTGGCCCTTCTAAGCACTATCCAGGGAAGGAGCTTTCCGACTCACAGTGTGTATGCCGAGTGTAGGGCAACACAGTGCACTCTTATTGGAACATCTTGATTTAGCCAGCATCGCACAGGTTCACGAGCACCGTTAAGCAAGTTCCAACAGGCCGTGGAAGTGGCTCTCATTCCCTAGTTTGAGCTGTACAGAGACAAACAGTAAGCTTCTCCTTCCATTCAGGACCTCCTACCTGAAGTCACCCTGCCTCCTGAAGAAAGACGACCTCGTTTCTATTGCAACTAAAGCACAGTTGTTCCTGTAGCAGGGCAGGCTTTTGAAGAGGCACGGGCCCAGAGGCATAGCTAGGGCTTTCCTTGGTGAGGCCGTTCACTACATTCAGGACACCCTGCCTCGAGAAGTTGATTCAGGGAAACAACCAGTGTGTACTCTGTGTCTCTTTTGCCTTGTTAGAAACCACAGAGATGTATGCTGCCTGTGCCCATGGAAATTGGGGCATGATGGGACTAGCCTTGCTTTCCATTTGGAAAGCTCCATTCTTGCTTTCGTGAAGCTCCCTGAAATTCTCTGCTGTTGACAGGCCCCTGGCCACTGTAGGCTTGGGTCTGGGAAGAAAATGAGTTTTCTCTGTCTACACACGGAGCTTCATTGGCCGCGGTGGGGCGCACCTTGCCATGCTCTAGAGCTAAAGGGAATCTCAACGTGAGTCCTTGCCTCGAGGAAAGGCCCTGAGTAGCCCTACAGAAAAGGAGGCATGCAGCTCTTTCCATTAGCTCTTAGTCGCTGTTCTGGTTTACTTTAAAGGAAGTACCCTTTTCAGGACTCCTAGGCCCCTCGGTTGAGCATCAATTTTGTTCCAAGATCTCTGAGTACCTCCACACCCCTGTAGGCCTGCTGAGCAACAACGAGGCCCATTGGTCCCTCGGAGGTCCTCTGTGTCTGCTGAGTCATGGGCAACACACTGCACTCTTTCTTGTGATATCTTGATTCACAGCACTCGCACAGGTTCAAGAGCAACGTTCAAGCAAGTTCCAACATGCCGTGGAAATCGCACTCAATCCCTAGTCTGAGCTGCACAGAGAAAAACACTAGGCTTCTCCTTCCAATCAGGACCTCCTACCTGAAGTCACCCTGCTTCCAGGAGAAAGACGGCTTGCTTTCCTTTTGCAAGTAAAGCACAGTTTTTCCTGTAGCACTGCAGGCTTTTGAAAAGGCAGGGGCCCAGAGGCCTGCCTAGGGCGTTCCTTGGTGAGGCCTCGGGCCCAGTGGCCTGGCTCGAGCGTTCCTTGGTGAGGCCGTTCTCTAGATGCAGAACACCCTTCCTCGAGAAGTTGATTCAGGTTAGCAACCAGTGTGTACTCGGTGTCTCTTTTGACTTGTTAAATCCACAGAGAGGTATGCTGCCTGTGTCCATGGAAATGGGGGCATGATGGGACTAGCCTTGCTTTCCGTTTGGAAACCTCCTTTCTTGCTGCCGTGAAGCTCCCTGAAATTCTCTGCTGTTGACAGGCCCCTGGCCACTGTAGGCTTGGGTCTGGGAAGAAAATGAGTTTTCTCTGTCTACACACGGAGCTATATAGGCCAGGGTGGGGCTCACCTTGCCATGCTCTAGAGCTAAAGGGAATCTCAACGTGAGTCCTTGCCTCGAGGTAAGGCCCTGAGTAGCCCTGCAGAAAGGGAGGCATGCAGCTCTTTCCATGAGCTCTTAGTGGAGGTCTGTTTTATTTTAAAGGAAGTACCCTTTTCAGGACTCCTACGGTCTTTGGGTGAGCATCATTTTTATTCCAAGATCACTGACTCCCTCCGCACCCCTGTGGGCCTGCTGAGCAGCATTGAGTCCCATACGTCCCACGGAGGCCCTCTGTGTCTGCAGAGTCTCGGGCAACACACTGTACGTTACTTCAGGAGAGCTCCGTTTCCAGAGCACTCGAACAGCATCAGAACCACATTTCTAGGCAGTCCAACATGCCCTGGAAGTCTTCGACATTGCCCTCGTCTGAGCTGCCCTGAGAAAACAGTCTGCTTAGAATTTACCAAAGACCTCGTTCCTGAAGTCACTCTATTCAAGGAGAAATACAGCATCTTAACATGCTGTGTCGCTCACAGGGCAAGAAACGTGAGAACTTGCCTCGAGGTAAGGCCATGAAATGCTATGCAGAAGCAGAGGCGTGTAGCAGTTTCCATGAGGCCGTAGTCGCTTATCTTCAGCATTTTAAAGCCAGTACGCTTTTCAGGACACCTAGGTGCCTCGCCTGGAAACCCTATTCCCTGCAAAAACACTGAGTACCCTCAGGCTCCCCTGGCCCTTCTAAGCACTATCCAGGGAAGGAGCTTTCCGACTCACAGTGTGTATGCCGAGTGTAGGGCAACACAGTGCACTCTTATTGGAACATCTTGATTTAGCCAGCATCGCACAGGTTCACGAGCACCGTTAAGCAAGTTCCAACAGGCCGTGGAAGTGGCTCTCATTCCCTAGTTTGAGCTGTACAGAGACAAACAGTAAGCTTCTCCTTCCATTCAGGACCTCCTACCTGAAGTCACCCTGCCTCCTGAAGAAAGACGACCTCGTTTCTATTGCAACTAAAGCACAGTTGTTCCTGTAGCAGGGCAGGCTTTTGAAGAGGCACGGGCCCAGAGGCATAGCTAGGGCTTTCCTTGGTGAGGCCGTTCACTACATTCAGGACACCCTGCCTCGAGAAGTTGATTCAGGGGAACAACCAGTGTGTACTCTGTGTCTCTTTTGCCTTGTTAGAAACCACAGAGATGTATGCTGCCTGTGCCCATGGAAATTGGGGCATGATGGGACTAGCCTTGCTTTCCATTTGGAAAGCTCCATTCTTGCTTTCGTGAAGCTCCCTGAAATTCTCTGCTGTTGACAGGCCCCTGGCCACTGTAGGCTTGGGTCTGGGAAGAAAATGAGTTTTCTCTGTCTACACACGGAGCTTCATTGGCCGCGGTGGGGCGCACCTTGCCATGCTCTAGAGCTAAAGGGAATCTCAACGTGAGTCCTTGCCTCGAGGAAAGGCCCTGAGTAGCCCTACAGAAAAGGAGGCATGCAGCTCTTTCCATTAGCTCTTAGTCGCTGTTCTGGTTTACTTTAAAGGAAGTACCCTTTTCAGGACTCCTAGGCCCCTCGGTTGAGCATCAATTTTGTTCCAAGATCTCTGAGTACCTCCACACCCCTGTAGGCCTGCTGAGCAACAACGAGGCCCATTGGTCCCTCGGAGGTCCTCTGTGTCTGCTGAGTCATGGGCAACACACTGCACTCTTTCTTGTGATATCTTGATTCACAGCACTCGCACAGGTTCAAGAGCAACGTTCAAGCAAGTTCCAACATGCCGTGGAAATCGCACTCAATCCCTAGTCTGAGCTGCACAGAGAAAAACACTAGGCTTCTCCTTCCAATCAGGACCTCCTACCTGAAGTCACCCTGCTTCCAGGAGAAAGACGGCTTGCTTTCCTTTTGCAAGTAAAGCACAGTTTTTCCTGTAGCACTGCAGGCTTTTGAAAAGGCAGGGGCCCAGAGGCCTGCCTAGGGCGTTCCTTGGTGAGGCCTCGGGCCCAGTGGCCTGGCTCGAGCGTTCCTTGGTGAATCCGTTCTCTAGATGCAGAACACCCTTCCTCGAGAAGTTGATTCAGGGAAGCAACCGGTGTGTACTCGGTGTCTCTTTTGACTTGTTAAATCCACAGAGAGGTATGCTGCCTGTGTCCATGGAAATGGGGGCATGATGGGACTAGCCTTGCTTTCCGTTTGGAAACCTCCTTTCTTGCTGCCGTGAAGCTCCCTGAAATTCTCTGCTGTTGACAGGCCTCTGGCCACTGTAGGCATGGGTCTGGGAAGAAAATGAGTTTTCCCTGGGTACACACGGAGCTATATAGGCCAGGGTGGGGCTCACCTTGCCATGCTCTAGAGCTAAAGGGAATCTCAACGTGAGTCCTTGCCTCGAGGTAAGGCCCTGAGTAGCCCTGCAGAAAGGGAGGCATGCAGCTCTTTCCATGAGCTCTTAGTGGAGGTCTGTTTTATTTTAAAGGAAGTACCCTTTTCAGGACTCCTACGGTCTTTGGGTGAGCATCATTTTTATTCCAAGATCACTGACTCCCTCCGCACCCCTGTGGGCCTGCTGAGCAGCATTGAGTCCCATACGTCCCACGGAGGCCCTCTGTGTCTGCAGAGTCTCGGGCAACACACTGTACGTTACTTCAGGAGAGCTCCGTTTCCAGAGCACTCGAACAGCATCAGAACCACATTTCTAGGCAGTCCAACATGCCCTGGAAGTCTTCGACATTGCCCTCGTCTGAGCTGCCCTGAGAAAACAGTCTGCTTAGAATTTATCAAAGACCTCGTTCCTGAAGTCACTCTATTCAAGGAGAAATACAGCATCTTAACATGCTGTGTCGCTCACAGGGCAAGAAACGTGAGAACTTGCCTCGAGGTAAGGCCATGAAATGCTATGCAGAAGCAGAGGCGTGTAGCAGTTTCCATGAGGCCGTAGTCGCTTATCTTCAGCATTTTAAAGCCAGTACGCTTTTCAGGACACCTAGGTGCCTCGCCTGGAAACCCTATTCCCTGCAAAAACACTGAGTACCCTCAGGCTCCCCTGGCCCTTCTAAGCACTATCCAGGGAAGGAGCTTTCCGACTCACAGTGTGTATGCCGAGTGTAGGGCAACACAGTGCACTCTTATTGGAACATCTTGATTTAGCCAGCATCGCACAGGTTCACGAGCACCGTTAAGCAAGTTCCAACAGGCCGTGGAAGTGGCTCTCATTCCCTAGTTTGAGCTGTACAGAGACAAACAGTAAGCTTCTCCTTCCATTCAGGACCTCCTACCTGAAGTCACCCTGCCTCCTGAAGAAAGACGACCTCGTTTCTATTGCAACTAAAGCACAGTTGTTCCTGTAGCAGGGCAGGCTTTTGAAGAGGCACGGGCCCAGAGGCATAGCTAGGGCTTTCCTTGGTGAGGCCGTTCACTACATTCAGGACACCCTGCCTCGAGAAGTTGATTCAGGGAAACAACCAGTGTGTACTCTGTGTCTCTTTTGCCTTGTTAGAAACCACAGAGATGTATGCTGCCTGTGCCCATGGAAATTGGGGCATGATGGGACTAGCCTTGCTTTCCATTTGGAAAGCTCCATTCTTGCTTTCGTGAAGCTCCCTGAAATTCTCTGCTGTTGACAGGCCCCTGGCCACTGTAGGCTTGGGTCTGGGAAGAAAATGAGTTTTCTCTGTCTACACACGGAGCTTCATTGGCCGCGGTGGGGCGCACCTTGCCATGCTCTAGAGCTAAAGGGAATCTCAACGTGAGTCCTTGCCTCGAGGAAAGGCCCTGAGTAGCCCTACAGAAAAGGAGGCATGCAGCTCTTTCCATTAGCTCTTAGTCGCTGTTCTGGTTTACTTTAAAGGAAGTACCCTTTTCAGGACTCCTAGGCCCCTCGGTTGAGCATCAATTTTGTTCCAAGATCTCTGAGTACCTCCACACCCCTGTAGGCCTGCTGAGCAACAACGAGGCCCATTGGTCCCTCGGAGGTCCTCTGTGTCTGCTGAGTCATGGGCAACACACTGCACTCTTTCTTGTGATATCTTGATTCACAGCACTCGCACAGGTTCAAGAGCAACGTTCAAGCAAGTTCCAACATGCCGTGGAAATCGCACTCAATCCCTAGTCTGAGCTGCACAGAGAAAAACACTAGGCTTCTCCTTCCAATCAGGACCTCCTACCTGAAGTCACCCTGCTTCCAGGAGAAAGACGGCTTGCTTTCCTTTTGCAAGTAAAGCACAGTTTTTCCTGTAGCACTGCAGGCTTTTGAAAAGGCAGGGGCCCAGAGGCCTGCCTAGGGCGTTCCTTGGTGAGGCCTCGGGCCCAGTGGCCTGGCTCGAGCGTTCCTTGGTGAGGCCGTTCTCTAGATGCAGAACACCCTTCCTCGAGAAGTTGATTCAGGTTAGCAACCGGTGTGTACTCGGTGTCTCTTTTGACTTGTTAAATCCACAGAGAGGTATGCTGCCTGTGTCCATGGAAATGGGGGCATGATGGGACTAGCCTTGCTTTCCGTTTGGAAACCTCCTTTCTTGCTGCCGTGAAGCTCCCTGAAATTCTCTGCTGTTGACAGGCCTCTGGCCACTGTAGGCTTGGGTCTGGGAAGAAAATGAGTTTTCTCTGTCTACACACGGAGCTATATAGGCCAGGGTGGGGCTCACCTTGCCATGCTCTAGAGCTAAAGGGAATCTCAACGTGAGTCCTTGCCTCGAGGTAAGGCCCTGAGTAGCCCTGCAGAAAGGGAGGCATGCAGCTCTTTCCATGAGCTCTTAGTGGAGGTCTGTTTTATTTTAAAGGAAGTACCCTTTTCAGGACTCCTACGGTCTTTGGGTGAGCATCATTTTTATTCCAAGATCACTGACTCCCTCCGCACCCCTGTGGGCCTGCTGAGCAGCATTGAGTCCCATACGTCCCACGGAGGCCCTCTGTGTCTGCAGAGTCTCGGGCAACACACTGTACGTTACTTCAGGAGAGCTCCGTTTCCAGAGCACTCGAACAGCATCAGAACCACATTTCTAGGCAGTCCAACATGCCCTGGAAGTCTTCGACATTGCCCTCGTCTGAGCTGCCCTGAGAAAACAGTCTGCTTAGAATTTATCAAAGACCTCGTTCCTGAAGTCACTCTATTCAAGGAGAAATACAGCATCTTAACATGCTGTGTCGCTCACAGGGCAAGAAACGTGAGAACTTGCCTCGAGGTAAGGCCATGAAATGCTATGCAGAAGCAGAGGCGTGTAGCAGTTTCCATGAGGCCGTAGTCGCTTATCTTCAGCATTTTAAAGCCAGTACGCTTTTCAGGACACCTAGGTGCCTCGCCTGGAAACCCTATTCCCTGCAAAAACACTGAGTACCCTCAGGCTCCCCTGGCCCTTCTAAGCACTATCCAGGGAAGGAGCTTTCCGACTCACAGTGTGTATGCCGAGTGTAGGGCAACACAGTGCACTCTTATTGGAACATCTTGATTTAGCCAGCATCGCACAGGTTCACGAGCACCGTTAAGCAAGTTCCAACAGGCCGTGGAAGTGGCTCTCATTCCCTAGTTTGAGCTGTACAGAGACAAACAGTAAGCTTCTCCTTCCATTCAGGACCTCCTACCTGAAGTCACCCTGCCTCCTGAAGAAAGACGACCTCGTTTCTATTGCAACTAAAGCACAGTTGTTCCTGTAGCAGGGCAGGCTTTTGAAGAGGCACGGGCCCAGAGGCATGGCTAGGGCTTTCCTTGGTGAGGCCGTTCACTACATTCAGGACACCCTGCCTCGAGAAGTTGATTCAGGGAAACAACCAGTGTGTACTCTGTGTCTCTTTTGCCTTGTTAGAAACCACAGAGATGTATGCTGCCTGTGCCCATGGAAATTGGGGCATGATGGGACTAGCCTTGCTTTCCATTTGGAAAGCTCCATTCTTGCTTTCGTGAAGCTCCCTGAAATTCTCTGCTGTTGACAGGCCCCTGGCCACTGTAGGCTTGGGTCTGGGAAGAAAATGAGTTTTCTCTGTCTACACACGGAGCTTCATTGGCCGCGGTGGGGCGCACCTTGCCATGCTCTAGAGCTAAAGGGAATCTCAACGTGAGTCCTTGCCTCGAGGAAAGGCCCTGAGTAGCCCTACAGAAAAGGAGGCATGCAGCTCTTTCCATTAGCTCTTAGTCGCTGTTCTGGTTTACTTTAAAGGAAGTACCCTTTTCAGGACTCCTAGGCCCCTCGGTTGAGCATCAATTTTGTTCCAAGATCTCTGAGTACCTCCACACCCCTGTAGGCCTGCTGAGCAACAACGAGGCCCATTGGTCCCTCGGAGGTCCTCTGTGTCTGCTGAGTCATGGGCAACACACTGCACTCTTTCTTGTGATATCTTGATTCACAGCACTCGCACAGGTTCAAGAGCAACGTTCAAGCAAGTTCCAACATGCCGTGGAAATCGCACTCAATCCCTAGTCTGAGCTGCACAGAGAAAAACACTAGGCTTCTCCTTCCAATCAGGACCTCCTACCTGAAGTCACCCTGCTTCCAGGAGAAAGACGGCTTGCTTTCCTTTTGCAAGTAAAGCACAGTTTTTCCTGTAGCACTGCAGGCTTTTGAAAAGGCAGGGGCCCAGAGGCCTGCCTAGGGCGTTCCTTGGTGAGGCCTCGGGCCCAGTGGCCTGGCTCGAGCGTTCCTTGGTGAGGCCGTTCTCTAGATGCAGAACACCCTTCCTCGAGAAGTTGATTCAGGTTAGCAACCAGTGTGTACTCGGTGTCTCTTTTGACTTGTTAAATCCACAGAGAGGTATGCTGCCTGTGTCCATGGAAATGGGGGCATGATGGGACTAGCCTTGCTTTCCGTTTGGAAACCTCCTTTCTTGCTGCCGTGAAGCTCCCTGAAATTCTCTGCTGTTGACAGGCCCCTGGCCACTGTAGGCTTGGGTCTGGGAAGAAAATGAGTTTTCTCTGTCTACACACGGAGCTATATAGGCCAGGGTGGGGCTCACCTTGCCATGCTCTAGAGCTAAAGGGAATCTCAACGTGAGTCCTTGCCTCGAGGTAAGGCCCTGAGTAGCCCTGCAGAAAGGGAGGCATGCAGCTCTTTCCATGAGCTCTTAGTGGAGGTCTGTTTTATTTTAAAGGAAGTACCCTTTTCAGGACTCCTACGGTCTTTGGGTGAGCATCATTTTTATTCCAAGATCACTGACTCCCTCCGCACCCCTGTGGGCCTGCTGAGCAGCATTGAGTCCCATACGTCCCACGGAGGCCCTCTGTGTCTGCAGAGTCTCGGGCAACACACTGTACGTTACTTCAGGAGAGCTCCGTTTCCAGAGCACTCGAACAGCATCAGAACCACATTTCTAGGCAGTCCAACATGCCCTGGAAGTCTTCGACATTGCCCTCGTCTGAGCTGCCCTGAGAAAACAGTCTGCTTAGAATTTACCAAAGACCTCGTTCCTGAAGTCACTCTATTCAAGGAGAAATACAGCATCTTAACATGCTGTGTCGCTCACAGGGCAAGAAACGTGAGAACTTGCCTCGAGGTAAGGCCATGAAATGCTATGCAGAAGCAGAGGCGTGTAGCAGTTTCCATGAGGCCGTAGTCGCTTATCTTCAGCATTTTAAAGCCAGTACGCTTTTCAGGACACCTAGGTGCCTCGCCTGGAAACCCTATTCCCTGCAAAAACACTGAGTACCCTCAGGCTCCCCTGGCCCTTCTAAGCACTATCCAGGGAAGGAGCTTTCCGACTCACAGTGTGTATGCCGAGTGTAGGGCAACACAGTGCACTCTTATTGGAACATCTTGATTTAGCCAGCATCGCACAGGTTCACGAGCACCGTTAAGCAAGTTCCAACAGGCCGTGGAAGTGGCTCTCATTCCCTAGTTTGAGCTGTACAGAGACAAACAGTAAGCTTCTCCTTCCATTCAGGACCTCCTACCTGAAGTCACCCTGCCTCCTGAAGAAAGACGACCTCGTTTCTATTGCAACTAAAGCACAGTTGTTCCTGTAGCAGGGCAGGCTTTTGAAGAGGCACGGGCCCAGAGGCATAGCTAGGGCTTTCCTTGGTGAGGCCGTTCACTACATTCAGGACACCCTGCCTCGAGAAGTTGATTCAGGGAAACAACCAGTGTGTACTCTGTGTCTCTTTTGCCTTGTTAGAAACCACAGAGATGTATGCTGCCTGTGCCCATGGAAATTGGGGCATGATGGGACTAGCCTTGCTTTCCATTTGGAAAGCTCCATTCTTGCTTTCGTGAAGCTCCCTGAAATTCTCTGCTGTTGACAGGCCCCTGGCCACTGTAGGCTTGGGTCTGGGAAGAAAATGAGTTTTCTCTGTCTACACACGGAGCTTCATTGGCCGCGGTGGGGCGCACCTTGCCATGCTCTAGAGCTAAAGGGAATCTCAACGTGAGTCCTTGCCTCGAGGAAAGGCCCTGAGTAGCCCTACAGAAAAGGAGGCATGCAGCTCTTTCCATTAGCTCTTAGTCGCTGTTCTGGTTTACTTTAAAGGAAGTACCCTTTTCAGGACTCCTAGGCCCCTCGGTTGAGCATCAATTTTGTTCCAAGATCTCTGAGTACCTCCACACCCCTGTAGGCCTGCTGAGCAACAACGAGGCCCATTGGTCCCTCGGAGGTCCTCTGTGTCTGCTGAGTCATGGGCAACACACTGCACTCTTTCTTGTGATATCTTGATTCACAGCACTCGCACAGGTTCAAGAGCAACGTTCAAGCAAGTTCCAACATGCCGTGGAAATCGCACTCAATCCCTAGTCTGAGCTGCACAGAGAAAAACACTAGGCTTCTCCTTCCAATCAGGACCTCCTACCTGAAGTCACCCTGCTTCCAGGAGAAAGACGGCTTGCTTTCCTTTTGCAAGTAAAGCACAGTTTTTCCTGTAGCACTGCAGGCTTTTGAAAAGGCAGGGGCCCAGAGGCCTGCCTAGGGCGTTCCTTGGTGAGGCCTCGGGCCCAGTGGCCTGGCTCGAGCGTTCCTTGGTGAGGCCGTTCTCTAGATGCAGAACACCCTTCCTCGAGAAGTTGATTCAGGTTAGCAACCAGTGTGTACTCGGTGTCTCTTTTGACTTGTTAAATCCACAGAGAGGTATGCTGCCTGTGTCCATGGAAATGGGGGCATGATGGGACTAGCCTTGCTTTCCGTTTGGAAACCTCCTTTCTTGCTGCCGTGAAGCTCCCTGAAATTCTCTGCTGTTGACAGGCCTCTGGCCACTGTAGGCATGGGTCTGGGAAGAAAATGAGTTTTCCCTGGGTACACACGGAGCTATATAGGCCAGGGTGGGGCTCACCTTGCCATGCTCTAGAGCTAAAGGGAATCTCAACGTGAGTCCTTGCCTCGAGGTAAGGCCCTGAGTAGCCCTGCAGAAAGGGAGGCATGCAGCTCTTTCCATGAGCTCTTAGTGGAGGTCTGTTTTATTTTAAAGGAAGTACCCTTTTCCGTGACCCCTACGCCCTCTGGGTGAGCATCATTTTTATTCCAAGATCACTGACTCCCTCCGCACCCCTGTGGGCCTGCTGAGCAGCATTGAGTCCCATACGTCCCACGGAGGCCCTCTGTGTCTGCAGAGTCTCGGGCAACACACTGTACGTTACTTCAGGAGAGCTCCGTTTCCAGAGCACTCGAACAGCATCAGAACCACATTTCTAGGCAGTCCAACATGCCCTGGAAGTCTTCGACATTGCCCTCGTCTGAGCTGCCCTGAGAAAACAGTCTGCTTAGAATTTATCAAAGACCTCGTTCCTGAAGTCACTCTATTCAAGGAGAAATACAGCATCTTAACATGCTGTGTCGCTCACAGGGCAAGAAACGTGAGAACTTGCCTCGAGGTAAGGCCATGAAATGCTATGCAGAAGCAGAGGCGTGTAGCAGTTTCCATGAGGCCGTAGTCGCTTATCTTCAGCATTTTAAAGCCAGTACGCTTTTCAGGACACCTAGGTGCCTCGCCTGGAAACCCTGTTCCCTGCAAAAACACTGAGTACCCTCAGGCTCCCCTGGCCCTTCTAAGCACTATCCAGGGAAGGAGCTTTCCGACTCACAGTGTGTATGCCGAGTGTAGGGCAACACAGTGCACTCTTATTGGAACATCTTGATTTAGCCAGCATCGCACAGGTTCACGAGCACCGTTAAGCAAGTTCCAACAGGCCGTGGAAGTGGCTCTCATTCCCTAGTTTGAGCTGTACAGAGACAAACAGTAAGCTTCTCCTTCCATTCAGGACCTCCTACCTGAAGTCACCCTGCCTCCTGAAGAAAGACGACCTCGTTTCTATTGCAACTAAAGCACAGTTGTTCCTGTAGCAGGGCAGGCTTTTGAAGAGGCACGGGCCCAGAGGCATAGCTAGGGCTTTCCTTGGTGAGGCCGTTCACTACATTCAGGACACCCTGCCTCGAGAAGTTGATTCAGGGAAACAACCAGTGTGTACTCTGTGTCTCTTTTGCCTTGTTAGAAACCACAGAGATGTATGCTGCCTGTGCCCATGGAAATTGGGGCATGATGGGACTAGCCTTGCTTTCCATTTGGAAAGCTCCATTCTTGCTTTCGTGAAGCTCCCTGAAATTCTCTGCTGTTGACAGGCCCCTGGCCACTGTAGGCTTGGGTCTGGGAAGAAAATGAGTTTTCTCTGTCTACACACGGAGCTTCATTGGCCGCGGTGGGGCGCACCTTGCCATGCTCTAGAGCTAAAGGGAATCTCAACGTGAGTCCTTGCCTCGAGGAAAGGCCCTGAGTAGCCCTACAGAAAAGGAGGCATGCAGCTCTTTCCATTAGCTCTTAGTCGCTGTTCTGGTTTACTTTAAAGGAAGTACCCTTTTCAGGACTCCTAGGCCCCTCGGTTGAGCATCAATTTTGTTCCAAGATCTCTGAGTACCTCCACACCCCTGTAGGCCTGCTGAGCAACAACGAGGCCCATTGGTCCCTCGGAGGTCCTCTGTGTCTGCTGAGTCATGGGCAACACACTGCACTCTTTCTTGTGATATCTTGATTCACAGCACTCGCACAGGTTCAAGAGCAACGTTCAAGCAAGTTCCAACATGCCGTGGAAATCGCACTCAATCCCTAGTCTGAGCTGCACAGAGAAAAACACTAGGCTTCTCCTTCCAATCAGGACCTCCTACCTGAAGTCACCCTGCTTCCAGGAGAAAGACGGCTTGCTTTCCTTTTGCAAGTAAAGCACAGTTTTTCCTGTAGCACTGCAGGCTTTTGAAAAGGCAGGGGCCCAGAGGCCTGCCTAGGGCGTTCCTTGGTGAGGCCTCGGGCCCAGTGGCCTGGCTCGAGCGTTCCTTGGTGAGGCCGTTCTCTAGATGCAGAACACCCTTCCTCGAGAAGTTGATTCAGGGAAGCAACCGGTGTGTACTCGGTGTCTCTTTTGACTTGTTAAATCCACAGAGAGGTATGCTGCCTGTGTCCATGGAAATGGGGGCATGATGGGACTAGCCTTGCTTTCCGTTTGGAAACCTCCTTTCTTGCTGCCGTGAAGCTCCCTGAAATTCTCTGCTGTTGACAGGCCTCTGGCCACTGTAGGCATGGGTCTGGGAAGAAAATGAGTTTTCCCTGGGTACACACGGAGCTATATAGGCCAGGGTGGGGCTCACCTTGCCATGCTCTAGAGCTAAAGGGAATCTCAACGTGAGTCCTTGCCTCGAGGTAAGGCCCTGAGTAGCCCTGCAGAAAGGGAGGCATGCAGCTCTTTCCATGAGCTCTTAGTGGAGGTCTGTTTTATTTTAAAGGAAGTACCCTTTTCAGGACTCCTACGGTCTTTGGGTGAGCATCATTTTTATTCCAAGATCACTGACTCCCTCCGCACCCCTGTGGGCCTGCTGAGCAGCATTGAGTCCCATACGTCCCACGGAGGCCCTCTGTGTCTGCAGAGTCTCGGGCAACACACTGTACGTTACTTCAGGAGAGCTCCGTTTCCAGAGCACTCGAACAGCATCAGAACCACATTTCTAGGCAGTCCAACATGCCCTGGAAGTCTTCGACATTGCCCTCGTCTGAGCTGCCCTGAGAAAACAGTCTGCTTAGAATTTACCAAAGACCTCGTTCCTGAAGTCACTCTATTCAAGGAGAAATACAGCATCTTAACATGCTGTGTCGCTCACAGGGCAAGAAACGTGAGAACTTGCCTCGAGGTAAGGCCATGAAATGCTATGCAGAAGCAGAGGCGTGTAGCAGTTTCCATGAGGCCGTAGTCGCTTATCTTCAGCATTTTAAAGCCAGTACGCTTTTCAGGACACCTAGGTGCCTCGCCTGGAAACCCTATTCCCTGCAAAAACACTGAGTACCCTCAGGCTCCCCTGGCCCTTCTAAGCACTATCCAGGGAAGGAGCTTTCCGACTCACAGTGTGTATGCCGAGTGTAGGGCAACACAGTGCACTCTTATTGGAACATCTTGATTTAGCCAGCATCGCACAGGTTCACGAGCACCGTTAAGCAAGTTCCAACAGGCCGTGGAAGTGGCTCTCATTCCCTAGTTTGAGCTGTACAGAGACAAACAGTAAGCTTCTCCTTCCATTCAGGACCTCCTACCTGAAGTCACCCTGCCTCCTGAAGAAAGACGACCTCGTTTCTATTGCAACTAAAGCACAGTTGTTCCTGTAGCAGGGCAGGCTTTTGAAGAGGCACGGGCCCAGAGGCATAGCTAGGGCTTTCCTTGGTGAGGCCGTTCACTACATTCAGGACACCCTGCCTCGAGAAGTTGATTCAGGGAAACAACCAGTGTGTACTCTGTGTCTCTTTTGCCTTGTTAGAAACCACAGAGATGTATGCTGCCTGTGCCCATGGAAATTGGGGCATGATGGGACTAGCCTTGCTTTCCATTTGGAAAGCTCCATTCTTGCTTTCGTGAAGCTCCCTGAAATTCTCTGCTGTTGACAGGCCCCTGGCCACTGTAGGCTTGGGTCTGGGAAGAAAATGAGTTTTCTCTGTCTACACACGGAGCTTCATTGGCCGCGGTGGGGCGCACCTTGCCATGCTCTAGAGCTAAAGGGAATCTCAACGTGAGTCCTTGCCTCGAGGAAAGGCCCTGAGTAGCCCTACAGAAAAGGAGGCATGCAGCTCTTTCCATTAGCTCTTAGTCGCTGTTCTGGTTTACTTTAAAGGAAGTACCCTTTTCAGGACTCCTAGGCCCCTCGGTTGAGCATCAATTTTGTTCCAAGATCTCTGAGTACCTCCACACCCCTGTAGGCCTGCTGAGCAACAACGAGGCCCATTGGTCCCTCGGAGGTCCTCTGTGTCTGCTGAGTCATGGGCAACACACTGCACTCTTTCTTGTGATATCTTGATTCACAGCACTCGCACAGGTTCAAGAGCAACGTTCAAGCAAGTTCCAACATGCCGTGGAAATCGCACTCAATCCCTAGTCTGAGCTGCACAGAGAAAAACACTAGGCTTCTCCTTCCAATCAGGACCTCCTACCTGAAGTCACCCTGCTTCCAGGAGAAAGACGGCTTGCTTTCCTTTTGCAAGTAAAGCACAGTTTTTCCTGTAGCACTGCAGGCTTTTGAAAAGGCAGGGGCCCAGAGGCCTGCCTAGGGCGTTCCTTGGTGAGGCCTCGGGCCCAGTGGCCTGGCTCGAGCGTTCCTTGGTGAGGCCGTTCTCTAGATGCAGAACACCCTTCCTCGAGAAGTTGATTCAGGTTAGCAACCGGTGTGTACTCGGTGTCTCTTTTGACTTGTTAAATCCACAGAGAGGTATGCTGCCTGTGTCCATGGAAATGGGGGCATGATGGGACTAGCCTTGCTTTCCGTTTGGAAACCTCCTTTCTTGCTGCCGTGAAGCTCCCTGAAATTCTCTGCTGTTGACAGGCCTCTGGCCACTGTAGGCATGGGTCTGGGAAGAAAATGAGTTTTCCCTGGGTACACACGGAGCTATATAGGCCAGGGTGGGGCTCACCTTGCCATGCTCTAGAGCTAAAGGGAATCTCAACGTGAGTCCTTGCCTCGAGGTAAGGCCCTGAGTAGCCCTGCAGAAAGGGAGGCATGCAGCTCTTTCCATGAGCTCTTAGTGGAGGTCTGTTTTATTTTAAAGGAAGTACCCTTTTCCGTGACCCCTACGCCCTCTGGGTGAGCATCATTTTTATTCCAAGATCACTGACTCCCTCCGCACCCCTGTGGGCCTGCTGAGCAGCATTGAGTCCCATACGTCCCACGGAGGCCCTCTGTGTCTGCAGAGTCTCGGGCAACACACTGTACGTTACTTCAGGAGAGCTCCGTTTCCAGAGCACTCGAACAGCATCAGAACCACATTTCTAGGCAGTCCAACATGCCCTGGAAGTCTTCGACATTGCCCTCGTCTGAGCTGCCCTGAGAAAACAGTCTGCTTAGAATTTATCAAAGACCTCGTTCCTGAAGTCACTCTATTCAAGGAGAAATACAGCATCTTAACATGCTGTGTCGCTCACAGGGCAAGAAACGTGAGAACTTGCCTCGAGGTAAGGCCATGAAATGCTATGCAGAAGCAGAGGCGTGTAGCAGTTTCCATGAGGCCGTAGTCGCTTATCTTCAGCATTTTAAAGCCAGTACGCTTTTCAGGACACCTAGGTGCCTCGCCTGGAAACCCTGTTCCCTGCAAAAACACTGAGTACCCTCAGGCTCCCCTGGCCCTTCTAAGCACTATCCAGGGAAGGAGCTTTCCGACTCACAGTGTGTATGCCGAGTGTAGGGCAACACAGTGCACTCTTATTGGAACATCTTGATTTAGCCAGCATCGCACAGGTTCACGAGCACCGTTAAGCAAGTTCCAACAGGCCGTGGAAGTGGCTCTCATTCCCTAGTTTGAGCTGTACAGAGACAAACAGTAAGCTTCTCCTTCCATTCAGGACCTCCTACCTGAAGTCACCCTGCCTCCTGAAGAAAGACGACCTCGTTTCTATTGCAACTAAAGCACAGTTGTTCCTGTAGCAGGGCAGGCTTTTGAAGAGGCACGGGCCCAGAGGCATAGCTAGGGCTTTCCTTGGTGAGGCCGTTCACTACATTCAGGACACCCTGCCTCGAGAAGTTGATTCAGGGAAACAACCAGTGTGTACTCTGTGTCTCTTTTGCCTTGTTAGAAACCACAGAGATGTATGCTGCCTGTGCCCATGGAAATTGGGGCATGATGGGACTAGCCTTGCTTTCCATTTGGAAAGCTCCATTCTTGCTTTCGTGAAGCTCCCTGAAATTCTCTGCTGTTGACAGGCCCCTGGCCACTGTAGGCTTGGGTCTGGGAAGAAAATGAGTTTTCTCTGTCTACACACGGAGCTTCATTGGCCGCGGTGGGGCGCACCTTGCCATGCTCTAGAGCTAAAGGGAATCTCAACGTGAGTCCTTGCCTCGAGGAAAGGCCCTGAGTAGCCCTACAGAAAAGGAGGCATGCAGCTCTTTCCATTAGCTCTTAGTCGCTGTTCTGGTTTACTTTAAAGGAAGTACCCTTTTCAGGACTCCTAGGCCCCTCGGTTGAGCATCAATTTTGTTCCAAGATCTCTGAGTACCTCCACACCCCTGTAGGCCTGCTGAGCAACAACGAGGCCCATTGGTCCCTCGGAGGTCCTCTGTGTCTGCTGAGTCATGGGCAACACACTGCACTCTTTCTTGTGATATCTTGATTCACAGCACTCGCACAGGTTCAAGAGCAACGTTCAAGCAAGTTCCAACATGCCGTGGAAATCGCACTCAATCCCTAGTCTGAGCTGCACAGAGAAAAACACTAGGCTTCTCCTTCCAATCAGGACCTCCTACCTGAAGTCACCCTGCTTCCAGGAGAAAGACGGCTTGCTTTCCTTTTGCAAGTAAAGCACAGTTTTTCCTGTAGCACTGCAGGCTTTTGAAAAGGCAGGGGCCCAGAGGCCTGCCTAGGGCGTTCCTTGGTGAGGCCTCGGGCCCAGTGGCCTGGCTCGAGCGTTCCTTGGTGAGGCCGTTCTCTAGATGCAGAACACCCTTCCTCGAGAAGTTGATTCAGGGAAGCAACCGGTGTGTACTCGGTGTCTCTTTTGACTTGTTAAATCCACAGAGAGGTATGCTGCCTGTGTCCATGGAAATGGGGGCATGATGGGACTAGCCTTGCTTTCCGTTTGGAAACCTCCTTTCTTGCTGCCGTGAAGCTCCCTGAAATTCTCTGCTGTTGACAGGCCTCTGGCCACTGTAGGCATGGGTCTGGGAAGAAAATGAGTTTTCCCTGGGTACACACGGAGCTATATAGGCCAGGGTGGGGCTCACCTTGCCATGCTCTAGAGCTAAAGGGAATCTCAACGTGAGTCCTTGCCTCGAGGTAAGGCCCTGAGTAGCCCTGCAGAAAGGGAGGCATGCAGCTCTTTCCATGAGCTCTTAGTGGAGGTCTGTTTTATTTTAAAGGAAGTACCCTTTTCAGGACTCCTACGGTCTTTGGGTGAGCATCATTTTTATTCCAAGATCACTGACTCCCTCCGCACCCCTGTGGGCCTGCTGAGCAGCATTGAGTCCCATACGTCCCACGGAGGCCCTCTGTGTCTGCAGAGTCTCGGGCAACACACTGTACGTTACTTCAGGAGAGCTCCGTTTCCAGAGCACTCGAACAGCATCAGAACCACATTTCTAGGCAGTCCAACATGCCCTGGAAGTCTTCGACATTGCCCTCGTCTGAGCTGCCCTGAGAAAACAGTCTGCTTAGAATTTACCAAAGACCTCGTTCCTGAAGTCACTCTATTCAAGGAGAAATACAGCATCTTAACATGCTGTGTCGCTCACAGGGCAAGAAACGTGAGAACTTGCCTCGAGGTAAGGCCATGAAATGCTATGCAGAAGCAGAGGCGTGTAGCAGTTTCCATGAGGCCGTAGTCGCTTATCTTCAGCATTTTAAAGCCAGTACGCTTTTCAGGACACCTAGGTGCCTCGCCTGGAAACCCTATTCCCTGCAAAAACACTGAGTACCCTCAGGCTCCCCTGGCCCTTCTAAGCACTATCCAGGGAAGGAGCTTTCCGACTCACAGTGTGTATGCCGAGTGTAGGGCAACACAGTGCACTCTTATTGGAACATCTTGATTTAGCCAGCATCGCACAGGTTCACGAGCACCGTTAAGCAAGTTCCAACAGGCCGTGGAAGTGGCTCTCATTCCCTAGTTTGAGCTGTACAGAGACAAACAGTAAGCTTCTCCTTCCATTCAGGACCTCCTACCTGAAGTCACCCTGCCTCCTGAAGAAAGACGACCTCGTTTCTATTGCAACTAAAGCACAGTTGTTCCTGTAGCAGGGCAGGCTTTTGAAGAGGCACGGGCCCAGAGGCATAGCTAGGGCTTTCCTTGGTGAGGCCGTTCACTACATTCAGGACACCCTGCCTCGAGAAGTTGATTCAGGGAAACAACCAGTGTGTACTCTGTGTCTCTTTTGCCTTGTTAGAAACCACAGAGATGTATGCTGCCTGTGCCCATGGAAATTGGGGCATGATGGGACTAGCCTTGCTTTCCATTTGGAAAGCTCCATTCTTGCTTTCGTGAAGCTCCCTGAAATTCTCTGCTGTTGACAGGCCCCTGGCCACTGTAGGCTTGGGTCTGGGAAGAAAATGAGTTTTCTCTGTCTACACACGGAGCTTCATTGGCCGCGGTGGGGCGCACCTTGCCATGCTCTAGAGCTAAAGGGAATCTCAACGTGAGTCCTTGCCTCGAGGAAAGGCCCTGAGTAGCCCTACAGAAAAGGAGGCATGCAGCTCTTTCCATTAGCTCTTAGTCGCTGTTCTGGTTTACTTTAAAGGAAGTACCCTTTTCAGGACTCCTAGGCCCCTCGGTTGAGCATCAATTTTGTTCCAAGATCTCTGAGTACCTCCACACCCCTGTAGGCCTGCTGAGCAACAACGAGGCCCATTGGTCCCTCGGAGGTCCTCTGTGTCTGCTGAGTCATGGGCAACACACTGCACTCTTTCTTGTGATATCTTGATTCACAGCACTCGCACAGGTTCAAGAGCAACGTTCAAGCAAGTTCCAACATGCCGTGGAAATCGCACTCAATCCCTAGTCTGAGCTGCACAGAGAAAAACAAGAGGCTTCTCCTTCCAATCAGGACCTCCTACCTGAAGTCACCCTGCTTCCAGGAGAAAGACGGCTTGCTTTCCTTTTGCAAGTAAAGCACAGTTTTTCCTGTAGCACTGCAGGCTTTTGAAAAGGCAGGGGCCCAGAGGCCTGCCTAGGGCGTTCCTTGGTGAGGCCTCGGGCCCAGTGGCCTGGCTCGAGCGTTCCTTGGTGAGGCCGTTCTCTAGATGCAGAACACCCTTCCTCGAGAAGTTGATTCAGGTTAGCAACCGGTGTGTACTCGGTGTCTCTTTTGACTTGTTAAATCCACAGAGAGGTATGCTGCCTGTGTCCATGGAAATGGGGGCATGATGGGACTAGCCTTGCTTTCCGTTTGGAAACCTCCTTTCTTGCTGCCGTGAAGCTCCCTGAAATTCTCTGCTGTTGACAGGCCTCTGGCCACTGTAGGCATGGGTCTGGGAAGAAAATGAGTTTTCCCTGGGTACACACGGAGCTATATAGGCCAGGGTGGGGCTCACCTTGCCATGCTCTAGAGCTAAAGGGAATCTCAACGTGAGTCCTTGCCTCGAGGTAAGGCCCTGAGTAGCCCTGCAGAAAGGGAGGCATGCAGCTCTTTCCATGAGCTCTTAGTGGAGGTCTGTTTTATTTTAAAGGAAGTACCCTTTTCAGGACTCCTACGGTCTTTGGGTGAGCATCATTTTTATTCCAAGATCACTGACTCCCTCCGCACCCCTGTGGGCCTGCTGAGCAGCATTGAGTCCCATACGTCCCACGGAGGCCCTCTGTGTCTGCAGAGTCTCGGGCAACACACTGTACGTTACTTCAGGAGAGCTCCGTTTCCAGAGCACTCGAACAGCATCAGAACCACATTTCTAGGCAGTCCAACATGCCCTGGAAGTCTTCGACATTGCCCTCGTCTGAGCTGCCCTGAGAAAACAGTCTGCTTAGAATTTATCAAAGACCTCGTTCCTGAAGTCACTCTATTCAAGGAGAAATACAGCATCTTAACATGCTGTGTCGCTCACAGGGCAAGAAACGTGAGAACTTGCCTCGAGGTAAGGCCATGAAATGCTATGCAGAAGCAGAGGCGTGTAGCAGTTTCCATGAGGCCGTAGTCGCTTATCTTCAGCATTTTAAAGCCAGTACGCTTTTCAGGACACCTAGGTGCCTCGCCTGGAAACCCTATTCCCTGCAAAAACACTGAGTACCCTCAGGCTCCCCTGGCCCTTCTAAGCACTATCCAGGGAAGGAGCTTTCCGACTCACAGTGTGTATGCCGAGTGTAGGGCAACACAGTGCACTCTTATTGGAACATCTTGATTTAGCCAGCATCGCACAGGTTCACGAGCACCGTTAAGCAAGTTCCAACAGGCCGTGGAAGTGGCTCTCATTCCCTAGTTTGAGCTGTACAGAGACAAACAGTAAGCTTCTCCTTCCATTCAGGACCTCCTACCTGAAGTCACCCTGCCTCCTGAAGAAAGACGACCTCGTTTCTATTGCAACTAAAGCACAGTTGTTCCTGTAGCAGGGCAGGCTTTTGAAGAGGCACGGGCCCAGAGGCATAGCTAGGGCTTTCCTTGGTGAGGCCGTTCACTACATTCAGGACACCCTGCCTCGAGAAGTTGATTCAGGGAAACAACCAGTGTGTACTCTGTGTCTCTTTTGCCTTGTTAGAAACCACAGAGATGTATGCTGCCTGTGCCCATGGAAATTGGGGCATGATGGGACTAGCCTTGCTTTCCATTTGGAAAGCTCCATTCTTGCTTTCGTGAAGCTCCCTGAAATTCTCTGCTGTTGACAGGCCCCTGGCCACTGTAGGCTTGGGTCTGGGAAGAAAATGAGTTTTCTCTGTCTACACACGGAGCTTCATTGGCCGCGGTGGGGCGCACCTTGCCATGCTCTAGAGCTAAAGGGAATCTCAACGTGAGTCCTTGCCTCGAGGAAAGGCCCTGAGTAGCCCTACAGAAAAGGAGGCATGCAGCTCTTTCCATTAGCTCTTAGTCGCTGTTCTGGTTTACTTTAAAGGAAGTACCCTTTTCAGGACTCCTAGGCCCCTCGGTTGAGCATCAATTTTGTTCCAAGATCTCTGAGTACCTCCACACCCCTGTAGGCCTGCTGAGCAACAACGAGGCCCATTGGTCCCTCGGAGGTCCTCTGTGTCTGCTGAGTCATGGGCAACACACTGCACTCTTTCTTGTGATATCTTGATTCACAGCACTCGCACAGGTTCAAGAGCAACGTTCAAGCAAGTTCCAACATGCCGTGGAAATCGCACTCAATCCCTAGTCTGAGCTGCACAGAGAAAAACAAGAGGCTTCTCCTTCCAATCAGGACCTCCTACCTGAAGTCACCCTGCTTCCAGGAGAAAGACGGCTTGCTTTCCTTTTGCAAGTAAAGCACAGTTTTTCCTGTAGCACTGCAGGCTTTTGAAAAGGCAGGGGCCCAGAGGCCTGCCTAGGGCGTTCCTTGGTGAGGCCTCGGGCCCAGTGGCCTGGCTCGAGCGTTCCTTGGTGAGGCCGTTCTCTAGATGCAGAACACCCTTCCTCGAGAAGTTGATTCAGGTTAGCAACCAGTGTGTACTCGGTGTCTCTTTTGACTTGTTAAATCCACAGAGAGGTATGCTGCCTGTGTCCATGGAAATGGGGGCATGATGGGACTAGCCTTGCTTTCCGTTTGGAAACCTCCTTTCTTGCTGCCGTGAAGCTCCCTGAAATTCTCTGCTGTTGACAGGCCTCTGGCCACTGTAGGCATGGGTCTGGGAAGAAAATGAGTTTTCCCTGGGTACACACGGAGCTATATAGGCCAGGGTGGGGCTCACCTTGCCATGCTCTAGAGCTAAAGGGAATCTCAACGTGAGTCCTTGCCTCGAGGTAAGGCCCTGAGTAGCCCTGCAGAAAGGGAGGCATGCAGCTCTTTCCATGAGCTCTTAGTGGAGGTCTGTTTTATTTTAAAGGAAGTACCCTTTTCAGGACTCCTACGGTCTTTGGGTGAGCATCATTTTTATTCCAAGATCACTGACTCCCTCCGCACCCCTGTGGGCCTGCTGAGCAGCATTGAGTCCCATACGTCCCACGGAGGCCCTCTGTGTCTGCAGAGTCTCGGGCAACACACTGTACGTTACTTCAGGAGAGCTCCGTTTCCAGAGCACTCGAACAGCATCAGAACCACATTTCTAGGCAGTCCAACATGCCCTGGAAGTCTTCGACATTGCCCTCGTCTGAGCTGCCCTGAGAAAACAGTCTGCTTAGAATTTATCAAAGACCTCGTTCCTGAAGTCACTCTATTCAAGGAGAAATACAGCATCTTAACATGCTGTGTCGCTCACAGGGCAAGAAACGTGAGAACTTGCCTCGAGGTAAGGCCATGAAATGCTATGCAGAAGCAGAGGCGTGTAGCAGTTTCCATGAGGCCGTAGTCGCTTATCTTCAGCATTTTAAAGCCAGTACGCTTTTCAGGACACCTAGGTGCCTCGCCTGGAAACCCTATTCCCTGCAAAAACACTGAGTACCCTCAGGCTCCCCTGGCCCTTCTAAGCACTATCCAGGGAAGGAGCTTTCCGACTCACAGTGTGTATGCCGAGTGTAGGGCAACACAGTGCACTCTTATTGGAACATCTTGATTTAGCCAGCATCGCACAGGTTCACGAGCACCGTTAAGCAAGTTCCAACAGGCCGTGGAAGTGGCTCTCATTCCCTAGTTTGAGCTGTACAGAGACAAACAGTAAGCTTCTCCTTCCATTCAGGACCTCCTACCTGAAGTCACCCTGCCTCCTGAAGAAAGACGACCTCGTTTCTATTGCAACTAAAGCACAGTTGTTCCTGTAGCAGGGCAGGCTTTTGAAGAGGCACGGGCCCAGAGGCATAGCTAGGGCTTTCCTTGGTGAGGCCGTTCACTACATTCAGGACACCCTGCCTCGAGAAGTTGATTCAGGGAAACAACCAGTGTGTACTCTGTGTCTCTTTTGCCTTGTTAGAAACCACAGAGATGTATGCTGCCTGTGCCCATGGAAATTGGGGCATGATGGGACTAGCCTTGCTTTCCATTTGGAAAGCTCCATTCTTGCTTTCGTGAAGCTCCCTGAAATTCTCTGCTGTTGACAGGCCCCTGGCCACTGTAGGCTTGGGTCTGGGAAGAAAATGAGTTTTCTCTGTCTACACACGGAGCTTCATTGGCCGCGGTGGGGCGCACCTTGCCATGCTCTAGAGCTAAAGGGAATCTCAACGTGAGTCCTTGCCTCGAGGAAAGGCCCTGAGTAGCCCTACAGAAAAGGAGGCATGCAGCTCTTTCCATTAGCTCTTAGTCGCTGTTCTGGTTTACTTTAAAGGAAGTACCCTTTTCAGGACTCCTAGGCCCCTCGGTTGAGCATCAATTTTGTTCCAAGATCTCTGAGTACCTCCACACCCCTGTAGGCCTGCTGAGCAACAACGAGGCCCATTGGTCCCTCGGAGGTCCTCTGTGTCTGCTGAGTCATGGGCAACACACTGCACTCTTTCTTGTGATATCTTGATTCACAGCACTCGCACAGGTTCAAGAGCAACGTTCAAGCAAGTTCCAACATGCCGTGGAAATCGCACTCAATCCCTAGTCTGAGCTGCACAGAGAAAAACAAGAGGCTTCTCCTTCCAATCAGGACCTCCTACCTGAAGTCACCCTGCTTCCAGGAGAAAGACGGCTTGCTTTCCTTTTGCAAGTAAAGCACAGTTTTTCCTGTAGCACTGCAGGCTTTTGAAAAGGCAGGGGCCCAGAGGCCTGCCTAGGGCGTTCCTTGGTGAGGCCTCGGGCCCAGTGGCCTGGCTCGAGCGTTCCTTGGTGAGGCCGTTCTCTAGATGCAGAACACCCTTCCTCGAGAAGTTGATTCAGGTTAGCAACCAGTGTGTACTCGGTGTCTCTTTTGACTTGTTAAATCCACAGAGAGGTATGCTGCCTGTGTCCATGGAAATGGGGGCATGATGGGACTAGCCTTGCTTTCCGTTTGGAAACCTCCTTTCTTGCTGCCGTGAAGCTCCCTGAAATTCTCTGCTGTTGACAGGCCTCTGGCCACTGTAGGCATGGGTCTGGGAAGAAAATGAGTTTTCCCTGGGTACACACGGAGCTATATAGGCCAGGGTGGGGCTCACCTTGCCATGCTCTAGAGCTAAAGGGAATCTCAACGTGAGTCCTTGCCTCGAGGTAAGGCCCTGAGTAGCCCTGCAGAAAGGGAGGCATGCAGCTCTTTCCATGAGCTCTTAGTGGAGGTCTGTTTTATTTTAAAGGAAGTACCCTTTTCAGGACTCCTACGGTCTTTGGGTGAGCATCATTTTTATTCCAAGATCACTGACTCCCTCCGCACCCCTGTGGGCCTGCTGAGCAGCATTGAGTCCCATACGTCCCACGGAGGCCCTCTGTGTCTGCAGAGTCTCGGGCAACACACTGTACGTTACTTCAGGAGAGCTCCGTTTCCAGAGCACTCGAACAGCATCAGAACCACATTTCTAGGCAGTCCAACATGCCCTGGAAGTCTTCGACATTGCCCTCGTCTGAGCTGCCCTGAGAAAACAGTCTGCTTAGAATTTACCAAAGACCTCGTTCCTGAAGTCACTCTATTCAAGGAGAAATACAGCATCTTAACATGCTGTGTCGCTCACAGGGCAAGAAACGTGAGAACTTGCCTCGAGGTAAGGCCATGAAATGCTATGCAGAAGCAGAGGCGTGTAGCAGTTTCCATGAGGCCGTAGTCGCTTATCTTCAGCATTTTAAAGCCAGTACGCTTTTCAGGACACCTAGGTGCCTCGCCTGGAAACCCTATTCCCTGCAAAAACACTGAGTACCCTCAGGCTCCCCTGGCCCTTCTAAGCACTATCCAGGGAAGGAGCTTTCCGACTCACAGTGTGTATGCCGAGTGTAGGGCAACACAGTGCACTCTTATTGGAACATCTTGATTTAGCCAGCATCGCACAGGTTCACGAGCACCGTTAAGCAAGTTCCAACAGGCCGTGGAAGTCGCTCTCATTCCCTAGTTTGAGCTGTACAGAGACAAACAGTAAGCTTCTCCTTCCATTCAGGACCTCCTACCTGAAGTCACCCTGCCTCCTGAAGAAAGACGACCTCGTTTCTATTGCAACTAAAGCACAGTTGTTCCTGTAGCAGGGCAGGCTTTTGAAGAGGCACGGGCCCAGAGGCATAGCTAGGGCTTTCCTTGGTGAGGCCGTTCACTACATTCAGGACACCCTGCCTCGAGAAGTTGATTCAGGGAAACAACCAGTGTGTACTCTGTGTCTCTTTTGCCTTGTTAGAAACCACAGAGATGTATGCTGCCTGTGCCCATGGAAATTGGGGCATGATGGGACTAGCCTTGCTTTCCATTTGGAAAGCTCCATTCTTGCTTTCGTGAAGCTCCCTGAAATTCTCTGCTGTTGACAGGCCCCTGGCCACTGTAGGCTTGGGTCTGGGAAGAAAATGAGTTTTCTCTGTCTACACACGGAGCTTCATTGGCCGCGGTGGGGCGCACCTTGCCATGCTCTAGAGCTAAAGGGAATCTCAACGTGAGTCCTTGCCTCGAGGAAAGGCCCTGAGTAGCCCTACAGAAAAGGAGGCATGCAGCTCTTTCCATTAGCTCTTAGTCGCTGTTCTGGTTTACTTTAAAGGAAGTACCCTTTTCAGGACTCCTAGGCCCCTCGGTTGAGCATCAATTTTGTTCCAAGATCTCTGAGTACCTCCACACCCCTGTAGGCCTGCTGAGCAACAACGAGGCCCATTGGTCCCTCGGAGGTCCTCTGTGTCTGCTGAGTCATGGGCAACACACTGCACTCTTTCTTGTGATATCTTGATTCACAGCACTCGCACAGGTTCAAGAGCAACGTTCAAGCAAGTTCCAACATGCCGTGGAAATCGCACTCAATCCCTAGTCTGAGCTGCACAGAGAAAAACACTAGGCTTCTCCTTCCAATCAGGACCTCCTACCTGAAGTCACCCTGCTTCCAGGAGAAAGACGGCTTGCTTTCCTTTTGCAAGTAAAGCACAGTTTTTCCTGTAGCACTGCAGGCTTTTGAAAAGGCAGGGGCCCAGAGGCCTGCCTAGGGCGTTCCTTGGTGAGGCCTCGGGCCCAGTGGCCTGGCTCGAGCGTTCCTTGGTGAGGCCGTTCTCTAGATGCAGAACACCCTTCCTCGAGAAGTTGATTCAGGTTAGCAACCAGTGTGTACTCGGTGTCTCTTTTGACTTGTTAAATCCACAGAGAGGTATGCTGCCTGTGTCCATGGAAATGGGGGCATGATGGGACTAGCCTTGCTTTCCGTTTGGAAACCTCCTTTCTTGCTGCCGTGAAGCTCCCTGAAATTCTCTGCTGTTGACAGGCCTCTGGCCACTGTAGGCATGGGTCTGGGAAGAAAATGAGTTTTCCCTGGGTACACACGGAGCTATATAGGCCAGGGTGGGGCTCACCTTGCCATGCTCTAGAGCTAAAGGGAATCTCAACGTGAGTCCTTGCCTCGAGGTAAGGCCCTGAGTAGCCCTGCAGAAAGGGAGGCATGCAGCTCTTTCCATGAGCTCTTAGTGGAGGTCTGTTTTATTTTAAAGGAAGTACCCTTTTCAGGACTCCTACGGTCTTTGGGTGAGCATCATTTTTATTCCAAGATCACTGACTCCCTCCGCACCCCTGTGGGCCTGCTGAGCAGCATTGAGTCCCATACGTCCCACGGAGGCCCTCTGTGTCTGCAGAGTCTCGGGCAACACACTGTACGTTACTTCAGGAGAGCTCCGTTTCCAGAGCACTCGAACAGCATCAGAACCACATTTCTAGGCAGTCCAACATGCCCTGGAAGTCTTCGACATTGCCCTCGTCTGAGCTGCCCTGAGAAAACAGTCTGCTTAGAATTTATCAAAGACCTCGTTCCTGAAGTCACTCTATTCAAGGAGAAATACAGCATCTTAACATGCTGTGTCGCTCACAGGGCAAGAAACGTGAGAACTTGCCTCGAGGTAAGGCCATGAAATGCTATGCAGAAGCAGAGGCGTGTAGCAGTTTCCATGAGGCCGTAGTCGCTTATCTTCAGCATTTTAAAGCCAGTACGCTTTTCAGGACACCTAGGTGCCTCGCCTGGAAACCCTATTCCCTGCAAAAACACTGAGTACCCTCAGGCTCCCCTGGCCCTTCTAAGCACTATCCAGGGAAGGAGCTTTCCGACTCACAGTGTGTATGCCGAGTGTAGGGCAACACAGTGCACTCTTATTGGAACATCTTGATTTAGCCAGCATCGCACAGGTTCACGAGCACCGTTAAGCAAGTTCCAACAGGCCGTGGAAGTCGCTCTCATTCCCTAGTTTGAGCTGTACAGAGACAAACAGTAAGCTTCTCCTTCCATTCAGGACCTCCTACCTGAAGTCACCCTGCCTCCTGAAGAAAGACGACCTCGTTTCTATTGCAACTAAAGCACAGTTGTTCCTGTAGCAGGGCAGGCTTTTGAAGAGGCACGGGCCCAGAGGCATAGCTAGGGCTTTCCTTGGTGAGGCCGTTCACTACATTCAGGACACCCTGCCTCGAGAAGTTGATTCAGGGAAACAACCAGTGTGTACTCTGTGTCTCTTTTGCCTTGTTAGAAACCACAGAGATGTATGCTGCCTGTGCCCATGGAAATTGGGGCATGATGGGACTAGCCTTGCTTTCCATTTGGAAAGCTCCATTCTTGCTTTCGTGAAGCTCCCTGAAATTCTCTGCTGTTGACAGGCCCCTGGCCACTGTAGGCTTGGGTCTGGGAAGAAAATGAGTTTTCTCTGTCTACACACGGAGCTTCATTGGCCGCGGTGGGGCGCACCTTGCCATGCTCTAGAGCTAAAGGGAATCTCAACGTGAGTCCTTGCCTCGAGGAAAGGCCCTGAGTAGCCCTACAGAAAAGGAGGCATGCAGCTCTTTCCATTAGCTCTTAGTCGCTGTTCTGGTTTACTTTAAAGGAAGTACCCTTTTCAGGACTCCTAGGCCCCTCGGTTGAGCATCAATTTTGTTCCAAGATCTCTGAGTACCTCCACACCCCTGTAGGCCTGCTGAGCAACAACGAGGCCCATTGGTCCCTCGGAGGTCCTCTGTGTCTGCTGAGTCATGGGCAACACACTGCACTCTTTCTTGTGATATCTTGATTCACAGCACTCGCACAGGTTCAAGAGCAACGTTCAAGCAAGTTCCAACATGCCGTGGAAATCGCACTCAATCCCTAGTCTGAGCTGCACAGAGAAAAACAAGAGGCTTCTCCTTCCAATCAGGACCTCCTACCTGAAGTCACCCTGCTTCCAGGAGAAAGACGGCTTGCTTTCCTTTTGCAAGTAAAGCACAGTTTTTCCTGTAGCACTGCAGGCTTTTGAAAAGGCAGGGGCCCAGAGGCCTGCCTAGGGCGTTCCTTGGTGAGGCCTCGGGCCCAGTGGCCTGGCTCGAGCGTTCCTTGGTGAGGCCGTTCTCTAGATGCAGAACACCCTTCCTCGAGAAGTTGATTCAGGTTAGCAACCAGTGTGTACTCGGTGTCTCTTTTGACTTGTTAAATCCACAGAGAGGTATGCTGCCTGTGTCCATGGAAATGGGGGCATGATGGGACTAGCCTTGCTTTCCGTTTGGAAACCTCCTTTCTTGCTGCCGTGAAGCTCCCTGAAATTCTCTGCTGTTGACAGGCCTCTGGCCACTGTAGGCATGGGTCTGGGAAGAAAATGAGTTTTCCCTGGGTACACACGGAGCTATATAGGCCAGGGTGGGGCTCACCTTGCCATGCTCTAGAGCTAAAGGGAATCTCAACGTGAGTCCTTGCCTCGAGGTAAGGCCCTGAGTAGCCCTGCAGAAAGGGAGGCATGCAGCTCTTTCCATGAGCTCTTAGTGGAGGTCTGTTTTATTTTAAAGGAAGTACCCTTTTCAGGACTCCTACGGTCTTTGGGTGAGCATCATTTTTATTCCAAGATCACTGACTCCCTCCGCACCCCTGTGGGCCTGCTGAGCAGCATTGAGTCCCATACGTCCCACGGAGGCCCTCTGTGTCTGCAGAGTCTCGGGCAACACACTGTACGTTACTTCAGGAGAGCTCCGTTTCCAGAGCACTCGAACAGCATCAGAACCACATTTCTAGGCAGTCCAACATGCCCTGGAAGTCTTCGACATTGCCCTCGTCTGAGCTGCCCTGAGAAAACAGTCTGCTTAGAATTTACCAAAGACCTCGTTCCTGAAGTCACTCTATTCAAGGAGAAATACAGCATCTTAACATGCTGTGTCGCTCACAGGGCAAGAAACGTGAGAACTTGCCTCGAGGTAAGGCCATGAAATGCTATGCAGAAGCAGAGGCGTGTAGCAGTTTCCATGAGGCCGTAGTCGCTTATCTTCAGCATTTTAAAGCCAGTACGCTTTTCAGGACACCTAGGTGCCTCGCCTGGAAACCCTATTCCCTGCAAAAACACTGAGTACCCTCAGGCTCCCCTGGCCCTTCTAAGCACTATCCAGGGAAGGAGCTTTCCGACTCACAGTGTGTATGCCGAGTGTAGGGCAACACAGTGCACTCTTATTGGAACATCTTGATTTAGCCAGCATCGCACAGGTTCACGAGCACCGTTAAGCAAGTTCCAACAGGCCGTGGAAGTGGCTCTCATTCCCTAGTTTGAGCTGTACAGAGACAAACAGTAAGCTTCTCCTTCCATTCAGGACCTCCTACCTGAAGTCACCCTGCCTCCTGAAGAAAGACGACCTCGTTTCTATTGCAACTAAAGCACAGTTGTTCCTGTAGCAGGGCAGGCTTTTGAAGAGGCACGGGCCCAGAGGCATAGCTAGGGCTTTCCTTGGTGAGGCCGTTCACTACATTCAGGACACCCTGCCTCGAGAAGTTGATTCAGGGAAACAACCAGTGTGTACTCTGTGTCTCTTTTGCCTTGTTAGAAACCACAGAGATGTATGCTGCCTGTGCCCATGGAAATTGGGGCATGATGGGACTAGCCTTGCTTTCCATTTGGAAAGCTCCATTCTTGCTTTCGTGAAGCTCCCTGAAATTCTCTGCTGTTGACAGGCCCCTGGCCACTGTAGGCTTGGGTCTGGGAAGAAAATGAGTTTTCTCTGTCTACACACGGAGCTTCATTGGCCGCGGTGGGGCGCACCTTGCCATGCTCTAGAGCTAAAGGGAATCTCAACGTGAGTCCTTGCCTCGAGGAAAGGCCCTGAGTAGCCCTACAGAAAAGGAGGCATGCAGCTCTTTCCATTAGCTCTTAGTCGCTGTTCTGGTTTACTTTAAAGGAAGTACCCTTTTCAGGACTCCTAGGCCCCTCGGTTGAGCATCAATTTTGTTCCAAGATCTCTGAGTACCTCCACACCCCTGTAGGCCTGCTGAGCAACAACGAGGCCCATTGGTCCCTCGGAGGTCCTCTGTGTCTGCTGAGTCATGGGCAACACACTGCACTCTTTCTTGTGATATCTTGATTCACAGCACTCGCACAGGTTCAAGAGCAACGTTCAAGCAAGTTCCAACATGCCGTGGAAATCGCACTCAATCCCTAGTCTGAGCTGCACAGAGAAAAACACTAGGCTTCTCCTTCCAATCAGGACCTCCTACCTGAAGTCACCCTGCTTCCAGGAGAAAGACGGCTTGCTTTCCTTTTGCAAGTAAAGCACAGTTTTTCCTGTAGCACTGCAGGCTTTTGAAAAGGCAGGGGCCCAGAGGCCTGCCTAGGGCGTTCCTTGGTGAGGCCTCGGGCCCAGTGGCCTGGCTCGAGCGTTCCTTGGTGAGGCCGTTCTCTAGATGCAGAACACCCTTCCTCGAGAAGTTGATTCAGGTTAGCAACCGGTGTGTACTCGGTGTCTCTTTTGACTTGTTAAATCCACAGAGAGGTATGCTGCCTGTGTCCATGGAAATGGGGGCATGATGGGACTAGCCTTGCTTTCCGTTTGGAAACCTCCTTTCTTGCTGCCGTGAAGCTCCCTGAAATTCTCTGCTGTTGACAGGCCTCTGGCCACTGTAGGCATGGGTCTGGGAAGAAAATGAGTTTTCCCTGGGTACACACGGAGCTATATAGGCCAGGGTGGGGCTCACCTTGCCATGCTCTAGAGCTAAAGGGAATCTCAACGTGAGTCCTTGCCTCGAGGTAAGGCCCTGAGTAGCCCTGCAGAAAGGGAGGCATGCAGCTCTTTCCATGAGCTCTTAGTGGAGGTCTGTTTTATTTTAAAGGAAGTACCCTTTTCAGGACTCCTACGGTCTTTGGGTGAGCATCATTTTTATTCCAAGATCACTGACTCCCTCCGCACCCCTGTGGGCCTGCTGAGCAGCATTGAGTCCCATACGTCCCACGGAGGCCCTCTGTGTCTGCAGAGTCTCGGGCAACACACTGTACGTTACTTCAGGAGAGCTCCGTTTCCAGAGCACTCGAACAGCATCAGAACCACATTTCTAGGCAGTCCAACATGCCCTGGAAGTCTTCGACATTGCCCTCGTCTGAGCTGCCCTGAGAAAACAGTCTGCTTAGAATTTACCAAAGACCTCGTTCCTGAAGTCACTCTATTCAAGGAGAAATACAGCATCTTAACATGCTGTGTCGCTCACAGGGCAAGAAACGTGAGAACTTGCCTCGAGGTAAGGCCATGAAATGCTATGCAGAAGCAGAGGCGTGTAGCAGTTTCCATGAGGCCGTAGTCGCTTATCTTCAGCATTTTAAAGCCAGTACGCTTTTCAGGACACCTAGGTGCCTCGCCTGGAAACCCTGTTCCCTGCAAAAACACTGAGTACCCTCAGGCTCCCCTGGCCCTTCTAAGCACTATCCAGGGAAGGAGCTTTCCGACTCACAGTGTGTATGCCGAGTGTAGGGCAACACAGTGCACTCTTATTGGAACATCTTGATTTAGCCAGCATCGCACAGGTTCACGAGCACCGTTAAGCAAGTTCCAACAGGCCGTGGAAGTGGCTCTCATTCCCTAGTTTGAGCTGTACAGAGACAAACAGTAAGCTTCTCCTTCCATTCAGGACCTCCTACCTGAAGTCACCCTGCCTCCTGAAGAAAGACGACCTCGTTTCTATTGCAACTAAAGCACAGTTGTTCCTGTAGCAGGGCAGGCTTTTGAAGAGGCACGGGCCCAGAGGCATAGCTAGGGCTTTCCTTGGTGAGGCCGTTCACTACATTCAGGACACCCTGCCTCGAGAAGTTGATTCAGGGAAACAACCAGTGTGTACTCTGTGTCTCTTTTGCCTTGTTAGAAACCACAGAGATGTATGCTGCCTGTGCCCATGGAAATTGGGGCATGATGGGACTAGCCTTGCTTTCCATTTGGAAAGCTCCATTCTTGCTTTCGTGAAGCTCCCTGAAATTCTCTGCTGTTGACAGGCCCCTGGCCACTGTAGGCTTGGGTCTGGGAAGAAAATGAGTTTTCTCTGTCTACACACGGAGCTTCATTGGCCGCGGTGGGGCGCACCTTGCCATGCTCTAGAGCTAAAGGGAATCTCAACGTGAGTCCTTGCCTCGAGGAAAGGCCCTGAGTAGCCCTACAGAAAAGGAGGCATGCAGCTCTTTCCATTAGCTCTTAGTCGCTGTTCTGGTTTACTTTAAAGGAAGTACCCTTTTCAGGACTCCTAGGCCCCTCGGTTGAGCATCAATTTTGTTCCAAGATCTCTGAGTACCTCCACACCCCTGTAGGCCTGCTGAGCAACAACGAGGCCCATTGGTCCCTCGGAGGTCCTCTGTGTCTGCTGAGTCATGGGCAACACACTGCACTCTTTCTTGTGATATCTTGATTCACAGCACTCGCACAGGTTCAAGAGCAACGTTCAAGCAAGTTCCAACATGCCGTGGAAATCGCACTCAATCCCTAGTCTGAGCTGCACAGAGAAAAACACTAGGCTTCTCCTTCCAATCAGGACCTCCTACCTGAAGTCACCCTGCTTCCAGGAGAAAGACGGCTTGCTTTCCTTTTGCAAGTAAAGCACAGTTTTTCCTGTAGCACTGCAGGCTTTTGAAAAGGCAGGGGCCCAGAGGCCTGCCTAGGGCGTTCCTTGGTGAGGCCTCGGGCCCAGTGGCCTGGCTCGAGCGTTCCTTGGTGAGGCCGTTCTCTAGATGCAGAACACCCTTCCTCGAGAAGTTGATTCAGGTTAGCAACCGGTGTGTACTCGGTGTCTCTTTTGACTTGTTAAATCCACAGAGAGGTATGCTGCCTGTGTCCATGGAAATGGGGGCATGATGGGACTAGCCTTGCTTTCCGTTTGGAAACCTCCTTTCTTGCTGCCGTGAAGCTCCCTGAAATTCTCTGCTGTTGACAGGCCTCTGGCCACTGTAGGCATGGGTCTGGGAAGAAAATGAGTTTTCCCTGGGTACACACGGAGCTATATAGGCCAGGGTGGGGCTCACCTTGCCATGCTCTAGAGCTAAAGGGAATCTCAACGTGAGTCCTTGCCTCGAGGTAAGGCCCTGAGTAGCCCTGCAGAAAGGGAGGCATGCAGCTCTTTCCATGAGCTCTTAGTGGAGGTCTGTTTTATTTTAAAGGAAGTACCCTTTTCAGGACTCCTACGGTCTTTGGGTGAGCATCATTTTTATTCCAAGATCACTGACTCCCTCCGCACCCCTGTGGGCCTGCTGAGCAGCATTGAGTCCCATACGTCCCACGGAGGCCCTCTGTGTCTGCAGAGTCTCGGGCAACACACTGTACGTTACTTCAGGAGAGCTCCGTTTCCAGAGCACTCGAACAGCATCAGAACCACATTTCTAGGCAGTCCAACATGCCCTGGAAGTCTTCGACATTGCCCTCGTCTGAGCTGCCCTGAGAAAACAGTCTGCTTAGAATTTACCAAAGACCTCGTTCCTGAAGTCACTCTATTCAAGGAGAAATACAGCATCTTAACATGCTGTGTCGCTCACAGGGCAAGAAACGTGAGAACTTGCCTCGAGGTAAGGCCATGAAATGCTATGCAGAAGCAGAGGCGTGTAGCAGTTTCCATGAGGCCGTAGTCGCTTATCTTCAGCATTTTAAAGCCAGTACGCTTTTCAGGACACCTAGGTGCCTCGCCTGGAAACCCTATTCCCTGCAAAAACACTGAGTACCCTCAGGCTCCCCTGGCCCTTCTAAGCACTATCCAGGGAAGGAGCTTTCCGACTCACAGTGTGTATGCCGAGTGTAGGGCAACACAGTGCACTCTTATTGGAACATCTTGATTTAGCCAGCATCGCACAGGTTCACGAGCACCGTTAAGCAAGTTCCAACAGGCCGTGGAAGTGGCTCTCATTCCCTAGTTTGAGCTGTACAGAGACAAACAGTAAGCTTCTCCTTCCATTCAGGACCTCCTACCTGAAGTCACCCTGCCTCCTGAAGAAAGACGACCTCGTTTCTATTGCAACTAAAGCACAGTTGTTCCTGTAGCAGGGCAGGCTTTTGAAGAGGCACGGGCCCAGAGGCATAGCTAGGGCTTTCCTTGGTGAGGCCGTTCACTACATTCAGGACACCCTGCCTCGAGAAGTTGATTCAGGGAAACAACCAGTGTGTACTCTGTGTCTCTTTTGCCTTGTTAGAAACCACAGAGATGTATGCTGCCTGTGCCCATGGAAATTGGGGCATGATGGGACTAGCCTTGCTTTCCATTTGGAAAGCTCCATTCTTGCTTTCGTGAAGCTCCCTGAAATTCTCTGCTGTTGACAGGCCCCTGGCCACTGTAGGCTTGGGTCTGGGAAGAAAATGAGTTTTCTCTGTCTACACACGGAGCTTCATTGGCCGCGGTGGGGCGCACCTTGCCATGCTCTAGAGCTAAAGGGAATCTCAACGTGAGTCCTTGCCTCGAGGAAAGGCCCTGAGTAGCCCTACAGAAAAGGAGGCATGCAGCTCTTTCCATTAGCTCTTAGTCGCTGTTCTGGTTTACTTTAAAGGAAGTACCCTTTTCAGGACTCCTAGGCCCCTCGGTTGAGCATCAATTTTGTTCCAAGATCTCTGAGTACCTCCACACCCCTGTAGGCCTGCTGAGCAACAACGAGGCCCATTGGTCCCTCGGAGGTCCTCTGTGTCTGCTGAGTCATGGGCAACACACTGCACTCTTTCTTGTGATATCTTGATTCACAGCACTCGCACAGGTTCAAGAGCAACGTTCAAGCAAGTTCCAACATGCCGTGGAAATCGCACTCAATCCCTAGTCTGAGCTGCACAGAGAAAAACAAGAGGCTTCTCCTTCCAATCAGGACCTCCTACCTGAAGTCACCCTGCTTCCAGGAGAAAGACGGCTTGCTTTCCTTTTGCAAGTAAAGCACAGTTTTTCCTGTAGCACTGCAGGCTTTTGAAAAGGCAGGGGCCCAGAGGCCTGCCTAGGGCGTTCCTTGGTGAGGCCTCGGGCCCAGTGGCCTGGCTCGAGCGTTCCTTGGTGAGGCCGTTCTCTAGATGCAGAACACCCTTCCTCGAGAAGTTGATTCAGGTTAGCAACCGGTGTGTACTCGGTGTCTCTTTTGACTTGTTAAATCCACAGAGAGGTATGCTGCCTGTGTCCATGGAAATGGGGGCATGATGGGACTAGCCTTGCTTTCCGTTTGGAAACCTCCTTTCTTGCTGCCGTGAAGCTCCCTGAAATTCTCTGCTGTTGACAGGCCTCTGGCCACTGTAGGCATGGGTCTGGGAAGAAAATGAGTTTTCCCTGGGTACACACGGAGCTATATAGGCCAGGGTGGGGCTCACCTTGCCATGCTCTAGAGCTAAAGGGAATCTCAACGTGAGTCCTTGCCTCGAGGTAAGGCCCTGAGTAGCCCTGCAGAAAGGGAGGCATGCAGCTCTTTCCATGAGCTCTTAGTGGAGGTCTGTTTTATTTTAAAGGAAGTACCCTTTTCAGGACTCCTACGGTCTTTGGGTGAGCATCATTTTTATTCCAAGATCACTGACTCCCTCCGCACCCCTGTGGGCCTGCTGAGCAGCATTGAGTCCCATACGTCCCACGGAGGCCCTCTGTGTCTGCAGAGTCTCGGGCAACACACTGTACGTTACTTCAGGAGAGCTCCGTTTCCAGAGCACTCGAACAGCATCAGAACCACATTTCTAGGCAGTCCAACATGCCCTGGAAGTCTTCGACATTGCCCTCGTCTGAGCTGCCCTGAGAAAACAGTCTGCTTAGAATTTACCAAAGACCTCGTTCCTGAAGTCACTCTATTCAAGGAGAAATACAGCATCTTAACATGCTGTGTCGCTCACAGGGCAAGAAACGTGAGAACTTGCCTCGAGGTAAGGCCATGAAATGCTATGCAGAAGCAGAGGCGTGTAGCAGTTTCCATGAGGCCGTAGTCGCTTATCTTCAGCATTTTAAAGCCAGTACGCTTTTCAGGACACCTAGGTGCCTCGCCTGGAAACCCTATTCCCTGCAAAAACACTGAGTACCCTCAGGCTCCCCTGGCCCTTCTAAGCACTATCCAGGGAAGGAGCTTTCCGACTCACAGTGTGTATGCCGAGTGTAGGGCAACACAGTGCACTCTTATTGGAACATCTTGATTTAGCCAGCATCGCACAGGTTCACGAGCACCGTTAAGCAAGTTCCAACAGGCCGTGGAAGTGGCTCTCATTCCCTAGTTTGAGCTGTACAGAGACAAACAGTAAGCTTCTCCTTCCATTCAGGACCTCCTACCTGAAGTCACCCTGCCTCCTGAAGAAAGACGACCTCGTTTCTATTGCAACTAAAGCACAGTTGTTCCTGTAGCAGGGCAGGCTTTTGAAGAGGCACGGGCCCAGAGGCATAGCTAGGGCTTTCCTTGGTGAGGCCGTTCACTACATTCAGGACACCCTGCCTCGAGAAGTTGATTCAGGGAAACAACCAGTGTGTACTCTGTGTCTCTTTTGCCTTGTTAGAAACCACAGAGATGTATGCTGCCTGTGCCCATGGAAATTGGGGCATGATGGGACTAGCCTTGCTTTCCATTTGGAAAGCTCCATTCTTGCTTTCGTGAAGCTCCCTGAAATTCTCTGCTGTTGACAGGCCCCTGGCCACTGTAGGCTTGGGTCTGGGAAGAAAATGAGTTTTCTCTGTCTACACACGGAGCTTCATTGGCCGCGGTGGGGCGCACCTTGCCATGCTCTAGAGCTAAAGGGAATCTCAACGTGAGTCCTTGCCTCGAGGAAAGGCCCTGAGTAGCCCTACAGAAAAGGAGGCATGCAGCTCTTTCCATTAGCTCTTAGTCGCTGTTCTGGTTTACTTTAAAGGAAGTACCCTTTTCAGGACTCCTAGGCCCCTCGGTTGAGCATCAATTTTGTTCCAAGATCTCTGAGTACCTCCACACCCCTGTAGGCCTGCTGAGCAACAACGAGGCCCATTGGTCCCTCGGAGGTCCTCTGTGTCTGCTGAGTCATGGGCAACACACTGCACTCTTTCTTGTGATATCTTGATTCACAGCACTCGCACAGGTTCAAGAGCAACGTTCAAGCAAGTTCCAACATGCCGTGGAAATCGCACTCAATCCCTAGTCTGAGCTGCACAGAGAAAAACAAGAGGCTTCTCCTTCCAATCAGGACCTCCTACCTGAAGTCACCCTGCTTCCAGGAGAAAGACGGCTTGCTTTCCTTTTGCAAGTAAAGCACAGTTTTTCCTGTAGCACTGCAGGCTTTTGAAAAGGCAGGGGCCCAGAGGCCTGCCTAGGGCGTTCCTTGGTGAGGCCTCGGGCCCAGTGGCCTGGCTCGAGCGTTCCTTGGTGAGGCCGTTCTCTAGATGCAGAACACCCTTCCTCGAGAAGTTGATTCAGGTTAGCAACCGGTGTGTACTCGGTGTCTCTTTTGACTTGTTAAATCCACAGAGAGGTATGCTGCCTGTGTCCATGGAAATGGGGGCATGATGGGACTAGCCTTGCTTTCCGTTTGGAAACCTCCTTTCTTGCTGCCGTGAAGCTCCCTGAAATTCTCTGCTGTTGACAGGCCTCTGGCCACTGTAGGCATGGGTCTGGGAAGAAAATGAGTTTTCCCTGGGTACACACGGAGCTATATAGGCCAGGGTGGGGCTCACCTTGCCATGCTCTAGAGCTAAAGGGAATCTCAACGTGAGTCCTTGCCTCGAGGTAAGGCCCTGAGTAGCCCTGCAGAAAGGGAGGCATGCAGCTCTTTCCATGAGCTCTTAGTGGAGGTCTGTTTTATTTTAAAGGAAGTACCCTTTTCAGGACTCCTACGGTCTTTGGGTGAGCATCATTTTTATTCCAAGATCACTGACTCCCTCCGCACCCCTGTGGGCCTGCTGAGCAGCATTGAGTCCCATACGTCCCACGGAGGCCCTCTGTGTCTGCAGAGTCTCGGGCAACACACTGTACGTTACTTCAGGAGAGCTCCGTTTCCAGAGCACTCGAACAGCATCAGAACCACATTTCTAGGCAGTCCAACATGCCCTGGAAGTCTTCGACATTGCCCTCGTCTGAGCTGCCCTGAGAAAACAGTCTGCTTAGAATTTATCAAAGACCTCGTTCCTGAAGTCACTCTATTCAAGGAGAAATACAGCATCTTAACATGCTGTGTCGCTCACAGGGCAAGAAACGTGAGAACTTGCCTCGAGGTAAGGCCATGAAATGCTATGCAGAAGCAGAGGCGTGTAGCAGTTTCCATGAGGCCGTAGTCGCTTATCTTCAGCATTTTAAAGCCAGTACGCTTTTCAGGACACCTAGGTGCCTCGCCTGGAAACCCTATTCCCTGCAAAAACACTGAGTACCCTCAGGCTCCCCTGGCCCTTCTAAGCACTATCCAGGGAAGGAGCTTTCCGACTCACAGTGTGTATGCCGAGTGTAGGGCAACACAGTGCACTCTTATTGGAACATCTTGATTTAGCCAGCATCGCACAGGTTCACGAGCACCGTTAAGCAAGTTCCAACAGGCCGTGGAAGTGGCTCTCATTCCCTAGTTTGAGCTGTACAGAGACAAACAGTAAGCTTCTCCTTCCATTCAGGACCTCCTACCTGAAGTCACCCTGCCTCCTGAAGAAAGACGACCTCGTTTCTATTGCAACTAAAGCACAGTTGTTCCTGTAGCAGGGCAGGCTTTTGAAGAGGCACGGGCCCAGAGGCATAGCTAGGGCTTTCCTTGGTGAGGCCGTTCACTACATTCAGGACACCCTGCCTCGAGAAGTTGATTCAGGGAAACAACCAGTGTGTACTCTGTGTCTCTTTTGCCTTGTTAGAAACCACAGAGATGTATGCTGCCTGTGCCCATGGAAATTGGGGCATGATGGGACTAGCCTTGCTTTCCATTTGGAAAGCTCCATTCTTGCTTTCGTGAAGCTCCCTGAAATTCTCTGCTGTTGACAGGCCCCTGGCCACTGTAGGCTTGGGTCTGGGAAGAAAATGAGTTTTCTCTGTCTACACACGGAGCTTCATTGGCCGCGGTGGGGCGCACCTTGCCATGCTCTAGAGCTAAAGGGAATCTCAACGTGAGTCCTTGCCTCGAGGAAAGGCCCTGAGTAGCCCTACAGAAAAGGAGGCATGCAGCTCTTTCCATTAGCTCTTAGTCGCTGTTCTGGTTTACTTTAAAGGAAGTACCCTTTTCAGGACTCCTAGGCCCCTCGGTTGAGCATCAATTTTGTTCCAAGATCTCTGAGTACCTCCACACCCCTGTAGGCCTGCTGAGCAACAACGAGGCCCATTGGTCCCTCGGAGGTCCTCTGTGTCTGCTGAGTCATGGGCAACACACTGCACTCTTTCTTGTGATATCTTGATTCACAGCACTCGCACAGGTTCAAGAGCAACGTTCAAGCAAGTTCCAACATGCCGTGGAAATCGCACTCAATCCCTAGTCTGAGCTGCACAGAGAAAAACAAGAGGCTTCTCCTTCCAATCAGGACCTCCTACCTGAAGTCACCCTGCTTCCAGGAGAAAGACGGCTTGCTTTCCTTTTGCAAGTAAAGCACAGTTTTTCCTGTAGCACTGCAGGCTTTTGAAAAGGCAGGGGCCCAGAGGCCTGCCTAGGGCGTTCCTTGGTGAGGCCTCGGGCCCAGTGGCCTGGCTCGAGCGTTCCTTGGTGAGGCCGTTCTCTAGATGCAGAACACCCTTCCTCGAGAAGTTGATTCAGGTTAGCAACCAGTGTGTACTCGGTGTCTCTTTTGACTTGTTAAATCCACAGAGAGGTATGCTGCCTGTGTCCATGGAAATGGGGGCATGATGGGACTAGCCTTGCTTTCCGTTTGGAAACCTCCTTTCTTGCTGCCGTGAAGCTCCCTGAAATTCTCTGCTGTTGACAGGCCTCTGGCCACTGTAGGCATGGGTCTGGGAAGAAAATGAGTTTTCCCTGGGTACACACGGAGCTATATAGGCCAGGGTGGGGCTCACCTTGCCATGCTCTAGAGCTAAAGGGAATCTCAACGTGAGTCCTTGCCTCGAGGTAAGGCCCTGAGTAGCCCTGCAGAAAGGGAGGCATGCAGCTCTTTCCATGAGCTCTTAGTGGAGGTCTGTTTTATTTTAAAGGAAGTACCCTTTTCAGGACTCCTACGGTCTTTGGGTGAGCATCATTTTTATTCCAAGATCACTGACTCCCTCCGCACCCCTGTGGGCCTGCTGAGCAGCATTGAGTCCCATACGTCCCACGGAGGCCCTCTGTGTCTGCAGAGTCTCGGGCAACACACTGTACGTTACTTCAGGAGAGCTCCGTTTCCAGAGCACTCGAACAGCATCAGAACCACATTTCTAGGCAGTCCAACATGCCCTGGAAGTCTTCGACATTGCCCTCGTCTGAGCTGCCCTGAGAAAACAGTCTGCTTAGAATTTATCAAAGACCTCGTTCCTGAAGTCACTCTATTCAAGGAGAAATACAGCATCTTAACATGCTGTGTCGCTCACAGGGCAAGAAACGTGAGAACTTGCCTCGAGGTAAGGCCATGAAATGCTATGCAGAAGCAGAGGCGTGTAGCAGTTTCCATGAGGCCGTAGTCGCTTATCTTCAGCATTTTAAAGCCAGTACGCTTTTCAGGACACCTAGGTGCCTCGCCTGGAAACCCTATTCCCTGCAAAAACACTGAGTACCCTCAGGCTCCCCTGGCCCTTCTAAGCACTATCCAGGGAAGGAGCTTTCCGACTCACAGTGTGTATGCCGAGTGTAGGGCAACACAGTGCACTCTTATTGGAACATCTTGATTTAGCCAGCATCGCACAGGTTCACGAGCACCGTTAAGCAAGTTCCAACCGGCCGTGGAAGTCGCTCTCATTCCCTAGTTTGAGCTGTACAGAGACAAACAGTAAGCTTCTCCTTCCATTCAGGACCTCCTACCTGAAGTCACCCTGCCTCCTGAAGAAAGACGACCTCGTTTCTATTGCAACTAAAGCACAGTTGTTCCTGTAGCAGGGCAGGCTTTTGAAGAGGCACGGGCCCAGAGGCATAGCTAGGGCTTTCCTTGGTGAGGCCGTTCACTACATTCAGGACACCCTGCCTCGAGAAGTTGATTCAGGGAAACAACCAGTGTGTACTCTGTGTCTCTTTTGCCTTGTTAGAAACCACAGAGATGTATGCTGCCTGTGCCCATGGAAATTGGGGCATGATGGGACTAGCCTTGCTTTCCATTTGGAAAGCTCCATTCTTGCTTTCGTGAAGCTCCCTGAAATTCTCTGCTGTTGACAGGCCCCTGGCCACTGTAGGCTTGGGTCTGGGAAGAAAATGAGTTTTCTCTGTCTACACACGGAGCTTCATTGGCCGCGGTGGGGCGCACCTTGCCATGCTCTAGAGCTAAAGGGAATCTCAACGTGAGTCCTTGCCTCGAGGAAAGGCCCTGAGTAGCCCTACAGAAAAGGAGGCATGCAGCTCTTTCCATTAGCTCTTAGTCGCTGTTCTGGTTTACTTTAAAGGAAGTACCCTTTTCAGGACTCCTAGGCCCCTCGGTTGAGCATCAATTTTGTTCCAAGATCTCTGAGTACCTCCACACCCCTGTAGGCCTGCTGAGCAACAACGAGGCCCATTGGTCCCTCGGAGGTCCTCTGTGTCTGCTGAGTCATGGGCAACACACTGCACTCTTTCTTGTGATATCTTGATTCACAGCACTCGCACAGGTTCAAGAGCAACGTTCAAGCAAGTTCCAACATGCCGTGGAAATCGCACTCAATCCCTAGTCTGAGCTGCACAGAGAAAAACAAGAGGCTTCTCCTTCCAATCAGGACCTCCTACCTGAAGTCACCCTGCTTCCAGGAGAAAGACGGCTTGCTTTCCTTTTGCAAGTAAAGCACAGTTTTTCCTGTAGCACTGCAGGCTTTTGAAAAGGCAGGGGCCCAGAGGCCTGCCTAGGGCGTTCCTTGGTGAGGCCTCGGGCCCAGTGGCCTGGCTCGAGCGTTCCTTGGTGAGGCCGTTCTCTAGATGCAGAACACCCTTCCTCGAGAAGTTGATTCAGGTTAGCAACCGGTGTGTACTCGGTGTCTCTTTTGACTTGTTAAATCCACAGAGAGGTATGCTGCCTGTGTCCATGGAAATGGGGGCATGATGGGACTAGCCTTGCTTTCCGTTTGGAAACCTCCTTTCTTGCTGCCGTGAAGCTCCCTGAAATTCTCTGCTGTTGACAGGCCTCTGGCCACTGTAGGCATGGGTCTGGGAAGAAAATGAGTTTTCCCTGGGTACACACGGAGCTATATAGGCCAGGGTGGGGCTCACCTTGCCATGCTCTAGAGCTAAAGGGAATCTCAACGTGAGTCCTTGCCTCGAGGTAAGGCCCTGAGTAGCCCTGCAGAAAGGGAGGCATGCAGCTCTTTCCATGAGCTCTTAGTGGAGGTCTGTTTTATTTTAAAGGAAGTACCCTTTTCAGGACTCCTACGGTCTTTGGGTGAGCATCATTTTTATTCCAAGATCACTGACTCCCTCCGCACCCCTGTGGGCCTGCTGAGCAGCATTGAGTCCCATACGTCCCACGGAGGCCCTCTGTGTCTGCAGAGTCTCGGGCAACACACTGTACGTTACTTCAGGAGAGCTCCGTTTCCAGAGCACTCGAACAGCATCAGAACCACATTTCTAGGCAGTCCAACATGCCCTGGAAGTCTTCGACATTGCCCTCGTCTGAGCTGCCCTGAGAAAACAGTCTGCTTAGAATTTACCAAAGACCTCGTTCCTGAAGTCACTCTATTCAAGGAGAAATACAGCATCTTAACATGCTGTGTCGCTCACAGGGCAAGAAACGTGAGAACTTGCCTCGAGGTAAGGCCATGAAATGCTATGCAGAAGCAGAGGCGTGTAGCAGTTTCCATGAGGCCGTAGTCGCTTATCTTCAGCATTTTAAAGCCAGTACGCTTTTCAGGACACCTAGGTGCCTCGCCTGGAAACCCTATTCCCTGCAAAAACACTGAGTACCCTCAGGCTCCCCTGGCCCTTCTAAGCACTATCCAGGGAAGGAGCTTTCCGACTCACAGTGTGTATGCCGAGTGTAGGGCAACACAGTGCACTCTTATTGGAACATCTTGATTTAGCCAGCATCGCACAGGTTCACGAGCACCGTTAAGCAAGTTCCAACAGGCCGTGGAAGTGGCTCTCATTCCCTAGTTTGAGCTGTACAGAGACAAACAGTAAGCTTCTCCTTCCATTCAGGACCTCCTACCTGAAGTCACCCTGCCTCCTGAAGAAAGACGACCTCGTTTCTATTGCAACTAAAGCACAGTTGTTCCTGTAGCAGGGCAGGCTTTTGAAGAGGCACGGGCCCAGAGGCATAGCTAGGGCTTTCCTTGGTGAGGCCGTTCACTACATTCAGGACACCCTGCCTCGAGAAGTTGATTCAGGGAAACAACCAGTGTGTACTCTGTGTCTCTTTTGCCTTGTTAGAAACCACAGAGATGTATGCTGCCTGTGCCCATGGAAATTGGGGCATGATGGGACTAGCCTTGCTTTCCATTTGGAAAGCTCCATTCTTGCTTTCGTGAAGCTCCCTGAAATTCTCTGCTGTTGACAGGCCCCTGGCCACTGTAGGCTTGGGTCTGGGAAGAAAATGAGTTTTCTCTGTCTACACACGGAGCTTCATTGGCCGCGGTGGGGCGCACCTTGCCATGCTCTAGAGCTAAAGGGAATCTCAACGTGAGTCCTTGCCTCGAGGAAAGGCCCTGAGTAGCCCTACAGAAAAGGAGGCATGCAGCTCTTTCCATTAGCTCTTAGTCGCTGTTCTGGTTTACTTTAAAGGAAGTACCCTTTTCAGGACTCCTAGGCCCCTCGGTTGAGCATCAATTTTGTTCCAAGATCTCTGAGTACCTCCACACCCCTGTAGGCCTGCTGAGCAACAACGAGGCCCATTGGTCCCTCGGAGGTCCTCTGTGTCTGCTGAGTCATGGGCAACACACTGCACTCTTTCTTGTGATATCTTGATTCACAGCACTCGCACAGGTTCAAGAGCAACGTTCAAGCAAGTTCCAACATGCCGTGGAAATCGCACTCAATCCCTAGTCTGAGCTGCACAGAGAAAAACAAGAGGCTTCTCCTTCCAATCAGGACCTCCTACCTGAAGTCACCCTGCTTCCAGGAGAAAGACGGCTTGCTTTCCTTTTGCAAGTAAAGCACAGTTTTTCCTGTAGCACTGCAGGCTTTTGAAAAGGCAGGGGCCCAGAGGCCTGCCTAGGGCGTTCCTTGGTGAGGCCTCGGGCCCAGTGGCCTGGCTCGAGCGTTCCTTGGTGAGGCCGTTCTCTAGATGCAGAACACCCTTCCTCGAGAAGTTGATTCAGGTTAGCAACCAGTGTGTACTCGGTGTCTCTTTTGACTTGTTAAATCCACAGAGAGGTATGCTGCCTGTGTCCATGGAAATGGGGGCATGATGGGACTAGCCTTGCTTTCCGTTTGGAAACCTCCTTTCTTGCTGCCGTGAAGCTCCCTGAAATTCTCTGCTGTTGACAGGCCTCTGGCCACTGTAGGCATGGGTCTGGGAAGAAAATGAGTTTTCCCTGGGTACACACGGAGCTATATAGGCCAGGGTGGGGCTCACCTTGCCATGCTCTAGAGCTAAAGGGAATCTCAACGTGAGTCCTTGCCTCGAGGTAAGGCCCTGAGTAGCCCTGCAGAAAGGGAGGCATGCAGCTCTTTCCATGAGCTCTTAGTGGAGGTCTGTTTTATTTTAAAGGAAGTACCCTTTTCAGGACTCCTACGGTCTTTGGGTGAGCATCATTTTTATTCCAAGATCACTGACTCCCTCCGCACCCCTGTGGGCCTGCTGAGCAGCATTGAGTCCCATACGTCCCACGGAGGCCCTCTGTGTCTGCAGAGTCTCGGGCAACACACTGTACGTTACTTCAGGAGAGCTCCGTTTCCAGAGCACTCGAACAGCATCAGAACCACATTTCTAGGCAGTCCAACATGCCCTGGAAGTCTTCGACATTGCCCTCGTCTGAGCTGCCCTGAGAAAACAGTCTGCTTAGAATTTATCAAAGACCTCGTTCCTGAAGTCACTCTATTCAAGGAGAAATACAGCATCTTAACATGCTGTGTCGCTCACAGGGCAAGAAACGTGAGAACTTGCCTCGAGGTAAGGCCATGAAATGCTATGCAGAAGCAGAGGCGTGTAGCAGTTTCCATGAGGCCGTAGTCGCTTATCTTCAGCATTTTAAAGCCAGTACGCTTTTCAGGACACCTAGGTGCCTCGCCTGGAAACCCTATTCCCTGCAAAAACACTGAGTACCCTCAGGCTCCCCTGGCCCTTCTAAGCACTATCCAGGGAAGGAGCTTTCCGACTCACAGTGTGTATGCCGAGTGTAGGGCAACACAGTGCACTCTTATTGGAACATCTTGATTTAGCCAGCATCGCACAGGTTCACGAGCACCGTTAAGCAAGTTCCAACAGGCCGTGGAAGTGGCTCTCATTCCCTAGTTTGAGCTGTACAGAGACAAACAGTAAGCTTCTCCTTCCATTCAGGACCTCCTACCTGAAGTCACCCTGCCTCCTGAAGAAAGACGACCTCGTTTCTATTGCAACTAAAGCACAGTTGTTCCTGTAGCAGGGCAGGCTTTTGAAGAGGCACGGGCCCAGAGGCATAGCTAGGGCTTTCCTTGGTGAGGCCGTTCACTACATTCAGGACACCCTGCCTCGAGAAGTTGATTCAGGGAAACAACCAGTGTGTACTCTGTGTCTCTTTTGCCTTGTTAGAAACCACAGAGATGTATGCTGCCTGTGCCCATGGAAATTGGGGCATGATGGGACTAGCCTTGCTTTCCATTTGGAAAGCTCCATTCTTGCTTTCGTGAAGCTCCCTGAAATTCTCTGCTGTTGACAGGCCCCTGGCCACTGTAGGCTTGGGTCTGGGAAGAAAATGAGTTTTCTCTGTCTACACACGGAGCTTCATTGGCCGCGGTGGGGCGCACCTTGCCATGCTCTAGAGCTAAAGGGAATCTCAACGTGAGTCCTTGCCTCGAGGAAAGGCCCTGAGTAGCCCTACAGAAAAGGAGGCATGCAGCTCTTTCCATTAGCTCTTAGTCGCTGTTCTGGTTTACTTTAAAGGAAGTACCCTTTTCAGGACTCCTAGGCCCCTCGGTTGAGCATCAATTTTGTTCCAAGATCTCTGAGTACCTCCACACCCCTGTAGGCCTGCTGAGCAACAACGAGGCCCATTGGTCCCTCGGAGGTCCTCTGTGTCTGCTGAGTCATGGGCAACACACTGCACTCTTTCTTGTGATATCTTGATTCACAGCACTCGCACAGGTTCAAGAGCAACGTTCAAGCAAGTTCCAACATGCCGTGGAAATCGCACTCAATCCCTAGTCTGAGCTGCACAGAGAAAAACAAGAGGCTTCTCCTTCCAATCAGGACCTCCTACCTGAAGTCACCCTGCTTCCAGGAGAAAGACGGCTTGCTTTCCTTTTGCAAGTAAAGCACAGTTTTTCCTGTAGCACTGCAGGCTTTTGAAAAGGCAGGGGCCCAGAGGCCTGCCTAGGGCGTTCCTTGGTGAGGCCTCGGGCCCAGTGGCCTGGCTCGAGCGTTCCTTGGTGAGGCCGTTCTCTAGATGCAGAACACCCTTCCTCGAGAAGTTGATTCAGGTTAGCAACCAGTGTGTACTCGGTGTCTCTTTTGACTTGTTAAATCCACAGAGAGGTATGCTGCCTGTGTCCATGGAAATGGGGGCATGATGGGACTAGCCTTGCTTTCCGTTTGGAAACCTCCTTTCTTGCTGCCGTGAAGCTCCCTGAAATTCTCTGCTGTTGACAGGCCTCTGGCCACTGTAGGCATGGGTCTGGGAAGAAAATGAGTTTTCCCTGGGTACACACGGAGCTATATAGGCCAGGGTGGGGCTCACCTTGCCATGCTCTAGAGCTAAAGGGAATCTCAACGTGAGTCCTTGCCTCGAGGTAAGGCCCTGAGTAGCCCTGCAGAAAGGGAGGCATGCAGCTCTTTCCATGAGCTCTTAGTGGAGGTCTGTTTTATTTTAAAGGAAGTACCCTTTTCAGGACTCCTACGGTCTTTGGGTGAGCATCATTTTTATTCCAAGATCACTGACTCCCTCCGCACCCCTGTGGGCCTGCTGAGCAGCATTGAGTCCCATACGTCCCACGGAGGCCCTCTGTGTCTGCAGAGTCTCGGGCAACACACTGTACGTTACTTCAGGAGAGCTCCGTTTCCAGAGCACTCGAACAGCATCAGAACCACATTTCTAGGCAGTCCAACATGCCCTGGAAGTCTTCGACATTGCCCTCGTCTGAGCTGCCCTGAGAAAACAGTCTGCTTAGAATTTATCAAAGACCTCGTTCCTGAAGTCACTCTATTCAAGGAGAAATACAGCATCTTAACATGCTGTGTCGCTCACAGGGCAAGAAACGTGAGAACTTGCCTCGAGGTAAGGCCATGAAATGCTATGCAGAAGCAGAGGCGTGTAGCAGTTTCCATGAGGCCGTAGTCGCTTATCTTCAGCATTTTAAAGCCAGTACGCTTTTCAGGACACCTAGGTGCCTCGCCTGGAAACCCTATTCCCTGCAAAAACACTGAGTACCCTCAGGCTCCCCTGGCCCTTCTAAGCACTATCCAGGGAAGGAGCTTTCCGACTCACAGTGTGTATGCCGAGTGTAGGGCAACACAGTGCACTCTTATTGGAACATCTTGATTTAGCCAGCATCGCACAGGTTCACGAGCACCGTTAAGCAAGTTCCAACAGGCCGTGGAAGTCGCTCTCATTCCCTAGTTTGAGCTGTACAGAGACAAACAGTAAGCTTCTCCTTCCATTCAGGACCTCCTACCTGAAGTCACCCTGCCTCCTGAAGAAAGACGACCTCGTTTCTATTGCAACTAAAGCACAGTTGTTCCTGTAGCAGGGCAGGCTTTTGAAGAGGCACGGGCCCAGAGGCATAGCTAGGGCTTTCCTTGGTGAGGCCGTTCACTACATTCAGGACACCCTGCCTCGAGAAGTTGATTCAGGGAAACAACCAGTGTGTACTCTGTGTCTCTTTTGCCTTGTTAGAAACCACAGAGATGTATGCTGCCTGTGCCCATGGAAATTGGGGCATGATGGGACTAGCCTTGCTTTCCATTTGGAAAGCTCCATTCTTGCTTTCGTGAAGCTCCCTGAAATTCTCTGCTGTTGACAGGCCCCTGGCCACTGTAGGCTTGGGTCTGGGAAGAAAATGAGTTTTCTCTGTCTACACACGGAGCTTCATTGGCCGCGGTGGGGCGCACCTTGCCATGCTCTAGAGCTAAAGGGAATCTCAACGTGAGTCCTTGCCTCGAGGAAAGGCCCTGAGTAGCCCTACAGAAAAGGAGGCATGCAGCTCTTTCCATTAGCTCTTAGTCGCTGTTCTGGTTTACTTTAAAGGAAGTACCCTTTTCAGGACTCCTAGGCCCCTCGGTTGAGCATCAATTTTGTTCCAAGATCTCTGAGTACCTCCACACCCCTGTAGGCCTGCTGAGCAACAACGAGGCCCATTGGTCCCTCGGAGGTCCTCTGTGTCTGCTGAGTCATGGGCAACACACTGCACTCTTTCTTGTGATATCTTGATTCACAGCACTCGCACAGGTTCAAGAGCAACGTTCAAGCAAGTTCCAACATGCCGTGGAAATCGCACTCAATCCCTAGTCTGAGCTGCACAGAGAAAAACACTAGGCTTCTCCTTCCAATCAGGACCTCCTACCTGAAGTCACCCTGCTTCCAGGAGAAAGACGGCTTGCTTTCCTTTTGCAAGTAAAGCACAGTTTTTCCTGTAGCACTGCAGGCTTTTGAAAAGGCAGGGGCCCAGAGGCCTGCCTAGGGCGTTCCTTGGTGAGGCCTCGGGCCCAGTGGCCTGGCTCGAGCGTTCCTTGGTGAGGCCGTTCTCTAGATGCAGAACACCCTTCCTCGAGAAGTTGATTCAGGTTAGCAACCAGTGTGTACTCGGTGTCTCTTTTGACTTGTTAAATCCACAGAGAGGTATGCTGCCTGTGTCCATGGAAATGGGGGCATGATGGGACTAGCCTTGCTTTCCGTTTGGAAACCTCCTTTCTTGCTGCCGTGAAGCTCCCTGAAATTCTCTGCTGTTGACAGGCCTCTGGCCACTGTAGGCATGGGTCTGGGAAGAAAATGAGTTTTCCCTGGGTACACACGGAGCTATATAGGCCAGGGTGGGGCTCACCTTGCCATGCTCTAGAGCTAAAGGGAATCTCAACGTGAGTCCTTGCCTCGAGGTAAGGCCCTGAGTAGCCCTGCAGAAAGGGAGGCATGCAGCTCTTTCCATGAGCTCTTAGTGGAGGTCTGTTTTATTTTAAAGGAAGTACCCTTTTCAGGACTCCTACGGTCTTTGGGTGAGCATCATTTTTATTCCAAGATCACTGACTCCCTCCGCACCCCTGTGGGCCTGCTGAGCAGCATTGAGTCCCATACGTCCCACGGAGGCCCTCTGTGTCTGCAGAGTCTCGGGCAACACACTGTACGTTACTTCAGGAGAGCTCCGTTTCCAGAGCACTCGAACAGCATCAGAACCACATTTCTAGGCAGTCCAACATGCCCTGGAAGTCTTCGACATTGCCCTCGTCTGAGCTGCCCTGAGAAAACAGTCTGCTTAGAATTTATCAAAGACCTCGTTCCTGAAGTCACTCTATTCAAGGAGAAATACAGCATCTTAACATGCTGTGTCGCTCACAGGGCAAGAAACGTGAGAACTTGCCTCGAGGTAAGGCCATGAAATGCTATGCAGAAGCAGAGGCGTGTAGCAGTTTCCATGAGGCCGTAGTCGCTTATCTTCAGCATTTTAAAGCCAGTACGCTTTTCAGGACACCTAGGTGCCTCGCCTGGAAACCCTATTCCCTGCAAAAACACTGAGTACCCTCAGGCTCCCCTGGCCCTTCTAAGCACTATCCAGGGAAGGAGCTTTCCGACTCACAGTGTGTATGCCGAGTGTAGGGCAACACAGTGCACTCTTATTGGAACATCTTGATTTAGCCAGCATCGCACAGGTTCACGAGCACCGTTAAGCAAGTTCCAACAGGCCGTGGAAGTGGCTCTCATTCCCTAGTTTGAGCTGTACAGAGACAAACAGTAAGCTTCTCCTTCCATTCAGGACCTCCTACCTGAAGTCACCCTGCCTCCTGAAGAAAGACGACCTCGTTTCTATTGCAACTAAAGCACAGTTGTTCCTGTAGCAGGGCAGGCTTTTGAAGAGGCACGGGCCCAGAGGCATAGCTAGGGCTTTCCTTGGTGAGGCCGTTCACTACATTCAGGACACCCTGCCTCGAGAAGTTGATTCAGGGAAACAACCAGTGTGTACTCTGTGTCTCTTTTGCCTTGTTAGAAACCACAGAGATGTATGCTGCCTGTGCCCATGGAAATTGGGGCATGATGGGACTAGCCTTGCTTTCCATTTGGAAAGCTCCATTCTTGCTTTCGTGAAGCTCCCTGAAATTCTCTGCTGTTGACAGGCCCCTGGCCACTGTAGGCTTGGGTCTGGGAAGAAAATGAGTTTTCTCTGTCTACACACGGAGCTTCATTGGCCGCGGTGGGGCGCACCTTGCCATGCTCTAGAGCTAAAGGGAATCTCAACGTGAGTCCTTGCCTCGAGGAAAGGCCCTGAGTAGCCCTACAGAAAAGGAGGCATGCAGCTCTTTCCATTAGCTCTTAGTCGCTGTTCTGGTTTACTTTAAAGGAAGTACCCTTTTCAGGACTCCTAGGCCCCTCGGTTGAGCATCAATTTTGTTCCAAGATCTCTGAGTACCTCCACACCCCTGTAGGCCTGCTGAGCAACAACGAGGCCCATTGGTCCCTCGGAGGTCCTCTGTGTCTGCTGAGTCATGGGCAACACACTGCACTCTTTCTTGTGATATCTTGATTCACAGCACTCGCACAGGTTCAAGAGCAACGTTCAAGCAAGTTCCAACATGCCGTGGAAATCGCACTCAATCCCTAGTCTGAGCTGCACAGAGAAAAACAAGAGGCTTCTCCTTCCAATCAGGACCTCCTACCTGAAGTCACCCTGCTTCCAGGAGAAAGACGGCTTGCTTTCCTTTTGCAAGTAAAGCACAGTTTTTCCTGTAGCACTGCAGGCTTTTGAAAAGGCAGGGGCCCAGAGGCCTGCCTAGGGCGTTCCTTGGTGAGGCCTCGGGCCCAGTGGCCTGGCTCGAGCGTTCCTTGGTGAGGCCGTTCTCTAGATGCAGAACACCCTTCCTCGAGAAGTTGATTCAGGTTAGCAACCAGTGTGTACTCGGTGTCTCTTTTGACTTGTTAAATCCACAGAGAGGTATGCTGCCTGTGTCCATGGAAATGGGGGCATGATGGGACTAGCCTTGCTTTCCGTTTGGAAACCTCCTTTCTTGCTGCCGTGAAGCTCCCTGAAATTCTCTGCTGTTGACAGGCCTCTGGCCACTGTAGGCATGGGTCTGGGAAGAAAATGAGTTTTCCCTGGGTACACACGGAGCTATATAGGCCAGGGTGGGGCTCACCTTGCCATGCTCTAGAGCTAAAGGGAATCTCAACGTGAGTCCTTGCCTCGAGGTAAGGCCCTGAGTAGCCCTGCAGAAAGGGAGGCATGCAGCTCTTTCCATGAGCTCTTAGTGGAGGTCTGTTTTATTTTAAAGGAAGTACCCTTTTCAGGACTCCTACGGTCTTTGGGTGAGCATCATTTTTATTCCAAGATCACTGACTCCCTCCGCACCCCTGTGGGCCTGCTGAGCAGCATTGAGTCCCATACGTCCCACGGAGGCCCTCTGTGTCTGCAGAGTCTCGGGCAACACACTGTACGTTACTTCAGGAGAGCTCCGTTTCCAGAGCACTCGAACAGCATCAGAACCACATTTCTAGGCAGTCCAACATGCCCTGGAAGTCTTCGACATTGCCCTCGTCTGAGCTGCCCTGAGAAAACAGTCTGCTTAGAATTTATCAAAGACCTCGTTCCTGAAGTCACTCTATTCAAGGAGAAATACAGCATCTTAACATGCTGTGTCGCTCACAGGGCAAGAAACGTGAGAACTTGCCTCGAGGTAAGGCCATGAAATGCTATGCAGAAGCAGAGGCGTGTAGCAGTTTCCATGAGGCCGTAGTCGCTTATCTTCAGCATTTTAAAGCCAGTACGCTTTTCAGGACACCTAGGTGCCTCGCCTGGAAACCCTATTCCCTGCAAAAACACTGAGTACCCTCAGGCTCCCCTGGCCCTTCTAAGCACTATCCAGGGAAGGAGCTTTCCGACTCACAGTGTGTATGCCGAGTGTAGGGCAACACAGTGCACTCTTATTGGAACATCTTGATTTAGCCAGCATCGCACAGGTTCACGAGCACCGTTAAGCAAGTTCCAACAGGCCGTGGAAGTGGCTCTCATTCCCTAGTTTGAGCTGTACAGAGACAAACAGTAAGCTTCTCCTTCCATTCAGGACCTCCTACCTGAAGTCACCCTGCCTCCTGAAGAAAGACGACCTCGTTTCTATTGCAACTAAAGCACAGTTGTTCCTGTAGCAGGGCAGGCTTTTGAAGAGGCACGGGCCCAGAGGCATAGCTAGGGCTTTCCTTGGTGAGGCCGTTCACTACATTCAGGACACCCTGCCTCGAGAAGTTGATTCAGGGAAACAACCAGTGTGTACTCTGTGTCTCTTTTGCCTTGTTAGAAACCACAGAGATGTATGCTGCCTGTGCCCATGGAAATTGGGGCATGATGGGACTAGCCTTGCTTTCCATTTGGAAAGCTCCATTCTTGCTTTCGTGAAGCTCCCTGAAATTCTCTGCTGTTGACAGGCCCCTGGCCACTGTAGGCTTGGGTCTGGGAAGAAAATGAGTTTTCTCTGTCTACACACGGAGCTTCATTGGCCGCGGTGGGGCGCACCTTGCCATGCTCTAGAGCTAAAGGGAATCTCAACGTGAGTCCTTGCCTCGAGGAAAGGCCCTGAGTAGCCCTACAGAAAAGGAGGCATGCAGCTCTTTCCATTAGCTCTTAGTCGCTGTTCTGGTTTACTTTAAAGGAAGTACCCTTTTCAGGACTCCTAGGCCCCTCGGTTGAGCATCAATTTTGTTCCAAGATCTCTGAGTACCTCCACACCCCTGTAGGCCTGCTGAGCAACAACGAGGCCCATTGGTCCCTCGGAGGTCCTCTGTGTCTGCTGAGTCATGGGCAACACACTGCACTCTTTCTTGTGATATCTTGATTCACAGCACTCGCACAGGTTCAAGAGCAACGTTCAAGCAAGTTCCAACATGCCGTGGAAATCGCACTCAATCCCTAGTCTGAGCTGCACAGAGAAAAACAAGAGGCTTCTCCTTCCAATCAGGACCTCCTACCTGAAGTCACCCTGCTTCCAGGAGAAAGACGGCTTGCTTTCCTTTTGCAAGTAAAGCACAGTTTTTCCTGTAGCACTGCAGGCTTTTGAAAAGGCAGGGGCCCAGAGGCCTGCCTAGGGCGTTCCTTGGTGAGGCCTCGGGCCCAGTGGCCTGGCTCGAGCGTTCCTTGGTGAGGCCGTTCTCTAGATGCAGAACACCCTTCCTCGAGAAGTTGATTCAGGTTAGCAACCAGTGTGTACTCGGTGTCTCTTTTGACTTGTTAAATCCACAGAGAGGTATGCTGCCTGTGTCCATGGAAATGGGGGCATGATGGGACTAGCCTTGCTTTCCGTTTGGAAACCTCCTTTCTTGCTGCCGTGAAGCTCCCTGAAATTCTCTGCTGTTGACAGGCCTCTGGCCACTGTAGGCATGGGTCTGGGAAGAAAATGAGTTTTCCCTGGGTACACACGGAGCTATATAGGCCAGGGTGGGGCTCACCTTGCCATGCTCTAGAGCTAAAGGGAATCTCAACGTGAGTCCTTGCCTCGAGGTAAGGCCCTGAGTAGCCCTGCAGAAAGGGAGGCATGCAGCTCTTTCCATGAGCTCTTAGTGGAGGTCTGTTTTATTTTAAAGGAAGTACCCTTTTCAGGACTCCTACGGTCTTTGGGTGAGCATCATTTTTATTCCAAGATCACTGACTCCCTCCGCACCCCTGTGGGCCTGCTGAGCAGCATTGAGTCCCATACGTCCCACGGAGGCCCTCTGTGTCTGCAGAGTCTCGGGCAACACACTGTACGTTACTTCAGGAGAGCTCCGTTTCCAGAGCACTCGAACAGCATCAGAACCACATTTCTAGGCAGTCCAACATGCCCTGGAAGTCTTCGACATTGCCCTCGTCTGAGCTGCCCTGAGAAAACAGTCTGCTTAGAATTTATCAAAGACCTCGTTCCTGAAGTCACTCTATTCAAGGAGAAATACAGCATCTTAACATGCTGTGTCGCTCACAGGGCAAGAAACGTGAGAACTTGCCTCGAGGTAAGGCCATGAAATGCTATGCAGAAGCAGAGGCGTGTAGCAGTTTCCATGAGGCCGTAGTCGCTTATCTTCAGCATTTTAAAGCCAGTACGCTTTTCAGGACACCTAGGTGCCTCGCCTGGAAACCCTATTCCCTGCAAAAACACTGAGTACCCTCAGGCTCCCCTGGCCCTTCTAAGCACTATCCAGGGAAGGAGCTTTCCGACTCACAGTGTGTATGCCGAGTGTAGGGCAACACAGTGCACTCTTATTGGAACATCTTGATTTAGCCAGCATCGCACAGGTTCACGAGCACCGTTAAGCAAGTTCCAACAGGCCGTGGAAGTGGCTCTCATTCCCTAGTTTGAGCTGTACAGAGACAAACAGTAAGCTTCTCCTTCCATTCAGGACCTCCTACCTGAAGTCACCCTGCCTCCTGAAGAAAGACGACCTCGTTTCTATTGCAACTAAAGCACAGTTGTTCCTGTAGCAGGGCAGGCTTTTGAAGAGGCACGGGCCCAGAGGCATAGCTAGGGCTTTCCTTGGTGAGGCCGTTCACTACATTCAGGACACCCTGCCTCGAGAAGTTGATTCAGGGAAACAACCAGTGTGTACTCTGTGTCTCTTTTGCCTTGTTAGAAACCACAGAGATGTATGCTGCCTGTGCCCATGGAAATTGGGGCATGATGGGACTAGCCTTGCTTTCCATTTGGAAAGCTCCATTCTTGCTTTCGTGAAGCTCCCTGAAATTCTCTGCTGTTGACAGGCCCCTGGCCACTGTAGGCTTGGGTCTGGGAAGAAAATGAGTTTTCTCTGTCTACACACGGAGCTTCATTGGCCGCGGTGGGGCGCACCTTGCCATGCTCTAGAGCTAAAGGGAATCTCAACGTGAGTCCTTGCCTCGAGGAAAGGCCCTGAGTAGCCCTACAGAAAAGGAGGCATGCAGCTCTTTCCATTAGCTCTTAGTCGCTGTTCTGGTTTACTTTAAAGGAAGTACCCTTTTCAGGACTCCTAGGCCCCTCGGTTGAGCATCAATTTTGTTCCAAGATCTCTGAGTACCTCCACACCCCTGTAGGCCTGCTGAGCAACAACGAGGCCCATTGGTCCCTCGGAGGTCCTCTGTGTCTGCTGAGTCATGGGCAACACACTGCACTCTTTCTTGTGATATCTTGATTCACAGCACTCGCACAGGTTCAAGAGCAACGTTCAAGCAAGTTCCAACATGCCGTGGAAATCGCACTCAATCCCTAGTCTGAGCTGCACAGAGAAAAACACTAGGCTTCTCCTTCCAATCAGGACCTCCTACCTGAAGTCACCCTGCTTCCAGGAGAAAGACGGCTTGCTTTCCTTTTGCAAGTAAAGCACAGTTTTTCCTGTAGCACTGCAAGCTTTTGAAAAGGCAGGGGCCCAGAGGCCTGCCTAGGGCGTTCCTTGGTGAGGCCTCGGGCCCAGTGGCCTGGCTCGAGCGTTCCTTGGTGAGGCCGTTCTCTAGATGCAGAACACCCTTCCTCGAGAAGTTGATTCAGGTTAGCAACCAGTGTGTACTCGGTGTCTCTTTTGACTTGTTAAATCCACAGAGAGGTATGCTGCCTGTGTCCATGGAAATGGGGGCATGATGGGACTAGCCTTGCTTTCCGTTTGGAAACCTCCTTTCTTGCTGCCGTGAAGCTCCCTGAAATTCTCTGCTGTTGACAGGCCTCTGGCCACTGTAGGCATGGGTCTGGGAAGAAAATGAGTTTTCCCTGGGTACACACGGAGCTATATAGGCCAGGGTGGGGCTCACCTTGCCATGCTCTAGAGCTAAAGGGAATCTCAACGTGAGTCCTTGCCTCGAGGTAAGGCCCTGAGTAGCCCTGCAGAAAGGGAGGCATGCAGCTCTTTCCATGAGCTCTTAGTGGAGGTCTGTTTTATTTTAAAGGAAGTACCCTTTTCAGGACTCCTACGGTCTTTGGGTGAGCATCATTTTTATTCCAAGATCACTGACTCCCTCCGCACCCCTGTGGGCCTGCTGAGCAGCATTGAGTCCCATACGTCCCACGGAGGCCCTCTGTGTCTGCAGAGTCTCGGGCAACACACTGTACGTTACTTCAGGAGAGCTCCGTTTCCAGAGCACTCGAACAGCATCAGAACCACATTTCTAGGCAGTCCAACATGCCCTGGAAGTCTTCGACATTGCCCTCGTCTGAGCTGCCCTGAGAAAACAGTCTGCTTAGAATTTATCAAAGACCTCGTTCCTGAAGTCACTCTATTCAAGGAGAAATACAGCATCTTAACATGCTGTGTCGCTCACAGGGCAAGAAACGTGAGAACTTGCCTCGAGGTAAGGCCATGAAATGCTATGCAGAAGCAGAGGCGTGTAGCAGTTTCCATGAGGCCGTAGTCGCTTATCTTCAGCATTTTAAAGCCAGTACGCTTTTCAGGACACCTAGGTGCCTCGCCTGGAAACCCTATTCCCTGCAAAAACACTGAGTCCCCTCAGGCTCCCCTGGCCCTTCTAAGCACTATCCAGGGAAGGAGCTTTCCGACTCACAGTGTGTATGCCGAGTGTAGGGCAACACAGTGCACTCTTATTGGAACATCTTGATTTAGCCAGCATCGCACAGGTTCACGAGCACCGTTAAGCAAGTTCCAACAGGCCGTGGAAGTGGCTCTCATTCCCTAGTTTGAGCTGTACAGAGACAAACAGTAAGCTTCTCCTTCCATTCAGGACCTCCTACCTGAAGTCACCCTGCCTCCTGAAGAAAGACGACCTCGTTTCTATTGCAACTAAAGCACAGTTGTTCCTGTAGCAGGGCAGGCTTTTGAAGAGGCACGGGCCCAGAGGCATAGCTAGGGCTTTCCTTGGTGAGGCCGTTCACTACATTCAGGACACCCTGCCTCGAGAAGTTGATTCAGGGAAACAACCAGTGTGTACTCTGTGTCTCTTTTGCCTTGTTAGAAACCACAGAGATGTATGCTGCCTGTGCCCATGGAAATTGGGGCATGATGGGACTAGCCTTGCTTTCCATTTGGAAAGCTCCATTCTTGCTTTCGTGAAGCTCCCTGAAATTCTCTGCTGTTGACAGGCCCCTGGCCACTGTAGGCTTGGGTCTGGGAAGAAAATGAGTTTTCTCTGTCTACACACGGAGCTTCATTGGCCGCGGTGGGGCGCACCTTGCCATGCTCTAGAGCTAAAGGGAATCTCAACGTGAGTCCTTGCCTCGAGGAAAGGCCCTGAGTAGCCCTACAGAAAAGGAGGCATGCAGCTCTTTCCATTAGCTCTTAGTCGCTGTTCTGGTTTACTTTAAAGGAAGTACCCTTTTCAGGACTCCTAGGCCCCTCGGTTGAGCATCAATTTTGTTCCAAGATCTCTGAGTACCTCCACACCCCTGTAGGCCTGCTGAGCAACAACGAGGCCCATTGGTCCCTCGGAGGTCCTCTGTGTCTGCTGAGTCATGGGCAACACACTGCACTCTTTCTTGTGATATCTTGATTCACAGCACTCGCACAGGTTCAAGAGCAACGTTCAAGCAAGTTCCAACATGCCGTGGAAATCGCACTCAATCCCTAGTCTGAGCTGCACAGAGAAAAACAAGAGGCTTCTCCTTCCAATCAGGACCTCCTACCTGAAGTCACCCTGCTTCCAGGAGAAAGACGGCTTGCTTTCCTTTTGCAAGTAAAGCACAGTTTTTCCTGTAGCACTGCAGGCTTTTGAAAAGGCAGGGGCCCAGAGGCCTGCCTAGGGCGTTCCTTGGTGAGGCCTCGGGCCCAGTGGCCTGGCTCGAGCGTTCCTTGGTGAGGCCGTTCTCTAGATGCAGAACACCCTTCCTCGAGAAGTTGATTCAGGTTAGCAACCGGTGTGTACTCGGTGTCTCTTTTGACTTGTTAAATCCACAGAGAGGTATGCTGCCTGTGTCCATGGAAATGGGGGCATGATGGGACTAGCCTTGCTTTCCGTTTGGAAACCTCCTTTCTTGCTGCCGTGAAGCTCCCTGAAATTCTCTGCTGTTGACAGGCCTCTGGCCACTGTAGGCATGGGTCTGGGAAGAAAATGAGTTTTCCCTGGGTACACACGGAGCTATATAGGCCAGGGTGGGGCTCACCTTGCCATGCTCTAGAGCTAAAGGGAATCTCAACGTGAGTCCTTGCCTCGAGGTAAGGCCCTGAGTAGCCCTGCAGAAAGGGAGGCATGCAGCTCTTTCCATGAGCTCTTAGTGGAGGTCTGTTTTATTTTAAAGGAAGTACCCTTTTCAGGACTCCTACGGTCTTTGGGTGAGCATCATTTTTATTCCAAGATCACTGACTCCCTCCGCACCCCTGTGGGCCTGCTGAGCAGCATTGAGTCCCATACGTCCCACGGAGGCCCTCTGTGTCTGCAGAGTCTCGGGCAACACACTGTACGTTACTTCAGGAGAGCTCCGTTTCCAGAGCACTCGAACAGCATCAGAACCACATTTCTAGGCAGTCCAACATGCCCTGGAAGTCTTCGACATTGCCCTCGTCTGAGCTGCCCTGAGAAAACAGTCTGCTTAGAATTTATCAAAGACCTCGTTCCTGAAGTCACTCTATTCAAGGAGAAATACAGCATCTTAACATGCTGTGTCGCTCACAGGGCAAGAAACGTGAGAACTTGCCTCGAGGTAAGGCCATGAAATGCTATGCAGAAGCAGAGGCGTGTAGCAGTTTCCATGAGGCCGTAGTCGCTTATCTTCAGCATTTTAAAGCCAGTACGCTTTTCAGGACACCTAGGTGCCTCGCCTGGAAACCCTATTCCCTGCAAAAACACTGAGTACCCTCAGGCTCCCCTGGCCCTTCTAAGCACTATCCAGGGAAGGAGCTTTCCGACTCACAGTGTGTATGCCGAGTGTAGGGCAACACAGTGCACTCTTATTGGAACATCTTGATTTAGCCAGCATCGCACAGGTTCACGAGCACCGTTAAGCAAGTTCCAACAGGCCGTGGAAGTGGCTCTCATTCCCTAGTTTGAGCTGTACAGAGACAAACAGTAAGCTTCTCCTTCCATTCAGGACCTCCTACCTGAAGTCACCCTGCCTCCTGAAGAAAGACGACCTCGTTTCTATTGCAACTAAAGCACAGTTGTTCCTGTAGCAGGGCAGGCTTTTGAAGAGGCACGGGCCCAGAGGCATAGCTAGGGCTTTCCTTGGTGAGGCCGTTCACTACATTCAGGACACCCTGCCTCGAGAAGTTGATTCAGGGAAACAACCAGTGTGTACTCTGTGTCTCTTTTGCCTTGTTAGAAACCACAGAGATGTATGCTGCCTGTGCCCATGGAAATTGGGGCATGATGGGACTAGCCTTGCTTTCCATTTGGAAAGCTCCATTCTTGCTTTCGTGAAGCTCCCTGAAATTCTCTGCTGTTGACAGGCCCCTGGCCACTGTAGGCTTGGGTCTGGGAAGAAAATGAGTTTTCTCTGTCTACACACGGAGCTTCATTGGCCGCGGTGGGGCGCACCTTGCCATGCTCTAGAGCTAAAGGGAATCTCAACGTGAGTCCTTGCCTCGAGGAAAGGCCCTGAGTAGCCCTACAGAAAAGGAGGCATGCAGCTCTTTCCATTAGCTCTTAGTCGCTGTTCTGGTTTACTTTAAAGGAAGTACCCTTTTCAGGACTCCTAGGCCCCTCGGTTGAGCATCAATTTTGTTCCAAGATCTCTGAGTACCTCCACACCCCTGTAGGCCTGCTGAGCAACAACGAGGCCCATTGGTCCCTCGGAGGTCCTCTGTGTCTGCTGAGTCATGGGCAACACACTGCACTCTTTCTTGTGATATCTTGATTCACAGCACTCGCACAGGTTCAAGAGCAACGTTCAAGCAAGTTCCAACATGCCGTGGAAATCGCACTCAATCCCTAGTCTGAGCTGCACAGAGAAAAACACTAGGCTTCTCCTTCCAATCAGGACCTCCTACCTGAAGTCACCCTGCTTCCAGGAGAAAGACGGCTTGCTTTCCTTTTGCAAGTAAAGCACAGTTTTTCCTGTAGCACTGCAGGCTTTTGAAAAGGCAGGGGCCCAGAGGCCTGCCTAGGGCGTTCCTTGGTGAGGCCTCGGGCCCAGTGGCCTGGCTCGAGCGTTCCTTGGTGAGGCCGTTCTCTAGATGCAGAACACCCTTCCTCGAGAAGTTGATTCAGGTTAGCAACCAGTGTGTACTCGGTGTCTCTTTTGACTTGTTAAATCCACAGAGAGGTATGCTGCCTGTGTCCATGGAAATGGGGGCATGATGGGACTAGCCTTGCTTTCCGTTTGGAAACCTCCTTTCTTGCTGCCGTGAAGCTCCCTGAAATTCTCTGCTGTTGACAGGCCTCTGGCCACTGTAGGCATGGGTCTGGGAAGAAAATGAGTTTTCCCTGGGTACACACGGAGCTATATAGGCCAGGGTGGGGCTCACCTTGCCATGCTCTAGAGCTAAAGGGAATCTCAACGTGAGTCCTTGCCTCGAGGTAAGGCCCTGAGTAGCCCTGCAGAAAGGGAGGCATGCAGCTCTTTCCATGAGCTCTTAGTGGAGGTCTGTTTTATTTTAAAGGAAGTACCCTTTTCAGGACTCCTACGGTCTTTGGGTGAGCATCATTTTTATTCCAAGATCACTGACTCCCTCCGCACCCCTGTGGGCCTGCTGAGCAGCATTGAGTCCCATACGTCCCACGGAGGCCCTCTGTGTCTGCAGAGTCTCGGGCAACACACTGTACGTTACTTCAGGAGAGCTCCGTTTCCAGAGCACTCGAACAGCATCAGAACCACATTTCTAGGCAGTCCAACATGCCCTGGAAGTCTTCGACATTGCCCTCGTCTGAGCTGCCCTGAGAAAACAGTCTGCTTAGAATTTATCAAAGACCTCGTTCCTGAAGTCACTCTATTCAAGGAGAAATACAGCATCTTAACATGCTGTGTCGCTCACAGGGCAAGAAACGTGAGAACTTGCCTCGAGGTAAGGCCATGAAATGCTATGCAGAAGCAGAGGCGTGTAGCAGTTTCCATGAGGCCGTAGTCGCTTATCTTCAGCATTTTAAAGCCAGTACGCTTTTCAGGACACCTAGGTGCCTCGCCTGGAAACCCTATTCCCTGCAAAAACACTGAGTACCCTCAGGCTCCCCTGGCCCTTCTAAGCACTATCCAGGGAAGGAGCTTTCCGACTCACAGTGTGTATGCCGAGTGTAGGGCAACACAGTGCACTCTTATTGGAACATCTTGATTTAGCCAGCATCGCACAGGTTCACGAGCACCGTTAAGCAAGTTCCAACAGGCCGTGGAAGTGGCTCTCATTCCCTAGTTTGAGCTGTACAGAGACAAACAGTAAGCTTCTCCTTCCATTCAGGACCTCCTACCTGAAGTCACCCTGCCTCCTGAAGAAAGACGACCTCGTTTCTATTGCAACTAAAGCACAGTTGTTCCTGTAGCAGGGCAGGCTTTTGAAGAGGCACGGGCCCAGAGGCATAGCTAGGGCTTTCCTTGGTGAGGCCGTTCACTACATTCAGGACACCCTGCCTCGAGAAGTTGATTCAGGGAAACAACCAGTGTGTACTCTGTGTCTCTTTTGCCTTGTTAGAAACCACAGAGATGTATGCTGCCTGTGCCCATGGAAATTGGGGCATGATGGGACTAGCCTTGCTTTCCATTTGGAAAGCTCCATTCTTGCTTTCGTGAAGCTCCCTGAAATTCTCTGCTGTTGACAGGCCCCTGGCCACTGTAGGCTTGGGTCTGGGAAGAAAATGAGTTTTCTCTGTCTACACACGGAGCTTCATTGGCCGCGGTGGGGCGCACCTTGCCATGCTCTAGAGCTAAAGGGAATCTCAACGTGAGTCCTTGCCTCGAGGAAAGGCCCTGAGTAGCCCTACAGAAAAGGAGGCATGCAGCTCTTTCCATTAGCTCTTAGTCGCTGTTCTGGTTTACTTTAAAGGAAGTACCCTTTTCAGGACTCCTAGGCCCCTCGGTTGAGCATCAATTTTGTTCCAAGATCTCTGAGTACCTCCACACCCCTGTAGGCCTGCTGAGCAACAACGAGGCCCATTGGTCCCTCGGAGGTCCTCTGTGTCTGCTGAGTCATGGGCAACACACTGCACTCTTTCTTGTGATATCTTGATTCACAGCACTCGCACAGGTTCAAGAGCAACGTTCAAGCAAGTTCCAACATGCCGTGGAAATCGCACTCAATCCCTAGTCTGAGCTGCACAGAGAAAAACACTAGGCTTCTCCTTCCAATCAGGACCTCCTACCTGAAGTCACCCTGCTTCCAGGAGAAAGACGGCTTGCTTTCCTTTTGCAAGTAAAGCACAGTTTTTCCTGTAGCACTGCAGGCTTTTGAAAAGGCAGGGGCCCAGAGGCCTGCCTAGGGCGTTCCTTGGTGAGGCCTCGGGCCCAGTGGCCTGGCTCGAGCGTTCCTTGGTGAGGCCGTTCTCTAGATGCAGAACACCCTTCCTCGAGAAGTTGATTCAGGGAAGCAACCGGTGTGTACTCGGTGTCTCTTTTGACTTGTTAAATCCACAGAGAGGTATGCTGCCTGTGTCCATGGAAATGGGGGCATGATGGGACTAGCCTTGCTTTCCGTTTGGAAACCTCCTTTCTTGCTGCCGTGAAGCTCCCTGAAATTCTCTGCTGTTGACAGGCCTCTGGCCACTGTAGGCATGGGTCTGGGAAGAAAATGAGTTTTCCCTGGGTACACACGGAGCTATATAGGCCAGGGTGGGGCTCACCTTGCCATGCTCTAGAGCTAAAGGGAATCTCAACGTGAGTCCTTGCCTCGAGGTAAGGCCCTGAGTAGCCCTGCAGAAAGGGAGGCATGCAGCTCTTTCCATGAGCTCTTAGTGGAGGTCTGTTTTATTTTAAAGGAAGTACCCTTTTCAGGACTCCTACGGTCTTTGGGTGAGCATCATTTTTATTCCAAGATCACTGACTCCCTCCGCACCCCTGTGGGCCTGCTGAGCAGCATTGAGTCCCATACGTCCCACGGAGGCCCTCTGTGTCTGCAGAGTCTCGGGCAACACACTGTACGTTACTTCAGGAGAGCTCCGTTTCCAGAGCACTCGAACAGCATCAGAACCACATTTCTAGGCAGTCCAACATGCCCTGGAAGTCTTCGACATTGCCCTCGTCTGAGCTGCCCTGAGAAAACAGTCTGCTTAGAATTTATCAAAGACCTCGTTCCTGAAGTCACTCTATTCAAGGAGAAATACAGCATCTTAACATGCTGTGTCGCTCACAGGGCAAGAAACGTGAGAACTTGCCTCGAGGTAAGGCCATGAAATGCTATGCAGAAGCAGAGGCGTGTAGCAGTTTCCATGAGGCCGTAGTCGCTTATCTTCAGCATTTTAAAGCCAGTACGCTTTTCAGGACACCTAGGTGCCTCGCCTGGAAACCCTATTCCCTGCAAAAACACTGAGTACCCTCAGGCTCCCCTGGCCCTTCTAAGCACTATCCAGGGAAGGAGCTTTCCGACTCACAGTGTGTATGCCGAGTGTAGGGCAACACAGTGCACTCTTATTGGAACATCTTGATTTAGCCAGCATCGCACAGGTTCACGAGCACCGTTAAGCAAGTTCCAACAGGCCGTGGAAGTGGCTCTCATTCCCTAGTTTGAGCTGTACAGAGACAAACAGTAAGCTTCTCCTTCCATTCAGGACCTCCTACCTGAAGTCACCCTGCCTCCTGAAGAAAGACGACCTCGTTTCTATTGCAACTAAAGCACAGTTGTTCCTGTAGCAGGGCAGGCTTTTGAAGAGGCACGGGCCCAGAGGCATAGCTAGGGCTTTCCTTGGTGAGGCCGTTCACTACATTCAGGACACCCTGCCTCGAGAAGTTGATTCAGGGAAACAACCAGTGTGTACTCTGTGTCTCTTTTGCCTTGTTAGAAACCACAGAGATGTATGCTGCCTGTGCCCATGGAAATTGGGGCATGATGGGACTAGCCTTGCTTTCCCTTTGGAAAGCTCCATTCTTGCTTTCGTGAAGCTCCCTGAAATTCTCTGCTGTTGACAGGCCCCTGGCCACTGTAGGCTTGGGTCTGGGAAGAAAATGAGTTTTCTCTGTCTACACACGGAGCTTCATTGGCCGCGGTGGGGCGCACCTTGCCATGCTCTAGAGCTAAAGGGAATCTCAACGTGAGTCCTTGCCTCGAGGAAAGGCCCTGAGTAGCCCTACAGAAAAGGAGGCATGCAGCTCTTTCCATTAGCTCTTAGTCGCTGTTCTGGTTTACTTTAAAGGAAGTACCCTTTTCAGGACTCCTAGGCCCCTCGGTTGAGCATCAATTTTGTTCCAAGATCTCTGAGTACCTCCACACCCCTGTAGGCCTGCTGAGCAACAACGAGGCCCATTGGTCCCTCGGAGGTCCTCTGTGTCTGCTGAGTCATGGGCAACACACTGCACTCTTTCTTGTGATATCTTGATTCACAGCACTCGCACAGGTTCAAGAGCAACGTTCAAGCAAGTTCCAACATGCCGTGGAAATCGCACTCAATCCCTAGTCTGAGCTGCACAGAGAAAAACACTAGGCTTCTCCTTCCAATCAGGACCTCCTACCTGAAGTCACCCTGCTTCCAGGAGAAAGACGGCTTGCTTTCCTTTTGCAAGTAAAGCACAGTTTTTCCTGTAGCACTGCAAGCTTTTGAAAAGGCAGGGGCCCAGAGGCCTGCCTAGGGCGTTCCTTGGTGAGGCCTCGGGCCCAGTGGCCTGGCTCGAGCGTTCCTTGGTGAGGCCGTTCTCTAGATGCAGAACACCCTTCCTCGAGAAGTTGATTCAGGTTAGCAACCAGTGTGTACTCGGTGTCTCTTTTGACTTGTTAAATCCACAGAGAGGTATGCTGCCTGTGTCCATGGAAATGGGGGCATGATGGGACTAGCCTTGCTTTCCGTTTGGAAACCTCCTTTCTTGCTGCCGTGAAGCTCCCTGAAATTCTCTGCTGTTGACAGGCCTCTGGCCACTGTAGGCATGGGTCTGGGAAGAAAATGAGTTTTCCCTGGGTACACACGGAGCTATATAGGCCAGGGTGGGGCTCACCTTGCCATGCTCTAGAGCTAAAGGGAATCTCAACGTGAGTCCTTGCCTCGAGGTAAGGCCCTGAGTAGCCCTGCAGAAAGGGAGGCATGCAGCTCTTTCCATGAGCTCTTAGTGGAGGTCTGTTTTATTTTAAAGGAAGTACCCTTTTCAGGACTCCTACGGTCTTTGGGTGAGCATCATTTTTATTCCAAGATCACTGACTCCCTCCGCACCCCTGTGGGCCTGCTGAGCAGCATTGAGTCCCATACGTCCCACGGAGGCCCTCTGTGTCTGCAGAGTCTCGGGCAACACACTGTACGTTACTTCAGGAGAGCTCCGTTTCCAGAGCACTCGAACAGCATCAGAACCACATTTCTAGGCAGTCCAACATGCCCTGGAAGTCTTCGACATTGCCCTCGTCTGAGCTGCCCTGAGAAAACAGTCTGCTTAGAATTTATCAAAGACCTCGTTCCTGAAGTCACTCTATTCAAGGAGAAATACAGCATCTTAACATGCTGTGTCGCTCACAGGGCAAGAAACGTGAGAACTTGCCTCGAGGTAAGGCCATGAAATGCTATGCAGAAGCAGAGGCGTGTAGCAGTTTCCATGAGGCCGTAGTCGCTTATCTTCAGCATTTTAAAGCCAGTACGCTTTTCAGGACACCTAGGTGCCTCGCCTGGAAACCCTATTCCCTGCAAAAACACTGAGTACCCTCAGGCTCCCCTGGCCCTTCTAAGCACTATCCAGGGAAGGAGCTTTCCGACTCACAGTGTGTATGCCGAGTGTAGGGCAACACAGTGCACTCTTATTGGAACATCTTGATTTAGCCAGCATCGCACAGGTTCACGAGCACCGTTAAGCAAGTTCCAACAGGCCGTGGAAGTCGCTCTCATTCCCTAGTTTGAGCTGTACAGAGACAAACAGTAAGCTTCTCCTTCCATTCAGGACCTCCTACCTGAAGTCACCCTGCCTCCTGAAGAAAGACGACCTCGTTTCTATTGCAACTAAAGCACAGTTGTTCCTGTAGCAGGGCAGGCTTTTGAAGAGGCACGGGCCCAGAGGCATAGCTAGGGCTTTCCTTGGTGAGGCCGTTCACTACATTCAGGACACCCTGCCTCGAGAAGTTGATTCAGGGAAACAACCAGTGTGTACTCTGTGTCTCTTTTGCCTTGTTAGAAACCACAGAGATGTATGCTGCCTGTGCCCATGGAAATTGGGGCATGATGGGACTAGCCTTGCTTTCCATTTGGAAAGCTCCATTCTTGCTTTCGTGAAGCTCCCTGAAATTCTCTGCTGTTGACAGGCCCCTGGCCACTGTAGGCTTGGGTCTGGGAAGAAAATGAGTTTTCTCTGTCTACACACGGAGCTTCATTGGCCGCGGTGGGGCGCACCTTGCCATGCTCTAGAGCTAAAGGGAATCTCAACGTGAGTCCTTGCCTCGAGGAAAGGCCCTGAGTAGCCCTACAGAAAAGGAGGCATGCAGCTCTTTCCATTAGCTCTTAGTCGCTGTTCTGGTTTACTTTAAAGGAAGTACCCTTTTCAGGACTCCTAGGCCCCTCGGTTGAGCATCAATTTTGTTCCAAGATCTCTGAGTACCTCCACACCCCTGTAGGCCTGCTGAGCAACAACGAGGCCCATTGGTCCCTCGGAGGTCCTCTGTGTCTGCTGAGTCATGGGCAACACACTGCACTCTTTCTTGTGATATCTTGATTCACAGCACTCGCACAGGTTCAAGAGCAACGTTCAAGCAAGTTCCAACATGCCGTGGAAATCGCACTCAATCCCTAGTCTGAGCTGCACAGAGAAAAACAAGAGGCTTCTCCTTCCAATCAGGACCTCCTACCTGAAGTCACCCTGCTTCCAGGAGAAAGACGGCTTGCTTTCCTTTTGCAAGTAAAGCACAGTTTTTCCTGTAGCACTGCAGGCTTTTGAAAAGGCAGGGGCCCAGAGGCCTGCCTAGGGCGTTCCTTGGTGAGGCCTCGGGCCCAGTGGCCTGGCTCGAGCGTTCCTTGGTGAGGCCGTTCTCTAGATGCAGAACACCCTTCCTCGAGAAGTTGATTCAGGTTAGCAACCAGTGTGTACTCGGTGTCTCTTTTGACTTGTTAAATCCACAGAGAGGTATGCTGCCTGTGTCCATGGAAATGGGGGCATGATGGGACTAGCCTTGCTTTCCGTTTGGAAACCTCCTTTCTTGCTGCCGTGAAGCTCCCTGAAATTCTCTGCTGTTGACAGGCCTCTGGCCACTGTAGGCATGGGTCTGGGAAGAAAATGAGTTTTCCCTGGGTACACACGGAGCTATATAGGCCAGGGTGGGGCTCACCTTGCCATGCTCTAGAGCTAAAGGGAATCTCAACGTGAGTCCTTGCCTCGAGGTAAGGCCCTGAGTAGCCCTGCAGAAAGGGAGGCATGCAGCTCTTTCCATGAGCTCTTAGTGGAGGTCTGTTTTATTTTAAAGGAAGTACCCTTTTCAGGACTCCTACGGTCTTTGGGTGAGCATCATTTTTATTCCAAGATCACTGACTCCCTCCGCACCCCTGTGGGCCTGCTGAGCAGCATTGAGTCCCATACGTCCCACGGAGGCCCTCTGTGTCTGCAGAGTCTCGGGCAACACACTGTACGTTACTTCAGGAGAGCTCCGTTTCCAGAGCACTCGAACAGCATCAGAACCACATTTCTAGGCAGTCCAACATGCCCTGGAAGTCTTCGACATTGCCCTCGTCTGAGCTGCCCTGAGAAAACAGTCTGCTTAGAATTTATCAAAGACCTCGTTCCTGAAGTCACTCTATTCAAGGAGAAATACAGCATCTTAACATGCTGTGTCGCTCACAGGGCAAGAAACGTGAGAACTTGCCTCGAGGTAAGGCCATGAAATGCTATGCAGAAGCAGAGGCGTGTAGCAGTTTCCATGAGGCCGTAGTCGCTTATCTTCAGCATTTTAAAGCCAGTACGCTTTTCAGGACACCTAGGTGCCTCGCCTGGAAACCCTATTCCCTGCAAAAACACTGAGTACCCTCAGGCTCCCCTGGCCCTTCTAAGCACTATCCAGGGAAGGAGCTTTCCGACTCACAGTGTGTATGCCGAGTGTAGGGCAACACAGTGCACTCTTATTGGAACATCTTGATTTAGCCAGCATCGCACAGGTTCACGAGCACCGTTAAGCAAGTTCCAACAGGCCGTGGAAGTGGCTCTCATTCCCTAGTTTGAGCTGTACAGAGACAAACAGTAAGCTTCTCCTTCCATTCAGGACCTCCTACCTGAAGTCACCCTGCCTCCTGAAGAAAGACGACCTCGTTTCTATTGCAACTAAAGCACAGTTGTTCCTGTAGCAGGGCAGGCTTTTGAAGAGGCACGGGCCCAGAGGCATAGCTAGGGCTTTCCTTGGTGAGGCCGTTCACTACATTCAGGACACCCTGCCTCGAGAAGTTGATTCAGGGAAACAACCAGTGTGTACTCTGTGTCTCTTTTGCCTTGTTAGAAACCACAGAGATGTATGCTGCCTGTGCCCATGGAAATTGGGGCATGATGGGACTAGCCTTGCTTTCCATTTGGAAAGCTCCATTCTTGCTTTCGTGAAGCTCCCTGAAATTCTCTGCTGTTGACAGGCCCCTGGCCACTGTAGGCTTGGGTCTGGGAAGAAAATGAGTTTTCTCTGTCTACACACGGAGCTTCATTGGCCGCGGTGGGGCGCACCTTGCCATGCTCTAGAGCTAAAGGGAATCTCAACGTGAGTCCTTGCCTCGAGGAAAGGCCCTGAGTAGCCCTACAGAAAAGGAGGCATGCAGCTCTTTCCATTAGCTCTTAGTCGCTGTTCTGGTTTACTTTAAAGGAAGTACCCTTTTCAGGACTCCTAGGCCCCTCGGTTGAGCATCAATTTTGTTCCAAGATCTCTGAGTACCTCCACACCCCTGTAGGCCTGCTGAGCAACAACGAGGCCCATTGGTCCCTCGGAGGTCCTCTGTGTCTGCTGAGTCATGGGCAACACACTGCACTCTTTCTTGTGATATCTTGATTCACAGCACTCGCACAGGTTCAAGAGCAACGTTCAAGCAAGTTCCAACATGCCGTGGAAATCGCACTCAATCCCTAGTCTGAGCTGCACAGAGAAAAACACTAGGCTTCTCCTTCCAATCAGGACCTCCTACCTGAAGTCACCCTGCTTCCAGGAGAAAGACGGCTTGCTTTCCTTTTGCAAGTAAAGCACAGTTTTTCCTGTAGCACTGCAAGCTTTTGAAAAGGCAGGGGCCCAGAGGCCTGCCTAGGGCGTTCCTTGGTGAGGCCTCGGGCCCAGTGGCCTGGCTCGAGCGTTCCTTGGTGAGGCCGTTCTCTAGATGCAGAACACCCTTCCTCGAGAAGTTGATTCAGGTTAGCAACCAGTGTGTACTCGGTGTCTCTTTTGACTTGTTAAATCCACAGAGAGGTATGCTGCCTGTGTCCATGGAAATGGGGGCATGATGGGACTAGCCTTGCTTTCCGTTTGGAAACCTCCTTTCTTGCTGCCGTGAAGCTCCCTGAAATTCTCTGCTGTTGACAGGCCTCTGGCCACTGTAGGCATGGGTCTGGGAAGAAAATGAGTTTTCCCTGGGTACACACGGAGCTATATAGGCCAGGGTGGGGCTCACCTTGCCATGCTCTAGAGCTAAAGGGAATCTCAACGTGAGTCCTTGCCTCGAGGTAAGGCCCTGAGTAGCCCTGCAGAAAGGGAGGCATGCAGCTCTTTCCATGAGCTCTTAGTGGAGGTCTGTTTTATTTTAAAGGAAGTACCCTTTTCAGGACTCCTACGGTCTTTGGGTTAGCATCATTTTTATTCCAAGATCACTGACTCCCTCCGCACCCCTGTGGGCCTGCTGAGCAGCATTGAGTCCCATACGTCCCACGGAGGCCCTCTGTGTCTGCAGAGTCTCGGGCAACACACTGTACGTTACTTCAGGAGAGCTCCGTTTCCAGAGCACTCGAACAGCATCAGAACCACATTTCTAGGCAGTCCAACATGCCCTGGAAGTCTTCGACATTGCCCTCGTCTGAGCTGCCCTGAGAAAACAGTCTGCTTAGAATTTATCAAAGACCTCGTTCCTGAAGTCACTCTATTCAAGGAGAAATACAGCATCTTAACATGCTGTGTCGCTCACAGGGCAAGAAACGTGAGAACTTGCCTCGAGGTAAGGCCATGAAATGCTATGCAGAAGCAGAGGCGTGTAGCAGTTTCCATGAGGCCGTAGTCGCTTATCTTCAGCATTTTAAAGCCAGTACGCTTTTCAGGACACCTAGGTGCCTCGCCTGGAAACCCTATTCCCTGCAAAAACACTGAGTACCCTCAGGCTCCCCTGGCCCTTCTAAGCACTATCCAGGGAAGGAGCTTTCCGACTCACAGTGTGTATGCCGAGTGTAGGGCAACACAGTGCACTCTTATTGGAACATCTTGATTTAGCCAGCATCGCACAGGTTCACGAGCACCGTTAAGCAAGTTCCAACAGGCCGTGGAAGTGGCTCTCATTCCCTAGTTTGAGCTGTACAGAGACAAACAGTAAGCTTCTCCTTCCATTCAGGACCTCCTACCTGAAGTCACCCTGCCTCCTGAAGAAAGACGACCTCGTTTCTATTGCAACTAAAGCACAGTTGTTCCTGTAGCAGGGCAGGCTTTTGAAGAGGCACGGGCCCAGAGGCATAGCTAGGGCTTTCCTTGGTGAGGCCGTTCACTACATTCAGGACACCCTGCCTCGAGAAGTTGATTCAGGGAAACAACCAGTGTGTACTCTGTGTCTCTTTTGCCTTGTTAGAAACCACAGAGATGTATGCTGCCTGTGCCCATGGAAATTGGGGCATGATGGGACTAGCCTTGCTTTCCATTTGGAAAGCTCCATTCTTGCTTTCGTGAAGCTCCCTGAAATTCTCTGCTGTTGACAGGCCCCTGGCCACTGTAGGCTTGGGTCTGGGAAGAAAATGAGTTTTCTCTGTCTACACACGGAGCTTCATTGGCCGCGGTGGGGCGCACCTTGCCATGCTCTAGAGCTAAAGGGAATCTCAACGTGAGTCCTTGCCTCGAGGAAAGGCCCTGAGTAGCCCTACAGAAAAGGAGGCATGCAGCTCTTTCCATTAGCTCTTAGTCGCTGTTCTGGTTTACTTTAAAGGAAGTACCCTTTTCAGGACTCCTAGGCCCCTCGGTTGAGCATCAATTTTGTTCCAAGATCTCTGAGTACCTCCACACCCCTGTAGGCCTGCTGAGCAACAACGAGGCCCATTGGTCCCTCGGAGGTCCTCTGTGTCTGCTGAGTCATGGGCAACACACTGCACTCTTTCTTGTGATATCTTGATTCACAGCACTCGCACAGGTTCAAGAGCAACGTTCAAGCAAGTTCCAACATGCCGTGGAAATCGCACTCAATCCCTAGTCTGAGCTGCACAGAGAAAAACACTAGGCTTCTCCTTCCAATCAGGACCTCCTACCTGAAGTCACCCTGCTTCCAGGAGAAAGACGGCTTGCTTTCCTTTTGCAAGTAAAGCACAGTTTTTCCTGTAGCACTGCAGGCTTTTGAAAAGGCAGGGGCCCAGAGGCCTGCCTAGGGCGTTCCTTGGTGAGGCCTCGGGCCCAGTGGCCTGGCTCGAGCGTTCCTTGGTGAGGCCGTTCTCTAGATGCAGAACACCCTTCCTCGAGAAGTTGATTCAGGTTAGCAACCAGTGTGTACTCGGTGTCTCTTTTGACTTGTTAAATCCACAGAGAGGTATGCTGCCTGTGTCCATGGAAATGGGGGCATGATGGGACTAGCCTTGCTTTCCGTTTGGAAACCTCCTTTCTTGCTGCCGTGAAGCTCCCTGAAATTCTCTGCTGTTGACAGGCCTCTGGCCACTGTAGGCATGGGTCTGGGAAGAAAATGAGTTTTCCCTGGGTACACACGGAGCTATATAGGCCAGGGTGGGGCTCACCTTGCCATGCTCTAGAGCTAAAGGGAATCTCAACGTGAGTCCTTGCCTCGAGGTAAGGCCCTGAGTAGCCCTGCAGAAAGGGAGGCATGCAGCTCTTTCCATGAGCTCTTAGTGGAGGTCTGTTTTATTTTAAAGGAAGTACCCTTTTCAGGACTCCTACGGTCTTTGGGTGAGCATCATTTTTATTCCAAGATCACTGACTCCCTCCGCACCCCTGTGGGCCTGCTGAGCAGCATTGAGTCCCATACGTCCCACGGAGGCCCTCTGTGTCTGCAGAGTCTCGGGCAACACACTGTACGTTACTTCAGGAGAGCTCCGTTTCCAGAGCACTCGAACAGCATCAGAACCACATTTCTAGGCAGTCCAACATGCCCTGGAAGTCTTCGACATTGCCCTCGTCTGAGCTGCCCTGAGAAAACAGTCTGCTTAGAATTTATCAAAGACCTCGTTCCTGAAGTCACTCTATTCAAGGAGAAATACAGCATCTTAACATGCTGTGTCGCTCACAGGGCAAGAAACGTGAGAACTTGCCTCGAGGTAAGGCCATGAAATGCTATGCAGAAGCAGAGGCGTGTAGCAGTTTCCATGAGGCCGTAGTCGCTTATCTTCAGCATTTTAAAGCCAGTACGCTTTTCAGGACACCTAGGTGCCTCGCCTGGAAACCCTATTCCCTGCAAAAACACTGAGTACCCTCAGGCTCCCCTGGCCCTTCTAAGCACTATCCAGGGAAGGAGCTTTCCGACTCACAGTGTGTATGCCGAGTGTAGGGCAACACAGTGCACTCTTATTGGAACATCTTGATTTAGCCAGCATCGCACAGGTTCACGAGCACCGTTAAGCAAGTTCCAACAGGCCGTGGAAGTGGCTCTCATTCCCTAGTTTGAGCTGTACAGAGACAAACAGTAAGCTTCTCCTTCCATTCAGGACCTCCTACCTGAAGTCACCCTGCCTCCTGAAGAAAGACGACCTCGTTTCTATTGCAACTAAAGCACAGTTGTTCCTGTAGCAGGGCAGGCTTTTGAAGAGGCACGGGCCCAGAGGCATAGCTAGGGCTTTCCTTGGTGAGGCCGTTCACTACATTCAGGACACCCTGCCTCGAGAAGTTGATTCAGGGAAACAACCAGTGTGTACTCTGTGTCTCTTTTGCCTTGTTAGAAACCACAGAGATGTATGCTGCCTGTGCCCATGGAAATTGGGGCATGATGGGACTAGCCTTGCTTTCCATTTGGAAAGCTCCATTCTTGCTTTCGTGAAGCTCCCTGAAATTCTCTGCTGTTGACAGGCCCCTGGCCACTGTAGGCTTGGGTCTGGGAAGAAAATGAGTTTTCTCTGTCTACACACGGAGCTTCATTGGCCGCGGTGGGGCGCACCTTGCCATGCTCTAGAGCTAAAGGGAATCTCAACGTGAGTCCTTGCCTCGAGGAAAGGCCCTGAGTAGCCCTACAGAAAAGGAGGCATGCAGCTCTTTCCATTAGCTCTTAGTCGCTGTTCTGGTTTACTTTAAAGGAAGTACCCTTTTCAGGACTCCTAGGCCCCTCGGTTGAGCATCAATTTTGTTCCAAGATCTCTGAGTACCTCCACACCCCTGTAGGCCTGCTGAGCAACAACGAGGCCCATTGGTCCCTCGGAGGTCCTCTGTATCTGCTGAGTCATGGGCAACACACTGCACTCTTTCTTGTGATATCTTGATTCACAGCACTCGCACAGGTTCAAGAGCAACGTTCAAGCAAGTTCCAACATGCCGTGGAAATCGCACTCAATCCCTAGTCTGAGCTGCACAGAGAAAAACAAGAGGCTTCTCCTTCCAATCAGGACCTCCTACCTGAAGTCACCCTGCTTCCAGGTGAAAGACGGCTTGCTTTCCTTTTGCAAGTAAAGCACAGTTTTTCCTGTAGCACTGCAGGCTTTTGAAAAGGCAGGGGCCCAGAGGCCTGCCTAGGGCGTTCCTTGGTGAGGCCTCGGGCCCAGTGGCCTGGCTAGGGCGTTCCTTGGTGAGGCCGTTCACTAGATGAAGAACACCCTGCCTCGAGAAGTTGATTCAGGGAAGCAACCAGTGTGTACTCGGTGTCTCTTTTGACTCGTTAAAAACCACAGAAATGTATGCTGCCTGTGTCCATGGAAATGGGGTCATGATGGGACTAGCCTTGCTTTCCGTTTGGAAACCTCCTTTCTTGCTGCCGTGAAGCTCCCTGAAATTCTCTGCTGTTGATAGGCCTCTGGCCACTGTAGGCATGGGTATGGGAAGAAAATGAGTTTTCCCTGGGTACACACGGAGCTATATAGGCCAGGGTGGGGCTCACCTTGCCATGCTCTAGAGCTAAAGGGAATCTCAACGTGAGTCCTTGCCTCGAGGTAAGGCCCTGAGTAGCCCTGCAGAAAGGGAGGCATGCAGCTCTTTCCATGAGCTCTTAGTGGAGGTCTGTTTTATTTTAAAGGAAGTACCCTTTTCCGGACCCCTACGCCCTCTGGGTGAGCATCATTTTTATTCCAAGATCACTGACTCCCTCCGCACCCCTGTGGGCCTGCTGAGCAGCATTGAGTCCCATACGTCCCACGGAGGCCCTCTGTGTCTGCAGAGTCTCGGGCAACACACTGTACGTTACTTCAGGAGAGCTCCGTTTCCAGAGCACTCGAACAGCATCAGAACCACATTTCTAGGCAGTCCAACATGTCCTGGAAGTCTTCGACATTGCCCTCGTCTGAGCTGCCCTGAGAAAACAGTCTGCTTAGAATTTATCAAAGACCTCGTTCCTGAAGTCACTCTATTCAAAGAGAAATACAACATCTTAACATGCTGTGTCGCTCACAGGGCAAGAAACGTGAGAACTTGCCTCGAGGTAAAGCCATGAAATGCTATGCAGAAGCAGAGGCGTGTAGCAGTTTCCATGAGGCCGTAGTCGCTTATCTTCAGCATTTTAAAGCCAGTACGCTTTTCAGGACACCTAGGTGCCTCGCCTGGAAACCCTATTCCCTGCAAAAACACTGAGTACCCTCAGGCTCCCCTGGCCCTTCTAAGCACTATCCAGGGAAGGAGCTTTCCGACTCACAGTGTGTATGCCGAGTGTAGGGCAACACAGTGCACTCTTATTGGAACATCTTGATTTAGCCAGCATCGCACAGGTTCACGAGCACCGTTAAGCAAGTTCCAACAGGCCGTGGAAGTGGCTCTCATTCCCTAGTTTGAGCTGTACAGAGACAAACAGTAAGCTTCTCCTTCCATTCAGGACCTCCTACCTGAAGTCACCCTGCCTCCTGAAGAAAGACGACCTCGTTTCTATTGCAACTAAACCACAGTTGTTCCTGTAGCAGGGCAGGCTTTTGAAGAGACACGGGCCCAGAGGCATAGCTACGGCTTTCCTTGGTGAGGCCGTTCACTACATTCTGGACACCCTGCCTCGAGAAGTTGATTCAGGGAAACAACCAGTGTGTACTCTGTGTCTCTTTTGACTTGTTAGAAACCACAGCGATGTATGCTGCCTGTGCCCATGGAAATTGGGGCATGATGGGACTAGCCTTGCTTTCCATTTGGAAAGCTCCATTCTTGCTTTCGTGAAGCTCCCTGAAATTCTCTGCTGTTGACAGGCCCCTGGCCACTGTAGGCTTGGGTCTGGGAAGAAAATGAGTTTTCTCTGTCTACACACGGAGCTTCATTGGCCGCGGTGGGGCACACCTTGCCATGCTCTAGAGCTAAAGGGAATCTCAACGTGAGTCCTTGCCTCGAGGTAAGGCCCTGAGTAGCCCTACAGAAAAGGAGGCATGCAGCTCTTTCCATTAGCTCTTAGTCGCTGTTCTGGTTTACTTTAAAGGAAGTACCCTTTTCAGGACTCCTAGGCCCCTCGGTTGAGCATCAATTTTGTTCCAAGATCTCTGAGTACCTCCACACCCCTGTAGGCCTGCTGAGCAACAACGAGGCCCATTGGTCCCTCGGAAGTCCTCTGTGTCTGCTGAGTCATGGGCAACACACTGCACTCTTTCTTGTGATATCTTGATTCACAGCACTCGCACAGGTTCAAGAGCAACGTTCAAGCAAGTTCCAACATGCCGTGGAAATCGCACTCAATCCCTAGTCTGAGCTGCACAGAGAAAAACACTAGGCTTCTCCTTCCAATCAGGACCTCCTACCTGAAGTCACCCTGCTTCCAGGAGAAAGACGGCTTGCTTTCCTTTTGCAAGTAAAGCACAGTTTTTCCTGTAGCACTGCAGGCTTTTGAAAAGGCAGGGGCCCAGAGGCCTGCCTAGGGCGTTCCTTGGTGAGGCCTCGGGCCCAGTGGCCTGGCTCGAGCGTTCCTTGGTGAGGCCGTTCTCTAGATGCAGAACACCCTTCCTCGAGAAGTTGATTCAGGTTAGCAACCAGTGTGTACTCGGTGTCTCTTTTGACTTGTTAAATCCACAGAGAGGTATGCTGCCTGTGTCCATGGAAATGGGGGCATGATGGGACTAGCCTTGCTTTCCGTTTGGAAACCTCCTTTCTTGCTGCCGTGAAGCTCCCTGAAATTCTCTGCTGTTGACAGGCCTCTGGCCACTGTAGGCATGGGTCTGGGAAGAAAATGAGTTTTCCCTGGGTACACACGGAGCTATATAGGCCAGGGTGGGGCTCACCTTGCCATGCTCTAGAGCTAAAGGGAATCTCAACGTGAGTCCTTGCCTCGAGGTAAGGCCCTGAGTAGCCCTGCAGAAAGGGAGGCATGCAGCTCTTTCCATGAGCTCTTAGTGGAGGTCTGTTTTATTTTAAAGGAAGTACCCTTTTCAGGACTCCTACGGTCTTTGGGTGAGCATCATTTTTATTCCAAGATCACTGACTCCCTCCGCACCCCTGTGGGCCTGCTGAGCAGCATTGAGTCCCATACGTCCCACGGAGGCCCTCTGTGTCTGCAGAGTCTCGGGCAACACACTGTACGTTACTTCAGGAGAGCTCCGTTTCCAGAGCACTCGAACAGCATCAGAACCACATTTCTAGGCAGTCCAACATGCCCTGGAAGTCTTCGACATTGCCCTCGTCTGAGCTGCCCTGAGAAAACAGTCTGCTTAGAATTTATCAAAGACCTCGTTCCTGAAGTCACTCTATTCAAGGAGAAATACAGCATCTTAACATGCTGTGTCGCTCACAGGGCAAGAAACGTGAGAACTTGCCTCGAGGTAAGGCCATGAAATGCTATGCAGAAGCAGAGGCGTGTAGCAGTTTCCATGAGGCCGTAGTCGCTTATCTTCAGCATTTTAAAGCCAGTACGCTTTTCAGGACACCTAGGTGCCTCGCCTGGAAACCCTATTCCCTGCAAAAACACTGAGTACCCTCAGGCTCCCCTGGCCCTTCTAAGCACTATCCAGGGAAGGAGCTTTCCGACTCACAGTGTGTATGCCGAGTGTAGGGCAACACAGTGCACTCTTATTGGAACATCTTGATTTAGCCAGCATCGCACAGGTTCACGAGCACCGTTAAGCAAGTTCCAACAGGCCGTGGAAGTGGCTCTCATTCCCTAGTTTGAGCTGTACAGAGACAAACAGTAAGCTTCTCCTTCCATTCAGGACCTCCTACCTGAAGTCACCCTGCCTCCTGAAGAAAGACGACCTCGTTTCTATTGCAACTAAAGCACAGTTGTTCCTGTAGCAGGGCAGGCTTTTGAAGAGGCACGGGCCCAGAGGCATAGCTAGGGCTTTCCTTGGTGAGGCCGTTCACTACATTCAGGACACCCTGCCTCGAGAAGTTGATTCAGGGAAACAACCAGTGTGTACTCTGTGTCTCTTTTGCCTTGTTAGAAACCACAGAGATGTATGCTGCCTGTGCCCATGGAAATTGGGGCATGATGGGACTAGCCTTGCTTTCCATTTGGAAAGCTCCATTCTTGCTTTCGTGAAGCTCCCTGAAATTCTCTGCTGTTGACAGGCCCCTGGCCACTGTAGGCTTGGGTCTGGGAAGAAAATGAGTTTTCTCTGTCTACACACGGAGCTTCATTGGCCGCGGTGGGGCGCACCTTGCCATGCTCTAGAGCTAAAGGGAATCTCAACGTGAGTCCTTGCCTCGAGGAAAGGCCCTGAGTAGCCCTACAGAAAAGGAGGCATGCAGCTCTTTCCATTAGCTCTTAGTCGCTGTTCTGGTTTACTTTAAAGGAAGTACCCTTTTCAGGACTCCTAGGCCCCTCGGTTGAGCATCAATTTTGTTCCAAGATCTCTGAGTACCTCCACACCCCTGTAGGCCTGCTGAGCAACAACGAGGCCCATTGGTCCCTCGGAGGTCCTCTGTATCTGCTGAGTCATGGGCAACACACTGCACTCTTTCTTGTGATATCTTGATTCACAGCACTCGCACAGGTTCAAGAGCAACGTTCAAGCAAGTTCCAACATGCCGTGGAAATCGCACTCAATCCCTAGTCTGAGCTGCACAGAGAAAAACAAGAGGCTTCTCCTTCCAATCAGGACCTCCTACCTGAAGTCACCCTGCTTCCAGGTGAAAGACGGCTTGCTTTCCTTTTGCAAGTAAAGCACAGTTTTTCCTGTAGCACTGCAGGCTTTTGAAAAGGCAGGGGCCCAGAGGCCTGCCTAGGGCGTTCCTTGGTGAGGCCTCGGGCCCAGTGGCCTGGCTAGGGCGTTCCTTGGTGAGGCCGTTCACTAGATGAAGAACACCCTGCCTCGAGAAGTTGATTCAGGGAAGCAACCAGTGTGTACTCGGTGTCTCTTTTGACTCGTTAAAAACCACAGAAATGTATGCTGCCTGTGTCCATGGAAATGGGGTCATGATGGGACTAGCCTTGCTTTCCGTTTGGAAACCTCCTTTCTTGCTGCCGTGAAGCTCCCTGAAATTCTCTGCTGTTGATAGGCCTCTGGCCACTGTAGGCATGGGTATGGGAAGAAAATGAGTTTTCCCTGGGTACACACGGAGCTATATAGGCCAGGGTGGGGCTCACCTTGCCATGCTCTAGAGCTAAAGGGAATCTCAACGTGAGTCCTTGCCTCGAGGTAAGGCCCTGAGTAGCCCTGCAGAAAGGGAGGCATGCAGCTCTTTCCATGAGCTCTTAGTGGAGGTCTGTTTTATTTTAAAGGAAGTACCCTTTTCCGGACCCCTACGCCCTCTGGGTGAGCATCATTTTTATTCCAAGATCACTGACTCCCTCCGCACCCCTGTGGGCCTGCTGAGCAGCATTGAGTCCCATACGTCCCACGGAGGCCCTCTGTGTCTGCAGAGTCTCGGGCAACACACTGTACGTTACTTCAGGAGAGCTCCGTTTCCAGAGCACTCGAACAGCATCAGAACCACATTTCTAGGCAGTCCAACATGTCCTGGAAGTCTTCGACATTGCCCTCGTCTGAGCTGCCCTGAGAAAACAGTCTGCTTAGAATTTATCAAAGACCTCGTTCCTGAAGTCACTCTATTCAAAGAGAAATACAACATCTTAACATGCTGTGTCGCTCACAGGGCAAGAAACGTGAGAACTTGCCTCGAGGTAAAGCCATGAAATGCTATGCAGAAGCAGAGGCGTGTAGCAGTTTCCATGAGGCCGTAGTCGCTTATCTTCAGCATTTTAAAGCCAGTACGCTTTTCAGGACACCTAGGTGCCTCGCCTGGAAACCCTATTCCCTGCAAAAACACTGAGTACCCTCAGGCTCCCCTGGCCCTTCTAAGCACTATCCAGGGAAGGAGCTTTCCGACTCACAGTGTGTATGCCGAGTGTAGGGCAACACAGTGCACTCTTATTGGAACATCTTGATTTAGCCAGCATCGCACAGGTTCACGAGCACCGTTAAGCAAGTTCCAACAGGCCGTGGAAGTGGCTCTCATTCCCTAGTTTGAGCTGTACAGAGACAAACAGTAAGCTTCTCCTTCCATTCAGGACCTCCTACCTGAAGTCACCCTGCCTCCTGAAGAAAGACGACCTCGTTTCTATTGCAACTAAACCACAGTTGTTCCTGTAGCAGGGCAGGCTTTTGAAGAGACACGGGCCCAGAGGCATAGCTACGGCTTTCCTTGGTGAGGCCGTTCACTACATTCTGGACACCCTGCCTCGAGAAGTTGATTCAGGGAAACAACCAGTGTGTACTCTGTGTCTCTTTTGACTTGTTAGAAACCACAGCGATGTATGCTGCCTGTGCCCATGGAAATTGGGGCATGATGGGACTAGCCTTGCTTTCCATTTGGAAAGCTCCATTCTTGCTTTCGTGAAGCTCCCTGAAATTCTCTGCTGTTGACAGGCCCCTGGCCACTGTAGGCTTGGGTCTGGGAAGAAAATGAGTTTTCTCTGTCTACACACGGAGCTTCATTGGCCGCGGTGGGGCACACCTTGCCATGCTCTAGAGCTAAAGGGAATCTCAACGTGAGTCCTTGCCTCGAGGTAAGGCCCTGAGTAGCCCTACAGAAAAGGAGGCATGCAGCTCTTTCCATTAGCTCTTAGTCGCTGTTCTGGTTTACTTTAAAGGAAGTACCCTTTTCAGGACTCCTAGGCCCCTCGGTTGAGCATCAATTTTGTTCCAAGATCTCTGAGTACCTCCACACCCCTGTAGGCCTGCTGAGCAACAACGAGGCCCATTGGTCCCTCGGAAGTCCTCTGTGTCTGCTGAGTCATGGGCAACACACTGCACTCTTTCTTGTGATATCTTGATTCACAGCACTCGCACAGGTTCAAGAGCAACGTTCAAGCAAGTTCCAACATGCCGTGGAAATCGCACTCAATCCCTAGTCTGAGCTGCACAGAGAAAAACACTAGGCTTCTCCTTCCAATCAGGACCTCCTACCTGAAGTCACCCTGCTTCCAGGAGAAAGACGGCTTGCTTTCCTTTTGCAAGTAAAGCACAGTTTTTCCTGTAGCACTGCAGGCTTTTGAAAAGGCAGGGGCCCAGAGGCCTGCCTAGGGCGTTCCTTGGTGAGGCCTCGGGCCCAGTGGCCTGGCTCGAGCGTTCCTTGGTGAGGCCGTTCTCTAGATGCAGAACACCCTTCCTCGAGAAGTTGATTCAGGTTAGCAACCAGTGTGTACTCGGTGTCTCTTTTGACTTGTTAAATCCACAGAGAGGTATGCTGCCTGTGTCCATGGAAATGGGGGCATGATGGGACTAGCCTTGCTTTCCGTTTGGAAACCTCCTTTCTTGCTGCCGTGAAGCTCCCTGAAATTCTCTGCTGTTGACAGGCCTCTGGCCACTGTAGGCATGGGTCTGGGAAGAAAATGAGTTTTCCCTGGGTACACACGGAGCTATATAGGCCAGGGTGGGGCTCACCTTGCCATGCTCTAGAGCTAAAGGGAATCTCAACGTGAGTCCTTGCCTCGAGGTAAGGCCCTGAGTAGCCCTGCAGAAAGGGAGGCATGCAGCTCTTTCCATGAGCTCTTAGTGGAGGTCTGTTTTATTTTAAAGGAAGTACCCTTTTCAGGACTCCTACGGTCTTTGGGTGAGCATCATTTTTATTCCAAGATCACTGACTCCCTCCGCACCCCTGTGGGCCTGCTGAGCAGCATTGAGTCCCATACGTCCCACGGAGGCCCTCTGTGTCTGCAGAGTCTCGGGCAACACACTGTACGTTACTTCAGGAGAGCTCCGTTTCCAGAGCACTCGAACAGCATCAGAACCACATTTCTAGGCAGTCCAACATGCCCTGGAAGTCTTCGACATTGCCCTCGTCTGAGCTGCCCTGAGAAAACAGTCTGCTTAGAATTTATCAAAGACCTCGTTCCTGAAGTCACTCTATTCAAGGAGAAATACAGCATCTTAACATGCTGTGTCGCTCACAGGGCAAGAAACGTGAGAACTTGCCTCGAGGTAAGGCCATGAAATGCTATGCAGAAGCAGAGGCGTGTAGCAGTTTCCATGAGGCCGTAGTCGCTTATCTTCAGCATTTTAAAGCCAGTACGCTTTTCAGGACACCTAGGTGCCTCGCCTGGAAACCCTATTCCCTGCAAAAACACTGAGTACCCTCAGGCTCCCCTGGCCCTTCTAAGCACTATCCAGGGAAGGAGCTTTCCGACTCACAGTGTGTATGCCGAGTGTAGGGCAACACAGTGCACTCTTATTGGAACATCTTGATTTAGCCAGCATCGCACAGGTTCACGAGCACCGTTAAGCAAGTTCCAACAGGCCGTGGAAGTGGCTCTCATTCCCTAGTTTGAGCTGTACAGAGACAAACAGTAAGCTTCTCCTTCCATTCAGGACCTCCTACCTGAAGTCACCCTGCCTCCTGAAGAAAGACGACCTCGTTTCTATTGCAACTAAAGCACAGTTGTTCCTGTAGCAGGGCAGGCTTTTGAAGAGGCACGGGCCCAGAGGCATAGCTAGGGCTTTCCTTGGTGAGGCCGTTCACTACATTCAGGACACCCTGCCTCGAGAAGTTGATTCAGGGAAACAACCAGTGTGTACTCTGTGTCTCTTTTGCCTTGTTAGAAACCACAGAGATGTATGCTGCCTGTGCCCATGGAAATTGGGGCATGATGGGACTAGCCTTGCTTTCCATTTGGAAAGCTCCATTCTTGCTTTCGTGAAGCTCCCTGAAATTCTCTGCTGTTGACAGGCCCCTGGCCACTGTAGGCTTGGGTCTGGGAAGAAAATGAGTTTTCTCTGTCTACACACGGAGCTTCATTGGCCGCGGTGGGGCGCACCTTGCCATGCTCTAGAGCTAAAGGGAATCTCAACGTGAGTCCTTGCCTCGAGGAAAGGCCCTGAGTAGCCCTACAGAAAAGGAGGCATGCAGCTCTTTCCATTAGCTCTTAGTCGCTGTTCTGGTTTACTTTAAAGGAAGTACCCTTTTCAGGACTCCTAGGCCCCTCGGTTGAGCATCAATTTTGTTCCAAGATCTCTGAGTACCTCCACACCCCTGTAGGCCTGCTGAGCAACAACGAGGCCCATTGGTCCCTCGGAGGTCCTCTGTGTCTGCTGAGTCATGGGCAACACACTGCACTCTTTCTTGTGATATCTTGATTCACAGCACTCGCACAGGTTCAAGAGCAACGTTCAAGCAAGTTCCAACATGCCGTGGAAATCGCACTCAATCCCTAGTCTGAGCTGCACAGAGAAAAACACTAGGCTTCTCCTTCCAATCAGGACCTCCTACCTGAAGTCACCCTGCTTCCAGGAGAAAGACGGCTTGCTTTCCTTTTGCAAGTAAAGCACAGTTTTTCCTGTAGCACTGCAGGCTTTTGAAAAGGCAGGGGCCCAGAGGCCTGCCTAGGGCGTTCCTTGGTGAGGCCTCGGGCCCAGTGGCCTGGCTCGAGCGTTCCTTGGTGAGGCCGTTCTCTAGATGCAGAACACCCTTCCTCGAGAAGTTGATTCAGGGAAGCAACCGGTGTGTACTCGGTGTCTCTTTTGACTTGTTAAATCCACAGAGAGGTATGCTGCCTGTGTCCATGGAAATGGGGGCATGATGGGACTAGCCTTGCTTTCCGTTTGGAAACCTCCTTTCTTGCTGCCGTGAAGCTCCCTGAAATTCTCTGCTGTTGACAGGCCTCTGGCCACTGTAGGCATGGGTCTGGGAAGAAAATGAGTTTTCCCTGGGTACACACGGAGCTATATAGGCCAGGGTGGGGCTCACCTTGCCATGCTCTAGAGCTAAAGGGAATCTCAACGTGAGTCCTTGCCTCGAGGTAAGGCCCTGAGTAGCCCTGCAGAAAGGGAGGCATGCAGCTCTTTCCATGAGCTCTTAGTGGAGGTCTGTTTTATTTTAAAGGAAGTACCCTTTTCAGGACTCCTACGGTCTTTGGGTGAGCATCATTTTTATTCCAAGATCACTGACTCCCTCCGCACCCCTGTGGGCCTGCTGAGCAGCATTGAGTCCCATACGTCCCACGGAGGCCCTCTGTGTCTGCAGAGTCTCGGGCAACACACTGTACGTTACTTCAGGAGAGCTCCGTTTCCAGAGCACTCGAACAGCATCAGAACCACATTTCTAGGCAGTCCAACATGCCCTGGAAGTCTTCGACATTGCCCTCGTCTGAGCTGCCCTGAGAAAACAGTCTGCTTAGAATTTATCAAAGACCTCGTTCCTGAAGTCACTCTATTCAAGGAGAAATACAGCATCTTAACATGCTGTGTCGCTCACAGGGCAAGAAATGTGAGAACTTGCCTCGAGGTAAGGCCATGAAATGCTATGCAGAAGCAGAGGCGTGTAGCAGTTTCCATGAGGCCGTAGTCGCTTATCTTCAGCATTTTAAAGCCAGTACGCTTTTCAGGACACCTAGGTGCCTCGCCTGGAAACCCTATTCCCTGCAAAAACACTGAGTACCCTCAGGCTCCCCTGGCCCTTCTAAGCACTATCCAGGGAAGGAGCTTTCCGACTCACAGTGTGTATGCCGAGTGTAGGGCAACACAGTGCACTCTTATTGGAACATCTTGATTTAGCCAGCATCGCACAGGTTCACGAGCACCGTTAAGCAAGTTCCAACAGGCCGTGGAAGTGGCTCTCATTCCCTAGTTTGAGCTGTACAGAGACAAACAGTAAGCTTCTCCTTCCATTCAGGACCTCCTACCTGAAGTCACCCTGCCTCCTGAAGAAAGACGACCTCGTTTCTATTGCAACTAAAGCACAGTTGTTCCTGTAGCAGGGCAGGCTTTTGAAGAGGCACGGGCCCAGAGGCATAGCTAGGGCTTTCCTTGGTGAGGCCGTTCACTACATTCAGGACACCCTGCCTCGAGAAGTTGATTCAGGGAAACAACCAGTGTGTACTCTGTGTCTCTTTTGCCTTGTTAGAAACCACAGAGATGTATGCTGCCTGTGCCCATGGAAATTGGGGCATGATGGGACTAGCCTTGCTTTCCATTTGGAAAGCTCCATTCTTGCTTTCGTGAAGCTCCCTGAAATTCTCTGCTGTTGACAGGCCCCTGGCCACTGTAGGCTTGGGTCTGGGAAGAAAATGAGTTTTCTCTGTCTACACACGGAGCTTCATTGGCCGCGGTGGGGCGCACCTTGCCATGCTCTAGAGCTAAAGGGAATCTCAACGTGAGTCCTTGCCTCGAGGAAAGGCCCTGAGTAGCCCTACAGAAAAGGAGGCATGCAGCTCTTTCCATTAGCTCTTAGTCGCTGTTCTGGTTTACTTTAAAGGAAGTACCCTTTTCAGGACTCCTAGGCCCCTCGGTTGAGCATCAATTTTGTTCCAAGATCTCTGAGTACCTCCACACCCCTGTAGGCCTGCTGAGCAACAACGAGGCCCATTGGTCCCTCGGAGGTCCTCTGTGTCTGCTGAGTCATGGGCAACACACTGCACTCTTTCTTGTGATATCTTGATTCACAGCACTCGCACAGGTTCAAGAGCAACGTTCAAGCAAGTTCCAACATGCCGTGGAAATCGCACTCAATCCCTAGTCTGAGCTGCACAGAGAAAAACAAGAGGCTTCTCCTTCCAATCAGGACCTCCTACCTGAAGTCACCCTGCTTCCAGGTGAAAGACGGCTTGCTTTCCTTTTGCAAGTAAAGCACAGTTTTTCCTGTAGCACTGCAGGCTTTTGAAAAGGCAGGGGCCCAGAGGCCTGCCTAGGGCGTTCCTTGGTGAGGCCTCGGGCCCAGTGGCCTGGCTAGGGCGTTCCTTGGTGAGGCCGTTCACTAGATGCAGAACACCCTGCCTCGAGAAGTTGATTCAGGGAAGCAACCAGTGTGTACTCGGTGTCTCTTTTGACTCGTTAAAAACCACAGAAATGTATGCTGCCTGTGTCCATGGAAATGGGGTCATGATGGGACTAGCCTTGCTTTCCGTTTGGAAACCTCCTTTCTTGCTGCCGTGAAGCTCCCTGAAATTCTCTGCTGTTGATAGGCCTCTGGCCACTGTAGGCATGGGTATGGGAAGAAAATGAGTTTTCCCTGGGTACACACGGAGCTATATAGGCCAGGGTGGGGCTCACCTTGCCATGCTCTAGAGCTAAAGGGAATCTCAACGTGAGTCCTTGCCTCGAGGTAAGGCCCTGAGTAGCCCTGCAGAAAGGGAGGCATGCAGCTCTTTCCATGAGCTCTTAGTGGAGGTCTGTTTTATTTTAAAGGAAGTACCCTTTTCCGTGACCCCTACGCCCTCTGGGTGAGCATCATTTTTATTCCAAGATCACTGACTCCCTCCGCACCCCTGTGGGCCTGCTGAGCAGCATTGAGTCCCATACGTCCCACGGAGGCCCTCTGTGTCTGCAGAGTCTCGGGCAACACACTGTACGTTACTTCAGGAGAGCTCCGTTTCCAGAGCACTCGAACAGCATCAGAACCACATTTCTAGGCAGTCCAACATGCCCTGGAAGTCTTCGACATTGCCCTCGTCTGAGCTGCCCTGAGAAAACAGTCTGCTTAGAATTTATCAAAGACCTCGTTCCTGAAGTCACTCTATTCAAAGAGAAATACAACATCTTAACATGCTGTGTCGCTCACAGGGCAAGAAACGTGAGAACTTGCCTCGAGGTAAAGCCATGAAATGCTATGCAGAAGCAGAGGCGTGTAGCAGTTTCCATGAGGCCGTAGTCGCTTATCTTCAGCATTTTAAAGCCAGTACGCTTTTCAGGACACCTAGGTGCCTCGCCTGGAAACCCTATTCCCTGCAAAAACACTGAGTACCCTCAGGCTCCCCTGGCCCTTCTAAGCACTATCCAGGGAAGGAGCTTTCCGACTCACAGTGTGTATGCCGAGTGTAGGGCAACACAGTGCACTCTTATTGGAACATCTTGATTTAGCCAGCATCGCACAGGTTCACGAGCACCGTTAAGCAAGTTCCAACAGGCCGTGGAAGTGGCTCTCATTCCCTAGTTTGAGCTGTACAGAGACAAACAGTAAGCTTCTCCTTCCATTCAGGACCTCCTACCTGAAGTCACCCTGCCTCCTGAAGAAAGACGACCTCGTTTCTATTGCAACTAAACCACAGTTGTTCCTGTAGCAGGGCAGGCTTTTGAAGAGACACGGGCCCAGAGGCATAGCTACGGCTTTCCTTGGTGAGGCCGTTCACTACATTCTGGACACCCTGCCTCGAGAAGTTGATTCAGGGAAACAACCAGTGTGTACTCTGTGTCTCTTTTGACTTGTTAGAAACCACAGCGATGTATGCTGCCTGTGCCCATGGAAATTGGGGCATGATGGGACTAGCCTTGCTTTCCATTTGGAAAGCTCCATTCTTGCTTTCGTGAAGCTCCCTGAAATTCTCTGCTGTTGACAGGCCCCTGGCCACTGTAGGCTTGGGTCTGGGAAGAAAATGAGTTTTCTCTGTCTACACACGGAGCTTCATTGGCCGCGGTGGGGCACACCTTGCCATGCTCTAGAGCTAAAGGGAATCTCAACGTGAGTCCTTGCCTCGAGGTAAGGCCCTGAGTAGCCCTACAGAAAAGGAGGCATGCAGCTCTTTCCATTAGCTCTTAGTCGCTGTTCTGGTTTACTTTAAAGGAAGTACCCTTTTCAGGACTCCTAGGCCCCTCGGTTGAGCATCAATTTTGTTCCAAGATCTCTGAGTACCTCCACACCCCTGTAGGCCTGCTGAGCAACAACGAGGCCCATTGGTCCCTCGGAGGTCCTCTGTGTCTGCTGAGTCATGGGCAACACACTGCACTCTTTCTTGTGATATCTTGATTCACAGCACTCGCACAGGTTCAAGAGCAACGTTCAAGCAAGTTCCAACATGCCGTGGAAATCGCACTCAATCCCTAGTCTGAGCTGCACAGAGAAAAACACTAGGCTTCTCCTTCCAATCAGGACCTCCTACCTGAAGTCACCCTGCTTCCAGGAGAAAGACGGCTTGCTTTCCTTTTGCAAGTAAAGCACAGTTTTTCCTGTAGCACTGCAGGCTTTTGAAAAGGCAGGGGCCCAGAGGCCTGCCTAGGGCGTTCCTTGGTGAGGCCTCGGGCCCAGTGGCCTGGCTCGAGCGTTCCTTGGTGAGGCCGTTCTCTAGATGCAGAACACCCTTCCTCGAGAAGTTGATTCAGGGAAGCAACCGGTGTGTACTCGGTGTCTCTTTTGACTTGTTAAATCCACAGAGAGGTATGCTGCCTGTGTCCATGGAAATGGGGGCATGATGGGACTAGCCTTGCTTTCCGTTTGGAAACCTCCTTTCTTGCTGCCGTGAAGCTCCCTGAAATTCTCTGCTGTTGACAGGCCTCTGGCCACTGTAGGCATGGGTCTGGGAAGAAAATGAGTTTTCCCTGGGTACACACGGAGCTATATAGGCCAGGGTGGGGCTCACCTTGCCATGCTCTAGAGCTAAAGGGAATCTCAACGTGAGTCCTTGCCTCGAGGTAAGGCCCTGAGTAGCCCTGCAGAAAGGGAGGCATGCAGCTCTTTCCATGAGCTCTTAGTGGAGGTCTGTTTTATTTTAAAGGAAGTACCCTTTTCAGGACTCCTACCGTCTTTGGGTGAGCATCATTTTTATTCCAAGATCACTGACTCCCTCCGCACCCCTGTGGGCCTGCTGAGCAGCATTGAGTCCCATACGTCCCACGGAGGCCCTCTGTGTCTGCAGAGTCTCGGGCAACACACTGTACGTTACTTCAGGAGAGCTCCGTTTCCAGAGCACTCGAACAGCATCAGAACCACATTTCTAGGCAGTCCAACATGCCCTGGAAGTCTTCAACATTGCCCTCGTCTGAGCTGCCGTGAGAAAACAGTCTGCTTAGAATTTATCAAAGACCTCGTTCCTGAAGTCACTCTATTCAAGGAGAAATACAGCATCTTAACATGCTGTGTCGCTCACAGGGCAAGAAACGTGAGAACTTGCCTCGAGGTAAGGCCATGAAATGCTATGCAGAAGCAGAGGCGTGTAGCAGTTTCCATGAGGCCGTAGTCGCTTATCTTCAGCATTTTAAAGCCAGTACGCTTTTCAGGACACCTAGGTGCCTCGCCTGGAAACCCTATTCCCTGCAAAAACACTGAGTACCCTCAGGCTCCCCTGGTCCTTCTAAGCACTATCCAGGGAAGGAGCTTTCCGACTCACAGTGTGTATGCCGAGTGTAGGGCAACACAGTGCACTCTTATTGGAACATCTTGATTTAGCCAGCATCGCACAGGTTCACGAGCACCGTTAAGCAAGTTCCAACAGGCCGTGGAAGTCGCTCTCATTCCCTAGTTTCAGCTGTACAGAGACAAACAGTAAGCTTCTCCTTCCATTCAGGACCTCCTATCTGAAGTCACCCTGCCTCCTGAAGAAAGACGACCTCGTTTCTATTGCAACTAAAGCACAGTTGTTCCTGTAGCAGGGCAGGCTTTTGAAGAGGCACGGGCCCAGAGGCATAGCTAGGGCTTTCCTTGGTGAGGCCGTTCACTACATTCAGGACACCCTGCCTCGAGAAGTTGATTCAGGGAAACAACCAGTGTGTACTCTGTGTCTCTTTTGCCTTGTTAGAAACCACAGAGATGTATGCTGCCTGTGCCCATGGAAATTGGGGCATGATGGGACTAGCCTTGCTTTCCATTTGGAAAGCTCCATTCTTGCTTTCGTGAAGCTCCCTGAAATTCTCTGCTGTTGACAGGCCCCTGGCCACTGTAGGCTTGGGTCTGGGAAGAAAATGAGTTTTCTCTGTCTACACACGGAGCTTCATTGGCCGCGGTGGGGCGCACCTTGCCATGCTCTAGAGCTAAAGGGAATCTCAACGTGAGTCCTTGCCTCGAGGAAAGGCCCTGGGTAGCCCTACAGAAAAGGAGGCATGCAGCTCTTTCCATTAGCTCTTAGTCGCTGTTCTGGTTTACTTTAAAGGAAGTACCCTTTTCAGGACTCCTAGGCCCCTCGGTTGAGCATCAATTTTGTTCCAAGATCTCTGAGTACCTCCACACCCCTGTAGGCCTGCTGAGCAACAACGAGGCCCATTGGTCCCTCGGAGGTCCTCTGTGTCTGCTGAGTCATGGGCAACACACTGCACTCTTTCTTGTGATATCTTGATTCACAGCACTCGCACAGGTTCAAGAGCAACGTTCAAGCAAGTTCCAACATGCCGTGGAAATCGCACTCAATCCCTAGTCTGAGCTGCACAGAGAAAAACAAGAGGCTTCTCCTTCCAATCAGGACCTCCTACCTGAAGTCACCCTGCTTCCAGGTGAAAGACGGCTTGCTTTCCTTTTGCAAGTAAAGCACAGTTTTTCCTGTAGCACTGCAGGCTTTTGAAAAGGCAGGGGCCCAGAGGCCTGCCTAGGGCGTTCCTTGGTGAGGCCTCGGGCCCAGTGGCCTGGCTAGGGCGTTCCTTGGTGAGGCCGTTCACTAGATGCAGAACACCCTGCCTCGAGAAGTTGATTCAGGGAAGCAACCAGTGTGTACTCGGTGTCTCTTTTGACTCGTTAAAAACCACAGAAATGTATGCTGCCTGTGTCCATGGAAATGGGGTCATGATGGGACTAGCCTTGCTTTCCGTTTGGAAACCTCCTTTCTTGCTGCCGTGAAGCTCCCTGAAATTCTCTGCTGTTGATAGGCCTCTGGCCACTGTAGGCATGGGTATGGGAAGAAAATGAGTTTTCCCTGGGTACACACGGAGCTATATAGGCCAGGGTGGGGCTCACCTTGCCATGCTCTAGAGCTAAAGGGAATCTCAACGTGAGTCCTTGCCTCGAGGTAAGGCCCTGAGTAGCCCTGCAGAAAGGGAGGCATGCAGCTCTTTCCATGAGCTCTTAGTGGAGGTCTGTTTTATTTTAAAGGAAGTACCCTTTTCAGGACTCCTACGGTCTCTGGGTGAGCATCATTTTTATTCCAAGATCACTGACTCCCTCCGCACCCCTGTGGGCCTGCTGAGCAGCATTGAGTCCCATACGTCCCACGGAGGCCCTCTGTGTCTGCAGAGTCTCGGGCAACACACTGTACGTTACTTCAGGAGAGCTCCGTTTCCAGAGCACTCGAACAGCATCAGAACCACATTTCTAGGCAGTCCAACATGCCCTGGAAGTCTTCGACATTGCCCTCGTCTGAGCTGCCCTGAGAAAACAGTCTGCTTAGAATTTATCAAAGACCTCGTTCCTGAAGTCACTCTATTCAAAGAGAAATACAACATCTTAACATGCTGTGTCGCTCACAGGGCAAGAAACGTGAGAACTTGCCTCGAGGTAAAGCCATGAAACGCTATGCAGAAGCAGAGGCGTGTAGCAGTTTCCATGAGGCCGTAGTCGCTTATCTTCAGCATTTTAAAGCCAGTACGCTTTTCAGGACACCTAGGTGCCTCGCCTGGAAACCCTATTCCCTGCAAAAACACTGAGTACCCTCAGGCTCCCCTGGCCCTTCTAAGCACTATCCAGGGAAGGAGCTTTCCGACTCACAGTGTGTATGCCGAGTGTAGGGCAACACAGTGCACTCTTATTGGAACATCTTGATTTAGCCAGCATCGCACAGGTTCACGAGCACCGTTAAGCAAGTTCCAACAGGCCGTGGAAGTGGCTCTCATTCCCTAGTTTGAGCTGTACAGAGACAAACAGTAAGCTTCTCCTTCCATTCAGGACCTCCTACCTGAAGTCACCCTGCCTCCTGAAGAAACACGACCTCGTTTCTATTGCAACTAAACCACAGTTGTTCCTGTAGCAGGGCAGGCTTTTGAAGAGACACGGGCCCAGAGGCATAGCTAGGGCTTTCCTTGGTGAGGCCGTTCACTACATTCTGGACACCCTGCCTCGAGAAGTTGATTCAGGGAAACAACCAGTGTGTACTCTGTGTCTCTTTTGACTTGTTAGAAACCACAGCGATGTATGCTGCCTGTGCCCATGGAAATTGGGGCATGATGGGACTAGCCTTGCTTTCCATTTGGAAAGCTCCATTCTTGCTTTCGTGAAGCTCCCTGAAATTCTCTGCTGTTGACAGGCCCCTGGCCACTGTAGGCTTGGGTCTGGGAAGAAAATAAGTTTTCTCTGTCTACACACGGAGCTTCATTGGCCACGGTGGGGCACACCTTGCCATGCTCTAGAGCTAAAGGGAATCTCAACGTGAGTCCTTGCCTCGAGGTAAGGCCCTGAGTAGCACTACAGAAAAGGAGGCATGCAGCTCTTTCCATTAGCTCTTAGTCGCTGTTCTGGTTTACTTTAAAGGAAGTACCCTTTTCAGGACTCCTAGGCCCCTCGGTTGAGCATCAATTTTCTTCCAAGATCTCTGAGTACCTCCACACCCCTGTAGGCCTGCTGAGCAACAACGAGGCCCATTGGTCCCTCGGAAGTCCTCTGTGTCTGCTGAGTCATGGGCAACACACTGCACTCTTTCTTGTGATATCTTGATTCACAGCACTCGCACAGGTTCAAGAGCAACGTTCAAGCAAGTTCCAACATGCCGTGGAAATCGCACTCAATCCCTAGTCTGAGCTGCACAGAGAAAAACACTAGGCTTCTCCTTCCAATCAGGACCTCCTACCTGAAGTCACCCTGCTTCCAGGAGAAAGACGGCTTGCTTTCCTTTTGCAAGTAAAGCACAGTTTTTCCTGTAGCACTGCAGGCTTTTGAAAAGGCAGGGGCCCAGAGGCCTGCCTAGGGCGTTCCTTGGTGAGGCCTCGGGCCCAGTGGCCTGGCTCGAGCGTTCCTTGGTGAGGCCGTTCTCTAGATGCAGAACACCCTTCCTCGAGAAGTTGATTCAGGGAAGCAACCAGTGTGTACTCGGTGTCTCTTTTGACTTGTTAAATCCACAGAGAGGTATGCTGCCTGTGTCCATGGAAATGGGGGCATGATGGGACTAGCCTTGCTTTCCGTTTGGAAACCTCCTTTCTTGCTGCCGTGAAGCTCCCTGAAATTCTCTGCTGTTGACAGGCCTCTGGCCACTGTAGGCATGGGTCTGGGAAGAAAATGAGTTTTCCCTGGGTACACACGGAGCTATATAGGCCAGGGTGGGGCTCACCTTGCCATGCTCTAGAGCTAAAGGGAATCTCAACGTGAGTCCTTGCCTCGAGGTAAGGCCCTGAGTAGCCCTGCAGAAAGGGAGGCATGCAGCTCTTTCCATGAGCTCTTAGTGGAGGTCTGTTTTATTTTAAAGGATGTACCCTTTTCCGGACTCCTACGCCCTCTGGGTGAGCATCATTTTTATTCCAATATCACTGACTCCCTCCGCACCCCTGTGGGCCTGCTGAGCAGCATTGAGTCCCATACGTCCCACGGAGGCCCTCTGTGTCTGCAGAGTCTCGGGCAACACACTGTACGTTACTTCAGGAGAGCTCCGTTTCCAGAGCACTCGAACAGCATCAGAACCACATTTCTAGGCAGTCCAACATGCCCTGGAAGTCTTCGACATTGCCCTCGTCTGAGCTGCCCTGAGAAAACAGTCTGCTTAGAATTTATCAAAGACCTCGTTCCTGAAGTCACTCTATTCAAGGAGAAATACAGCATCTTAACATGCTGTGTCGCTCACAGGGCAAGAAACGTGAGAACTTGCCTCGAGGTAAGGCCATGAAATGCTATGCAGAAGCAGAGGCGTGTAGCAGTTTCCATGAGGCCGTAGTCGCTTATCTTCAGCATTTTAAAGCCAGTACGCTTTTCAGGACACCTAGGTGCCTCGCCTGGAAACCCTATTCCCTGCAAAAACACTGAGTACCCTCAGGCTCCCCTGGCCCTTCTAAGCACTATCCAGGGAAGGAGCTTTCCGACTCACAGTGTGTATGCCGAGTGTAGGGCAACACAGTGCACTCTTATTGGAACATCTTGATTTAGCCAGCATCGCACAGGTTCACGAGCACCGTTAAGCAAGTTCCAACAGGCCGTGGAAGTCGCTCTCATTCCCTAGTTTGAGCTGTACAGAGGCAAACAGTAAGCTTCTCCTTCCATTCAGGACCTCCTACCTGAAGTCACCCTGCCTCCTGAAGAAAGACGACCTCGTTTCTATTGCAACTAAAGCACAGTTGTTCCTGTAGCAGGGCAGGCTTTTGAAGAGGCACGGGCCCAGAGGCATAGCTAGGGCTTTCCTTGGTGAGGCCGTTCACTACATTCAGGACACCCTGCCTCGAGAAGTTGATTCAGGGAAACAACCAGTGTGTACTCTGTGTCTCTTTTGCCTTGTTAGAAACCACAGAGATGTATGCTGCCTGTGCCCATGGAAATTGGGGCATGATGGGACTAGCCTTGCTTTCCATTTGGAAAGCTCCATTCTTGCTTTCGTGAAGCTCCCTGAAATTCTCTGCTGTTGACAGGCCCCTGGCCACTGTAGGCTTGGGTCTGGGAAGAAAATGAGTTTTCTCTGTCTACACACGGAGCTTCATTGGCCGCGGTGGGGCGCACCTTGCCATGCTCTAGAGCTAAAGGGAATCTCAACGTGAGTCCTTGCCTCGAGGTAAGGCCCTGAGTAGCCCTACAGAAAAGGAGGCATGCAGCTCTTTCCATTAGCTCTTAGTCGCTGTTCTGGTTTACTTTAAAGGAAGTACCCTTTTCAGGACCTCTAGACCCCTCGGTTGAGCATCATTTTTGTTCCAAGATCTCTGAGTACCTCCACACCCCTGTAGGCCTGCTGAGCAACAACGAGGCCCATTGGTCCCTCGGAGGTCCTCTGTGTCTGCTGAGTCATGGGCAACACACTGCACTCTTTCTTGTGATATCTTGATTCACAGCACTCGCACAGGTTCAAGAGCAACGTTCAAGCAAGTTCCAACATGCCGTGGAAATCGCACTCAATCCCTAGTCTGAGCTGCACAGAGAAAAACACTAGGCTTCTCCTTCCACTCAGGACCTCCTACCTGAAGTCACCCTGCTTCCAGGAGAAAGACGGCTTGCTTTCCTTTTGCAAGTAAAGCACAGTTTTTCCTGTAGCACTGCAGGCTTTTGAAAAGGCAGGGTCCCCGAGGCCTGCCTAGGGCGTTCCTTGGTGAGGCCTCGGGCCCAGTGGCCTGCCTAGGGCGTTCCTTGATGAGGCCGTTAACTAGATGCAGAACACCCTTCCTCGAGAAGTTGATTCAGGGAAGCAACCAGTGTGTACTTGGTGTCTCTTTTGACTCGTTAAATCCTCACAGAGGTATGCTGCCTGTGTCCATGGAAATGGGGGCATGATGGGACTAGCCTTGCTTTCCGTTTGGAAACCTCCTTTCTTGCTGCCGTGAAGCTCCCTGAAATTCTCTGCTGTTGACAGGCCTCTGGCCACTGTAGGCATGGGTCTGGGAAGAAAATGAGTTTTCCCTGGGTACACACGGAGCTATATAGGCCAGGGTGGGGCTCACCTTGCCATGCTCTAGAGCTAAAGGGAATCTCAACGTGAGTCCTTGCCTCGAGGTAAGGCCCTGAGTAGCCCTGCAGAAAGGGAGGCATGCAGCTCTTTCCATGAGCTCTTAGTGGAGGTCTGTTTTATTTTAAAGGAAGTACCCTTTTCCGGACTCCTACGCCCTCTGGGTGAGCATCATTTTTATTCCAAGATCACTGACTCCCTCCGCACCCCTGTGGGCCTGCTGAGCAGCATTGAGTCCCATACGTCCCACGGAGGCCCTCTGTGTCTGCAGAGTCTCGGGCAACACACTGTACGTTACTTCAGGAGAGCTCCGTTTCCAGAGCACTCGAACAGCATCAGAACCACATTTCTAGGCAGTCCAACATGCCCTGGAAATCTTCGACATTGCCCTCGTCTGAGCTGCCCTGAGAAAACAGTCTGCTTAGAATTTATCAAAGACCTCGTTCCTGAAGTCACTCTATTCAATTAGAAATACAGCATCTTAACATGCTGTGTCGCTCACAGGGCAAGAAACGTGAGAACTTGCCTCGAGGTAAGGCCATGAAATGCTATGCAGAAGCAGAGGCGTGTAGCAGTTTCCATGAGGCCGTAGTCGCTTATCTTCAGCATTTTAAAGCCAGTACGCTTTTCAGGACACCTAGGTGCCTCGCCTGGAAACCCTATTCCCTGCAAAAACACTGAGTACCCTCAGGCTCCCCTGGCCCTTCTAAGCACTATCCAGGGAAGGAGCTTTCCGACTCACAGTGTGTATGCCGAGTGTAGGGCAACACAGTGCACTCTTATTGGAACATCTTGATTTAGCCAGCATCGCACAGGTTCACGAGCACCGTTAAGCAAGTTCCAACAGGCCGTGGAAGTCGCTCTCATTCCCTAGTTTCAGCTGTACAGAGACAAACAGTAAGCTTCTCCTTCCATTCAGGACCTCCTATCTGAAGTCACCCTGCCTCCTGAAGAAAGACGACCTCGTTTCTATTGCAACTAAAGCACAGTTGTTCCTGTAGCAGGGCAGGCTTTTGAAGAGGCACGGGCCCAGAGGCATAGCTAGGGCTTTCCTTGGTGAGGCCGTTCACTACATTCAGGACACCCTGCCTCGAGAAGTTGATTCAGGAAAACAACCAGTGTGTACTCTGTGTCTCTTTTGCCTTGTTAGAAACCACAGCGATGTATGCTGCCTGTGCCCATGGAAATTGGGGCATGATGGGACTAGCCTTGCTTTCCATTTGGAAAGCTCCATTCTTGCTTTCGTGAAGCTCCCTGAAATTCTCTGCTGTTGACAGGCCCCTGGCCACTGTAGGCTTGGGTCTGGGAAGAAAATGAGTTTTCTCTGTCTACACACGGAGCTTCATTGGCCGCGGTGGGGCGCACCTTGCCATGCTCTAGAGCTAAAGGGAATCTCAACGTGAGTCCTTGCCTCGAGGAAAGGCCCTGGGTAGCCCTACAGAAAAGGAGGCATGCAGCTCTTTCCATTAGCTCTTAGTCGCTGTTCTGGTTTACTTTAAAGGAAGTACCCTTTTCAGGACTCCTAGGCCCCTCGGTTGAGCATCAATTTTGTTCCAAGATCTCTGAGTACCTCCACACCCCTGTAGGCCTGCTGAGCAACAACGAGGCCCATTGGTCCCTCGGAGGTCCTCTGTGTCTGCTGAGTCATGGGCAACACACTGCACTCTTTCTTGTGATATCTTGATTCACAGCACTCGCACAGGTTCAAGAGCAACGTTCAAGCAAGTTCCAACATGCCGTGGAAATCGCACTCAATCCCTAGTCTGAGCTGCACAGAGAAAAACAAGAGGCTTCTCCTTCCAATCAGGACCTCCTACCTGAAGTCACCCTGCTTCCAGGTGAAAGACGGCTTGCTTTCCTTTTGCAAGTAAAGCACAGTTTTTCCTGTAGCACTGCAGGCTTTTGAAAAGGCAGGGGCCCAGAGGCCTGCCTAGGGCGTTCCTTGGTGAGGCCTCGGGCCCAGTGGCCTGGCTAGGGCGTTCCTTGGTGAGGCCGTTCACTAGATGCAGAACACCCTGCCTCGAGAAGTTGATTCAGGGAAGCAACCAGTGTGTACTCGGTGTCTCTTTTGACTCGTTAAAAACCACAGAAATGTATGCTGCCTGTGTCCATGGAAATGGGGTCATGATGGGACTAGCCTTGCTTTCCGTTTGGAAACCTCCTTTCTTGCTGCCGTGAAGCTCCCTGAAATTCTCTGCTGTTGATAGGCCTCTGGCCACTGTAGGCATGGGTATGGGAAGAAAATGAGTTTTCCCTGGGTACACACGGAGCTATATAGGCCAGGGTGGGGCTCACCTTGCCATGCTCTAGAGCTAAAGGGAATCTCAACGTGAGTCCTTGCCTCGAGGTAAGGCCCTGAGTAGCCCTGCAGAAAGGGAGGCATGCAGCTCTTTCCATGAGCTCTTAGTGGAGGTCTGTTTTATTTTAAAGGAAGTACCCTTTTCAGGACTCCTACGGTCTCTGGGTGAGCATCATTTTTATTCCAAGATCACTGACTCCCTCCGCACCCCTGTGGGCCTGCTGAGCAGCATTGAGTCCCATACGTCCCACGGAGGCCCTCTGTGTCTGCAGAGTCTCGGGCAACACACTGTACGTTACTTCAGGAGAGCTCCGTTTCCAGAGCACTCGAACAGCATCAGAACCACATTTCTAGGCAGTCCAACATGCCCTGGAAGTCTTCGACATTGCCCTCGTCTGAGCTGCCCTGAGAAAACAGTCTGCTTAGAATTTATCAAAGACCTCGTTCCTGAAGTCACTCTATTCAAAGAGAAATACAACATCTTAACATGCTGTGTCGCTCACAGGGCAAGAAACGTGAGAACTTGCCTCGAGGTAAAGCCATGAAACGCTATGCAGAAGCAGAGGCGTGTAGCAGTTTCCATGAGGCCGTAGTCGCTTATCTTCAGCATTTTAAAGCCAGTACGCTTTTCAGGACACCTAGGTGCCTCGCCTGGAAACCCTATTCCCTGCAAAAACACTGAGTACCCTCAGGCTCCCCTGGCCCTTCTAAGCACTATCCAGGGAAGGAGCTTTCCGACTCACAGTGTGTATGCCGAGTGTAGGGCAACACAGTGCACTCTTATTGGAACATCTTGATTTAGCCAGCATCGCACAGGTTCACGAGCACCGTTAAGCAAGTTCCAACAGGCCGTGGAAGTGGCTCTCATTCCCTAGTTTGAGCTGTACAGAGACAAACAGTAAGCTTCTCCTTCCATTCAGGACCTCCTACCTGAAGTCACCCTGCCTCCTGAAGAAACACGACCTCGTTTCTATTGCAACTAAACCACAGTTGTTCCTGTAGCAGGGCAGGCTTTTGAAGAGACACGGGCCCAGAGGCATAGCTAGGGCTTTCCTTGGTGAGGCCGTTCACTACATTCTGGACACCCTGCCTCGAGAAGTTGATTCAGGGAAACAACCAGTGTGTACTCTGTGTCTCTTTTGACTTGTTAGAAACCACAGCGATGTATGCTGCCTGTGCCCATGGAAATTGGGGCATGATGGGACTAGCCTTGCTTTCCATTTGGAAAGCTCCATTCTTGCTTTCGTGAAGCTCCCTGAAATTCTCTGCTGTTGACAGGCCCCTGGCCACTGTAGGCTTGGGTCTGGGAAGAAAATAAGTTTTCTCTGTCTACACACGGAGCTTCATTGGCCACGGTGGGGCACACCTTGCCATGCTCTAGAGCTAAAGGGAATCTCAACGTGAGTCCTTGCCTCGAGGTAAGGCCCTGAGTAGCCCTACAGAAAAGGAGGCATGCAGCTCTTTCCATTAGCTCTTAGTCGCTGTTCTGGTTTACTTTAAAGGAAGTACCCTTTTCAGGACTCCTAGGCCCCTCGGTTGAGCATCAATTTTCTTCCAAGATCTCTGAGTACCTCCACACCCCTGTAGGCCTGCTGAGCAACAACGAGGCCCATTGGTCCCTCGGAAGTCCTCTGTGTCTGCTGAGTCATGGGCAACACACTGCACTCTTTCTTGTGATATCTTGATTCACAGCACTCGCACAGGTTCAAGAGCAACGTTCAAGCAAGTTCCAACATGCCGTGGAAATCGCACTCAATCCCTAGTCTGAGCTGCACAGAGAAAAACACTAGGCTTCTCCTTCCAATCAGGACCTCCTACCTGAAGTCACCCTGCTTCCAGGAGAAAGACGGCTTGCTTTCCTTTTGCAAGTAAAGCACAGTTTTTCCTGTAGCACTGCAGGCTTTTGAAAAGGCAGGGGCCCAGAGGCCTGCCTAGGGCGTTCCTTGGTGAGGCCTCGGGCCCAGTGGCCTGGCTCGAGCGTTCCTTGGTGAGGCCGTTCTCTAGATGCAGAACACCCTTCCTCGAGAAGTTGATTCAGGGAAGCAACCAGTGTGTACTCGGTGTCTCTTTTGACTTGTTAAATCCACAGAGAGGTATGCTGCCTGTGTCCATGGAAATGGGGGCATGATGGGACTAGCCTTGCTTTCCGTTTGGAAACCTCCTTTCTTGCTGCCGTGAAGCTCCCTGAAATTCTCTGCTGTTGACAGGCCTCTGGCCACTGTAGGCATGGGTCTGGGAAGAAAATGAGTTTTCCCTGGGTACACACGGAGCTATATAGGCCAGGGTGGGGCTCACCTTGCCATGCTCTAGAGCTAAAGGGAATCTCAACGTGAGTCCTTGCCTCGAGGTAAGGCCCTGAGTAGCCCTGCAGAAAGGGAGGCATGCAGCTCTTTCCATGAGCTCTTAGTGGAGGTCTGTTTTATTTTAAAGGATGTACCCTTTTCCGGACTCCTACGCCCTCTGGGTGAGCATCATTTTTATTCCAATATCACTGACTCCCTCCGCACCCCTGTGGGCCTGCTGAGCAGCATTGAGTCCCATATGTCCCACGGAGGCCCTCTGTGTCTGCAGAGTCTCGGGCAACACACTGTACGTTACTTCAGGAGAGCTCCGTTTCCAGAGCACTCGAACAGCATCAGAACCACATTTCTAGGCAGTCCAACATGCCCTGGAAGTCTTCGACATTGCCCTCGTCTGAGCTGCCCTGAGAAAACAGTCTGCTTAGAATTTATCAAAGACCTCGTTCCTGAAGTCACTCTATTCAAGGAGAAATACAGCATCTTAACATGCTGTGTCGCTCACAGGGCAAGAAACGTGAGAACTTGCCTCGAGGTAAGGCCATGAAATGCTATGCAGAAGCAGAGGCGTGTAGCAGTTTCCATGAGGCCGTAGTCGCTTATCTTCAGCATTTTAAAGCCAGTACGCTTTTCAGGACACCTAGGTGCCTCGCCTGGAAACCCTATTCCCTGCAAAAACACTGAGTACCCTCAGGCTCCCCTGGCCCTTCTAAGCACTATCCAGGGAAGGAGCTTTCCGACTCACAGTGTGTATGCCGAGTGTAGGGCAACACAGTGCACTCTTATTGGAACATCTTGATTTAGCCAGCATCGCACAGGTTCACGAGCACCGTTAAGCAAGTTCCAACAGGCCGTGGAAGTCGCTCTCATTCCCTAGTTTGAGCTGTACAGAGGCAAACAGTAAGCTTCTCCTTCCATTCAGGACCTCCTACCTGAAGTCACCCTGCCTCCTGAAGAAAGACGACCTCGTTTCTATTGCAACTAAAGCACAGTTGTTCCTGTAGCAGGGCAGGCTTTTGAAGAGGCACGGGCCCAGAGGCATAGCTAGGGCTTTCCTTGGTGAGGCCGTTCACTACATTCAGGACACCCTGCCTCGAGAAGTTGATTCAGGGAAACAACCAGTGTGTACTCTGTGTCTCTTTTGCCTTGTTAGAAACCACAGAGATGTATGCTGCCTGTGCCCATGGAAATTGGGGCATGATGGGACTAGCCTTGCTTTCCATTTGGAAAGCTCCATTCTTGCTTTCGTGAAGCTCCCTGAAATTCTCTGCTGTTGACAGGCCCCTGGCCACTGTAGGCTTGGGTCTGGGAAGAAAATGAGTTTTCTCTGTCTACACACGGAGCTTCATTGGCCGCGGTGGGGCGCACCTTGCCATGCTCTAGAGCTAAAGGGAATCTCAACGTGAGTCCTTGCCTCGAGGTAAGGCCCTGAGTAGCCCTACAGAAAAGGAGGCATGCAGCTCTTTCCATTAGCTCTTAGTCGCTGTTCTGGTTTACTTTAAAGGAAGTACCCTTTTCAGGACCTCTAGACCCCTCGGTTGAGCATCATTTTTGTTCCAAGATCTCTGAGTACCTCCACACCCCTGTAGGCCTGCTGAGCAACAACGAGGCCCATTGGTCCCTCGGAGGTCCTCTGTGTCTGCTGAGTCATGGGCAACACACTGCACTCTTTCTTGTGATATCTTGATTCACAGCACTCGCACAGGTTCAAGAGCAACGTTCAAGCAAGTTCCAACATGCCGTGGAAATCGCACTCAATCCCTAGTCTGAGCTGCACAGAGAAAAACACTAGGCTTCTCCTTCCACTCAGGACCTCCTACCTGAAGTCACCCTGCTTCCAGGAGAAAGACGGCTTGCTTTCCTTTTGCAAGTAAAGCACAGTTTTTCCTGTAGCACTGCAGGCTTTTGAAAAGGCAGGGGCCCAGAGGCCTGCCTAGGGCGTTCCTTGGTGAGGCCTCGGGCCCAGTGGCCTGGCTCGAGCGTTCCTTGGTGAGGCCGTTCTCTAGATGCAGAACACCCTTCCTCGAGAAGTTGATTCAGGGAAGCAACCAGTGTGTACTCGATGTCTCTTTTGACTTGTTAAATCCACAGAGAGGTATGCTGCCCGTGTCCATGGAAATGGGGGCATGATGGGACAAGCCTTGCTTTCCGTTTGGAAACCTCCTTTCTTGCTGCCGTGAAGTTCCATGAAATTCTCTGCTGTTGACAGGCCTCTGGCCACTGTAGGCATGGGTCTGGGAAGAAAATGAGTTTTCCCTGGGTACACACGGAGCTATATAGGCCAGGGTGGGGCTCACCTTGCCATGCTCTAGAGCTAAAGGGAATCTCAACGTGAGTCCTTGCCTCGAGGTAAGGCCCTGAGTAGCCCTGCAGAAAGGGAGGCATGCAGTTCTTTCCATGAGCTCTTAGTGGAGGTCTGTTTTATTTTAAAGGATGTACCCTTTTCCGGACTCCTACGCCCTCTGGGTGAGCATCATTTTTATTCCAATATCACTGACTCCCTCGGCACCCCTGTGGGCCTGCTGAGCAGCATTGAGTCCCATACGTCCCACGGAGGCCCTCTGTGTCTGCAGAGTCTCGGGCAACACACTGTACGTTACTTCAGGAGAGCTCCGTTTCCAGAGCACTCGAACAGCATCAGAACCACATTTCTAGGCAGTCCAACATGCCCTGGAAGTCTTCGACATTGCCCTCGTCTGAGCTGCCCTGAGAAAACAGTCTGCTTAGAATTTATCAAAGACCTCGTTCCTGAAGTCACTCTATTCAAGGAGAAATACAGCATCTTAACATGCTGTGTCGCTCACAGGGCAAGAAACGTGAGAACTTGCCTCGAGGTAAGGCCATGAAATGCTATGCAGAAGCAGAGGCGTGTAGCAGTTTCCATGAGGCCGTAGTCGCTTATCTTCAGCATTTTAAAGCCAGTACGCTTTTCAGGACACCCAGGTGCCTCGCCTGGAAACCCTATTCCCTGCAAAAACACTGAGTACCCTCAGGCTCCCCTGGCCCTTCTAAGCACTATCCAGGGAAGGAGCTTTCCGACTCACAGTGTGTATGCCGAGTGTAGGGCAACACAGTGCACTCTTATTGGAACATCTTGATTTAGCCAGCATCGCACAGGTTCACGAGCACCGTTAAGCAAGTTCCAACAGGCCGTGGAAGTCGCTCTCATTCCCTAGTTTCAGCTGTACAGAGGCAAACAGTAAGCTTCTCCTTCCATTCAGGACCTCCTAACTGAAGTCACCCTGCCTCCTGAAGAAAGACGACCTCGTTTCTATTGCAACTAAAGCACAGTTGTTCCTGTAGCAGGGCAGGCTTTTGAAGAGGCACGGGCCCAGAGGCATAGCTAGGGCTTTCCTTGGTGAGGCCGTTCACTACATTCAGGACACCCTGCCTCGAGAAGTTGATTCAGGGAAACAACCAGTGTGTACTCTGTGTCTCTTTTGCCTTGTTAGAAACCACAGCGATGTATGCTGCCTGTGCCCATGGAAATTGGGGCATGATGGGACTAGCCTTGCTTTCCATTTGGAAAGCTCCATTATTGCTTTCGTGAAGCTCCCTGAAATTCTCTGCTGTTGACAGGCCCCTGCCCACTGTAGGCTTGGGTCTGGGAAGAAAATGAGTTTTCTCTGTCTACACACGGAGCTTCATTGGCCGCGGTGGGGCGCACCTTGCCATGCTCTAGAGCTAAAGGGAATCTCAACGTGAGTCCTTGCCTCGAGGTAAGGCCCTGAGTAGCCCTACAGAAAAGGAGGCATGCAGCTCTTTCCATTAGCTCTTAGTCGCTGTTCTGGTTTACTTTAAAGGAAGTACCCTTTTCAGGACTCCTAGGCCCCTCGGTTGAGCATCAATTTTGTTCCAAGATCTCTGAGTACCTCCACAACCCTGTAGGCCTGCTGAGCAACAACGAGGCCCATTGGTCCCTCGGAGGTCCTCTGTGTCTGCTGAGTCATGGGCAACACACTGCACTCTTTCTTGTGATATCTTGATTCACAGCACTCGCACAGGTTCAAGAGCAACGTTCAAGCAAGTTCCAACATGCCGTGGAAATCGCACTCAATCCCTAGTCTGAGCTGAACAGAGAAAAACACTAGGCTTCTACTTCCAATCAGGACCTCCTACCTGAAGTCACCCTGCTTCCAGGAGAAAGACGGCTTGCTTTCCTTTTGCAAGTAAAGCACAGTTTTTCCTGTAGCACTGCAGGCTTTTGAAAAGGCAGGGGCCCCGAGGCCTGCCTAGGGCGTTCCTTGGTGAGGCCTCGGGCCCAGTGGCCTGGCTAGGGCGTAACTTGGTGAGCCCGTTCTCTAGATGTAGAACACCCTTCCTCGAGAAGTTGATTCAGGGAAGCAACCAGTGTGTACTCGGTGTCTCTTTTGACTTGTTAAATCCACAGAGAGGTATGCTGCCCGTGTCCATGGAAATGGGGGCATGATGGGACTAGCCTTGCTTTCCGTTTGGAAACCTCCTTTCTTGCTGCCGTGAAGTTCCATGAAATTCTCTGCTGTTGACAGGCCTCTGGCCACTGTAGGCATGGGTCTGGGAAGAAAATGAGTTTTCCCTGGGTACACACGGAGCTATACAGGCCAGGGTGGGGCTCACCATGCCATGCTCTAGAGCTAAAGGGAATCTCAACGTGAGTCCTTGCCTCGAGGTAAGGCCCTGAGTAGCCCTGCAGAAAGGGAGGCATCCAGCTCTTTCCATGAGCTCTTAGTGGAGGTCTGTTTTATTTTAAAGGATGTACCCTTTTCCGGACTCCTACGCCCTCTGGGTGAGCATCATTTTTATTCCAATATCACTGACTCCCTCCGCACCCCTGTGGGCCTGCTGAGCAGCATTGAGTCCCATACGTCCCACGGAGGCCCTCTGTGTCTGCAGAGTCTCGGGCAACACACTGTACGTTACTTCAGGAGAGCTCCGTTTCCAGAGCACTCGAACAGCATCAGAACCACATTTCTAGGCAGTCCAACATGCCCTGGAAGTCTTCGACATTGCCCTCGTCTGAGCTGCCCTGAGAAAACAGTCTGCTTAGAATTTATCAAAGACCTCGTTCCTGAAGTCACTCTATTCAAGGAGAAATACAGCATCTTAACATGCTGTGTCGCTCACAGGGCAAGAAACGTGAGAACTTGCCTCGAGGTAAGGCCATGAAATGCTATGCAGAAGCAGAGGCGTGTAGCAGTTTCCATGAGGCCGTAGTCGCTTATCTTCAGCATTTTAAAGCCAGTACGCTTTTCAGGACACCCAGGTGCCTCGCCTGGAAACCCTATTCCCTGCAAAAACACTGAGTACCCTCAGGCTCCCCTGGCCCTTCTAAGCACTATCCAGGGAAGGAGCTTTCCGACTCACAGTGTGTATGCCGAGTGTAGGGCAACACAGTGCACTCTTATTGGAACATCTTGATTTAGCCAGCATCGCACAGGTTCACGAGCACCGTTAAGCAAGTTCCAACAGGCCGTGGAAGTCGCTCTCATTCCCTAGTTTCAGCTGTACAGAGGCAAACAGTAAGCTTCTCCTTCCATTCAGGACCTCCTAACTGAAGTCACCCTGCCTCCTGAAGAAAGACGACCTCGTTTCTATTGCAACTAAAGCACAGTTGTTCCTGTAGCAGGGCAGGCTTTTGAAGAGGCACGGGCCCAGAGGCATAGCTAGGGCTTTCCTTGGTGAGGCCGTTCACTACATTCAGGACACCCTGCCTCGAGAAGTTGATTCAGGGAAACAACCAGTGTGTACTCTGTGTCTCTTTTGCCTTGTTAGAAACCACAGAGATGTATGCTGCCTGTGCCCATGGAAATTGGGGCATGATGGGACTAGCCTTGCTTTCCATTTGGAAAGCTCCATTCTTGCTTTCGTGAAGCTCCCTGAAATTCTCTGCTGTTGACAGGCCCCTGCCTACTGTAGGCTTGGGTCTGGGAAGAAAATGAGTTTTCTCTGTCTACACACGGAGCTTCATTGGCCGCGGTGGGGCGCACCTTGCCATGCTCTAGAGCTAAAGGGAATCTCAACGTGAGTCCTTGCCTCGAGGTAAGGCCCTGAGTAGCCCTACAGAAAAGGAGGCATGCAGCTCTTTCCATTAGCTCTTAGTCGCTGTTCTGGTTTACTTTAAAGGAAGTACCCTTTTCAGGACCTCTAGGCCCCTCGGTTGAGCATCATTTTTGTTCCAAGATCTCTGAGTACCTCCACACCCCTGTAGGCCTGCTGAGCAACAACGAGGCCCATTGGTCCCTCGGAGGTCCTCTGTGTCTGCTGAGTCATGGGCAACACACTGCACTCTTTCTTGTGATATCTTGATTCACAGCACTCGCACAGGTTCAAGAGCAACGTTCAAGCAAGTTCCAACATGCCGTGGAAATCGCACTCAATCCCTAGTCTGAGCTGCACAGAGAAAAACACTAGGCTTCTCCTTCCAATCAGGACCTCCTACCTGAAGTCACCCTGCTTCCAGGAGAAAGACGGCTTGCTTTCCTTTTGCAAGTAAAGCACAGTTTTTCCTGTAGCACTGCAGGCTTTTGAAAAGGCAGGGGCCCAGAGGCCTGCCTAGGGCGTTCCTTGGTGAGGCCTCGGGCCCAGTGGCCTGCCTAGGGCGTTCCTTGATGAGGCCGTTAACTAGATGCAGAACACCCTTCCTCGAGAAGTTGATTCAGGGAAGCAACCAGTGTGTACTTGGTGTCTCTTTTGACTCGTTAAATCCACACAGAGGTATGCTGCCTGTGTCCATGGAAATGGGGGCATGATGGGACTAGCCTTGCTTTCCGTTTGGAAACCTCCTTTCTTGCTGCCGTGAAGCTCCCTGAAATTCTCTGCTGTTGACAGGCCTCTGGCCACTGTAGGCATGGGTCTGGGAAGAAAATGAGTTTTCCCTGGGTACACACGGAGCTATATAGGCCAGGGTGGGGCTCACCTTGCCATGCTCTAGAGCTAAAGGGAATCTCAACGTGAGTCCTTGCCTCGAGGTAAGGCCCTGAGTAGCCCTGCAGAAAGGGAGGCATGCAGCTCTTTCCATGAGCTCTTAGTGGAGGTCTGTTTTATTTCAAAGGAAGTACCCTTTTCCGGACTCCTACGCCCTCTGGGTGAGCATCATTTTTATTCCAAGATCACTGACTCCCTCGGCACCCCTGTGGGCCTGCTGAGCAGCATTGAGTCCCATACGTCCCACGGAGGCCCTCTGTGTCTGCAGAGTCTCGGGCAACACACTGTATGTTACTTCAGGAGAGCTCCGTTTCCAGAGCACTCGAACAGCATCAGAACCACATTTCTAGGCAGTCCAACATGCCCTGGAAATCTTCGACATTGCCCTCGTCTGAGCTGCCCTGAGAAAACAGTCTGCTTAGAATTTATCAAAGACCTCGTTCCTGAAGTCACTCTATTCAAGGAGAAATACAGCATCTTAACATGCTGTGTCGCTCACAGGGCAAGAAACGTGAGAACTTGCCTCGAGGTAAGGCCATGAAATGCTATGCAGAAGCAGAGGCGTGTAGCAGTTTCCATGAGGCCGTAGTCGCTTATCTTCAGCATTTTAAAGCCAGTACGCTTTTCAGGACACCCAGGTGCCTCGCCTGGAAACCCTATTCCCTGCAAAAACACTGAGTACCCTCAGGCTCCCCTGGCCCTTCTAAGCACTATCCAGGGAAGGAGCTTTCCGACTCACAGTGTGTATGCCGAGTGTAGGGCAACACAGTGCACTCTTATTGGAACATCTTGATTTAGCCAGCATCGCACAGGTTCACGAGCACCGTTAAGCAAGTTCCAACAGGCCGTGGAAGTCGCTCTCATTCCCTAGTTTCAGCTGTACAGAGGCAAACAGTAAGCTTCTCCTTCCATTCAGGACCTCCTAACTGAAGTCACCCTGCCTCCTGAAGAAAGACGACCTCGTTTCTATTGCAACTAAAGCACAGTTGTTCCTGTAGCAGGGCAGGCTTTTGAAGAGGCACGGGCCCAGAGGCATAGCTAGGGCTTTCCTTGGTGAGGCCGTTCACTACATTCAGGACACCCTGCCTCGAGAAGTTGATTCAGGGAAACAACCAGTGTGTACTCTGTGTCTCTTTTGCCTTGTTAGAAACCACAGAGATGTATGCTGCCTGTGCCCATGGAAATTGGGGCATGATGGGACTAGCCTTGCTTTCCATTTGGAAAGCTCCATTCTTGCTTTCGTGAAGCTCCCTGAAATTCTCTGCTGTTGACAGGCCCCTGCCCACTGTAGGCTTGGGTCTGGGAAGAAAATGAGTTTTCTCTGTCTACACACGGAGCTTCATTGGCCGCGGTGGGGCGCACCTTGCCATGCTCTAGAGCTAAAGGGAATCTCAACGTGAGTCCTTGCCTCGAGGTAAGGCCCTGAGTAGCCCTACAGAAAAGGAGGCATGCAGCTCTTTCCATTAGCTCTTAGTCGCTGTTCTGGTTTACTTTAAAGGAAGTACCCTTTTCAGGACCTCTAGGCCCCTCGGTTGAGCATCATTTTTGTTCCAAGATCTCTGAGTACCTCCACACCCCTGTAGGCCTGCTGAGCAACAACGAGGCCCATTGGTCCCTCGGAGGTCCTCTGTGTCTGCTGAGTCATGGGCAACACACTGCACTCTTTCTTGTGATATCTTGATTCACAGCACTCGCACAGGTTCAAGAGCAACGTTCAAGCAAGTTCCAACATGCCGTGGAAATCGCACTCAATCCCTAGTCTGAGCTGCACAGAGAAAAACACTAGGCTTCTCCTTCCAATCAGGACCTCCTACCTGAAGTCACCCTGCTTCCAGGAGAAAGACGGCTTGCTTTCCTTTTGCAAGTAAAGCACAGTTTTTCCTGTAGCACTGCAGGCTTTTGAAAAGGCAGGGGCCCAGAGGCCTGCCTAGGGCGTTCCTTGGTGAGGCCTCGGGCCCAGTGGCCTGCCTAGGGCGTTCCTTGATGAGGCCGTTAACTAGATGCAGAACACCCTTCCTCGAGAAGTTGATTCAGGGAAGCAACCAGTGTGTACTTGGTGTCTTTTTTGACTCGTTAAATCCACACAGAGGTATGCTGCCTGTGTCCATGGAAATGGGGGCATGATGGGACTAGCCTTGCTTTCCGTTTGGAAACCTCCTTTCTTGCTGCCGTGAAGCTCCCTGAAATTCTCTGCTGTTGACAGGCCTCTGGCCACTGTAGGCATGGGTCTGGGAAGAAAATGAGTTTTCCCTGGGTACACACGGAGCTATATAGGCCAGGGTGGGGCTCACCTTGCCATGCTCTAGAGCTAAAGGGAATCTCAACGTGAGTCCTTGCCTCGAGGTAAGGCCCTGAGTAGCCCTGCAGAAAGGGAGGCATGCAGCTCTTTCCATGAGCTCTTAGTGGAGGTCTGTTTTATTTTAAAGGAAGTACCCTTTTCCGGACTCCTACGCCCTCTGGGTGAGCATCATTTTTATTCCAAGATCACTGACTCCCTCGGCACCCCTGTGGGCCTGCTGAGCAGCATTGAGTCCCATACGTCCCACGGAGGCCCTCTGTGTCTGCAGAGTCTCGGGCAACACACTGTACGTTACTTCAGGAGAGCTCCGTTTCCAGAGCACTCGAACAGCATCAGAACCACATTTCTAGGCAGTCCAACATGCCCTGGAAATCTTCGACATTGCCCTCGTCTGAGCTGCCCTGAGAAAACAGTCTGCTTAGAATTTATCAAAGACCTCGTTCCTGAAGTCACTCTATTCAAGGAGAAATACAGCATCTTAACATGCTGTGTCGCTCACAGGGCAAGAAACGTGAGAACTTGCCTCGAGGTAAGGCCATGAAATGCTATGCAGAAGCAGAGGCGTGTAGCAGTTTCCATGAGGCCGTAGTCGCTTATCTTCAGCATTTTAAAGCCAGTACGCTTTTCAGGACACCTAGGTGCCTCGCCTGGAAACCCTATTCCCTGCAAAAACACTGAGTACCCTCAGGCTCCCCTGGCCCTTCTAAGCACTATCCAGGGAAGGAGCTTTCCGACTCACAGTGTGTATGCCGAGTGTAGGGCAACACAGTGCACTCTTATTGGAACATCTTGATTTAGCCAGCATCGCACAGGTTCACGAGCACCGTTAAGCAAGTTCCAACAGGCCGTGGAAGTCGCTCTCATTCCCTAGTTTGAGCTGTACAGAGACAAACAGTAAGCTTCTCCTTCCATTCAGGACCTCCTACCTGAAGTCACCCTGCCTCCTGAAGAAAGACGACCTCGTTTCTATTGCAACTAAAGCACAGTTGTTCCTGTAGCAGGGCAGGCTTTTGAAGAGGCACGGGCCCAGAGGCATAGCTAGGGCTTTCCTTGGTGAGGCCGTTCACTACATTCAGGACACCCTGCCTCGAGAAGTTGATTCAGGGAAACAACCAGTGTGTACTCTGTGTCTCTTTTGCCTTGTTAGAAACCACAGCGATGTATGCTGCCTGTGCCCATGGAAATTGGGGCATGATGGGACTAGCCTTGCTTTCCATTTGGAAAGCTCCATTCTTGCTTTCGTGAAGCTCCCTGAAATTCTCTGCTGTTGACAGGCCCCTGGCCACTGTAGGCTTGGGTCTGGGAAGAAAATGAGTTTTCTCTGTCTACACACGGAGCTTCATTGGCCGCGGTGGGGCGCACCTTGCCATGCTCTAGAGCTAAAGGGAATCTCAACGTGAGTCCTTGCCTCGAGGTAAGGCCCTGAGTAGCCCTACAGAAAAGGAGGCATGCAGCTCTTTCCATTAGCTCTTAGTCGCTGTTCTGGTTTACTTTAAAGGAAGTACCCTTTTCAGGACCTCTAGGCCCCTCGGTTGAGCATCATTTTTGTTCCAAGATCTCTGAGTACCTCCACACCCCTGTAGGCCTGCTGAGCAACAACGAGGCCCATTGGTCCCTCGGAGGTCCTCTGTGTCTGCTGAGTCATGGGCAACACACTGCACTCTTTCTTGTGATATCTTGATTCACAGCACTCGCACAGGTTCAAGAGCAACGTTCAAGCAAGTTCCAACATGCCGTGGAAATCGCACTCAATCCCTAGTCTGAGCTGCACAGAGAAAAACACTAGGCTTCTCCTTCCAATCAGGACCTCCTACCTGAAGTCACCCTGCTTCCAGGAGAAAGACGGCTTGCTTTCCTTTTGCAAGTAAAGCACAGTTTTTCCTGTAGCACTGCAGGCTTTTGAAAAGGCAGGGGCCCAGAGGCCTGCCTAGGGCGTTCCTTGGTGAGGCCTCGGGCCCAGTGGCCTGCCTAGGGCGTTCCTTGATGAGGCCGTTAACTAGATGCAGAACACCCTTCCTCGAGAAGTTGATTCAGGGAAGCAACCAGTGTGTACTTGGTGTCTCTTTTGACTCGTTAAATCCACACAGAGGTATGCTGCCTGTGTCCATGGAAATGGGGGCATGATGGGACTAGCCTTGCTTTCCGTTTGGAAACCTCCTTTCTTGCTGCCGTGAAGCTCCCTGAAATTCTCTGCTGTTGACAGGCCTCTGGCCACTGTAGGCATGGGTCTGGGAAGAAAATGAGTTTTCCCTGGGTACACACGGAGCTATATAGGCCAGGGTGGGGCTCACCTTGCCATGCTCTAGAGCTAAAGGGAATCTCAACGTGAGTCCTTGCCTCGAGGTAAGGCCCTGAGTAGCCCTGCAGAAAGGGAGGCATGCAGCTCTTTCCATGAGCTCTTAGTGGAGGTCTGTTTTATTTCAAAGGAAGTACCCTTTTCCGGACTCCTACGCCCTCTGGGTGAGCATCATTTTTATTCCAAGATCACTGACTCCCTCGGCACCCCTGTGGGCCTGCTGAGCAGCATTGAGTCCCATACGTCCCACGGAGGCCCTCTGTGTCTGCAGAGTCTCGGGCAACACACTGTATGTTACTTCAGGAGAGCTCCGTTTCCAGAGCACTCGAACAGCATCAGAACCACATTTCTAGGCAGTCCAACATGCCCTGGAAATCTTCGACATTGCCCTCGTCTGAGCTGCCCTGAGAAAACAGTCTGCTTAGAATTTATCAAAGACCTCGTTCCTGAAGTCACTCTATTCAAGGAGAAATACAGCATCTTAACATGCTGTGTCGCTCACAGGGCAAGAAACGTGAGAACTTGCCTCGAGGTAAGGCCATGAAATGCTATGCAGAAGCAGAGGCGTGTAGCAGTTTCCATGAGGCCGTAGTCGCTTATCTTCAGCATTTTAAAGCCAGTACGCTTTTCAGGACACCCAGGTGCCTCGCCTGGAAACCCTATTCCCTGCAAAAACACTGAGTACCCTCAGGCTCCCCTGGCCCTTCTAAGCACTATCCAGGGAAGGAGCTTTCCGACTCACAGTGTGTATGCCGAGTGTAGGGCAACACAGTGCACTCTTATTGGAACATCTTGATTTAGCCAGCATCGCACAGGTTCACGAGCACCGTTAAGCAAGTTCCAACAGGCCGTGGAAGTCGCTCTCATTCCCTAGTTTCAGCTGTACAGAGGCAAACAGTAAGCTTCTCCTTCCATTCAGGACCTCCTAACTGAAGTCACCCTGCCTCCTGAAGAAAGACGACCTCGTTTCTATTGCAACTAAAGCACAGTTGTTCCTGTAGCAGGGCAGGCTTTTGAAGAGGCACGGGCCCAGAGGCATAGCTAGGGCTTTCCTTGGTGAGGCCGTTCACTACATTCAGGACACCCTGCCTCGAGAAGTTGATTCAGGGAAACAACCAGTGTGTACTCTGTGTCTCTTTTGCCTTGTTAGAAACCACAGAGATGTATGCTGCCTGTGCCCATGGAAATTGGGGCATGATGGGACTAGCCTTGCTTTCCATTTGGAAAGCTCCATTCTTGCTTTCGTGAAGCTCCCTGAAATTCTCTGCTGTTGACAGGCCCCTGCCCACTGTAGGCTTGGGTCTGGGAAGAAAATGAGTTTTCTCTGTCTACACACGGAGCTTCATTGGCCGCGGTGGGGCGCACCTTGCCATGCTCTAGAGCTAAAGGGAATCTCAACGTGAGTCCTTGCCTCGAGGTAAGGCCCTGAGTAGCCCTACAGAAAAGGAGGCATGCAGCTCTTTCCATTAGCTCTTAGTCGCTGTTCTGGTTTACTTTAAAGGAAGTACCCTTTTCAGGACCTCTAGGCCCCTCGGTTGAGCATCATTTTTGTTCCAAGATCTCTGAGTACCTCCACACCCCTGTAGGCCTGCTGAGCAACAACGAGGCCCATTGGTCCCTCGGAGGTCCTCTGTGTCTGCTGAGTCATGGGCAACACACTGCACTCTTTCTTGTGATATCTTGATTCACAGCACTCGCACAGGTTCAAGAGCAACGTTCAAGCAAGTTCCAACATGCCGTGGAAATCGCACTCAATCCCTAGTCTGAGCTGCACAGAGAAAAACACTAGGCTTCTCCTTCCAATCAGGACCTCCTACCTGAAGTCACCCTGCTTCCAGGAGAAAGACGGCTTGCTTTCCTTTTGCAAGTAAAGCACAGTTTTTCCTGTAGCACTGCAGGCTTTTGAAAAGGCAGGGGCCCAGAGGCCTGCCTAGGGCGTTCCTTGGTGAGGCCTCGGGCCCAGTGGCCTGCCTAGGGCGTTCCTTGATGAGGCCGTTAACTAGATGCAGAACACCCTTCCTCGAGAAGTTGATTCAGGGAAGCAACCAGTGTGTACTTGGTGTCTTTTTTGACTCGTTAAATCCACACAGAGGTATGCTGCCTGTGTCCATGGAAATGGGGGCATGATGGGACTAGCCTTGCTTTCCGTTTGGAAACCTCCTTTCTTGCTGCCGTGAAGCTCCCTGAAATTCTCTGCTGTTGACAGGCCTCTGGCCACTGTAGGCATGGGTCTGGGAAGAAAATGAGTTTTCCCTGGGTACACACGGAGCTATATAGGCCAGGGTGGGGCTCACCTTGCCATGCTCTAGAGCTAAAGGGAATCTCAACGTGAGTCCTTGCCTCGAGGTAAGGCCCTGAGTAGCCCTGCAGAAAGGGAGGCATGCAGCTCTTTCCATGAGCTCTTAGTGGAGGTCTGTTTTATTTTAAAGGAAGTACCCTTTTCCGGACTCCTACGCCCTCTGGGTGAGCATCATTTTTATTCCAAGATCACTGACTCCCTCGGCACCCCTGTGGGCCTGCTGAGCAGCATTGAGTCCCATACGTCCCACGGAGGCCCTCTGTGTCTGCAGAGTCTCGGGCAACACACTGTACGTTACTTCAGGAGAGCTCCGTTTCCAGAGCACTCGAACAGCATCAGAACCACATTTCTAGGCAGTCCAACATGCCCTGGAAATCTTCGACATTGCCCTCGTCTGAGCTGCCCTGAGAAAACAGTCTGCTTAGAATTTATCAAAGACCTCGTTCCTGAAGTCACTCTATTCAAGGAGAAATACAGCATCTTAACATGCTGTGTCGCTCACAGGGCAAGAAACGTGAGAACTTGCCTCGAGGTAAGGCCATGAAATGCTATGCAGAAGCAGAGGCGTGTAGCAGTTTCCATGAGGCCGTAGTCGCTTATCTTCAGCATTTTAAAGCCAGTACGCTTTTCAGGACACCTAGGTGCCTCGCCTGGAAACCCTATTCCCTGCAAAAACACTGAGTACCCTCAGGCTCCCCTGGCCCTTCTAAGCACTATCCAGGGAAGGAGCTTTCCGACTCACAGTGTGTATGCCGAGTGTAGGGCAACACAGTGCACTCTTATTGGAACATCTTGATTTAGCCAGCATCGCACAGGTTCACGAGCACCGTTAAGCAAGTTCCAACAGGCCGTGGAAGTCGCTCTCATTCCCTAGTTTGAGCTGTACAGAGACAAACAGTAAGCTTCTCCTTCCATTCAGGACCTCCTACCTGAAGTCACCCTGCCTCCTGAAGAAAGACGACCTCGTTTCTATTGCAACTAAAGCACAGTTGTTCCTGTAGCAGGGCAGGCTTTTGAAGAGGCACGGGCCCAGAGGCATAGCTAGGGCTTTCCTTGGTGAGGCCGTTCACTACATTCAGGACACCCTGCCTCGAGAAGTTGATTCAGGGAAACAACCAGTGTGTACTCTGTGTCTCTTTTGCCTTGTTAGAAACCACAGCGATGTATGCTGCCTGTGCCCATGGAAATTGGGGCATGATGGGACTAGCCTTGCTTTCCATTTGGAAAGCTCCATTCTTGCTTTCGTGAAGCTCCCTGAAATTCTCTGCTGTTGACAGGCCCCTGGCCACTGTAGGCTTGGGTCTGGGAAGAAAATGAGTTTTCTCTGTCTACACACGGAGCTTCATTGGCCGCGGTGGGGCGCACCTTGCCATGCTCTAGAGCTAAAGGGAATCTCAACGTGAGTCCTTGCCTCGAGGTAAGGCCCTGAGTAGCCCTACAGAAAAGGAGGCATGCAGCTCTTTCCATTAGCTCTTAGTCGCTGTTCTGGTTTACTTTAAAGGAAGTACCCTTTTCAGGACTCCTAGGCCCCTCGGTTGAGCATCAATTTTGTTCCAAGATCTCTGAGTACCTCCACACCCCTGTAGGCCTGCTGAGCAACAACGAGGCCCATTGGTCCCTCGGAGGTCCTCTGTGTCTGCTGAGTCATGGGCAACACACTGCACTCTTTCTTGTGATATCTTGATTCACAGCACTCGCACAGGTTCAAGAGCAACGTTCAAGCAAGTTCCAACATGCCGTGGAAATCGCACTCAATCCCTAGTCTGAGCTGAACAGAGAAAAACACTAGGCTTCTACTTCCAATCAGGACCTCCTACCTGAAGTCACCCTGCTTCCAGGAGAAAGACGGCTTGCTTTACTTTTGCAAGTAAAGCACAGTTTTTCCTGTAGCACTGCAGGCTTTTGAAAAGGCAGGGGCCCCGAGGCCTGCCTAGGGCGTTCCTTGGTGAGGCCTCGGGCCCAGTGGCCTGGCTAGGGCGTAACTTGGTGAGCCCGTTCTCTAGATGTAGAACACCCTTCCTCGAGAAGTTGATTCAGGGAAGCAACCAGTGTGTACTCGGTGTCTCTTTTGACTTGTTAAATCCACAGAGAGGTATGCTGCCCGTGTCCATGGAAATGGGGGCATGATGGGACTAGCCTTGCTTTCCGTTTGGAAACCTCCTTTCTTGCTGCCGTGAAGTTCCATGAAATTCTCTGCTGTTGACAGGCCTCTGGCCACTGTAGGCATGGGTCTGGGAAGAAAATGAGTTTTCCCTGGGTACACACGGAGCTATACAGGCCAGGGTGGGGCTCACCTTGCCATGCTCTAGAGCTAAAGGGAATCTCAACGTGAGTCCTTGCCTCGAGGTAAGGCCCTGAGTAGCCCAGCAGAAAGGGAGGCATCCAGCTCTTTCCATGAGCTCTTAGTGGAGGTCTGTTTTATTTTAAAGGATGTACACTTTTCCGGACTCCTACGCCCTCTGGGTGAGCATCATTTTTATTCCAATATCACTGACTCCCTCCGCACCCCTGTGGGCCTGCTGAGCAGCATTGAGTCCCATACGTCCCACGGAGGCCCTCTGTGTCTGCAGAGTCTCGGGCAACATACTGTACGTTACTTCAGGAGAGCTCCGTTTCCAGAGCACTCGAACAGCATCAGAACCACATTTCTAGGCAGTCCAACATGCCCTGGAAGTCTTCGACATTGCCCTCGTCTGAGCTGCCCTGAGAAAACAGTCTGCTTAGAATTTATCAAAGACCTCGTTCCTGAAGTCACTCTATTCAAGGAGAAATACAGCATCTTAACATGCTGTGTCGCTCACAGGGCAAGAAACGTGAGAACTTGCCTCGAGGTAAGGCCATGAAATGCTATGCAGAAGCAGAGGCGTGTAGCAGTTTCCATGAGGCCGTAGTCGCTTATCTTCAGCATTTTAAAGCCAGTACGCTTTTCAGGACACCCAGGTGCCTCGCCTGGAAACCCTATTCCCTGCAAAAACACTGAGTACCCTCAGGCTCCCCTGGCCCTTCTAAGCACTATCCAGGGAAGGAGCTTTCCGACTCACAGTGTGTATGCCGAGTGTAGGGCAACACAGTGCACTCTTATTGGAACATCTTGATTTAGCCAGCATCGCACAGGTTCAAGAGCACCGTTAAGCAAGTTCCAACAGGCCGTGGAAGTCGCTCTCATTCCCTAGTTTCAGCTGTACAGAGGCAAACAGTAAGCTTCTCCTTCCATTCAGGACCTCCTAACTGAAGTCACCCTGCCTCCTGAAGAAAGACGACCTCTTTTCTATTGCAACTAAAGCACAGTTGTTCCTGTAGCAGGGCAGGCTTTTGAAGAGGCACGGGCCCAGAGGCATAGCTAGGGCTTTCCTTGGTGAGGCCGTTCACTACATTCAGGACACCCTGCCTCGAGAAGTTGATTCAGGGAAACAACCAGTGTGTACTCTGTGTCTCTTTTGCCTTGTTAGAAACCACAGAGATGTATGCTGCCTGTGCCCATGGAAATTGGGGCATGATGGGACTAGCCTTGCTTTCCATTTGGAAAGCTCCATTCTTGCTTTCGTGAAGCTCCCTGAAATTCTCTGCTGTTGACAGGCCCCTGGCCACTGTAGGCTTGGGTCTGGGAAGAAAATGAGTTTTCTCTGTCTACACACGGAGCTTCATTGGCCGCGGTGGGGCGCACCTTGCCATGCTCTAGAGCTAAAGGGAATCTCAACGTGAGTCCTTGCCTCGAGGTAAGGCCCTGAGTAGCCCTACAGAAAAGGAGGCATGCAGCTCTTTCCATTAGCTCTTAGTCGCTGTTCTGGTTTACTTTAAAGGAAGTACCCTTTTCAGGACCTCTAGGCCCCTCGGTTGAGCATCATTTTTGTTCCAAGATCTCTGAGTACCTCCACACCCCTGTAGGCCTGCTGAGCAACAACGAGGCCCATTGGTCCCTCGGAGGTCCTCTGTGTCTGCTGAGTCATGGGCAACACACTGCACTCTTTCTTGTGATATCTTGATTCACAGCACTCGCACAGGTTCAAGAGCAACGTTCAAGCAAGTTCCAACATGCCGTGGAAATCGCACTCAATCCCTAGTCTGAGCTGCACAGAGAAAAACACTAGGCTTCTCCTTCCAATCAGGACCTCCTACCTGAAGTCACCCTGCTTCCAGGAGAAAGACGGCTTGCTTTCCTTTTGCAAGTAAAGCACAGTTTTTCCTGTAGCACTGCAGGCTTTTGAAAAGGCAGGGGCCCAGTGGCCTGCCTAGGGCGTTCCTTGATGAGGCCGTTAACTAGATGCAGAACACCCTTCCTCGAGATGTTGATTCAGGGAAGCAACCAGTGTGTACTTGGTGTCTCTTTTGACTCGTTAAATCCACACAGAGGTATGCTGCCTGTGTCCATGGAAATGGGGGCATGATGGGACTAGCCTTGCTTTCCGTTTGGAAACCTCCTTTCTTGCTGCCGTGAAGCTCCCTGAAATTCTCTGCTGTTGACAGGCCTCTGGCCACTGTAGGCATGGGTCTGGGAAGAAAATGAGTTTTCCCTGGGTACACACGGAGCTATATAGGCCAGGGTGGGGCTCACCTTGCCATGCTCTAGAGCTAAAGGGAATCTCAACGTGAGTCCTTGCCTCGAGGTAAGGCCCTGAGTAGCCCTGCAGAAAGGGAGGCATGCAGCTCTTTCCATGAGCTCTTAGTGGAGGTCTGTTTTATTTTAAAGGAAGTACCCTTTTCCGGACTCCTACGCCCTCTGGGTGAGCATCATTTTTATTCCAAGATCACTGACTCCCTCGGCACCCCTGTGGGCCTGCTGAGCAGCATTGAGTCCCATACGTCCCACGGAGGCCCTCTGTGTCTGCAGAGTCTCGGGCAACACACTGTACGTTACTTCAGGAGAGCTCCGTTTCCAGAGCACTCGAACAGCATCAGAACCACATTTCTAGGCAGTCCAACATGCCCTGGAAATCTTCGACATTGCCCTCGTCTGAGCTGCCCTGAGAAAACAGTCTGCTTAGAATTTATCAAAGACCTCGTTCCTGAAGTCACTCTATTCAAGGAGAAATACAGCATCTTAACATGCTGTGTCGCTCACAGGGCAAGAAACGTGAGAACTTGCCTCGAGGTAAGGCCATGAAATGCTATGCAGAAGCAGAGGCGTGTAGCAGTTTCCATGAGGCCGTAGTCGCTTATCTTCAGCATTTTAAAGCCAGTACGCTTTTCAGGACACCTAGGTGCCTCGCCTGGAAACCCTATTCCCTGCAAAAACACTGAGTACCCTCAGGCTCCCCTGGCCCTTCTAAGCACTATCCAGGGAAGGAGCTTTCCGACTCACAGTGTGTATGCCGAGTGTAGGGCAACACAGTGCACTCTTATTGGAACATCTTGATTTAGCCAGCATCGCACAGGTTCACGAGCACCGTTAAGCAAGTTCCAACAGGCCGTGGAAGTCGCTCTCATTCCCTAGTTTGAGCTGTACAGAGACAAACAGTAAGCTTCTCCTTCCATTCAGGACCTCCTACCTGAAGTCACCCTGCCTCCTGAAGAAAGACGACCTCGTTTCTATTGCAACTAAAGCACAGTTGTTCCTGTAGCAGGGCAGGCTTTTGAAGAGGCACGGGCCCAGAGGCATAGCTAGGGCTTTCCTTGGTGAGGCCGTTCACTACATTCAGGACACCCTGCCTCGAGAAGTTGATTCAGGGAAACAACCAGTGTGTACTCTGTGTCTCTTTTGCCTTGTTAGAAACCACAGCGATGTATGCTGCCTGTGCCCATGGAAATTGGGGCATGATGGGACTAGCCTTGCTTTCCATTTGGAAAGCTCCATTCTTGCTTTCGTGAAGCTCCCTGAAATTCTCTGCTGTTGACAGGCCCCTGGCCACTGTAGGCTTGGGTCTGGGAAGAAAATGAGTTTTCTCTGTCTACACACGGAGCTTCATTGGCCGCGGTGGGGCGCACCTTGCCATGCTCTAGAGCTAAAGGGAATCTCAACGTGAGTCCTTGCCTCGAGGTAAGGCCCTGAGTAGCCCTACAGAAAAGGAGGCATGCAGCTCTTTCCATTAGCTCTTAGTCGCTGTTCTGGTTTACTTTAAAGGAAGTACCCTTTTCAGGACTCCTAGGCCCCTCGGTTGAGCATCAATTTTGTTCCAAGATCTCTGAGTACCTCCACACCCCTGTAGGCCTGCTGAGCAACAACGAGGCCCATTGGTCCCTCGGAGGTCCTCTGTGTCTGCTGAGTCATGGGCAACACACTGCACTCTTTCTTGTGATATCTTGATTCACAGCACTCGCACAGGTTCAAGAGCAACGTTCAAGCAAGTTCCAACAAGCCGTGGAAATCGCACTCAATCCCTAGTCTGAGCTGAACAGAGAAAAACACTAGGCTTCTACTTCCAATCAGGACCTCCTACCTGAAGTCACCCTGCTTCCAGGAGAAAGACGGCTTGCTTTACTTTTGCAAGTAAAGCACAGTTTTTCCTGTAGCACTGCAGGCTTTTGAAAAGGCAGGGGCCCCGAGGCCTGCCTAGGGCGTTCCTTGGTGAGGCCTCGGGCCCAGTGGCCTGGCTAGGGCGTAACTTGGTGAGCCCGTTCTCTAGATGTAGAACACCCTTCCTCGAGAAGTTGATTCAGGTAAGCAACCAGTGTGTACTCAGTGTCTCTTTTGACTTGTTAAATCCACAGAGAGGTATGCTGCCCGTGTCCATGGAAATGGGGGCATGATGGGACTAGCCTTGCTTTCCGTTTGGAAACCTCCTTTCTTGCTGCCGTGAAGTTCCATGAAATTCTCTGCTGTTGACAGGCCTCTGGCCACTGTAGGCATGGGTCTGGGAAGAAAATGAGTTTTCCCTGGGTACACACGGAGCTATATAGGCCAGGGTGGGGCTCACCTTGCCATGCTCTAGAGCTAAAGGGAATCTCAACGTGAGTCCTTGCCTCGAGGTAAGGCCCTGAGTAGCCCTGCAGAAAGGGAGGCATCCAGCTCTTTCCATGAGCTCTTAGTGGAGGTCTGTTTTATTTTAAAGGATGTACACTTTTCCGGACTCCTACGCCCTCTGGGTGAGCATCATTTTTATTCCAATATCACTGACTCCCTCCGCACCCCTGTGGGCCTGCTGAGCAGCATTGAGTCCCATACGTCCCACGGAGGCCCTCTGTGTCTGCAGAGTCTCGGGCAACATACTGTACGTTACTTCAGGAGAGCTCCGTTTCCAGAGCACTCGAACAGCATCAGAACCACATTTCTAGGCAGTCCAACATGCCCTGGAAGTCTTCGACATTGCCCTCGTCTGAGCTGCCCTGAGAAAACAGTCTGCTTAGAATTTATCAAAGACCTCGTTCCTGAAGTCACTCTATTCAAGGAGAAATACAGCATCTTAACATGCTGTGTCGCTCACAGGGCAAGAAACGTGAGAACTTGCCTCGAGGTAAGGCCATGAAATGCTATGCAGAAGCAGAGGCGTGTAGCAGTTTCCATGAGGCCGTAGTCGCTTATCTTCAGCATTTTAAAGCCAGTACGCTTTTCAGGACACCCAGGTGCCTCGCCTGGAAACCCTATTCCCTGCAAAAACACTGAGTACCCTCAGGCTCCCCTGGCCCTTCTAAGCACTATCCAGGGAAGGAGCTTTCCGACTCACAGTGTGTATGCCGAGTGTAGGGCAACACAGTGCACTCTTATTGGAACATCTTGATTTAGCCAGCATCGCACAGGTTCAAGAGCACCGTTAAGCAAGTTCCAACAGGCCGTGGAAGTCGCTCTCATTCCCTAGTTTCAGCTGTACAGAGGCAAACAGTAAGCTTCTCCTTCCATTCAGGACCTCCTACCTGAAGTCACCCTGCCTCCTGAAGAAAGACGACCTCTTTTCTATTGCAACTAAAGCACAGTTGTTCCTGTAGCAGGGCAGGCTTTTGAAGAGGCACGGGCCCAGAGGCATAGCTAGGGCTTTCCTTGGTGAGGCCGTTCACTACATTCAGGACACCCTGCCTCGAGAAGTTGATTCAGGGAAACAACCAGTGTGTACTCTGTGTCTCTTTTGCCTTGTTAGAAACCACAGAGATGTATGCTGCCTGTGCCCATGGAAATTGGGGCATGATGGGACTAGCCTTGCTTTCCATTTGGAAAGCTCCATTCTTGCTTTCGTGAAGCTCCCTGAAATTCTCTGCTGTTGACAGGCCCCTGGCCACTGTAGGCTTGGGTCTGGGAAGAAAATGAGTTTTCTCTGTCTACACACGGAGCTTCATTGGCCGCGGTGGGGCGCACCTTGCCATGCTCTAGAGCTAAAGGGAATCTCAACGTGAGTCCTTGCCTCGAGGTAAGGCCCTGAGTAGCCCTACAGAAAAGGAGGCATGCAGCTCTTTCCATTAGCTCTTAGTCGCTGTTCTGGTTTACTTTAAAGGAAGTACCCTTTTCAGGACCTCTAGGCCCCTCGGTTGAGCATCATTTTTGTTCCAAGATCTCTGAGTACCTCCACACCCCTGTAGGCCTGCTGAGCAACAACGAGGCCCATTGGTCCCTCGGAGGTCCTCTGTGTCTGCTGAGTCATGGGCAACACACTGCACTCTTTCTTGTGATATCTTGATTCACAGCACTCGCACAGGTTCAAGAGCAACGTTCAAGCAAGTTCCAACATGCCGTGGAAATCGCACTCAATCCCTAGTCTGAGCTGCACAGAGAAAAACACTAGGCTTCTCCTTCCAATCAGGACCTCCTACCTGAAGTCACCCTGCTTCCAGGAGAAAGACGGCTTGCTTTCCTTTTGCAAGTAAAGCACAGTTTTTCCTGTAGCACTGCAGGCTTTTGAAAAGGCAGGGGCCCAGTGGCCTGCCTAGGGCGTTCCTTGATGAGGCCGTTAACTAGATGCAGAACACCCTTCCTCGAGAAGTTGATTCAGGGAAGCAACCAGTGTGTACTTGGTGTCTCTTTTGACTCGTTAAATCCACACAGAGGTATGCTGCCTGTGTCCATGGAAATGGGGGCATGATGGGACTAGCCTTGCTTTCCATTTGGAAACCTCCTTTCTTGCTGCCGTGAAGCTCCCTGAAATTCTCTGCTGTTGACAGGCCTCTGGCCACTGTAGGCATGGGTCTGGGAAGAAAATGAGTTTTCCCTGGGTACACACGGAGCTATATAGGCCAGGGTGGGGCTCACCTTGCCATGCTCTAGAGCTAAAGGGAATCTCAACGTGAGTCCTTGCCTCGAGGTAAGGCCCTGAGTAGCCCTGCAGAAAGGGAGGCATGCAGCTCTTTCCATGAGCTCTTAGTGGAGGTCTGTTTTATTTTAAAGGAAGTACCCTTTTCCGGACTCCTACGCCCTCTGGGTGAGCATCATTTTTATTCCAAGATCACTGACTCCCTCGGCACCCCTGTGGGCCTGCTGAGCAGCATTGAGTCCCATACGTCCCACGGAGGCCCTCTGTGTCTGCAGAGTCTCGGGCAACACACTGTACGTTACTTCAGGAGAGCTCCGTTTCCAGAGCACTCGAACAGCATCAGAACCACATTTCTAGGCAGTCCAACATGCCCTGGAAGTCTTCGACATTGCCCTCGTCTGAGCTGCCCTGAGAAAACAGTCTGCTTAGAATTTATCAAAGACCTCGTTCCTGAAGTCACTCTATTCAAGGAGAAATACAGCATCTTAACATGCTGTGTCGCTCACAGGGCAAGAAACGTGAGAACTTGCCTCGAGGTAAGGCCATGAAATGCTATGCAGAAGCAGAGGCGTGTAGCAGTTTCCAAGAGGCCGTAGTCGCTTATCTTCAGCATTTTAAAGCCAGTACGCTTTTCAGGACACCTAGGTGCCTCGCCTGGAAACCCTATTCCCTGCAAAAACACTGAGTACCCTCAGGCTCCCCTGGCCCTTCTAAGCACTATCCAGGGAAGGAGCTTTCCGACTCACAGTGTGTATGCCGAGTGTAGGGCAACACAGTGCACTCTTATTGGAACATCTTGATTTAGCCAGCATCGCACAGGTTCACGAGCACCGTTAAGCAAGTTCCAACAGGCCGTGGAAGTCGCTCTCATTCCCTACTTTGAGCTGTACAGAGACAAACAGTAAGCTTCTCCTTCCATTCAGGACCTCCTACCTGAAGTCACCCTGCCTCCTGAAGAAAGACGACCTCGTTTCTATTGCAACTAAAGCACAGTTGTTCCTGTAGCAGGGCAGGCTTTTGAAGAGGCACGGGCACAGAGGCATAGCTAGGGCTTTCCTTGGTGAGGCCGTTCACTACATTCAGGACACCCTGCCTCGAGAAGTTGATTCAGGGAAACAACCAGTGTGTACTCTGTGTCTCTTTTGCCTTGTTAGAAACCACAGCGATGTATGCTGCCTGTGCCCATGGAAATTGGGGCATGATGGGACTAGCCTTGCTTTCCATTTGGAAAGCTCCATTCTTGCTTTCGTGAAGCTCCCTGAAATTCTCTGCTGTTGACAGGCCCCTGGCCACTGTAGGCTTGGGTCTGGGAAGAAAATGAGTTTTCTTTGTCTACACACGGAGCTTCATTGGCCGCGGTGGGGCGCACCTTGCCAACTCTACAGCTAAAGGGAATCTCAACGTGAGTCCTTGCCTCGAGGTAAGGCCCTGAGTAGCCCTACAGAAAAGGAGGCATGCAGCTCTTTCCATTAGCTCTTAGTCGCTGTTCTGGTTTACTTTAAAGGAAGTACCCTTTTCAGGACTCCTAGGCCCCTCGGTTGAGCATCATTTTTGTTCCAAGATCTCTGAGTACCTCCACACCCCTGTAGGCCTGCTGAGCAACAACGAGGCCCATTGGTCCCTCGGAGGTCCTCTGTGTCTGCTGAGTCATGGGCAACACACTGCACTCTTTCTTGTGATATCTTGATTCACAGCACTCGCACAGGTTCAAGAGCAACGTTCAAGCAAGTTCCAACATGCCTTGGAAATCGCACTCAATCCCTAGTCTGAGCTGCACAGAGAAAAACACTAGGCTTCTCCTTCCAATCAGGACCTCCTACCTGAAGTCACCCTGCTTCCAGGAGAAAGACGGCTTGCTTTCCTTTTGCAAGTAAAGCACAGTTTTTCTTGTAGCACTGCAGGCTTTTGAAAAGGCAGGTGCCCAGAGGCCTGCCTAGGGCGTTCCTTGGTGAGGCCTCGGGCCCAGTGGCCTGGCTAGGGCGTTCCTTGGTGAGGCCATTCACTAGATGCAGAACACCCTTCCTCGAGAAGTTGATTCTGGGAAGCAACCAGTGTGTGCTCGGTGTCTCTTTTGACTCGTTAAAAACCACAGAGATGTATGCTGCCTGTGTCCATGGAAATGGGGGCATGATGGGACTAGCCTTGCTTTCCGTTTGGAAACCTCCTTTCTTGCTGCCGTGAAGCTCCCTGAAATTCTCTGCTGTTGACAGGCCTCTGGACACTGTAGGCATGCGTCTGGGAAGAAAATGAGTTTTCCCTGGGTACACACGGAGATATATAGGCCAGGGTGGGGCTCACCTTGCCATGCTCTAGAGCTAAAGGGAATCTCAACGTGAGTCCTTGCCTCGAGGTAAGGCCCTGAGTAGCCCTGCAGAAAGGGAGGCATGCAGCTCTTTCCATGAGCTCTTAGTGGAGGTCTGTTTTATTTTAAAGGAAGTACCCTTTTCAGGACTCCTACGGTCTTCGGGTGAGCATCATTTTATTCCAAGATCACTGACTCCCTCCGCACCCCTGTGGGCCTGCTGAGCAGCATTGAGTCCCATACGTCCCACGGAGGCCCTCTGTGTCTGCAGAGTCTCGGGCAACACACTGTACGTTACTTCAGGAGAGCTCCGTTTCCAGAGCACTCGAACAGCATCAGAACCACATTTCTAGGCAGTCCAACATGCCCTGGAAGTCTTTGACATTGCCCTCGTCTGAGCTGCCCTGAGAAAACAGTCTGCTTAGAATTTATCAAAGACCTCGTTCCTGAAGTCACTCTATTCAAGGAGAAATACAGCATCTTAACATGCTGTGTCGCTCACAGGGCAAGAAACGTGAGAACTTGCCTCGAGGTAAGGCCATGAAATGCTATGCAGAAGCAGAGGCGTGTAGCAGTTTCCATGAGGCCGTAGTCGCTTATCTTCAGCATTTTAAAGCCAGTACGCTTTTCAGGACACCTAGGTGCCTCGCCTGGAAACCCTATTCCCTGCAAAAACACTGAGTACCCTCAGGCTCCCCTGGCCCTTCTAAGCACTATCCAGGGAAGGAGCTTTCCGACTCACAGTGTGTATGCCGAGTGTAGGGCAACACAGTGCACTCTTATTGGAACATCTTGATTTAGCCAGCATCGCACAGGTTCACGAGCACCGTTAAGCAAGTTCCAACAGGCCGTGGAAGTGGCTCTCATTCCCTAGTTTGAGCTGTACAGAGACAAACAGTAAGCTTCTCCTTCCATTCAGGACCTCCTACCTGAAGTCACCCTGCCTCCTGAAGAAAGACGACCTCGTTTCTATTGCAACTAAAGCACAGTTGTTCCTGTAGCAGGGCAGGCTTTTGAAGAGGCACGGGCCCAGAGGCATAGCTAGGGCTTTCCTTGGTGAGGCCGTTCACTACATTCAGGACACCCTGCCTCGAGAAGTTGATTCAGGGAAACAACCAGTGTGTACTCTGTGTCTCTTTTGCCTTGTTAGAAACCACAGAGATGTATGCTGCCTGTGCCCATGGAAATTGGGGCATGATGGGACTAGCCTTGCTTTCCATTTGGAAAGCTCCATTCTTGCTTTCGTGAAGCTCCCTGAAATTCTCTGCTGTTGACAGGCCCCTGGCCACTGTAGGCTTGGGTCTGGGAAGAAAATGAGTTTTCTCTGTCTACACACGGAGCTTCATTGGCCGCGGTGGGGCGCACCTTGCCATGCTCTAGAGCTAAAGGGAATCTCAACGTGAGTCCTTGCCTCGAGGTAAGGCCCTGAGTAGCCCTACAGAAAAAGAGGCATGCAGCTCTTTCCATTAGCTCTTAGTCGCTGTTCTGGTTTACTTTAAAGGAAGTACCCTTTTCAGGACCTCTAGGCCCCTCGGTTGAGCATCATTTTTGTTCCAAGGTCTCTGAGTACCTCCACACCCCTGTAGGCCTGCTGAGCAACAACGAGGCCCATTGGTCCCTCGGAGGTCCTCTGTGTCTGCTGAGTCATGGGCAACACACTGCACTCTTTCTTGTGATATCTTGATTCACAGCACTCGCACAGGTTCAAGAGCAACGTTCAAGCAAGTTCCAACATGCCGTGGAAATCGCACTCAATCCCTAGTCTGAGCTGCACAGAGAAAAACACTAGGCTTCTCCTTCCAATCAGGACCTCCTACCTGAAGTCACCCTGCTTCCAGGAGAAAGACGGCTTGCTTTCCTTTTGCAAGTAAAGCACAGTTTTTCCTGTAGCACTGCAGGCTTTTGAAAAGGCAGGGGCCCAGAGGCCTGCCTAGGGCGTTCCTTGGTGAGGCCGTTCTCTAGATGCAGAACACCATTCCTCGAGAAGTTGATTCAGGGAAGCAACCAGTGTGTACTCCGTGTCTCTTTTGACTTGTTAAATCCACAGAGAGGTATGCTGCTTGTGTCCATGGAATTGGGGGCATGATGGGACTAGCCTTGCTTTCCGTTTGGAAACCTCCTTTCTTGCTGCCGTGAAGCTCCCTGAAATTCTCTGCTGTTGACAGGCCTCGGGCCACTGTAGGCATGGGTCTGGGAAGAAAATGAGTTTTCCCTGGGTACACACGGAGCTATATAGGCCAGGGTGGGGCTCACCTTGCCATGCTCTAGAGCTAAGGGGAATCTCAACGTGAGTCCTTGCCTCGAGGTAAGGCCCTGAGTAGCCCTGCAGAAAGGGAGGCATGCAGCTCTTTCCATGAGCTCTTAGTGGAGGTCTGTTTTATTTTAAAGGAAGTACCCTTTTCAGGACTCCTACGGTCTTCGGGTGAGCATCATTTTATTCCAAGATGACTGACTCCCTCCGCACCCCTGTGGGCCTGCTGAGCAGCATTGAGTCCCATACGTCCCACGGAGGCCCTCTGTGTCTGCAGAGTCTCGGGCAACACACTGTACGTTACGTCAGGAGAGCTACATTTCCAGAGCACTCGAACAGCATCAGAACCACATTTCTAGGCAGTCCAACATGCCCTGGAAGTCTTCGACATTGCCCTCGTCTGAGCTGCCCTGAGAAAACAGTCTGCTTAGAATTTATCAAAGACCTCGTTCCTGAAGTCACTCTATTCAAGGAGAAATACAGCATCTTAACATGCTGTGTCGCTCACAGGGCAAGAAACGTGAGAACTTGCCTCGAGGTAAGGCCATGAAATGCTCTGCAGAAGCAGAGGCGTGTAGCAGTTTCCATGAGGCCGTAGTCGCTTATCTTCAGCATTTTAAAGCCAGTACGCTTTTCAGGACACCTAGGTGCCTCGCCTGGAAACCCTATTCCCTGCAAAAACACTGAGTACCCTCAGGCTCCCCTGGCCCTTCTAAGCACTATCCAGGGAAGGAGCTTTCCGACTCACAGTGTGTATGCCGAGTGTAGGGCAACACAGTGCACTCTTATTGGAACATCTTGATTTAGCCAGCATCGCACAGGTTCACGAGCACCGTTAAGCAAGTTCCAACAGGCCGTGGAAGTCGCTCTCATTCCCTAGTTTGAGCTGTACAGAGACAAACAGTAAGCTTCTCCTTCCATTCAGGACCTCCTACCTGAAGTCACCCTGCCTCCTGAAGAAAGACGACCTCGTTTCTATTGCAACTAAAGCACAGTTGTTCCTGTAGCAGGGCAGGCTTTTGAAGAGGCACGGGCCCAGAGGCATAGCTAGGGCTTTCCTTGGTGAGGCCGTTCACTACATTCAGGACACCCTGCCTCGAGAAGTTGATTCAGGGAAACAACCAGTGTGTACTCTGTGTCTCTTTTGCCTTGTTAGAAACCACAGCGATGTATGCTGCCTGTGCCGATGGAAATTGGGGCATGATGGAACTAGCCTTGCTTTCCATTTGGAAAGCTCCATTCTTGCTTTCGTGAAGCTCCCTGAAATTCTCTGCTGTTGACAGGCCCCTGGCCACTGTAGGCTTGGGTCTGGGAAGAAAATGAGTTTTCTCTGTCTACACACGGAGCTTCATTGGCCGTGGTGGGGCGCACCTTGCCATGCTCTAGAGCTCAAGGGAATCTCAACGTGAGTCCTTGCCTCGAGGTAAGGCCCTGAGTAGCCCTACAGAAAAAGAGGCATGCAGCTCTTTCCATTAGCTCTTAGTCGCTGTTCTGGTTTACTTTAAAGGAAGTACCCTTTTCAGGACCTCTAGGCCCCTCGGTTGAGCATCATTTTTGTTCCAAGGTCTCTGAGTACCTCCACACCCCTGTAGGCCTGCTGAGCAACAACGAGGCCCATTGGTCCCTCGGAGGTCCTCTGTGTCTGCTGAGTCATGGGCAACACACTGCACTCTTTCTTGTGATATCTTGATTCACAGCACTCGCACAGGTTCAAGAGCAACGTTCAAGCAAGTTCCAACATGCCGTGGAAATCGCACTCAATCCCTAGTATGAGCTGCACAGAGAAAAACACTAGGCTTCTCCTTCCAATCAGGACCTCCTACCTGAAGTCACCCTGCTTCCAGGAGAAAGACGGCTTGCTTTCCTTTTGCAAGTAAAGCACAGTTTTTCCTGTAGCACTGCAGGCTTTTGAAAAGGCAGGGGCCCAGAGGCCTGCCTAGGGCGTTCCTTGGTGAGGCCTCGGGCCCAGTGGCCTGGCTAGGGCGTTCCTTGGTGAGGCCGTTCACTAGATGCAGAACACCCTGCTTCGAGAAGTTGATTCAGGGAAGCAACCAGTGTGTACTCGGTGTCTCTTTTGACTCGTTGAACACCACAGAGATGTATTCTGCCTGTGTCATCAGAACCACATTTCTAGGCAGTCCAACATGCCCTGGAAGTCTTCGACATTGCCCTCGTCTGAGCTGCCCTGAGAAAACAGTCTGCTTAGAATTTATCAAAGACCTCGTTCCTGAAGTCACTCTATTCAAGGAGAAATACAGCATCTTAACTTGCTGTGTCGCTCACAGGGCAAGAAACGTGAGAACTTGCCTCGAGGTAAGGCCATGAAATGCTATGCAGAAGCAGAGGCGTGTAGCAGTTTCCATGAGGCCGTAGTCGCTTATCTTCAGCATTTTAAAGCCAGTACGCTTTTCAGGACACCTAGGTGCCTCGCCTGGAAACCCTATTCCCTGCAAAAACACTGAGTACCCTCAGGCTCCCCTGGCCCTTCTAAGCACTATCCAGGGAAGGAGCTTTCCGACTCACAGTGTGTATGCCGAGTGTAGGGCAACACCGTGCACTCTTATTGGAACATCTTGATTTAGCCAGCATCGCACAGGTTCATGAGCACCGTTAAGCAAGTTCCAACAGGCCGTGGAAGTCGCTCTCATTCCCTAGTTTGAGCTGTACAGAGACAAACAGTAAGCTTCTCCTTCCATTCAGGACCTCCTACCTGAAGTCACCCTGCCTCCTGAAGAAAGACGACCTCGTTTCTATTGCAACTAAAACACAGCTGTTCCTGTAGCAGGGCAGGCTTTTGAAGAGGCACGGGCCCAGAGGCATAGCTAGGGCTTTCCTTGGTGAGGCCGTTCACTACATTCAGGACACCCTGCCTCAAGAAGTTGATTCAGGGAAACAACCAGTGTGTACTCTGTGTCTCTTTTGCCTTGTTAGAAACCACAGCGATGTATGCTGCCTGTGCCCATGGAAATTGGGGCATGATGGGACTAGCCTTGCTTTCCATTTGGAAAGCTCCATTCTTGCTTTCGTGAAGCTCCCTGAAATTCTCTGCTGTTGACAGGCCCCTGGCCACTGTAGGCTTGGGTCTGGAAAGAAAATGAGTTTTCTCTGTCTACACACGGAGCTTCATTGGCCGCGGTGGGGCGCACCTTGCCATGCTCTAGAGCTAAAGGGAATCTCAACGTGAGTCCTTGCCTCGAGGTAAGGCCCTGAGTAGCCCTACAGAAAAAGAGGCATGCAGCTCTTTCCATTAGCTCTTAGTCGCTGTTCTGGTTTACTTTAAAGGAAGTACCCTTTTCAGGACCTCTAGGCCCCTCGGTTGAGCATCATTTTTGTTCCAAGGTCTCTGAGTACCTCCACACCCCTGTAGGCCTGCTGAGCAACAACGAGGCCCATTGGTCCCTCGGAGGTCCTCTGTGTCTGCTGAGTCATGGGCAACACACTGCACTCTTTCTTGTGATATCTTGATTCACAGCACTCGCACAGGTTCAAGAGCAACGTTCAAGCAAGTTCCAACATGCCGTGGAAATCGCACTCAATCCCTAGTCTGAGCTGCACAGAGAAAAACACTAGGCTTCTCCTTCCAATCAGGACCTCCTACCTGAAGTCACCCTGCTTCCAGGAGAAAGACGGCTTGCTTTCCTTTTGCAAGTAAAGCACAGTTTTTCCTGTAGCACTGCAGGCTTTTGAAAAGGCAGGGGCCCAGAGGCCTGCCTAGGGCGTTCCTTGGTGAGGCCTCGGGCCCAGTGGCCTGCCTAGGGCGTTCCTTGATGAGGCCGTTAACTAGATGCAGAACACCCTTCCTCGAGAAGTTGATTCAGGGAAGCAACCAGTGTGTACTTGGTGTCTCTTTTGACTCGTTAAATCCACACAGAGGTATGCTGCCTGTGTCCATGGAAATGGGGGCATGATGGGACTAGCCTTGCTTTCCGTTTGGAAACCTCCTTTCTTGCTGCCGTGAAGCTCCCTGAAATTCTCTGCTGTTGACAGGCCTCTGGCCACTGTAGGCATGGGTCTGGGAAGAAAATGAGTTTTCCCTGGGTACACACGGAGCTATATAGGCCAGGGTGGGGCTCACCTTGCCATGCTCTAGAGCTAAAGGGAATCTCAACGTGAGTCCTTGCCTCGAGGTAAGGCCCTGAGTAGCCCTGCAGAAAGGGAGGCATGCAGCTCTTTCCATGAGCTCTTAGTGGAGGTCTGTTTTATTTTAAAGGAAGTACCCTTTTCCGGACTCCTACGCCCTCTGGGTGAGCATCATTTTTATTCCAAGATCACTGACTCCCTCGGCACCCCTGTGGGCCTGCTGAGCAGCATTGAGTCCCATACGTCCCACGGAGGCCCTCTGTGTCTGCAGAGTCTCGGGCAACACACTGTACGTTACTTCAGGAGAGCTCCGTTTCCAGAGCACTCGAACAGCATCAGAACCACATTTCTAGGCAGTCCAACATGCCCTGGAAGTCTTCGACATTGCCCTCGTCTGAGCTGCCCTGAGAAAACAGTCTGCTTAGAATTTATCAAAGACCTCGTTCCTGAAGTCACTCTATTCAAGGAGAAATACAGCATCTTAACATGCTGTTTCGCTCACAGGGCAAGAAACGTGAGAACTTGCCTCGAGGTAAGGCCATGAAATGCTATGCAGAAGCAGAGGCGTGTAGCAGTTTCCATGAGGCCGTAGTCGCTTACCTTCAGCATTTTAAAGCCAGTACGCTTTTCAGGACACCTAGGTGCCTCGCCTGGAAACCCTATTCCCTGCAAAAACACTGAGTACCCTCAGGCTCCCCTGGCCCTTCTAAGCACTATCCAGGGAAGGAGCTTTCCGACTCACAGTGTGTATGCCGAGTGTAGGGCAACACAGTGCACTCTTATTGGAACATCTTGATTTAGCCAGCATCGCACAGCTTCACGAGCACCGTTAAGCAAGTTCCAACAGGCCGTGGAAGTCGCTCTCATTCCCTAGTTTGAGCTGTACAGAGACAAACAGTAAGCTTCTCCTTCCATTCAGTACCTCATACCTGAAGTCACCCTGCCTCCTGAAGAAAGACGACCTCATTTCTATTGCAACTAAAACACAGCTGTTCCTGTAGCAGGGCAGGCTTTTGAAGAGGCACGGGCCCAGAGTCATAGCTAGGGCTTTCCTTGGTGAGGCCGTTCACTACATTCAGGACACCCTGCCTCAAGAAGTTGATTCAGGGAAACAACCAGTGTGTACTCTGTGTCTCTTTTGCCTTGTTAGAAACCACAGCGATGTATGCTGCCTGTGCCCATGGAAATTGGGGCATGATGGGACTAGCCTTGCTTTCCATTTGGAAAGCTCCATTCTTGCTTTCGTGAAGCTCCCTGAAATTCTCTGCTGTTGACAGGCCCCTGGCCACTGTAGGCTTGGGTCTGGGAAGAAAATGAGTTTTCTCTGTCTACACACGGAGCTTCATTGGCCGCGGTGGGGCGCACCTTGCCATGCTCTAGAGCTAAAGGGAATCTCAACGTGAGTCCTTGCCTCGAGGTAAGGCCCTGAGTAGCCCTACAGAAAAAGAGGCATGCAGCTCTTTCCATTAACTCTTAGTCGCTGTTCTGGTTTACTTTAAAGGAAGTACCCTTTTCAGGACCTCTAGGCCCCTCGGTTGAGCATCATTTTTGTTCCAAGGTCTCTGAGTACCTCCACACCCCTGTAGGCCTGCTGAGCAACAACGAGGCCCATTGGTCCCTCGGAGGTCCTCTGTTTCTGCTGAGTCATGGGCAACACACTGCACTCTTTCTTGTGATATCTTGATTCACAGCACTCGCACAGGTTCAAGAGCAACGTTCAAGCAAGTTCCAACATGCCGTGGAAATCGCACTCAATCCCTAGTCTGAGCTGCACAGAGAAAAACACTAGGCTTCTCCTTCCAATCAGGACCTCCTACCTGAAGTCACCCTGCTTCCAGGAGAAAGACGGCTTGCTTTCCTTTTGCAAGTAAAGCACAGTTTTTCTTGTAGCACTGCAGGCTTTTGAAAAGGCAGGGGCCCAGAGGCCTGCCTAGGGCGTTCCTTGGTGAGGCCTCGGGCCCAGTGGCCTGCCTAGGGCGTTCCTTGGTGAGGCCGTTCTCTAGATGCAGAACACCCTTCCTCGAGAAGTTGATTCAGGGAAGCAACCAGTGTGTACTCCGTGTCTCTTTTGACTTGTTAAATCCACAGAGAGGTATGCTGCCTGTGCCCATGGAAATTGGGGCATGATGGGACTAGCCTTGCTTTCCGTTTGGAAACCTCCTTTCTTGCTGCCGTGAAGCTCCCTGAAATTCTCTGCTGTTGACAGGCCTCTGGACACTGTAGGCATGCGTCTGGGAAGAAAATGAGTTTTCCCTGGGTACACACGGAGCTATATAGGCCAGGGTGGGGCTCACCTTGCCATGCTCTAGAGCTAAAGGGAATCTCAACGTGAGTCCTTGCCTCGAGGTAAGGCCCTGAGTAGCCCTGCAGAAAGGGAGGCATGCAGCTCTTTCCATGAGCTCTTAGTGGAGGTCTGTTTTATTTTAAAGGAAGTACCCTTTTCAGGACTCCTACGGTCTTCGGGTGAGCATCATTTTATTCCAAGATCACTGACTCCCTCCGCACCCCTGTGGGCCTGCTGAGCAGCATTGAGTCCCATACGTCCCACGGAGGCCCTCTGTGTCTGCAGAGTCTCGGGCAACACACTGTACGTTACTTCAGGAGAGCTCCGTTTCCAGAGCACTCGAACAGCATCAGAACCACATTTCTAGGCAGTCCAACATGCCCTGGAAGTCTTCGACATTGCCCTCGTCTGAGCTGCCCTGAGAAAACAGTCTGCTTAGAATTTATCAAAGACCTCGTTCCTGAAGTCACTCTATTCAAGGAGAAATACAGCATCTTAACATGCTGTGTCGCTCACAGGGCAAGAAACGTGAGAACTTGCCTCGAGGTAAGGCCATGAAATGCTATGCAGAAGCAGAGGCGTGTAGCAGTTTCCATGAGGCCGTAGTCGCTTATCTTCAGCATTTTAAAGCCAGTACGCTTTTCAGGACACCTAGGTGCCTCGCCTGGAAACCCTATTCCCTGCAAAAACACTGAGTACCCTCAGGCTCCCCTGGCCCTTCTAAGCACTATCCAGGGAAGGAGCTTTCCGACTCACAGTGTGTATGCCGAGTGTAGGGCAACACAGTGCACTCTTATTGGAACATCTTGATTTAGCCAGCATCGCACAGGTTCACGAGCACCGTTAAGCAAGTTCCAACAGGCCGTGGAAGTGGCTCTCATTCCCTAGTTTGAGCTGTACAGAGACAAACAGTAAGCTTCTCCTTCCATTCAGGACCTCCTACCTGAAGTCACCCTGCCTCCTGAAGAAAGACGACCTCGTTTCTATTGCAACTAAAGCACAGTTGTTCCTGTAGCAGGGCAGGCTTTTGAAGAGGCACGGGCACAGAGGCATAGCTAGGGCTTTCCTTGGTGAGGCCGTTCACTACATTCAGGACACCCTGCCTCGAGAAGTTGATTCAGGGAAACAACCAGTGTGTACTCTGTGTCTCTTTTGCCTTGTTAGAAACCACAGCGATGTATGCTGCCTGTGCCCATGGAAATTGGGGCATGATGGGACTAGCCTTGCTTTCCATTTGGAAAGCTCCATTCTTGCTTTCGTGAAGCTCCCTGAAATTCTCTGCTGTTGACAGGCCCCTGGCCACTGTAGGCTTGGGTCTGGGAAGAAAATGAGTTTTCTTTGTCTACACACGGAGCTTCATTGGCCGCGGTGGGGCGCACCTTGCCAACTCTACAGCTAAAGGGAATCTCAACGTGAGTCCTTGCCTCGAGGTAAGGCCCTGAGTAGCCCTACAGAAAAGGAGGCATGCAGCTCTTTCCATTAGCTCTTAGTCGCTGTTCTGGTTTACTTTAAAGGAAGTACCCTTTTCAGGACTCCTAGGCCCCTCGGTTGAGCATCATTTTTGTTCCAAGATCTCTGAGTACCTCCACACCCCTGTAGGCCTGCTGAGCAACAACGAGGCCCATTGGTCCCTCGGAGGTCCTCTGTGTCTGCTGAGTCATGGGCAACACACTGCACTCTTTCTTGTGATATCTTGATTCACAGCACTCGCACAGGTTCAAGAGCAACGTTCAAGCAAGTTCCAACATGCCGTGGAAATCGCACTCAATCCCTAGTCTGAGCTGCACAGAGAAAAACACTAGGCTTCTCCTTCCAATCAGGACCTCCTACCTGAAGTCACCCTGCTTCCAGGAGAAAGACGGCTTGCTTTCCTTTTGCAAGTAAAGCACAGTTTTTCTTGTAGCACTGCAGGCTTTTGAAAAGGCAGGGGCCCAGAGGCCTGCCTAGGGCGTTCCTTGGTGAGGCCTCGGGCCCAGTGGCCTGGCTAGGGCGTTCCTTGGTGAGGCCATTCACTAGATGCAGAACACCCTTCCTCGAGAAGTTGATTCTGGGAAGCAACCAGTGTGTGCTCGGTGTCTCTTTTGACTCGTTAAAAACCACAGAGATGTATGCTGCCTGTGTCCATGGAAATGGGGGCATGATGGGACTAGCCTTGCTTTCCGTTTGGAAACCTCCTTTCTTGCTGCCGTGAAGCTCCCTGAAATTCTCTGCTGTTGACAGGCCTCTGGACACTGTAGGCATGCGTCTGGGAAGAAAATGAGTTTTCCCTGGGTACACACGGAGATATATAGGCCAGGGTGGGGCTCACCTTGCCATGCTCTAGAGCTAAAGGGAATCTCAACGTGAGTCCTTGCCTCGAGGTAAGGCCCTGAGTAGCCCTGCAGAAAGGGAGGCATGCAGCTCTTTCCATGAGCTCTTAGTGGAGGTCTGTTTTATTTTAAAGGAAGTACCCTTTTCAGGACTCCTACGGTCTTCGGGTGAGCATCATTTTATTCCAAGATCACTGACTCCCTCCGCACCCCTGTGGGCCTGCTGAGCAGCATTGAGTCCCATACGTCCCACGGAGGCCCTCTGTGTCTGCAGAGTCTCGGGCAACACACTGTACGTTACTTCAGGAGAGCTCCGTTTCCAGAGCACTCGAACAGCATCAGAACCACATTTCTAGGCAGTCCAACATGCCCTGGAAGTCTTTGACATTGCCCTCGTCTGAGCTGCCCTGAGAAAACAGTCTGCTTAGAATTTATCAAAGACCTCGTTCCTGAAGTCACTCTATTCAAGGAGAAATACAGCATCTTAACATGCTGTGTCGCTCACAGGGCAAGAAACGTGAGAACTTGCCTCGAGGTAAGGCCATGAAATGCTATGCAGAAGCAGAGGCGTGTAGCAGTTTCCATGAGGCCGTAGTCGCTTATCTTCAGCATTTTAAAGCCAGTACGCTTTTCAGGACACCTAGGTGCCTCGCCTGGAAACCCTATTCCCTGCAAAAACACTGAGTACCCTCAGGCTCCCCTGGCCCTTCTAAGCACTATCCAGGGAAGGAGCTTTCCGACTCACAGTGTGTATGCCGAGTGTAGGGCAACACAGTGCACTCTTATTGGAACATCTTGATTTAGCCAGCATCGCACAGGTTCACGAGCACCGTTAAGCAAGTTCCAACAGGCCGTGGAAGTGGCTCTCATTCCCTAGTTTGAGCTGTACAGAGACAAACAGTAAGCTTCTCCTTCCATTCAGGACCTCCTACCTGAAGTCACCCTGCCTCCTGAAGAAAGACGACCTCGTTTCTATTGCAACTAAAGCACAGTTGTTCCTGTAGCAGGGCAGGCTTTTGAAGAGGCACGGGCCCAGAGGCATAGCTAGGGCTTTCCTTGGTGAGGCCGTTCACTACATTCAGGACACCCTGCCTCGAGAAGTTGATTCAGGGAAACAACCAGTGTGTACTCTGTGTCTCTTTTGCCTTGTTAGAAACCACAGAGATGTATGCTGCCTGTGCCCATGGAAATTGGGGCATGATGGGACTAGCCTTGCTTTCCATTTGGAAAGCTCCATTCTTGCTTTCGTGAAGCTCCCTGAAATTCTCTGCTGTTGACAGGCCCCTGGCCACTGTAGGCTTGGGTCTGGGAAGAAAATGAGTTTTCTCTGTCTACACACGGAGCTTCATTGGCCGCGGTGGGGCGCACCTTGCCATGCTCTAGAGCTAAAGGGAATCTCAACGTGAGTCCTTGCCTCGAGGTAAGGCCCTGAGTAGCCCTACAGAAAAAGAGGCATGCAGCTCTTTCCATTAGCTCTTAGTAGCTGTTCTGGTTTACTTTAAAGGAAGTACCCTTTTCAGGACCTCTAGGCCCCTCGGTTGAGCATCATTTTTGTTCCAAGGTCTCTGAGTACCTCCACACCCCTGTAGGCCTGCTGAGCAACAACGAGGCCCATTGGTCCCTCGGAGGTCCTCTGTGTCTGCTGAGTCATGGGCAACACACTGCACTCTTTCTTGTGATATCTTGATTCACAGCACTCGCACAGGTTCAAGAGCAACGTTCAAGCAAGTTCCAACATGCCGTGGAAATCGCACTCAATCCCTAGTCTGAGCTGCACAGAGAAAAACACTAGGCTTCTCCTTCCAATCAGGACCTCCTACCTGAAGTCACCCTGCTTCCAGGAGAAAGACGGCTTGCTTTCCTTTTGCAAGTAAAGCACAGTTTTTCCTGTAGCACTGCAGGCTTTTGAAAAGGCAGGGGCCCAGAGGCCTGCCTAGGGCGTTCCTTGGTGAGGCCGTTCTCTAGATGCAGAACACCATTCCTCGAGAAGTTGATTCAGGGAAGCAACCAGTGTGTACTCCGTGTCTCTTTTGACTTGTTAAATCCACAGAGAGGTATGCTGCTTGTGTCCATGGAATTGGGGGCATGATGGGACTAGTCTTGCTTTCCGTTTGGAAACCTCCTTTCTTGCTGCCGTGAAGCTCCCTGAAATTCTCTGCTGTTGACAGGCCTCTGGCCACTGTAGGCATGGGTCTGGGAAGAAAATGAGTTTTCCCTGGGTACACACGGAGCTATATAGGCCAGGGTGGGGCTCACCTTGCCATGCTCTAGAGCTAAGGGGAATCTCAACGTGAGTCCTTGCCTCGAGGTAAGGCCCTGAGTAGCCCTGCAGAAAGGGAGGCATGCAGCTCTTTCCATGAGCTCTTAGTGGAGGTCTGTTTTATTTTAAAGGAAGTACCCTTTTCAGGACTCCTACGGTCTTCGGGTGAGCATCATTTTATTCCAAGATGACTGACTCCCTCCGCACCCCTGTGGGCCTGCTGAGCAGCATTGAGTCCCATACGTCCCACGGAGGCCCTCTGTGTCTGCAGAGTCTCGGGCAACACACTGTACGTTACGTCAGGAGAGCTACATTTCCAGAGCACTCGAACAGCATCAGAACCACATTTCTAGGCAGTCCAACATGCCCTGGAAGTCTTCGACATTGCCCTCGTCTGAGCTGCCCTGAGAAAACAGTCTGCTTAGAATTTATCAAAGACCTCGTTCCTGAAGTCACTCTATTCAAGGAGAAATACAGCATCTTAACATGCTGTGTCGCTCACAGGGCAAGAAACGTGAGAACTTGCCTCGAGGTAAGGCCATGAAATGCTCTGCAGAAGCAGAGGCGTGTAGCAGTTTCCATGAGGCCGTAGTCGCTTATCTTCAGCATTTTAAAGCCAGTACGCTTTTCAGGACACCTAGGTGCCTCGCCTGGAAACCCTATTCCCTGCAAAAACACTGAGTACCCTCAGGCTCCCCTGGCCCTTCTAAGCACTATCCAGGGAAGGAGCTTTCCGACTCACAGTGTGTATGCCGAGTGTAGGGCAACACAGTGCACTCTTATTGGAACATCTTGATTTAGCCAGCATCGCACAGGTTCACGAGCACCGTTAAGCAAGTTCCAACAGGCCGTGGAAGTCGCTCTCATTCCCTAGTTTGAGCTGTACAGAGACAAACAGTAAGCTTCTCCTTCCATTCAGGACCTCCTACCTGAAGTCACACTGCCTCCTGAAGAAAGACGACCTCGTTTCTATTGCAACTAAAGCACAGTTGTTCCTGTAGCAGGGCAGGCTTTTGAAGAGGCACGGGCCCAGAGGCATAGCTAGGGCTTTCCTTGGTGAGGCCGTTCACTACATTCAGGACACCCTGCCTCGAGAAGTTGATTCAGGGAAACAACCAGTGTGTACTCTGTGTCTCTTTTGACTTGTTAGAAACCACAGCGATGTATGCTGCCTGTGCCCATGGAAATTGGGGCATGATGGGACTAGCCTTGCTTTCCATTTGGAAAGCTCCATTCTTGCTTTCGTGAAGCTCCCTGAAATTCTCTGCTGTTGACAGGCCCCTGGCCACTGTAGGCTTGGGTCTGGAAAGAAAATGAGTTTTCTCTGTCTACACACGGAGCTTCATTGGCCGCGGTGGGGCGCACCTTGCCATGCTCTAGAGCTAAAGGGAATCTCAACGTGAGTCCTTGCCTCGAGGTAAGGCCCTGAGTAGCCCTACAGAAAAAGAGGCATGCAGCTCTTTCCATTAGCTCTTAGTCGCTGTTCTGGTTTACTTTAAAGGAAGTACCCTTTTCAGGACCTCTAGGCCCCTCGGTTGAGCATCATTTTTGTTCCAAGGTCTCTGAGTACCTCCACACCCCTGTAGGCCTGCTGAGCAACAACGAGGCCCATTGGTCCCTCGGAGGTCCTCTGTGTCTGCTGAGTCATGGGCAACACACTGCACTCTTTCTTGTGATATCTTGATTCACAGCACTCGCACAGGTTCAAGAGCAACGTTCAAGCAAGTTCCAACATGCCGTGGAAATCGCACTCAATCCCTAGTCTGAGCTGCACAGAGAAAAACACTAGGCTTCTCCTTCCAATCAGGACCTCCTACCTGAAGTCACCCTGCTTCCAGGAGAAAGACGGCTTGCTTTCCTTTTGCAAGTAAAGCACAGTTTTTCCTGTAGCACTGCAGGCTTTTGAAAAGGCAGGGGCCCAGAGGCCTGCCTAGGGCGTTCCTTGGTGAGGCCGTTCTCTAGATGCAGAACACCCTGCCTCGAGAAGTTGATTCAGGGAAGCAACCAGTGTGTACTCCGTGTCTCTTTTGACTTGTTAAATCCACAGAGAGGTATGCTGCCTGTGTCCATGGAATTGGGGGCATGATGGGACTAGCCTTGCTTTCGGTTTGGATACCTCCTTTCTTGCTGCCGTGAAGCTCCCTGAAATTCTCTGCTGTTGACAGGCCTCTGGCCACTGTAGGCCTGGGTCTGGGAAGAAAATGAGTTTTCCCTGGGTACACACGGAGCTATATAGGCCAGGGTGGGGCTCACCTTGCCATGCTCTAGAGCTAAAGGGAATCTCAACGTGAGTCCTTGCCTCGAGGTAAGGCCCTGAGTAGCCCTGCAGAAAGGGAGGCATGCAGCTCTTTCCATGAGCTCTTAGTGGAGGTCTGTTTTATTTTAAAGGAAGTACCCTTTTCAGGACTCCTACGGTCTTCGGGTGAGCATCATTTTTATTCCTAGATCACTGACTCCCTCCGCACCCCTGTGGGCCTGCTGAGCAGCATTGAGTCCCATACGTCCCACGGAGGCCCTCTGTGTCTGCAGAGTCTCGGGCAACACACTGTACGTTACGTCAGGAGAGCTCCGTTTCCAGAGCACTCGAACAGCATCAGAACCACATTTCTAGGCAGTCCAACATGCCCTGGAAGTCTTCGACATTGCCCTCGTCTGAGCTGCCCTGAGAAAACAGTCTGCTTAGAATTTATCAAAGACCTCGTTCCTGAAGTCACTCTATTCAAGGAGAAATACAGCATCTTAACATGCTGTGTCGCTCACAGGGCAAGAAACGTGAGAACTTGCCTCGAGGTAAGGCCATGAAATGCTATGCAGAAGCAGAGGCGTGTAGCAGTTTCCATGAGGCCGTAGTCGCTTATCTTCAGCATTTTAAAGCCAGTACGCTTTTCAGGACACCTAGGTGCCTCGCCTGGAAACCCTATTCCCTGCAAAAACACTGAGTACCCTCAGGCTCCCCTGGCCCTTCTAAGCACTATCCAGGGAAGGAGCTTTCCGACTCACAGTGTGTATGTCGAGTGTAGGGCAACACAGTGCACTCTTATTGGAACATCTTGATTTAGCCAGCATCGCACAGGTTCACGAGCACCGTTAAGCAAGTTCCAACAGGCCGTGGAAGTCGCTCTCATTCCCTAGTTTGAGCTGTACAGAGAGAAACAGTAAGCTTCTCCTTCCATTCAGGACCTCCTACCTGAAGTCACCCTGCCTCCTGAAGAAAGACGACCTCGTTTCTATTGCAACTAAAGCACAGTTGTTCCTGTAGCAGGGCAGGCTTTTGAAGAGGCACGGGCCCAGAGGCATAGCTAGGGCTTTCTTTGGTGAGGCCGTTCACTACATTCAGGACACCCTGCCTCGAGAAGTTGATTCAGGGAAACAACCAGTGTGTACTCTGTGTCTCCTTTGCCTTGTTAGAAACCACAGAGATGTATGCTGCCTGTGCCCATGGAAATTGGGGCATGATGGGACTAGCCTTGCTTTCCATTTGGAAAGCTCCATTCTTGCTTTCGTGAAGCTCCCTGAAATTCTCTGCTGTTGACAGGCCCCTGGCCACTGTAGGCTTGGGTCTGGGAAGAAAATGAGTTTTCTCTGTCTACACACGGAGCTTCATTGGCCGCGGTGGGGCGCACCTTGCCATGCTCTACAGCTAAAGGGAATCTCAACGTGAGTCCTTGCCTCGAGGTAAGGCCCTGAGTAGCCCTACAGAAAAGGAGGCATGCAGCTCTTTCCATTAGCTCTTAGTCGCTGTTCTGGTTTACTTTAAAGGAAGTACCCTTTTCAGGACTCCTAGGCCCCTCGGTTGAGCATCATTTTTGTTCCAAGATCTCTGAGTACCTCCACACCCCTGTAGGCCTGCTGAGCAACAACAAGGCCCATTGGTCCCTCGGAGGTCCTCTGTGTCTGCTGAGTTATGGGCAACACACTGCACTCTTTCTTGTGATATCTTGATTCACAGCACTCGCACAGGTTCAAGAGCAACGTTCAAGCAAGTTCCAACATGCCGTGGAAATCGCACTCAATCCCTAGTCTGAGCTGCACAGAGAAAAACACTAGGCTTCTCCTTCCAATCAGGACCTCCTACCTGAAGTCACCCTGCTTCCAGGAGAATGACGGCTTGCTTTCCTTTTGCAAGTAAAGCACAGTTTTTCTTGTAGCACTGCAGGCTTTTGAAAAGGCAGGGTCCCAGAGGCCTGCCTAGGGCGTTCCTTGGTGAGGCCTCGGGCCCAGTGGCCTGGCGAGGGCGTTCCTTGGTGAGGCCATTCACTAGATGCAGAACACCATTCCTCGAGAAGTTGATTCTGGGAAGCAACCAGTGTGTGCTCGGTGTCTCTTTTGACTCGTTAAAAACCACAGAGATGTATGCTGCCTGTGTCCATGGAAATGGGGGCATGATGGGACTAGCCTTGCTTTCCGTTTGGAAACCTCCTTTCTTGCTGCCGTGAAGCTCCCTGAAATTCTCTGCTGTTGACAGGCCTCTGGACACTGTAGGCATGCGTCTGGGAAGAAAATGAGTTTTCCCTGGGTACACACGGAGATATATAGGCCAGGGTGGGGCTCACCTTGCCATGCTATAGAGCTAAAGGGAATCTCAACGTGAGTCCTTGCCTCGAGGTAAGGCCCTGAGTAGCCCTGCAGAAAGGGAGGCATGCAGCTCTTTCCATGAGCTCTTAGTGGAGGTCTGTTTTATTTTAAAGGAAGTACCCTTTTCAGGACTCCTACGGTCTTCGGGTGAGCATCATTTTATTCCAAGATCACTGACTCCCTCCGCACCCCTGTGGGCCTGCTGAGCAGCATTGAGTCCCATACGTCCCACGGAGGCCCTCTGTGTCTGCAGAGTCTCGGGCAACACACTGTACGTTACGTCAGGAGAGCTACATTTCCAGAGCACTCGAACAGCATCAGAACCACATTTCTAGGCAGTCCAACATGCCCTGGAAGTCTTCGACATTGCCCTCGTCTGAGCTGCCCTGAGAAAACAGTCTGCTTAGAATTTATCAAAGACCTCGTTCCTGAAGTCACTCTATTCAAGGAGAAATACAGCATCTTAACTTGCTGTGTCGCTCACAGGGCAAGAAACGTGAGAACTTGCCTCGAGGTAAGGCCATGAAATGCTATGCAGAAGCAGAGGCGTGTAGCAGTTTCCATGAGGCCGTAGTCGCTTATCTTCAGCATTTTAAAGCCAGTACGCTTTTCAGGACACCTAGGTGCCTCGCCTGGAAACCCTATTCCCTGCAAAAACACTGAGTACCCTCAGGCTCCCCTGGCCCTTCTAAGCACTATCCAGGGAAGGAGCTTTCCGACTCACAGTGTGTATGCCGAGTGTAGGGCAACACAGTGCACTCTTATTGGAACATCTTGATTTAGCCAGCATCGCACAGGTTCACGAGCACCGTTAAGCAAGTTCCAACAGGCCGTGGAAGTCGCTCTCATTCCCTAGTTTGAGTTGTACAGAGACAAACAGTAAGCTTCTCCTTCCATTCAGGACCTCCTACCTGAAGTCACCCTGCCTCCTGAAGAAAGACGACCTCGTTTCTATTGCAACTAAAGCACAGTTGTTCCTGTAGCAGGGCAGGCTTTTGAAGAGGCACGGGCCCAGAGGCATAGCTAGGGCTTTCCTTGGTGAGGCCGTTCACTACATTCAGGACACCCTGCCTCGAGAAGTTGATTCAGGGAAACAACCAGTGTGTACTCTGTGTCTCTTTTGCCTTGTTAGAAACCACAGAGATGTATGCTGCCTGTGCCCATGGAAATTGGGGCATGATGGGACTAGCCTTGCTTTCCATTTGGAAAGCTCCATTCTTGCTTTCGTGAAGCTCCCTGAAATTCTCTGCTGTTGACAGGCCCCTGGCCACTGTAGGCTTGGGTCTGGGAAGAAAATGAGTTTTCTCTGTCTACACACGGAGCTTCATTGGCCGCGGTGGGGCGCACCTTGCCATGCTCTAGAGCTAAAGGGAATCTCAACGTGAGTCCTTGCCTCGAGGTAAGGCCCTGAGTAGCCCTACAGTAAAAGAGGCATGCAGCTCTTTCCATTAGCTCTTAGTCGCTGTTCTGGTTTACTTTAAAGGAAGTACCCTTTTCAGGACCTCTAGGCCCCTCGGTTGAGCATCATTTTTGTTCCAAGGTCTCTGAGTACCTCCACACCCCTGTAGGCCTGCTGAGCAACAACGAGGCCCATTGGTCCCTCGGAGGTCCTCTGTGTCTGCTGAGTCATGGGCAACACACTGCACTCTTTCTTGTGATATCTTGATTCACAGCACTCGCACAGGTTCAAGAGCAACGTTCAAGCAAGTTCCAACATGCCGTGGAAATCGCACTCAATCCCTAGTCTGAGCTGCACAGAGAAAAACACTAGGCTTCTCCTTCCAATCAGGACCTCCTACCTGAAGTCACCCTGCTTCCAGGAGAAAGACGGCTTGCTTTCCTTTTGCAAGTAAAGCACAGTTTTTCCTGTAGCACTGCAGGCTTTTGAAAAGGCAGGGGCCCAGAGGCCTGCCTAGGGCGTTCCTTGGTGAGGCCTCGGGCCCAGTGGCCTGGCTAGGGCGTTCCTTGGTGAGGCCGTTCACTAGATGCAGAACACCCTGCCTCGAGAAGTTGATTCAGGGAAGCAACCAGTGTGTACTCGGTGTCTCTTTTGACTCGTTGAACACGACAGAGATGTATTCTGCCTGTGTCATCAGAACCACATTTCTAGGCAGTCCAACATGCCCTGGAAGTCTTCGACATTGCCCTCGTCTGAGCTGCCCTGAGAAAACAGTCTGCTTAGAATTTATCAAAGACCTCGTTCCTGAAGTCACTCTATTCAAGGAGAAATACAGCATCTTAACTTGCTGTGTCGCTGACAGGGCAAGAAACGTGAGAACTTGCCTCGAGGTAAGGCCATGAAATGCTATGCAGAAGCAGAGGCGTGTAGCAGTTTCCATGAGGCCGTAGTCGCTTATCTTCAGCATTTTAAAGCCAGTACGCTTTTCAGGACACCTAGGTGCCTCGCCTGGAAACCCTATTCCCTGCAAAAACACTGAGTACCCTCAGGCTCCCCTGGCCCTTCTAAGCACTATCCAGGGAAGGAGCTTTCCGACTCACAGTGTGTATGCCGAGTGTAGGGCAACACAGTGCACTCTTATTGGAACATCTTGATTTAGCCAGCATCGCACAGGTTCACGAGCACCGTTAAGCAAGTTCCAACAGGCCGTGGAAGTCGCTCTCATTCCCTAGTTTGAGCTGTACAGAGACAAACAGTAAGCTTCTCCTTCCATTCAGGACCTCCTACCTGAAGTCACCCTGCCTCCTGAAGAAAGACGACCTCGTTTCTATTGCAACTAAAGCACAGTTGTTCCTGTAGCAGGGCAGGCTTTTGAAGAGGCACGGGCCCAGAGGCATAGCTAGGGCTTTCCTTGGTGAGGCCGTTCACTACATTCAGGACACCCTGCCTCGAGAAGTTGATTCAGGGAAACAACCAGTGTGTACTCTGTGTCTCTTTTGCCTTGTTAGAAACCACAGAGATGTATGCTGCCTGTGCCCATGGAAATTGGGGCATGATGGGACTAGCCTTGCTTTCCATTTGGAAAGCTCCATTCTTGCTTTCGTGAAGCTCCCTGAAATTCTCTGCTGTTGACAGGCCCCTGGCCACTGTAGGCTTGGGTCTGGGAAGAAAATGAGTTTTCTCTGTCTACACACGGAGCTTCATTGGCCGCGGTGGGGCGCACCTTGCCATGCTCTAGAGCTAAAGGGAATCTCAACGTGAGTCCTTGCCTCGAGGTAAGGCCCTGAGTAGCCCTACAGTAAAAGAGGCATGCAGCTCTTTCCATTAGCTCTTAGTCGCTGTTCTGGTTTACTTTAAAGGAAGTACCCTTTTCAGGACCTCTAGGCCCCTCGGTTGAGCATCATTTTTGTTCCAAGGTCTCTGAGTACCTCCACACCCCTGTAGGCCTGCTGAGCAACAACGAGGCCCATTGGTCCCTCGGAGGTCCTCTGTGTCTGCTGAGTCATGGGCAACACACTGCACTCTTTCTTGTGATATCTTGATTCACAGCACTCGCACAGGTTCAAGAGCAACGTTCAAGCAAGTTCCAACATGCCGTGGAAATCGCACTCAATCCCTAGTCTGAGCTGCACAGAGAAAAACACTAGGCTTCTCCTTCCAATCAGGACCTCCTACCTGAAGTCACCCTGCTTCCAGGAGAAAGACGGCTTGCTTTCCTTTTGCAAGTAAAGCACAGTTTTTCCTGTAGCACTGCAGGCTTTTGAAAAGGCAGGGGCCCAGAGGCCTGCCTAGGGCGTTCCTTGGTGAGGCCTCGGGCCCAGTGGCCTGGCTAGGGCGTTCCTTGGTGAGGCCGTTCACTAGATGCAGAACACCCTGCCTCGAGAAGTTGATTCAGGGAAGCAACCAGTGTGTACTCGGTGTCTCTTTTGACTCGTTGAACACGACAGAGATGTATTCTGCCTGTGTCATCAGAACCACATTTCTAGGCAGTCCAACATGCCCTGGAAGTCTTCGACATTGCCCTCGTCTGAGCTGCCCTGAGAAAACAGTCTGCTTAGAATTTATCAAAGACCTCGTTCCTGAAGTCACTCTATTCAAGGAGAAATACAGCATCTTAACTTGCTGTGTCGCTCACAGGGCAAGAAACGTGAGAACTTGCCTCGAGGTAAGGCCATGAAATGCTATGCAGAAGCAGAGGCGTGTAGCAGTTTCCATGAGGCCGTAGTCGCTTATCTTCAGCATTTTAAAGCCAGTACGCTTTTCAGGACACCTAGGTGCCTCGCCTGGAAACCCTATTCCCTGCAAAAACACTGAGTACCCTCAGGCTCCCCTGGCCCTTCTAAGCACTATCCAGGGAAGGAGCTTTCCGACTCACAGTGTGTATGCCGAGTGTAGGGCAACACAGTGCACTCTTATTGGAACATCTTGATTTAGCCAGCATCGCACAGGTTCACGAGCACCGTTAAGCAAGTTCCAACAGGCCGTGGAAGTCGCTCTCATTCCCTAGTTTGAGCTGTACAGAGACAAACAGTAAGCTTCTCCTTCCATTCAGGACCTCCTACCTGAAGTCACCCTGCCTCCTGAAGAAAGACGACCTCGTTTCTATTGCAACTAAAGCACAGTTGTTCCTGTAGCAGGGCAGGCTTTTGAAGAGGCACGGGCCCAGAGGCATAGCTAGGGCTTTCCTTGGTGAGGCCGTTCACTACATTCAGGACACCCTGCCTCGAGAAGTTGATTCAGGGAAACAACCAGTGTGTACTCTGTGTCTCTTTTGCCTTGTTAGAAACCACAGAGATGTATGCTGCCTGTGCCCATGGAAATTGGGGCATGATGGGACTAGCCTTGCTTTCCATTTGGAAAGCTCCATTCTTGCTTTCGTGAAGCTCCCTGAAATTCTCTGCTGTTGACAGGCCCCTGGCCACTGTAGGCTTGGGTCTGGGAAGAAAATGAGTTTTCTCTGTCTACACACGGAGCTTCATTGGCCGCGGTGGGGCGCACCTTGCCATGCTCTAGAGCTAAAGGGAATCTCAACGTGAGTCCTTGCCTCGAGGTAAGGCCCTGAGTAGCCCTACAGAAAAGGAGGCATGCAGCTCTTTCCATTAGCTCTTAGTCGCTGTTCTGGTTTACTTTAAAGGAAGTACCCTTTTCAGGACTCCTAGGCCCCTCGGTTGAGCATCAATTTTGTTCCAAGATCTCTGAGTACCTCCACACCCCTGTAGGCCTGCTGAGCAACAACGAGGCCCATTGGTCCCTCGGAGGTCCTCTGTGTCTGCTGAGTCATGGGCAACACACTGCACTCTTTCTTGTGATATCTTGATTCACAGCACTCGCACAGGTTCAAGAGCAACGTTCAAGCAAGTTCCAACATGCCGTGGAAATCGCACTCAATCCCTAGTCTGAGCTGCACAGAGAAAAACACTAGGCTTCTCCTTCCAATCAGGACCTCCTACCTGAAGTCACCCTGCTTCCAGGAGAAAGACGGCTTGCTTTCCTTTTGCAAGTAAAGCACAGTTTTTCCTGTAGCACTGCAGGCTTTTGAAAAGGCAGGGGCCCAGAGGCCTGCCTAGGGCGTTCCTTGGTGAGGCCGTTCTCTAGATGCAGAACACCCTGCCTCGAGAAGTTGATTCAGGGAAGCAACCAGTGTGTACTCCGTGTCTCTTTTGACTTGTTAAATCCACAGAGAGGTATGCTGCCTGTGTCCATGGAATTGGGGGCATGATGGGACTAGCCTTGCTTTCGGTTTGGATACCTCCTTTCTTGCTGCCGTGAAGCTCCCTGAAATTCTCTGCTGTTGACAGGCCTCTGGCCACTGTAGGCCTGGGTCTGGGAAGAAAATGAGTTTTCCCTGGGTACACACGGAGCTATATAGGCCAGGGTGGGGCTCACCTTGCCATGCTCTAGAGCTAAAGGGAATCTCAACGTGAGTCCTTGCCTCGAGGTAAGGCCCTGAGTAGCCCTGCAGAAAGGGAGGCATGCAGCTCTTTCCATGAGCTCTTAGTGGAGGTCTGTTTTATTTTAAAGGAAGTACCCTTTTCAGGACTCCTACGGTCTTCGGGTGAGCATCATTTTTATTCCAAGATCACTGACTCCCTCCGCACCCCTGTGGGCCTGCTGAGCAGCATTGAGTCCCATACGTCCCACGGAGGCCCTCTGTGTCTGCAGAGTCTCGGGCAACACACTGTACGTTACGTCAGGAGAGCTCCGTTTCCAGAGCACTCGAACAGCATCAGAACCACATTTCTAGGCAGTCCAACATGCCCTGGAAGTCTTCGACATTGCCCTCGTCTGAGCTGCCCTGAGAAAACAGTCTGCTTAGAATTTATCAAAGACCTCGTTCCTGAAGTCACTCTATTCAAGGAGAAATACAGCATCTTAACATGCTGTGTCGCTCACAGGGCAAGAAACGTGAGAACTTGCCTCGAGGTAAGGCCATGAAATGCTATGCAGAAGCAGAGGCGTGTAGCAGTTTCCATGAGGCCGTAGTCGCTTATCTTCAGCATTTTAAAGCCAGTACGCTTTTCAGGACACCTAGGTGCCTCGCCTGGAAACCCTATTCCCTGCAAAAACACTGAGTACCCTCAGGCTCCCCTGGCCCTTCTAAGCACTATCCAGGGAAGGAGCTTTCCGACTCACAGTGTGTATGCCGAGTGTAGGGCAACACAGTGCACTCTTATTGGAACATCTTGATTTAGCCAGCATCGCACAGGTTCACGAGCACCGTTAAGCAAGTTCCAACAGGCCGTGGAAGTCGCTCTCATTCCCTAGTTTGAGCTGTACAGAGACAAACAGTAAGCTTCTCCTTCCATTCAGGACCTCCTACCTGAAGTCACCCTGCCTCCTGAAGAAAGACGACCTCGTTTCTATTGCAACTAAAGCACAGTTGTTCCTGTAGCAGGGCAGGCTTTTGAAGAGGCACGGGCCCAGAGGCATAGCTAGGGCTTTCTTTGGTGAGGCCGTTCACTACATTCAGGACACCCTGCCTCGAGAAGTTGATTCAGGGAAACAACCAGTGTGTACTCTGTGTCTCCTTTGCCTTGTTAGAAACCACAGAGATGTATGCTGCCTGTGCCCATGGAAATTGGGGCATGATGGGACTAGCCTTGCTTTCCATTTGGAAAGCTCCATTCTTGCTTTCGTGAAGCTCCCTGAAATTCTCTGCTGTTGACAGGCCCCTGGCCACTGTAGGCTTGGGTCTGGGAAGAAAATGAGTTTTCTCTGTCTACACACGGAGCTTCATTGGCCGCGGTGGGTCGCACCTTGCCATGCTCTACAGCTAAAGGGAATCTCAACGTGAGTCCTTGCCTCGAGGTAAGGCCCTGAGTAGCCCTACAGAAAAGGAGGCATGCAGCTCTTTCCATTAGCTCTTAGTCGCTGTTCTGGTTTACTTTAAAGGAAGTACCCTTTTCAGGACTCCTAGGCCCCTCGGTTGAGCATCATTTTTGTTCCAAGATCTCTGAGTACCTCCACACCCCTGTAGGCCTGCTGAGCAACAACAAGGCCCATTGGTCCCTCGGAGGTCCTCTGTGTCTGCTGAGTCATGGGCAACACACTGCACTCTTTCTTGTGATATCTTGATTCACAGCACTCGCACAGGTTCAAGAGCAACGTTCAAGCAAGTTCCAACATGCCGTGGAAATCGCACTCAATCCCTAGTCTGAGCTGCACAGAGAAAAACACTAGGCTTCTCCTTCCAATCAGGACCTCCTACCTGAAGTCACCCTGCTTCCAGGAGAAAGACGGCTTGCTTTCCTTTTGCAAGTAAAGCACAGTTTTTCTTGTAGCACTGCAGGCTTTTGAAAAGGCAGGGTGCCAGAGGCCTGCCTAGGGCGTTCCTTGGTGAGGCCTCGGGCCCAGTGGCCTGGCGAGGGCGTTCCTTGGTGAGGCCATTCACTAGATGCAGAACACCCTTCCTCGAGAAGTTGATTCTGGGAAGCAACCAGTGTCTGCTCGGTGTCTCTTTTGACTCGTTAAAAACCACAGAGATGTATGCTGCCTGTGTCCATGGAAATGGCATGATGGGACTAGCCTTGCTTTCCGTTTGGAAACCTCCTTTCTTGCTGCCGTGAAGCTCCCTGAAATTCTCTGCTGTTGACAGGCCTCTGGACACTGTAGGCATGCGTCTGGGAAGAAAATGAGTTTTCCCTGGGTACACACGGAGATATATAGGCCAGGGTGGGGCTCACCTTGCCATGCTCTAGAGCTAAAGGGAATCTCAACGTGAGTCCTTGCCTCGAGGTAAGGCCCTGAGTAGCCCTGCAGAAAGGGAGGCATGCAGCTCTTTCCATGAGCTCTTAGTGGAGGTCTGTTTTATTTTAAAGGAAGTACCCTTTTCAGGACTCCTACGGTCTTCGGGTGAGCATCATTTTATTCCAAGATCACTGACTCCCTCCGCACCCCTGTGGGCCTGCTGAGCAGCATTGAGTCCCATACGTCCCACGGAGGCCCTCTGTGTCTGCAGAGTCTCGGGCAACACACTGTACGTTACGTCAGGAGAGCTACATTTCCAGAGCACTCGAACAGCATCAGAACCACATTTCTAGGCAGTCCAACATGCCCTGGAAGTCTTCGACATTGCCCTCGTCTGAGCTGCCCTGAGAAAACAGTCTGCTTAGAATTTATCAAAGACCTCGTTCCTGAAGTCACTCTATTCAAGGAGAAATACAGCATCTTAACTTGCTGTGTCGCTCACAGGGCAAGAAACGTGAGAACTTGCCTCGAGGTAAGGCCATGAAATGCTATGCAGAAGCAGAGGCGTGTAGCAGTTTCCATGAGGCCGTAGTCGCTTATCTTCAGCATTTTAAAGCCAGTACGCTTTTCAGGACACCTAGGTGCCTCGCCTGGAAACCCTATTCCCTGCAAAAACACTGAGTACCCTCAGGCTCCCCTGGCCCTTCTAAGCACTATCCAGGGAAGGAGCTTTCCGACTCACAGTGTGTATGCCGAGTGTAGGGCAACACAGTGCACTCTTATTGGAACATCTTGAATTAGCCAGCATCGCACAGGTTCACGAGCACCGTTAAGCAAGTTCCAACAGGCCGTGGAAGTCGCTCTCATTCCCTAATTTGAGCTGTACAGAGACAAACAGTAAGCTTCTCCTTCCATTCAGGACCTCCTACCTGAAGTCACCCTGCCTCCTGAAGAAAGACGACCTCGTTTCTATTGCAACTAAAGCACAGTTGTTCCTGTAGCAGGGCAGGCTTTTGAAGAGGCACGGGCCCAGAGGCATAGCTAGGGCTTTCCTTGGTGAGGCCGTTCACTACATTCAGGACACCCTGCCTCGAGAAGTTGATTCAGGGAAACAACCAGTGTGTACTCTGTGTCTCTTTTGCCTTGTTAGAAACCACAGAGATGTATGCTGCCTGTGCCCATGGAAATTGGGGCATGATGGGACTAGCCTTGCTTTCCATTTGGAAAGCTCCATTCTTGCTTTCGTGAAGCTCCCTGAAATTCTCTGCTGTTGACAGGCGCCTGGCCACTGTAGGCTTGGGTCTGGGAAGAAAATGAGTTTTCTCTGTCTACACACGGAGCTTCATTGGCCGCGGTGGGGCGCACCTTGCCATGCTCTAGAGCTAAAGGGAATCTCAACGTGAGTCCTTGCCTCGAGGTAAGGCCCTGAGTAGCCCTACAGTAAAAGAGGCATGCAGCTCTTTCCATTAGCTCTTAGTCGCTGTTCTGGTTTACTTTAAAGGAAGTACCCTTTTCAGGACCTCTAGGCCCCTCGGTTGAGCATCATTTTTGTTCCAAGGTCTCTGAGTACCTCCACACCCCTGTAGGCCTGCTGAGCAACAACGAGGCCCATTGGTCCCTCGGAGGTCCTCTGTGTCTGCTGAGTCATGGGCAACACACTGCACTCTTTCTTGTGATATCTTGATTCACAGCACTCGCACAGGTTCAAGAGCAACGTTCAAGCAAGTTCCAACATGCCGTGGAAATCGCACTCAATCCCTAGTCTGAGCTGCACAGAGAAAAACACTAGGCTTCTGCTTCCAATCAGGACCTCCTACCTGAAGTCACCCTGCTTCCAGGAGAAAGACGGCTTGCTTTCCTTTTGCAAGTAAAGCACAGTTTTTCCTGTAGCACTGCAGGCTTTTGAAAAGGCAGGGGCCCAGAGGCCTGCCTAGGGCGTTCCTTGGTGAGGCCTCGGGCCCAGTGGCCTGGCTAGGGCGTTCCTTGGTGAGGCCGTTCACTAGATGCAGAACACCCTGCCTCGAGAAGTTGATTCAGGGAAGCAACCAGTGTGTACTCGGTGTCTCTTTTGACTCGTTGAACACGACAGAGATGTATTCTGCCTGTGTCATCAGAACCACATTTCTAGGCAGTCCAACATTCCCTGGAAGTCTTCGACATTGCCCTCTTCTGAGCTGCCCTGAGAAAACAGTCTGTTTAGAATTTATCAAAGACCTCGTTCCTGAAGTCACTCTATTCAAGGAGAAATACAGCATCTTAACTTGCTGTGTCGCTCACAGGGCAAGAAACGTGAGAACTTGCCTCGAGGTAAGGCCATGAAATGCTATGCAGAAGCAGAGGCGTGTAGCAGTTTCCATGAGGCCGTAGTCGCTTATCTTCAGCATTTTAAAGCCAGTACGCTTTTCAGGACACCTAGGTGCCTCGCCTGGAAACCCTATTCCCTGCAAAAACACTGAGTACCCTCAGGCTCCCCTGGCCCTTCTAAGCACTATCCAGGGAAGGAGCTTTCCGACTCACAGTGTGTATGCCGAGTGTAGGGCAACACAGTGCACTCTTATTGGAACATCTTGATTTAGCCAGCATCGCACAGGTTCACGAGCACCGTTAAGCAAGTTCCAACAGGCCGTGGAAGTCGCTCTCATTCCCTAGTTTGAGCTGTACAGAGACAAACAGTAAGCTTCTCCTTCCATTCAGGACCTCCTACCTGAAGTCACCCTGCCTCCTGAAGAAAGACGACCTCGTTTCTATTGCAACTAAAGCACAGTTGTTCCTGTAGCAGGGCAGGCTTTTGAAGAGGCACGGGCCCAGAGGCATAGCTAGGGCTTTCTTTGGTGAGGCCGTTCACTACATTCAGGACACCCTGCCTCGAGAAGTTGATTCAGGGAAACAACCAGTGTGTACTCTGTGTCTCTTTTGCCTTGTTAGAAACCACAGAGATGTATGCTGCCTGTGCCCATGGAAATTGGGGCATGATGGGACTAGCCTTGCTTTCCATTTGGAAAGCTCCATTCTTGCTTTCGTGAAGCTCCCTGAAATTCTCTGCTGTTGACAGGCCCCTGGCCACTGTAGGCTTGGGTCTGGGAAGAAAATGAGTTTTCTCTGTCTACACACGGAGCTTCATTGGCCGCGGTGGGGCGCACCTTGCCATGCTCTAGAGCTAAAGGGAATCTCAACGTGAGTCCTTGCCTCGAGGTAAGGCCCTGAGTAGCCCTACAGAAAAGGAGGCATGCAGCTCTTTCCATTAGCTCTTAGTCGCTGTTCTGGTTTACTTTAAAGGAAGTACCCTTTTCAGGACTCCTAGGCCCCTCGGTTGAGCATCAATTTTGTTCCAAGATCTCTGAGTACCTCCACACCCCTGTAGGCCTGCTGAGCAACAACGAGGCCCATTGGTCCCTCGGAGGTCCTCTGTGTCTGCTGAGTCATGGGCAACACACTGCACTCTTTCTTGTGATATCTTGATTCACAGCACTCGCACAGGTTCAAGAGCAACGTTCAAGCAAGTTCCAACATGCCGTGGAAATCGCACTCAATCCCTAGTCTGAGCTGCACAGAGAAAAACACTAGGCTTCTCCTTCCAATCAGGACCTCCTACCTGAAGTCACCCTGCTTCCAGGAGAAAGACGGCTTGCTTTCCTTTTGCAAGTAAAGCACAGTTTTTCCTGTAGCACTGCAGGCTTTTGAAAAGGCAGGGGCCCAGAGGCCTGCCTAGGGCGTTCCTTGGTGAGGCCTCGGGCCCAGTGGCCTGGCTAGGGCGTTCCTTGGTGAGGCCGTTCACTAGATGCAGAACACCCTGCCTCGAGAAGTTGATTCAGGGAAGCAACCAGTGTGTACTCGGTGTCTCTTTTGACTCGTTGAACACCACAGAGATGTATTCTGCCTGTGTCATCAGAACCACATTTCTAGGCAGTCCAACATGCCCTGGAAGTCTTCGACATTGCCCTCGTCTGAGCTGCCCTGAGAAAACAGTCTGCTTAGAATTTATCAAAGACCTCGTTCCTGAAGTCACTCTATTCAAGGAGAAATACAGCATCTTAACTTGCTGTGTCGCTCACAGGGCAAGAAACGTGAGAACTTGCCTCGAGGTAAGGCCATGAAATGCTATGCAGAAGCAGAGGCGTGTAGCAGTTTCCATGAGGCCGTAGTCGCTTATCTTCAGCATTTTAAAGCCAGTACGCTTTTCAGGACACCTAGGTGCCTCGCCTGGAAACCCTATTCCCTGCAAAAACACTGAGTACCCTCAGGCTCCCCTGGCCCTTCTAAGCACTATCCAGGGAAGGAGCTTTCCGACTCACAGTGTGTATGCCGAGTGTAGGGCAACACAGTGCACTCTTATTGGAACATCTTGATTTAGCCAGCATCGCACAGGTTCACGAGCACCGTTAAGCAAGTTCCAACAGGCCGTGGAAGTCGCTCTCATTCCCTAGTTTGAGCTGTACAGAGACAAACAGTAAGCTTCTCCTTCCATTCAGGACCTCCTACCTGAAGTCACCCTGCCTCCTGAAGAAAGACGACCTCGTTTCTATTGCAACTAAAGCACAGTTGTTCCTGTAGCAGGGCAGGCTTTTGAAGAGGCACGGGCCCAGAGGCATAGCTAGGGCTTTCTTTGGTGAGGCCATTCACTACATTCAGGACACCCTGCCTCGAGAAGTTGATTCAGGGAAACAACCAGTGTGTACTCTGTGTCTCTTTTGCCTTGTTAGAAACCACAGAGATGTATGCTGCCTGTGCCCATGGAAATTGGGGCATGATGGGACTAGCCTTGCTTTCCATTTGGAAAGCTCCATTCTTGCTTTCGTGAAGCTCCCTGAAATTCTCTGCTGTTGACAGGCCCCTGGCCACTGTAGGCTTGGGTCTGGGAAGAAAATGAGTTTTCTCTGTCTACACACGGAGCTTCATTGGCCGCGGTGGGGCGCACCTTGCCATGCTCTAGAGCTAAAGGGAATCTCAACGTGAGTCCTTGCCTCGAGTTAAGGCCCTGAGTAGCCCTACAGAAAAGGAGGCATGCAGCTCTTTCCATTAGCTCTTAGTCGCTGTTCTGGTTTACTTTAAAGGAAGTACCCTTTTCAGGACTCCTAGGCCCCTCGGTTGAGCATCATTTTTGTTCCAAGATCTCTGAGTACCTCCACACCCCTGTAGGCCTGCTGAGCAACAACGAGGCCCATTGGTCCCTCGGAGGTCCTCTGTGTCTGCTGAGTCATGGGCAACACACTGCACTCTTTCTTGTGATATCTTGATTCACAGCACTCGCACAGGTTCAAGAGCAACGTTCAAGCAAGTTCGAACATGCCGTGGAAATCGCACTCAATCCCTAGTCTGAGCTGCACAGAGAAAAACACTAGGCTTCTCCTTCCAATCAGGACCTCCTACCTGAAGTCACCCTGCTTCCAGGAGAAAGACGGCTTGCTTTCCTTTTGCAAGTAAAGCACAGTTTTTCTTGTAGCACTGCAGGCTTTTGAAAAGGCAGGGGCCCAGAGGCCTGCCTAGGGCGTTCCTTGGTGAGGCCTCGGGCCCAGTGGCCTGGCTAGGGCGTTCCTTGGTGAGGCCGTTCACTAGATGCAGAACACCCTTCCTCGAGAAGTTGATTCTGGGAAGCAACCAGTGTGTGCTCGGTGTCTCTTTTGACTCGTTAAAACCACAGAGATGTATGCTGCCTGTGTCCATGGAAATGGGGGCATGATGGGACTAGCCTTGCTTTCAGTTTGGAAACCTCCTTTCTTGCTGCCGTGAAGCTCCCTGAAATTCTCTGCTGTTGACAGGCCTCTGGCCACTGTAGGCATGGGTCTGGGAAGAAAATGAGTTTTCCCTGGGTACACACGGAGATATATAGGCCAGGGTGGGGCTCACCTTGCCATGCTCTAGAGCTAAAGGGAATCTCAACGTGAGTCCTTGCCTCGAGGTAAGGCCCTGAGTAGCCCTGCAGAAAGGGAGGCATGCAGCTCTTTCCATGAGCTCTTAGTGGAGGTCTGTTTTATTTTAAAGGAAGTACCCTTTTCAGGACTCCTACGGTCTTCGGGTGAGCATCATTTTATTCCAAGATCACTGACTCCCTCCGCACCCCTGTGGGCCTGCTGAGCAGCATTGAGTCCCATACGTCCCACGGAGGCCCTCTTTGTCTGCAGAGTCTCGGGCAACACACTGTACGCTACGTCAGGAGAGCTACATTTCCAGAGCACTCGAACAGCATCAGAACCACATTTCTAGGCAGTCCAACATGCCCTGGAAGTCTTCGACATTGCCCTCGTCTGAGCTGCCCTGAGAAAACAGTCTGCTTAGAATTTATCAAAGACCTCGTTCCTGAAGTCACTCTATTCAAGGAGAAATACAGCATCTTAACTTGCTGTGTCGCTCACAGGGCAAGAAACGTGAGAACTTGCCTCGAGGTAAGGCCATGAAATGCTATGCAGAAGCACAGGCGTGTAGCAGTTTCCATGAGGCCGTAGTCGCTTATCTTCAGCATTTTAAAGCCAGTACGCTTTTCAGGACACCTAGGTGCCTCGCCTGGAAACCCTATTCCCTGCAAAAACACTGAGTACCCTCAGGCTCCCCTGGCCCTTCTAAGCACTATCCAGGGAAGGAGCTTTCCGACTCACAGTGTGTATGCCGAGTGTAGGGCAACACAGTGCACTCTTATTGGAACATCTTGATTTAGCCAGCATCGCACAGGTTCACGAGCACCGTTAAGCAAGTTCCAACAGGCCGTGGAAGTCGCTCTCATTCCCTAGTTTGAGCTGTACAGAGACAAACAGTAAGCTTCTCCTTCCATTCAGGACCTCCTACCTGAAGTCACCCTGCCTCCTGAAGAAAGACGACCTCGTTTCTATTGCAACTAAAGCACAGTTGTTCCTGTAGCAGGGCAGGCTTTTGAAGAGGCACGGGCCCAGAGGCATAGCTAGGGCTTTCCTTGGTGAGGCCGTTCACTACATTCAGGACACCCTGCCTCGAGAAGTTGATTCAGGGAAACAACCAGTGTGTACTCTGTGTCTCTTTTGCCTTGTTAGAAACCACAGAGATGTATGCTGCCTGTGCCCATGGAAATTGGGGCATGATGGGACTAGCCTTGCTTTCCATTTGGAAAGCTCCATTCTTGCTTTCGTGAAGCTCCCTGAAATTCTCTGCTGTTGACAGGCCCCTGGCCACTGTAGGCTTGGGTCTGGGAAGAAAATGAGTTTTCTCTGTCTACACACGGAGCTTCATTGGCCGCGGTGGGGCGCACCTTGCCATGCTCTAGAGCTAAAGGGAATCTCAACGTGAGTCCTTGCCTCGAGGTAAGGCCCTGAGTAGCCCTACAGTAAAAGAGGCATGCAGCTCTTTCCATTAGCTCTTAGTCGCTGTTCTGGTTTACTTTAAAGGAAGTACCCTTTTCAGGACCTCTAGGCCCCTCGGTTGAGCATCATTTTTGTTCCAAGGTCTCTGAGTACCTCCACACCCCTGTAGGCCTGCTGAGCAACAACGAGGCCCATTGGTCCCTCGGAGGTCCTCTGTGTCTGCTGAGTCATGGGCAACACACTGCACTCTTTCTTGTGATATCTTGATTCACAGCACTCGCACAGGTTCAAGAGCAACGTTCAAGCAAGTTCCAACATGCCGTGGAAATCGCACTCAATCCCTAGTCTGAGCTGCACAGAGAAAAACACTAGGCTTCTCCTTCCAATCAGGACCTCCTACCTGAAGTCACCCTGCTTCCAGGAGAAAGACGGCTTGCTTTCCTTTACAAGTAAAGCACAGTTTTTCCTGTAGCACTGCAGGCTTTTGAAAAGGCAGGGGCCCAGAGGCCTGCCTAGGGCGTTCCTTGGTGAGGCCTCGGGCCCAGTGGCCTGGCTAGGGCGTTCCTTGGTGAGGCCGTTCACTAGATGCAGAACACCTTGCCTCGAGAAGTTGATCCAGGGAAGCAACCAGTGTGTACTCGGTGTCTCTTTTGACTCGTTGAACACGACAGAGATGTATTCTGCCTGTGTCATCAGAACCACATTTCTAGGCAGTCCAACATGCCCTGGAAGTCTTCGACATTGCCCTCGTCTGAGCTGCCCTGAGAAAACAGTCTGCTTAGAATTTATCAAAGACCTCGTTCCTGAAGTCACTCTATTCAAGGAGAAATACAGCATCTTAACTTGCTGTGTCGCTCACAGGGCAAGAAACGTGAGAACTTGCCTCGAGGTAAGGCCATGAAATGCTATGCAGAAGCAGAGGCGTGTAGCAGTTTCCATGAGGCCGTAGTCGCTTATCTTCAGCATTTTAAAGCCAGTACGCTTTTCAGGACACCTAGGTGCCTCGCCTGGAAACCCTATTCCCTGCAAAAACACTGAGTACCCTCAGGCTCCCCTGGCCCTTCTAAGCACTATCCAGGGAAGGAGCTTTCCGACTCACAGTGTGTATGCCGAGTGTAGGGCAACACAGTGCACTCTTATTGGAAAATCTTGATTTAGCCAGCATCGCACAGGTTCACGAGCACCGTTAAGCAAGTTCCAACAGGCCGTGGAAGTCGCTCTCATTCCCTAGTTTGAGCTGTACAGAGACAAACAGTAAGCTTCTCCTTCCATTCAGGACCTCCTACCTGAAGTCACCCTGCCTCCTGAAGAAAGACGACCTCGTTTCTATTGCAACTAAAGCACAGTTGTTCCTGTAGCAGGGCAGGCTTTTGAAGAGGCACGGGCCCAGAGGCATAGCTAGGGCTTTCTTTGGTGAGGCCGTTCACTACATTCAGGACACCCTGCCTCGAGAAGTTGATTCAGGGAAACAACCAGTGTGTACTCTGTGTCTCTTTTGCCTTGTTAGAAACCACAGAGATGTATGCTGCCTGTGCCCATGGAAATTGGGGCATGATGGGACTAGCCTTGCTTTCCATTTGGAAAGCTCCATTCTTGCTTTCGTGAAGCTCCCTGAAATTCTCTGCTGTTGACAGGCCCTTGGCCACTGTAGGCTTGGGTCTGGGAAGAAAATGAGTTTTCTCTGTCTACACACGGAGCTTCATTGGCCGCGGTGGGGCGCACCTTGCCATGCTCTAGAGCTAAAGGGAATCTCAACGTGAGTCCTTGCCTCGAGGTAAGGCCCTGAGTAGCCCTACAGTAAAAGAGGCATGCAGCTCTTTCCATTAGCTCTTAGTCGCTGTTCTGGTTTACTTTAAAGGAAGTACCCTTTTCAGGACTCCTAGGCCCCTCGGTTGAGCATCAATTTTGTTCCTAGATCTCTGAGTACCTCCACACCCCTGTAGGCCTGCTGAGCAACAACGAGGCCCATTGGTCCCTCGGAGGTCCTCTGTGTCTGCTGAGTCATGGGCAACACACTGCACTCTTTCTTGTGATATCTTGATTCACAGCACTCGCACAGGTTCAAGAGCAACGTTCAAGCAAGTTCCAACATGCCGTGGAAATCGCACTCAATCCCTAGTCTGAGCTGCACAGAGAAAAACACTAGGCTTCTCCTTCCAATCAGGACCTCCTACCTGAAGTCACCCTGCTTCCAGGAGAAAGACGGCTTGCTTTCCTTTTGCAAGTAAAGCACAGTTTTTCCTGTAGCACTGCAGGCTTTTGAAAAGGCAGGGGCCCAGAGGCCTGCCTAGGGCGTTCCTTGGTGAGGCCTCGGGCCCAGTGGCCTGGCTAGGGCGTTCCTTGGTGAGGCCGTTCACTAGATGCAGAACACCCTGCCTCGAGAAGTTGATTCAGGGAAGCAACCAGTGTGTACTCGGTGTCTCTTTTGACTCGTTGAACACCACAGAGATGTATTCTGCCTGTGTCATCAGAACCACATTTCTAGGCAGTCCAACATGCCCTGGAAGTCTTCGACATTGCCCTCGTCTGAGCTGCCCTGAGAAAACAGTCTGCTTAGAATTTATCAAAGACCTCGTTCCTGAAGTCACTCTATTCAAGGAGAAATACAGCATCTTAACTTGCTGTGTCGCTCACAGGGCAAGAAACGTGAGAACTTGCCTCGAGGTAAGGCCATGAAATGCTATGCAGAAGCAGAGGCGTGTAGCAGTTTCCATGAGGCCGTAGTCGCTTATCTTCAGCATTTTAAAGCCAGTACGCTTTTCAGGACACCTAGGTGCCTCGCCTGGAAACCCTATTCCCTGCAAAAACACTGAGTACCCTCAGGCTCCCCTGGCCCTTCTAAGCACTATCCAGGGAAGGAGCTTTCCGACTCACAGTGTGTATGCCGAGTGTAGGGCAACACAGTGCACTCTTATTGGAACATCTTGATTTAGCCAGCATCGCACAGGTTCACGAGCACCGTTAAGCAAGTTCCAACAGGCCGTGGAAGTCGCTCTCATTCCCTAGTTTGAGCTGTACAGAGACAAACAGTAAGCTTCTCCTTCCATTCAGGACCTCCTACCTGAAGTCACCCTGCCTCCTGAAGAAAGACGACCTCGTTTCTATTGCAACTAAAGCACAGTTGTTCCTGTAGCAGGGCAGGCTTTTGAAGAGGCACGGGCCCAGAGGCATAGCTAGGGCTTTCTTTGGTGAGGCCATTCACTACATTCAGGACACCCTGCCTCGAGAAGTTGATTCAGTGAAACAACCAGTGTGTACTCTGTGTCTCTTTTGCCTTGTTAGAAACCACAGAGATGTATGCTGCCTGTGCCCATGGAAATTGGGGCATGATGGGACTAGCCTTGCTTTCCATTTGGAAAGCTCCATTCTTGCTTTCGTGAAGCTCCCTGAAATTCTCTGCTGTTGACAGGCCCTTGGCCATTGTAGGCTTGGGTCTGGGAAGAAAATGAGTTTTCTCTGTCTACACACGGAGCTTCATTGGCCGCGGTGGGGCGCACCTTGCCATGCTCTAGAGCTAAAGGGAATCTCAACGTGAGTCCTTGCCTCGAGGTAAGGCCCTGAGTAGCCCTACAGAAAAGGAGGCATGCAGCTCTTTCCATTAGCTCTTAGTCGCTGTTCTGGTTTACTTTAAAGGAAGTACCCTTTTCAGGACTCCTAGGCCCCTCGGTTGAGCATCATTTTTGTTCCAAGATCTCTGAGTACCTCCACACCCCTGTAGGCCTGCTGAGCAACAACGAGGCCCATTGGTCCCTCGGAGGTCCTCTGTGTCTGCTGAGTCATGGGCAACACACTGCACTCTTTCTTGTGATATCTTGATTCACAGCACTCGCACAGGTTCAAGAGCAACGTTCAAGCAAGTTCGAACATGCCGTGGAAATCGCACTCAATCCCTAGTCTGAGCTGCACAGAGAAAAACACTAGGCTTCTCCTTCCAATCAGGACCTCCTACCTGAAGTCACCCTGCTTCCAGGAGAAAGACGGCTTGCTTTCCTTTTGCAAGTAAAGCACAGTTTTTCTTGTAGCACTGCAGGCTTTTGAAAAGGCAGGGGCCCAGAGGCCTGCCTAGGGCGTTCCTTGGTGAGGCCTCGGGCCCAGTGGCCTGGCTAGGGCGTTCCTTGGTGAGGCCGTTCACTAGATGCAGAACACCCTTCCTCGAGAAGTTGATTCTGGGAAGCAACCAGTGTGTGCTCGGTGTCTCTTTTGACTCGTTAAAACCACAGAGATGTATGCTGCCTGTGTCCATGGAAATGGGGGCATGATGGGACTAGCCTTGCTTTCAGTTTGGAAACCTCCTTTCTTGCTGCCGTGAAGCTCCCTGAAATTCTCTGCTGTTGACAGGCCTCTGGCCACTGTAGGCATGGGTCTGGGAAGAAAATGAGTTTTCCCTGGGTACACACGGAGATATATAGGCCAGGGTGGGGCTCACCTTGCCATGCTCTAGAGCTAAAGGGAATCTCAACGTGAGTCCTTGCCTCGAGGTAAGGCCCTGAGTAGCCCTGCAGAAAGGGAGGCATGCAGCTCTTTCCATGAGCTCTTAGTGGAGGTCTGTTTTATTTTAAAGGAAGTACCCTTTTCAGGACTCCTACGGTCTTCGGGTGAGCATCATTTTATTCCAAGATCACTGACTCCCTCCGTACCCCTGTGGGCCTGCTGAGCAGCATTGAGTCCCATACGTCCCACGGAGGCCCTCTGTGTCTGCAGAGTCTCGGGCAACACACTGTACGCTACGTCAGGAGAGCTACATTTCCAGAGCACTCGAACAGCATCAGAACCACATTTCTAGGCAGTCCAACATGCCCTGGAAGTCTTCGACATTGCCCTCGTCTGAGCTGCCCTGAGAAAACAGTCTGCTTAGAATTTATCAAAGACCTCGTTCCTGAAGTCACTCTATTCAAGGAGAAATACAGCATCTTAACTTGCTGTGTCGCTCACAGGGCAAGAAACGTGAGAACTTGCCTCGAGGTAAGGCCATGAAATGCTATGCAGAAGCAGAGGCGTGTAGCAGTTTCCATGAGGCCGTAGTCGCTTATCTTCAGCATTTTAAAGCCAGTACGCTTTTCAGGACACCTAGGTGCCTCGCCTGGAAACCCTATTCCCTGCAAAAACACTGAGTACCCTCAGGCTCCCCTGGCCCTTCTAAGCACTATCCAGGGAAGGAGCTTTCCGACTCACAGTGTGTATGCCGAGTGTAGGGCAACACAGTGCACTCTTATTGGAACATCTTGATTTAGCCAGCATCGCACAGGTTCACGAGCACCGTTAAGCAAGTTCCAACAGGCCGTGGAAGTCGCTCTCATTCCCTAGTTTGAGCTGTACAGAGACAAACAGTAAGCTTCTCCTTCCATTCAGGACCTCCTACCTGAAGTCACCCTGCCTCCTGAAGAAAGACGACCTCGTTTCTATTGCAACTAAAGCACAGTTGTTCCTGTAGCAGGGCAGGCTTTTGAAGAGGCACGGGCCCAGAGGCATAGCTAGGGCTTTCCTTGGTGAGGCCGTTCACTACATTCAGGACACCCTGCCTCGAGAAGTTGATTCAGGGAAACAACCAGTGTGTACTCTGTGTCTCTTTTGCCTTGTTAGAAACCACAGAGATGTATGCTGCCTGTGCCCATGGAAATTGGGGCATGATGGGACTAGCCTTGCTTTCCATTTGGAAAGCTCCATTCTTGCTTTCGTGAAGCTCCCTGAAATTCTCTGCTGTTGACAGGCCCTTGGCCATTGTAGGCTTGGGTCTGGGAAGAAAATGAGTTTTCTCTGTCTACACACGGAGCTTCATTGGCCGCGGTGGGGCGCACCTTGCCATGCTCTAGAGCTAAAGGGAATCTCAACGTGAGTCCTTGCCTCGAGGTAAGGCCCTGAGTAGCCCTACAGAAAAGGAGGCATGCAGCTCTTTCCATTAGCTCTTAGTCGCTGTTCTGGTTTACTTTAAAGGAAGTACCCTTTTCAGGACTCCTAGGCCCCTCGGTTGAGCATCATTTTTGTTCCAAGATCTCTGAGTACCTCCACACCCCTGTAGGCCTGCTGAGCAACAACGAGGCCCATTGGTCCCTCGGAGGTCCTCTGTGTCTGCTGAGTCATGGGCAACACACTGCACTCTTTCTTGTGATATCTTGATTCACAGCACTCGCACAGGTTCAAGAGCAACGTTCAAGCAAGTTCGAACATGCCGTGGAAATCGCACTCAATCCCTAGTCTGAGCTGCACAGAGAAAAACACTAGGCTTCTCCTTCCAATCAGGACCTCCTACCTGAAGTCACCCTGCTTCCAGGAGAAAGACGGCTTGCTTTCCTTTTGCAAGTAAAGCACAGTTTTTCTTGTAGCACTGCAGGCTTTTGAAAAGGCAGGGGCCCAGAGGCCTGCCTAGGGCGTTCCTTGGTGAGGCCTCGGGCCCAGTGGCCTGGCTAGGGCGTTCCTTGGTGAGGCCGTTCACTAGATGCAGAACACCCTTCCTCGAGAAGTTGATTCTGGGAAGCAACCAGTGTGTGCTCGGTGTCTCTTTTGACTCGTTAAAACCACAGAGATGTATGCTGCCTGTGTCCATGGAAATGGGGGCATGATGGGACTAGCCTTGCTTTCAGTTTGGAAACCTCCTTTCTTGCTGCCGTGAAGCTCCCTGAAATTCTCTGCTGTTGACAGGCCTCTGGCCACTGTAGGCATGGGTCTGGGAAGAAAATGAGTTTTCCCTGGGTACACACGGAGATATATAGGCCAGGGTGGGGCTCACCTTGCCATGCTCTAGAGCTAAAGGGAATCTCAACGTGAGTCCTTGCCTCGAGGTAAGGCCCTGAGTAGCCCTGCAGAAAGGGAGGCATGCAGCTCTTTCCATGAGCTCTTAGTGGAGGTCTGTTTTATTTTAAAGGAAGTACCCTTTTCAGGACTCCTACGGTCTTCGGGTGAGCATCATTTTATTCCAAGATCACTGACTCCCTCCGTACCCCTGTGGGCCTGCTGAGCAGCATTGAGTCCCATACGTCCCACGGAGGCCCTCTGTGTCTGCAGAGTCTCGGGCAACACACTGTACGCTACGTCAGGAGAGCTACATTTCCAGAGCACTCGAACAGCATCAGAACCACATTTCTAGGCAGTCCAACATGCCCTGGAAGTCTTCGACATTGCCCTCGTCTGAGCTGCCCTGAGAAAACAGTCTGCTTAGAATTTATCAAAGACCTCGTTCCTGAAGTCACTCTATTCAAGGAGAAATACAGCATCTTAACTTGCTGTGTCGCTCACAGGGCAAGAAACGTGAGAACTTGCCTCGAGGTAAGGCCATGAAATGCTATGCAGAAGCAGAGGCGTGTAGCAGTTTCCATGAGGCCGTAGTCGCTTATCTTCAGCATTTTAAAGCCAGTACGCTTTTCAGGACACCTAGGTGCCTCGCCTGGAAACCCTATTCCCTGCAAAAACACTGAGTACCCTCAGGCTCCCCTGGCCCTTCTAAGCACTATCCAGGGAAGGAGCTTTCCGACTCACAGTGTGTATGCCGAGTGTAGGGCAACACAGTGCACTCTTATTGGAACATCTTGATTTAGCCAGCATCGCACAGGTTCACGAGCACCGTTAAGCAAGTTCCAACAGGCCGTGGAAGTCGCTCTCATTCCCTAGTTTGAGCTGTACAGAGACAAACAGTAAGCTTCTCCTTCCATTCAGGACCTCCTACCTGAAGTCACCCTGCCTCCTGAAGAAAGACGACCTCGTTTCTATTGCAACTAAAGCACAGTTGTTCCTGTAGCAGGGCAGGCTTTTGAAGAGGCACGGGCCCAGAGGCATAGCTAGGGCTTTCCTTGGTGAGGCCGTTCACTACATTCAGGACACCCTGCCTCGAGAAGTTGATTCAGGGAAACAACCAGTGTGTACTCTGTGTCTCTTTTGCCTTGTTAGAAACCACAGAGATGTATGCTGCCTGTGCCCATGGAAATTGGGGCATGATGGGACTAGCCTTGCTTTCCATTTGGAAAGCTCCATTCTTGCTTTCGTGAAGCTCCCTGAAATTCTCTGCTGTTGACAGCCCCCTGGCCACTGTAGGCTTGGGTCTGGGAAGAAAATGAGTTTTCTCTGTCTACACACGGAGCTTCATTGGCCGCGGTGGGGCGCACCTTGCCATGCTCTAGAGCTAAAGGGAATCTCAACGTGAGTCCTTGCCTCGAGGTAAGGCCCTGAGTAGCCCTACAGTAAAAGAGGCATGCAGCTCTTTCCATTAGCTCTTAGTCGCTGTTCTGGTTTACTTTAAAGGAAGTACCCTTTTCAGGACCTCTAGGCCCCTCGGTTGAGCATCATTTTTGTTCCAAGGTCTCTGAGTACCTCCACACCCCTGTAGGCCTGCTGAGCAACAACGAGGCCCATTGGTCCCTCGGAGGTCCTCTGTGTCTGCTGAGTCATGGGCAACACACTGCACTCTTTCTTGTGATATCTTGATTCACAGCACTCGCACAGGTTCAAGAGCAACGTTCAAGCAAGTTCCAACATGCCGTGGAAATCGCACTCAATCCCTAGTCTGAGCTGCACAGAGAAAAACACTAGGCTTCTCCTTCCAATCAGGACCTCCTACCTGAAGTCACCCTGCTTCCAGGAGAAAGACGGCTTGCTTTCCTTTTGCAAGTAAAGCACAGTTTTTCCTGTAGCACTGCAGGCTTTTGAAAAGGCAGGGGCCCAGAGGCCTGCCTAGGGCGTTCCTTGGTGAGGCCTCGGGCCCAGTGGCCTGGCTAGGGCGTTCCTTGGTGAGGCCGTTCACTAGATGCAGAACACCCTGCCTGGAGAAGTTGATTCAGGGAAGCAACCAGTGTGTACTCGGTGTCTCTTTTGACTCGTTGAACACGACAGAGATGTATTCTGCCTGTGTCATCAGAACCACATTTCTAGGCAGTCCAACATGCCCTGGAAGTCTTCGACATTGCCCTCGTCTGAGCTGCCCTGAGAAAACAGTCTGCTTAGAATTTATCAAAGACCTCGTTCCTGAAGTCACTCTATTCAAGGAGAAATACAGCATCTTAACTTGCTGTGTCGCTCACAGGGCAAGAAACGTGAGAACTTGCCTCGAGGTAAGGCCATGAAATGCTATGCAGAAGCAGAGGCGTGTAGCAGTTTCCATGAGGCCGTAGTCGCTTATCTTCAGCATTTTAAAGCCAGTACGCTTTTCAGGACACCTAGGTGCCTCGCCTGGAAACCCTATTCCCTGCAAAAACACTGAGTACCCTCAGGCTCCCCTGGCCCTTCTAAGCACTATCCAGGGAAGGAGCTTTCCGACTCACAGTGTGTATGCCGAGTGTAGGGCAACACAGTGCACTCTTATTGGAACATCTTGATTTAGCCAGCATCGCACAGGTTCACGAGCACCGTTAAGCAAGTTCCAACAGGCCGTGGAAGTCGCTCTCATTCCCTAGTTTGAGCTGTACAGAGACAAACAGTAAGCTTCTCCTTCCATTCAGGACCTCCTACCTGAAGTCACCCTGCCTCCTGAAGAAAGACGACCTCGTTTCTATTGCAACTAAAGCACAGTTGTTCCTGTAGCAGGGCAGGCTTTTGAAGAGGCACGGGCCCAGAGGCATAGCTAGGGCTTTCCTTGGTGAGGCCGTTCACTACATTCAGGACACCCTGCCTCGAGAAGTTGATTCAGGGAAACAACCAGTGTGTACTCTGTGTCTCTTTTGCCTTGTTAGAAACCACAGCGATGTATGCTGCCTGTGCCCATGGAAATTGGGGCATGATGGGACTAGCCTTGCTTTCCATTTGGAAAGCTCCATTCTTGCTTTCGTGAAGCTCCCTGAAATTCTCTGCTGTTGACAGGCCCCTGGCCACTGTAGGCTTGGGTCTGGGAAGAAAATGAGTTTTCTCTGTCTACACACGGAGCTTCATTGGCCGCGGTGGGGCGCACCTTGCCATGCTCTAGAGCTAAAGGGAATCTCAACGTGAGTCCTTGCCTCGAGGTAAGGCCCTGAGTAGCCCTACAGAAAAGGAGGCATGCAGCTCTTTCCATTAGCTCTTAGTCGCTGTTCTGGTTTACTTTAAAAGAAGTACCCTTTTCAGGACTCCTAGGCCCCTCGGTTGAGCATCATTTTTGTTCCAAGATCTCTGAGTACCTCCACACCCCTGTAGGCCTGCTGAGCAACAACGAGGCCCATTGGTCCCTCGGAGGTCCTCTGTGTCTGCTGAGTCATGGGCAACACACTGCACTCTTTCTTGTGATATCTTGATTCACAGCACTCGCACAGGTTCAAGAGCAACGTTCAAGCAAGTTCGAACATGCCGTGGAAATCGCACTCAATCCCTAGTCTGAGCTGCACAGAGAAAAACACTAGGCTTCTCCTTCCAATCAGGACCTCCTACCTGAAGTCACCCTGCTTCCAGGAGAAAGACGGCTTGCTTTCCTTTTGCAAGTAAAGCACAGTTTTTCTTGTAGCACTGCAGGCTTTTGAAAAGGCAGGGGCCCAGAGGCCTGCCTAGGGCGTTCCTTGGTGAGGCCTCGGGCCCAGTGGCCTGGCTAGGGCGTTCCTTGGTGAGGCCGTTCACTAGATGCAGAACACCCTTCCTCGAGAAGTTGATTCTGGGAAGCAACCAGTGTGTGCTCGGTGTCTCTTTTAACTCGTTAAAATCACAGAGATGTATGCTGCCTGTGTCCATGGAAATGGGGGCATGATGGGACTAGCCTTGCTTTCAGTTTGGAAACCTCCTTTCTTGCTGCCGTGAAGCTCCCTGAAATTCTCTGCTGTTGACAGGCCTCTGGCCACTGTAAGCATGGGTCTGGGAAGAAAATGAGTTTTCCCTGGGTACACACGGAGCTATATAGGCCAGGGTGGGGCTCACCTTGCCATGCTCTAGAGCTAAAGGGAATCTCCACGTGAGTCCTTGCCTCGAGGTAAGGCCCTGAGTAGCCCTGCAGAAAGGGAGGCATGCAGCTCTTTCCATGAGCTCTTAGTGGAGGTCTGTTTTATTTTAAAGGAAGTACCCTTTTCAGGACTCCTACGGTCTTCGGGTGAGCATCATTTTTATTCCAAGATCACTGACTCCCTCCGCACCCCTGTGGGCCTGCTGAGCAGCATTGAGTCCCATACGTCCCACGGAGGCCCTCTGTGTCTGCAGAGTCTCGGGCAACACACTGTACGTTACTTCAGGAGAGCTCCGTTTCCAGAGCACTCGAACAGCATCAGAACCACATTTCTAGGCAGTCCAACATGCCCTGGAAGTCTTCGACATTGCCCTCGTCTGAGCTGCCCTGAGAAAACAGTCTGCTTAGAATTTATCAAAGACCTCGTTCCTGAAGTCACTCTATTCAAGGAGAAATACAGCATCTTAACATGCTGTGTCGCTCACAGGGCAAGAAACGTGAGAACTTGCCTCGAGGTAAGGCCATGAAATGCTATGCAGAAGCAGAGGCGTGTAGCAGTTTCCATGAGGCCGTAGTCGCTTATCTTCAGCATTTTAAAGCCAGTACGCTTTTCAGGACACCTAGGTGCCTCGCCTGGAAACCCTATTCCCTGCAAAAACACTGAGTACCCTCAGGCTCCCCTGGCCCTTCTAAGCACTATCCAGGGAAGGAGCTTTCCGACTCACAGTGTGTATGCCGAGTGTAGGGCAACACAGTGCACTCTTATTGGAACATCTTGATTTAGCCAGCATCGCACAGGTTCACGAGCACCGTTAAGCAAGTTCCAACAGGCCGTGGAAGTCGCTCTCATTCCCTAGTTTGAGCTGTACAGAGACAAACAGTAAGCTTCTCCTTCCATTCAGGACCTCCTACCTGAAGTCACCCTGCCTCCTGAAGAAAGACGACCTCGTTTCTATTGCAACTAAAGCACAGTTGTTCCTGTAGCAGGGCAGGCTTTTGAAGAGGCACGGGCCCAGAGGCATAGCTAGGGCTTTCCTTGGTGAGGCCGTTCACTACATTCAGGACACCCTGCCTCGAGAAGTTGATTCAGGGAAACAACCAGTGTGTACTCTGTGTCTCTTTTGCCTTGTTAGAAACCACAGAGATGTATGCTGCCTGTGCCCATGGAAATTGGGGCATGATGGGACTAGCCTTGCTTTCCATTTGGAAAGCTCCATTCTTGCTTTCGTGAAGCTCCCTGAAATTCTCTGCTGTTGACAGGCCCCTGGCCACTGTAGGCTTGGGTCTGGGAAGAAAATGAGTTTTCTCTGTCTACACACGGAGCTTCATTGGCCGCGGTGGGGCGCACCTTGCCATGCTCTAGAGCTAAAGGGAATCTCAACGTGAGTCCTTGCCTCGAGGTAAGGCCCTGAGTAGCCCTACAGAAAAAGAGGCATGCAGCTCTTTCCATTAGCTCTTAGTCGCTGTTCTGGTTTACTTTAAAGGAAGTACCCTTTTCAGGACCTCGAGGCCCCTCGGTTGAGCATCATTTTTGTTCCAAGGTCTCTGAGTACCTCCACACCCCTGTAGGCCTGCTGAGCAACAACGAGGCCCATTGGTCCCTCGGAGGTCCTCTGTGTCTGCTGAGTCATGGGCAACACACTGCACTCTTTCTTGTGATATCTTGATTCACAGCACTCGCACAGGTTCAAGAGCAACGTTCAAGCAAGTTCCAACATGCCGTGGAAATCGCACTCAATCCCTAGTCTGAGCTGCACAGAGAAAAACACTAGGCTTCTCCTTCCAATCAGGACCTCCTACCTGAAGTCACCCTGCTTCCAGGAGAAAGACGGCTTGCTTTCCTTTTGCAAGTAAAGCACAGTTTTTCCTGTAGCACTGCAGGCTTTTGAAAAGGCAGGGGCCCAGAGGCCTGCCTAGGGCGTTCCTTGGTGAGGCCTCGGGCCCAGTGGCCTGGCTAGGGCGTTCCTTGGTGAGGCCGTTCACTAGATGCAGAACACCCTGCCTCGAGAAGTTGATTCAGGGAAGCAACCAGTGTGTACTCGGTGTCTCTTTTGACTCGTTGAACACGACAGAGATGTATTCTGCCTGTGTCATCAGAACCACATTTCTAGGCAGTCCAACATGCCCTGGAAGTCTTCGACATTGCCCTCGTCTGAGCTGCCCTGAGAAAACAGTCTGCTTAGAATTTATCAAAGACCTCGTTCCTGAAGTCACTCTATTCAAGGAGAAATACAGCATCTTAACTTGCTGTGTCGCTCACAGGGCAAGAAACGTGAGAACTTGCCTCGAGGTAAGGCCATGAAATGCTATGCAGAAGCACAGGCGTGTAGCAGTTTCCATGAGGCCGTAGTCGCTTATCTTCAGCATTTTAAAGCCAGTACGCTTTTCAGGACACCTAGGTGCCTCGCCTGGAAACCCTATTCCCTGCAAAAACACTGAGTACCCTCAGGCTCCCCTGGCCCTTCTAAGCACTATCCAGGGAAGGAGCTTTCCGACTCACAGTGTGTATGCCGAGTGTAGGGCAACACAGTGCACTCTTATTGGAACATCTTGATTTAGCCAGCATCGCACAGGTTCACGAGCACCGTTAAGCAAGTTCCAACAGGCCGTGGAAGTCGCTCTCATTCCCTAGTTTGAGCTGTACAGAGACAAACAGTAAGCTTCTCCTTCCATTCAGGACCTCCTACCTGAAGTCACCCTGCCTCCTGAAGAAAGACGACCTCGTTTCTATTGCAACTAAAGCACAGTTGTTCCTGTAGCAGGGCAGGCTTTTGAAGAGGCACGGGCCCAGAGGCATAGCTAGGGCTTTCTTTGGTGAGGCCGTTCACTACATTCAGGACACCCTGCCTCGAGAAGTTGATTCAGGGAAACAACCAGTGTGTACTCTGTGTCTCTTTTGCCTTGTTAGAAACCACAGAGATGTATGCTGCCTGTGCCCATGGAAATTGGGGCATGATGGGACTAGCCTTGCTTTCCATTTGGAAAGCTCCATTCTTGCTTTCGTGAAGCTCCCTGAAATTCTCTGCTGTTGACAGGCCCCTGGCCACTGTAGGCTTGGGTCTGGGAAGAAAATGAGTTTTCTCTGTCTACACACGGAGCTTCATTGGCCGCGGTGGGGCGCACCTTGCCATGCTCTAGAGCTAAAGGGAATCTCAACGTGAGTCCTTGCCTCGAGGTAAGGCCCTGAGTAGCCCTACAGAAAAAGAGGCATGCAGCTCTTTCCATTAGCTCTTAGTCGCTGTTCTGGTTTACTTTAAAGGAAGTACCCTTTTCAGGACCTCGAGGCCCCTCGGTTGAGCATCATTTTTGTTCCAAGGTCTCTGAGTACCTCCACACCCCTGTAGGCCTGCTGAGCAACAACGAGGCCCATTGGTCCCTCGGAGGTCCTCTGTGTCTGCTGAGTCATGGGCAACACACTGCACTCTTTCTTGTGATATCTTGATTCACAGCACTCGCACAGGTTCAAGAGCAACGTTCAAGCAAGTTCCAACATGCCGTGGAAATCGCACTCAATCCCTAGTCTGAGCTGCACAGAGAAAAACACTAGGCTTCTCCTTCCAATCAGGACCTCCTACCTGAAGTCACCCTGCTTCCAGGAGAAAGACGGCTTGCTTTCCTTTTGCAAGTAAAGCACAGTTTTTCCTGTAGCACTGCAGGCTTTTGAAAAGGCAGGGGCCCAGAGGCCTGCCTAGGGCGTTCCTTGGTGAGGCCTCGGGCCCAGTGGCCTGGCTAGGGCGTTCCTTGGTGAGGCCGTTCACTAGATGCAGAACACCCTGCCTCGAGAAGTTGATTCAGGGAAGCAACCAGTGTGTACTCGGTGTCTCTTTTGACTCGTTGAACACGACAGAGATGTATTCTGCCTGTGTCATCAGAACCACATTTCTAGGCAGTCCAACATGCCCTGGAAGTCTTCGACATTGCCCTCGTCTGAGCTGCCCTGAGAAAACAGTCTGCTTAGAATTTATCAAAGACCTCGTTCCTGAAGTCACTCTATTCAAGGAGAAATACAGCATCTTAACTTGCTGTGTCGCTCACAGGGCAAGAAACGTGAGAACTTGCCTCGAGGTAAGGCCATGAAATGCTATGCAGAAGCAGAGGCGTGTAGCAGTTTCCATGAGGCCGTAGTCGCTTATCTTCAGCATTTTAAAGCCAGTACGCTTTTCAGGACACCTAGGTGCCTCGCCTGGAAACCCTATTCCCTGCAAAAACACTGAGTACCCTCAGGCTCCCCTGGCCCTTCTAAGCACTATCCAGGGAAGGAGCTTTCCGACTCACAGTGTGTATGCCGAGTGTAGGGCAACACAGTGCACTCTTATTGGAACATCTTGATTTAGCCAGCATCGCACAGGTTCACGAGCACCGTTAAGCAAGTTCCAACAGGCCGTGGAAGTCGCTCTCATTCCCTAGTTTGAGCTGTACAGAGACAAACAGTAAGCTTCTCCTTCCATTCAGGACCTCCTACCTGAAGTCACCCTGCCTCCTGAAGAAAGACGACCTCGTTTCTATTGCAACTAAAGCACAGTTGTTCCTGTAGCAGGGCAGGCTTTTGAAGAGGCACGGGCCCAGAGGCATAGCTAGGGCTTTCTTTGGTGAGGCCGTTCACTACATTCAGGACACCCTGCCTCGAGAAGTTGATTCAGGGAAACAACCAGTGTGTACTCTGTGTCTCTTTTGCCTTGTTAGAAACCACAGAGATGTATGCTGCCTGTGCCCATGGAAATTGGGGCATGATGGGACTAGCCTTGCTTTCCATTTGGAAAGCTCCATTCTTGCTTTCGTGAAGCTCCCTGAAATTCTCTGCTGTTGACAGGCCCCTGGCCACTGTAGGCTTGGGTCTGGGAAGAAAATGAGTTTTCTCTGTCTACACACGGAGCTTCATTGGCCGCGGTGGGGCGCACCTTGCCATGCTCTAGAGCTAAAGGGAATCTCAACGTGAGTCCTTGCCTCGAGGTAAGGCCCTGAGTAGCCCTACAGAAAAGGAGGCATGCAGCTCTTTCCATTAGCTCTTAGTCGCTGTTCTGGTTTACTTTAAAAGAAGTACCCTTTTCAGGACTCCTAGGCCCCTCGGTTGAGCATCATTTTTGTTCCAAGATCTCTGAGTACCTCCACACCCCTGTAGGCCTGCTGAGCAACAACGAGGCCCATTGGTCCCTCGGAGGTCCTCTGTGTCTGCTGAGTCATGGGCAACACACTGCACTCTTTCTTGTGATATCTTGATTCACAGCACTCGCACAGGTTCAAGAGCAACGTTCAAGCAAGTTCGAACATGCCGTGGAAATCGCACTCAATCCCTAGTCTGAGCTGCACAGAGAAAAACACTAGGCTTCTCCTTCCAATCAGGACCTCCTACCTGAAGTCACCCTGCTTCCAGGAGAAAGACGGCTTGCTTTCCTTTTGCAAGTAAAGCACAGTTTTTCTTGTAGCACTGCAGGCTTTTGAAAAGGCAGGGGCCCAGAGGCCTGCCTAGGGCGTTCCTTGGTGAGGCCTCGGGCCCAGTGGCCTGGCTAGGGCGTTCCTTGGTGAGGCCGTTCACTAGATGCAGAACACCCTTCCTCGAGAAGTTGATTCTGGGAAGCAACCAGTGTGTGCTCGGTGTCTCTTTTAACTCGTTAAAATCACAGAGATGTATGCTGCCTGTGTCCATGGAAATGGGGGCATGATGGGACTAGCCTTGCTTTCAGTTTGGAAACCTCCTTTCTTGCTGCCGTGAAGCTCCCTGAAATTCTCTGCTGTTGACAGGCCTCTGGCCACTGTAAGCATGGGTCTGGGAAGAAAATGAGTTTTCCCTGGGTACACACGGAGCTATATAGGCCAGGGTGGGGCTCACCTTGCCATGCTCTAGAGCTAAAGGGAATCTCCACGTGAGTCCTTGCCTCGAGGTAAGGCCCTGAGTAGCCCTGCAGAAAGGGAGGCATGCAGCTCTTTCCATGAGCTCTTAGTGGAGGTCTGTTTTATTTTAAAGGAAGTACCCTTTTCAGGACTCCTACGGTCTTCGGGTGAGCATCATTTTTATTCCAAGATCACTGACTCCCTCCGCACCCCTGTGGGCCTGCTGAGCAGCATTGAGTCCCATACGTCCCACGGAGGCCCTCTGTGTCTGCAGAGTCTCGGGCAACACACTGTACGTTACTTCAGGAGAGCTCCGTTTCCAGAGCACTCGAACAGCATCAGAACCACATTTCTAGGCAGTCCAACATGCCCTGGAAGTCTTCGACATTGCCCTCGTCTGAGCTGCCCTGAGAAAACAGTCTGCTTAGAATTTATCAAAGACCTCGTTCCTGAAGTCACTCTATTCAAGGAGAAATACAGCATCTTAACATGCTGTGTCGCTCACAGGGCAAGAAACGTGAGAACTTGCCTCGAGGTAAGGCCATGAAATGCTATGCAGAAGCAGAGGCGTGTAGCAGTTTCCATGAGGCCGTAGTCGCTTATCTTCAGCATTTTAAAGCCAGTACGCTTTTCAGGACACCTAGGTGCCTCGCCTGGAAACCCTATTCCCTGCAAAAACACTGAGTACCCTCAGGCTCCCCTGGCCCTTCTAAGCACTATCCAGGGAAGGAGCTTTCCGACTCACAGTGTGTATGCCGAGTGTAGGGCAACACAGTGCACTCTTATTGGAACATCTTGATTTAGCCAGCATCGCACAGGTTCACGAGCACCGTTAAGCAAGTTCCAACAGGCCGTGGAAGTCGCTCTCATTCCCTAGTTTGAGCTGTACAGAGACAAACAGTAAGCTTCTCCTTCCATTCAGGACCTCCTACCTGAAGTCACCCTGCCTCCTGAAGAAAGACGACCTCGTTTCTATTGCAACTAAAGCACAGTTGTTCCTGTAGCAGGGCAGGCTTTTGAAGAGGCACGGGCCCAGAGGCATAGCTAGGGCTTTCCTTGGTGAGGCCGTTCACTACATTCAGGACACCCTGCCTCGAGAAGTTGATTCAGGGAAACAACCAGTGTGTACTCTGTGTCTCTTTTGCCTTGTTAGAAACCACAGAGATGTATGCTGCCTGTGCCCATGGAAATTGGGGCATGATGGGACTAGCCTTGCTTTCCATTTGGAAAGCTCCATTCTTGCTTTCGTGAAGCTCCCTGAAATTCTCTGCTGTTGACAGGCCCCTGGCCACTGTAGGCTTGGGTCTGGGAAGAAAATGAGTTTTCTCTGTCTACACACGGAGCTTCATTGGCCGCGGTGGGGCGCACCTTGCCATGCTCTAGAGCTAAAGGGAATCTCAACGTGAGTCCTTGCCTCGAGGTAAGGCCCTGAGTAGCCCTACAGAAAAAGAGGCATGCAGCTCTTTCCATTAGCTCTTAGTCGCTGTTCTGGTTTACTTTAAAGGAAGTACCCTTTTCAGGACCTCGAGGCCCCTCGGTTGAGCATCATTTTTGTTCCAAGGTCTCTGAGTACCTCCACACCCCTGTAGGCCTGCTGAGCAACAACGAGGCCCATTGGTCCCTCGGAGGTCCTCTGTGTCTGCTGAGTCATGGGCAACACACTGCACTCTTTCTTGTGATATCTTGATTCACAGCACTCGCACAGGTTCAAGAGCAACGTTCAAGCAAGTTCCAACATGCCGTGGAAATCGCACTCAATCCCTAGTCTGAGCTGCACAGAGAAAAACACTAGGCTTCTCCTTCCAATCAGGACCTCCTACCTGAAGTCACCCTGCTTCCAGGAGAAAGACGGCTTGCTTTCCTTTTGCAAGTAAAGCACAGTTTTTCCTGTAGCACTGCAGGCTTTTGAAAAGGCAGGGGCCCAGAGGCCTGCCTAGGGCGTTCCTTGGTGAGGCCTCGGGCCCAGTGGCCTGGCTAGGGCGTTCCTTGGTGAGGCCGTTCACTAGATGCAGAACACCCTGCCTCGAGAAGTTGATTCAGGGAAGCAACCAGTGTGTACTCGGTGTCTCTTTTGACTCGTTGAACACGACAGAGATGTATTCTGCCTGTGTCATCAGAACCACATTTCTAGGCAGTCCAACATGCCCTGGAAGTCTTCGACATTGCCCTCGTCTGAGCTGCCCTGAGAAAACAGTCTGCTTAGAATTTATCAAAGACCTCGTTCCTGAAGTCACTCTATTCAAGGAGAAATACAGCATCTTAACTTGCTGTGTCGCTCACAGGGCAAGAAACGTGAGAACTTGCCTCGAGGTAAGGCCATGAAATGCTATGCAGAAGCAGAGGCGTGTAGCAGTTTCCATGAGGCCGTAGTCGCTTATCTTCAGCATTTTAAAGCCAGTACGCTTTTCAGGACACCTAGGTGCCTCGCCTGGAAACCCTATTCCCTGCAAAAACACTGAGTACCCTCAGGCTCCCCTGGCCCTTCTAAGCACTATCCAGGGAAGGAGCTTTCCGACTCACAGTGTGTATGCCGAGTGTAGGGCAACACAGTGCACTCTTATTGGAACATCTTGATTTAGCCAGCATCGCACAGGTTCACGAGCACCGTTAAGCAAGTTCCAACAGGCCGTGGAAGTCGCTCTCATTCCCTAGTTTGAGCTGTACAGAGACAAACAGTAAGCTTCTCCTTCCATTCAGGACCTCCTACCTGAAGTCACCCTGCCTCCTGAAGAAAGACGACCTCGTTTCTATTGCAACTAAAGCACAGTTGTTCCTGTAGCAGGGCAGGCTTTTGAAGAGGCACGGGCCCAGAGGCATAGCTAGGGCTTTCCTTGGTGAGGCCGTTCACTACATTCAGGACACCCTGCCTCGAGAAGTTGATTCAGGGAAACAACCAGTGTGTACTCTGTGTCTCTTTTGCCTTGTTAGAAACCACAGAGATGTATGCTGCCTGTGCCCATGGAAATTGGGGCATGATGGGACTAGCCTTGCTTTCCATTTGGAAAGCTCCATTCTTGCTTTCGTGAAGCTCCCTGAAATTCTCTGCTGTTGACAGGCCCCTGGCCACTGTAGGCTTGGGTCTGGGAAGAAAATGAGTTTTCTCTGTCTACACACGGAGCTTCATTGGCCGCGGTGGGGCGCACCTTGCCATGCTCTAGAGCTAAAGGGAATCTCAACGTGAGTCCTTGCCTCGAGGTAAGGCCCTGAGTAGCCCTACAGAAAAAGAGGCATGCAGCTCTTTCCATTAGCTCTTAGTCGCTGTTCTGGTTTACTTTAAAGGAAGTACCCTTTTCAGGACCTCGAGGCCCCTCGGTTGAGCATCATTTTTGTTCCAAGGTCTCTGAGTACCTCCACACCCCTGTAGGCCTGCTGAGCAACAACGAGGCCCATTGGTCCCTCGGAGGTCCTCTGTGTCTGCTGAGTCATGGGCAACACACTGCACTCTTTCTTGTGATATCTTGATTCACAGCACTCGCACAGGTTCAAGAGCAACGTTCAAGCAAGTTCCAACATGCCGTGGAAATCGCACTCAATCCCTAGTCTGAGCTGCACAGAGAAAAACACTAGGCTTCTCCTTCCAATCAGGACCTCCTACCTGAAGTCACCCTGCTTCCAGGAGAAAGACGGCTTGCTTTCCTTTTGCAAGTAAAGCACAGTTTTTCCTGTAGCACTGCAGGCTTTTGAAAAGGCAGGGGCCCAGAGGCCTGCCTAGGGCGTTCCTTGGTGAGGCCTCGGGCCCAGTGGCCTGGCTAGGGCGTTCCTTGGTGAGGCCGTTCACTAGATGCAGAACACCCTGCCTCGAGAAGTTGATTCAGGGAAGCAACCAGTGTGTACTCGGTGTCTCTTTTGACTCGTTGAACACCACAGAGATGTATTCTGCCTGTGTCATCAGAACCACATTTCTAGGCAGTCCAACATGCCCTGGAAGTCTTCGACATTGCCCTCGTCTGAGCTGCCCTGAGAAAACAGTCTGCTTAGAATTTATCAAAGACCTCGTTCCTGAAGTCACTCTATTCAAGGAGAAATACAGCATCTTAACTTGCTGTGTCGCTCACAGGGCAAGAAACGTGAGAACTTGCCTCGAGGTAAGGCCATGAAATGCTATGCAGAAGCAGAGGCGTGTAGCAGTTTCCATGAGGCCGTAGTCGCTTATCTTCAGCATTTTAAAGCCAGTACGCTTTTCAGGACACCTAGGTGCCTCGCCTGGAAACCCTATTCCCTGCAAAAACACTGAGTACCCTCAGGCTCCCCTGGCCCTTCTAAGCACTATCCAGGGAAGGAGCTTTCCGACTCACAGTGTGTATGCCGAGTGTAGGGCAACACAGTGCACTCTTATTGGAACATCTTGATTTAGCCAGCATCGCACAGGTTCACGAGCACCGTTAAGCAAGTTCCAACAGGCCGTGGAAGTCGCTCTCATTCCCTAGTTTGAGCTGTACAGAGACAAACAGTAAGCTTCTCCTTCCATTCAGGACCTCCTACCTGAAGTCACCCTGCCTCCTGAAGAAAGACGACCTCGTTTCTATTGCAAGTAAAGCACAGTTGTTCCTGTAGCAGGGCAGGCTTTTGAAGAGGCACGGGCCCAGAGGCATAGCTAGGGCTTTCTTTGGTGAGGCCATTCACTACATTCAGGACACCCTGCCTCGAGAAGTTGATTCAGGGAAACAACCAGTGTGTACTCTGTGTCTCTTTTGCCTTGTTAGAAACCACAGAGATGTATGCTGCCTGTGCCCATGGAAATTGGGGCATGATGGGACTAGCCTTGCTTTCCATTTGGAAAGCTCCATTCTTGCTTTCGTGAAGCTCCCTGAAATTCTCTGCTGTTGACAGGCCCCTGGCCACTGTAGGCTTGGGTCTGGGAAGAAAATGAGTTTTCTCTGTCTACACACGGAGCTTCATTGGCCGCGGTGGGGCGCACCTTGCCATGCTCTAGAGCTAAAGGGAATCTCAACGTGAGTCCTTGCCTCGAGGTAAGGCCCTGAGTAGCCCTACAGAAAAGGAGGCATGCAGCTCTTTCCATTAGCTCTTAGTCGCTGTTCTGGTTTACTTTAAAGGAAGTACCCTTTTCAGGACTCCTAGGCCCCTCGGTTGAGCATCATTTTTGTTCCAAGATCTCTGAGTACCTCCACACCCCTGTAGGCCTGCTGAGCAACAACGAGGCCCATTGGTCCCTCGGAGGTCCTCTGTGTCTGCTGAGTCATGGGCAACACACTGCACTCTTTCTTGTGATATCTTGATTCACAGCACTCGCACAGGTTCAAGAGCAACGTTCAAGCAAGTTCGAACATGCCGTGGAAATCGCACTCAATCCCTAGTCTGAGCTGCACAGAGAAAAACACTAGGCTTCTCCTTCCAATCAGGACCTCCTACCTGAAGTCACCCTGCTTCCAGGAGAAAGACGGCTTGCTTTCCTTTTGCAAGTAAAGCACAGTTTTACTTGTAGCACTGCAGGCTTTTGAAAAGGCAGGGGCCCAGAGGCCTGCCTAGGGCGTTCCTTGGTGAGGCCTCGGGCCCAGTGGCCTGGCTAGGGCGTTCCTTGGTGAGGCCGTTCACTAGATGCAGAACACCCTTCCTCGAGAAGTTGATTCTGGGAAGCAACCAGTGTGTGCTCGGTGTCTCTTTTGACTCGTTAAAACCACAGAGATGTATGCTGCCTGTGTCCATGGAAATGGGGGCATGATGGGACTAGCCTTGCTTTCAGTTTGGAAACCTCCTTTCTTGCTGCCGTGAAGCTCCCTGAAATTCTCTGCTGTTGACAGGCCTCTGGCCACTGTAGGCATGGGTCTGGGAAGAAAATGAGTTTTCCCTGGGTACACACGGAGCTATATAGGCCAGGGAGGGGCTCACCTTGCCATGCTCTAGAGCTAAAGGGAATCTCAACGTGAGTCCTTGCCTCGAGGTAAGGCCCTGAGTAGCCCTGCAGAAAGGGAGGCATGCAGCTCTTTCCATGAGCTCTTAGTGGAGGTCTGTTTTATTTTAAAGGAAGTACCCTTTTCAGGACTCCTACGGTCTTCGGGTGAGCATCATTTTTATTCCAAGATCACTGACTCCCTCCGCACCCCTGTGGGCCTGCTGAGCAGCATTGGGTCCCATACGTCCCACGGAGGCCCTCTGTGTCTGCAGAGTCTCGGGCAACACACTGTACGTTACTTCAGGAGAGCTCCGTTTCCAGAGCACTCGAACAGCATCAGAACCACATTTCTAGGCAGTCCAACATGCCCTGGAAGTCTTCGACATTGCCCTCGTCTGAGCTGCCCTGAGAAAACAGTCTGCTTAGAATTTATCAAAGACCTCGTTCCTGAAGTCACTCTATTCAAGGAGAAATACAGCATCTTAACATGCTGTGTCGCTCACAGGGCAAGAAACGTGAGAACTTGCCTCGAGGTAAGGCCATGAAATGCTATGCAGAAGCAGAGGCGTGTAGCAGTTTCCATGAGGCCGTAGTCGCTTATCTTCAGCATTTTAAAGCCAGTACGCTTTTCAGGACACCTAGGTGCCTCGCCTGGAAACCCTATTCCCTGCAAAAACACTGAGTACCCTCAGGCTCCCCTGGCCCTTCTAAGCACTATCCAGGGAAGGAGCTTTCCGACTCACAGTGTGTATGCCGAGTGTAGGGCAACACAGTGCACTCTTATTGGAACATCTTGATTTAGCCAGCATCGCACAGGTTCACGAGCACCGTTAAGCAAGTTCCAACAGGCCGTGGAAGTCGCTCTCATTCCCTAGTTTGAGCTGTACAGAGACAAACAGTAAGCTTCTCCTTCCATTCAGGACCTCCTACCTGAAGTCACCCTGCCTCCTGAAGAAAGACGACCTCGTTTCTATTGCAACTAAAGCACAGTTGTTCCTGTAGCAGGGCAGGCTTTTGAAGAGGCACGGGCCCAGAGGCATAGCTAGGGCTTTCCTTGGTGAGGCCGTTCACTACATTCAGGACACCCTGCCTCGAGAAGTTGATTCAGGGAAACAACCAGTGTGTACTCTGTGTCTCTTTTGCCTTGTTAGAAACCACAGAGATGTATGCTGCCTGTGCCCATGGAAATTGGGGCATGATGGGACTAGCCTTGCTTTCCATTTGGAAAGCTCCATTCTTGCTTTCGTGAAGCTCCCTGAAATTCTCTGCTGTCGACAGGCCCCTGGCCACTGTAGGCTTGGGTCTGGGAAGAAAATGAGTTTTCTCTGTCTACACACGGAGCTTCATTGGCCGCGGTGGGGCGCACCTTGCCATGCTCTAGAGCTAAAGGGAATCTCAACGTGAGTCCTTGCCTCGAGGTAAGGCCCTGAGTAGCCCTACAGAAAAAGAGGCATGCAGCTCTTTCCATTAGCTCTTAGTCGCTGTTCTGGTTTACTTTAAAGGAAGTACCCTTTTCAGGACCTCGAGGCCCCTCGGTTGAGCATCATTTTTGTTCCAAGGTCTCTGAGTACCTCCACACCCCTGTAGGCCTGCTGAGCAACAACGAGGCCCATTGGTCCCTCGGAGGTCCTCTGTGTCTGCTGAGTCATGGGCAACACACTGCACTCTTTCTTGTGATATCTTGATTCACAGCACTCGCACAGGTTCAAGAGCAACGTTCAAGCAAGTTCGAACATGCCGTGGAAATCGCACTCAATCCCTAGTCTGAGCTGCACAGAGAAAAACACTAGGCTTCTCCTTCCAATCAGGACCTCCTACCTGAAGTCACCCTGCTTCCAGGAGAAAGACGGCTTGCTTTCCTTTTGCAAGTAAAGCACAGTTTTTCCTGTAGCACTGCAGGCTTTTGAAAAGGCAGGGGCCCAGAGGCCTGCCTAGGGCGTTCCTTGGTGAGGCCTCGGGCCCAGTGGCCTGGCTAGGGCGTTCCTTGGTGAGGCCGTTCACTAGATGCAGAACACCCTGCCTCGAGAAGTTGATTCAGGGAAGCAACCAGTGTGTACTCGGTGTCTCTTTTGACTCGTTGAACACGACAGAGATGTATTCTGCCTGTGTCATCAGAACCACATTTCTAGGCAGTCCAACATGCCCTGGAAGTCTTCGACATTGCCCTCGTCTGAGCTGCCCTGAGAAAACAGTCTGCTTAGAATTTATCAAAGACCTCGTTCCTGAAGTCACTCTATTCAAGGAGAAATACAGCATCTTAACTTGCTGTGTCGCTCACAGGGCAAGAAACGTGAGAACTTGCCTCGAGGTAAGGCCATGAAATGCTATGCAGAAGCAGAGGCGTGTAGCAGTTTCCATGAGGCCGTAGTCGCTTATCTTCAGCATTTTAAAGCCAGTACGCTTTTCAGGACACCTAGGTGCCTCGCCTGGAAACCCTATTCCCTGCAAAAACACTGAGTACCCTCAGGCTCCCCTGGCCCTTCTAAGCACTATCCAGGGAAGGAGCTTTCCGACTCACAGTGTGTATGCCGAGTGTAGGGCAACACAGTGCACTCTTATTGGAACATCTTGATTTAGCCAGCATCGCACAGGTTCACGAGCACCGTTAAGCAAGTTCCAACAGGCCGTGGAAGTCGCTCTCATTCCCTAGTTTGAGCTGTACAGAGACAAACAGTAAGCTTCTCCTTCCATTCAGGACCTCCTACCTGAAGTCACCCTGCCTCCTGAAGAAAGACGACCTCGTTTCTATTGCAACTAAAGCACAGTTGTTCCTGTAGCAGGGCAGGCTTTTGAAGAGGCACGGGCCCAGAGGCATAGCTAGGGCTTTCTTTGGTGAGGCCGTTCACTACATTCAGGACACCCTGCCTCGAGAAGTTGATTCAGGGAAACAACCAGTGTGTACTCTGTGTCTCTTTTGCCTTGTTAGAAACCACAGAGATGTATGCTGCCTGTGCCCATGGAAATTGGGGCATGATGGGACTAGCCTTGCTTTCCATTTGGAAAGCTCCATTCTTGCTTTCGTGAAGCTCCCTGAAATTCTCTGCTGTTGACAGGCCCCTGGCCACTGTAGGCTTGGGTCTGGGAAGAAAATGAGTTTTCTCTGTCTACACACGGAGCTTCATTGGCCGCGGTGGGGCGCACCTTGCCATGCTCTACAGCTAAAGGGAATCTCAACGTGAGTCCTTGCCTCGAGGTAAGGCCCTGAGTAGCCCTACAGAAAAGGAGGCATGCAGCTCTTTCCATTAGCTCTTAGTCGCTGTTCTGGTTTACTTTAAAGGAAGTACCCTTTTCAGGACTCCTAGGCCCCTCGGTTGAGCATCAATTTTGTTCCTAGATCTCTGAGTACCTCCACACCCCTGTAGGCCTGCTGAGCAACAACGAGGCCCATTGGTCCCTCGGAGGTCCTCTGTGTCTGCTGAGTCATGGGCAACACACTGCACTCTTTCTTGTGATATCTTGATTCACAGCACTCGCACAGGTTCAAGAGCAACGTTCAAGCAAGTTCCAACATGCCGTGGAAATCGCACTCAATCCCTAGTCTGAGCTGCACAGAGAAAAACACTAGGCTTCTCCTTCCAATCAGGACCTCCTACCTGAAGTCACCCTGCTTCCAGGAGAAAGACGGCTTGCTTTCCTTTTGCAAGTAAAGCACAGTTTTTCCTGTAGCACTGCAGGCTTTTGAAAAGGCAGGGGCCCAGAGGCCTGCCTAGGGCGTTCCTTGGTGAGGCCTCGGGCCCAGTGGCCTGGCTAGGGCGTTCCTTGGTGAGGCCGTTCACTAGATGCAGAACACCCTGCCTCGAGAAGTTGATTCAGGGAAGCAACCAGTGTGTACTCGGTGTCTCTTTTGACTCGTTGAACACCACAGAGATGTATTCTGCCTGTGTCATCAGAACCACATTTCTAGGCAGTCCAACATGCCCTGGAAGTCTTCGACATTGCCCTCGTCTGAGCTGCCCTGAGAAAACAGTCTGCTTAGAATTTATCAAAGACCTCGTTCCTGAAGTCACTCTATTCAAGGAGAAATACAGCATCTTAACTTGCTGTGTCGCTCACAGGGCAAGAAACGTGAGAACTTGCCTCGAGGTAAGGCCATGAAATGCTATGCAGAAGCAGAGGCGTGTAGCAGTTTCCATGAGGCCGTAGTCGCTTATCTTCAGCATTTTAAAGCCAGTACGCTTTTCAGGACACCTAGGTGCCTCGCCTGGAAACCCTATTCCCTGCAAAAACACTGAGTACCCTCAGGCTCCCCTGGCCCTTCTAAGCACTATCCAGGGAAGGAGCTTTCCGACTCACAGTGTGTATGCCGAGTGTAGGGCAACACAGTGCACTCTTATTGGAACATCTTGATTTAGCCAGCATCGCACAGGTTCACGAGCACCGTTAAGCAAGTTCCAACAGGCCGTGGAAGTCGCTCTCATTCCCTAGTTTGAGCTGTACAGAGACAAACAGTAAGCTTCTCCTTCCATTCAGGACCTCCTACCTGAAGTCACCCTGCCTCCTGAAGAAAGACGACCTCGTTTCTATTGCAACTAAAGCACAGTTGTTCCTGTAGCAGGGCAGGCTTTTGAAGAGGCACGGGCCCAGAGGCATAGCTAGGGCTTTCTTTGGTGAGGCCATTCACTACATTCAGGACACCCTGCCTCGAGAAGTTGATTCAGGGAAACAACCAGTGTGTACTCTGTGTCTCTTTTGCCTTGTTAGAAACCACAGAGATGTATGCTGCCTGTGCCCATGGAAATTGGGGCATGATGGGACTAGCCTTGCTTTCCATTTGGAAAGCTCCATTCTTGCTTTCGTGAAGCTCCCTGAAATTCTCTGCTGTTGACAGGCCCCTGGCCACTGTAGGCTTGGGTCTGGGAAGAAAATGAGTTTTCTCTGTCTACACACGGAGCTTCATTGGCCGCGGTGGGGCGCACCTTGCCATGCTCTAGAGCTAAAGGGAATCTCAACGTGAGTCCTTGCCTCGAGGTAAGGCCCTGAGTAGCCCTACAGAAAAGGAGGCATGCAGCTCTTTCCATTAGCTCTTAGTCGCTGTTCTGGTTTACTTTAAAGGAAGTACCCTTTTCAGGACTCCTAGGCCCCTCGGTTGAGCATCATTTTTGTTCCAAGATCTCTGAGTACCTCCACACCCCTGTAGGCCTGCTGAGCAACAACGAGGCCCATTGGTCCCTCGGAGGTCCTCTGTGTCTGCTGAGTCATGGGCAACACACTGCACTCTTTCTTGTGATATCTTGATTCACAGCACTCGCACAGGTTCAAGAGCAACGTTCAAGCAAGTTCGAACATGCCGTGGAAATCGCACTCAATCCCTAGTCTGAGCTGCACAGAGAAAAACACTAGGCTTCTCCTTCCAATCAGGACCTCCTACCTGAAGTCACCCTGCTTCCAGGAGAAAGACGGCTTGCTTTCCTTTTGCAAGTAAAGCACAGTTTTTCTTGTAGCACTGCAGGCTTTTGAAAAGGCAGGGGCCCAGAGGCCTGCCTAGGGCGTTCCTTGGTGAGGCCTCGGGCCCAGTGGCCTGGCTAGGGCGTTCCTTGGTGAGGCCGTTCACTAGATGCAGAACACCCTTCCTCGAGAAGTTGATTCTGGGAAGCAACCAGTGTGTGCTCAGTGTCTCTTTTGACTCGTTAAAACCACAGAGATGTATGCTGCCTGTGTCCATGGAAATGGGGGCATGATGGGACTAGCCTTGCTTTCAGTTTGGAAACCTCCTTTCTTGCTGCCGTGAAGCTCCCTGAAATTCTCTGCTGTTGACAGGCCTCTGGCCACTGTAGGCATGGGTCTGGGAAGAAAATGAGTTTTCCCTGGGTACACACGGAGCTATATAGGCCAGGGAGGGGCTCACCTTGCCATGCTCTAGAGCTAAAGGGAATCTCAACGTGAGTCCTTGCCTCGAGGTAAGGCCCTGAGTAGCCCTGCAGAAAGGGAGGCATGCAGCTCTTTCCATGAGCTCTTAGTGGAGGTCTGTTTTATTTTAAAGGAAGTACCCTTTTCAGGACTCCTACGGTCTTCGGGTGAGCATCATTTTTATTCCAAGATCACTGACTCCCTCCGCACCCCTGTGGGCCTGCTGAGCAGCATTGAGTCCCATACGTCCCACGGAGGCCCTCTGTGTCTGCAGAGTCTCGGGCAACACACTGTACGTTACTTCAGGAGAGCTCCGTTTCCAGAGCACTCGAACAGCATCAGAACCACATTTCTAGGCAGTCCAACATGCCCTGGAAGTCTTCGACATTGCCCTCGTCTGAGCTGCCCTGAGAAAACAGTCTGCTTAGAATTTATCAAAGACCTCGTTCCTGAAGTCACTCTATTCAAGGAGAAATACAGCATCTTAACATGCTGTGTCGCTCACAGGGCAAGAAACGTGAGAACTTGCCTCGAGGTAAGGCCATGAAATGCTATGCAGAAGCAGAGGCGTGTAGCAGTTTCCATGAGGCCGTAGTCGCTTATCTTCAGCATTTTAAAGCCAGTACGCTTTTCAGGACACCTAGGTGCCTCGCCTGGAAACCCTATTCCCTGCAAAAACACTGAGTACCCTCAGGCTCCCCTGGCCCTTCTAAGCACTATCCAGGGAAGGAGCTTTCCGACTCACAGTGTGTATGCCGAGTGTAGGGCAACACAGTGCACTCTTATTGGAACATCTTGATTTAGCCAGCATCGCACAGGTTCACGAGCACCGTTAAGCAAGTTCCAACAGGCCGTGGAAGTGGCTCTCATTCCCTAGTTTGAGCTGTACAGAGACAAACAGTAAGCTTCTCCTTCCATTCAGGACCTCCTACCTGAAGTCACCCTGCCTCCTGAAGAAAGACGACCTCGTTTCTATTGCAACTAAAGCACAGTTGTTCCTGTAGCAGGGCAGGCTTTTGAAGAGGCACGGGCCCAGAGGCATAGCTAGGGCTTTCCTTGGTGAGGCCGTTCACTACATTCAGGACACCCTGCCTCGAGAAGTTGATTCAGGGAAACAACCAGTGTGTACTCTGTGTCTCTTTTGCCTTGTTAGAAACCACAGAGATGTATGCTGCCTGTGCCCATGGAAATTGGGGCATGATGGGACTAGCCTTGCTTTCCATTTGGAAAGCTCCATTCTTGCTTTCGTGAAGCTCCCTGAAATTCTCTGCTGTTGACAGGCCCCTGGCCACTGTAGGCTTGGGTCTGGGAAGAAAATGAGTTTTCTCTGTCTACACACGGAGCTTCATTGGCCGCGGTGGGGCGCACCTTGCCATGCTCTAGAGCTAAAGGGAATCTCAACGTGAGTCCTTGCCTCGAGGTAAGGCCCTGAGTAGCCCTACAGAAAAAGAGGCATGCAGCTCTTTCCATTAGCTCTTAGTCGCTGTTCTGGTTTACTTTAAAGGAAGTACCCTTTTCAGGACCTCGAGGCCCCTCGGTTGAGCATCATTTTTGTTCCAAGGTCTCTGAGTACCTCCACACCCCTGTAGGCCTGCTGAGCAACAACGAGGCCCATTGGTCCCTCGGAGTTCCTCTGTGTCTGCTGAGTCATGGGCAACACACTGCACTCTTTCTTGTGATATCTTGATTCACAGCACTCGCACAGGTTCAAGAGCAACGTTCAAGCAAGTTCCAACATGCCGTGGAAATCGCACTCAATCCCTAGTCTGAGCTGCACAGAGAAAAACACTAGGCTTCTCCTTCCAATCAGGACCTCCTACCTGAAGTCACCCTGCTTCCAGGACAAAGACGGCTTGCTTTCCTTTTGCAAGTAAAGCACAGTTTTTCCTGTAGCACTGCAGGCTTTTGAAAAGGCAGGGGCCCAGAGGCCTGCCTAGGGCGTTCCTTGGTGAGGCCTCGGGCCCAGTGGCCTGGCGAGGGCGTTCCTTGGTGAGGCCTCGGGCCCAGTGGCCTGGCTAGGGCGTTCCTTGGTGAGGCCGTTCACTAGATGCAGAACACCCTGCCTCGAGAAGTTGATTCAGGGAAGCAACCAGTGTGTACTCGGTGTCTCTTTTGACTCGTTGAACACGACAGAGATGTATTCTGCCTGTGTCATCAGAACCACATTTCTAGGCAGTCCAACATGCCCTGGAAGTCTTCGACATTGCCCTCGTCTGAGCTGCCCTGAGAAAACAGTCTGCTTAGAATTTATCAAAGACCTCGTTCCTGAAGTCACTCTATTCAAGGAGAAATACAGCATCTTAACTTGCTGTGTCGCTGACAGGGCAAGAAACGTGAGAACTTGCCTCGAGGTAAGGCCATGAAATGCTATGCAGAAGCAGAGGCGTGTAGCAGTTTCCATGAGGCCGTAGTCGCTTATCTTCAGCATTTTAAAGCCAGTACGCTTTTCAGGACACCTAGGTGCCTCGCCTGGAAACCCTATTCCCTGCAAAAACACTGAGTACCCTCAGGCTCCCCTGGCCCTTCTAAGCACTATCCAGGGAAGGAGCTTTCCGACTCACAGTGTGTATGCCGAGTGTAGGGCAACACAGTGCACTCTTATTGGAACATCTTGATTTAGCCATCATCGCACAGGTTCACGAGCACCATTAAGCAAGTTCCAACAGGCCGTGGAAGTCGCTCTCATTCCCTAGTTTGAGCTGTACAGAGACAAACAGTAAGCTTCTCCTTCCATTAAGGACCTCCTACCTGAAGTCACCCTGCCTCCTGAAGAAAGACGACCTCGTTTCTATTGCAACTAAAGCACAGTTGTTCCTGTAGCAGGGCAGGCTTTTGAAGAGGCACGGGCCCAGAGGCATAGCTAGGGCTTTCCTTGGTGAGGCCGTTCACTACATTCAGGACACCCTGCCTCGAGAAGTTGATTCAGGGAAACAACCAGTGTGTACTCTGTGTCTCTTTTGCCTTGTTAGAAACCACAGAGATGTATGCTGCCTGTGCCCATGGAAATTGGGGCATGATGGGACTAGCCTTGCTTTCCATTTGGAAAGCTCCATTCTTGCTTTCGTGAAGCTCCCTGAAATTCTCTGCTGTTGACAGGCCCCTGGCCACTGTAGGCTTGGGTCTGGGAAGAAAATGAGTTTTCTCTGTCTACACACGGAGCTTCATTGGCCGCGGTGGGGCGCACCTTGCCATGCTCTAGAGCTAAAGGGAATCTCAACGTGAGTCCTTGCCTCGAGGTAAGGCCCTGAGTAGCCCTACAGAAAAAGAGGCATGCAGCTCTTTCCATTAGCTCTTAGTCGCTGTTCTGGTTTACTTTAAAGGAAGTACCCTTTTCAGGACCTCGAGGCCCCTCGGTTGAGCATCATTTTTGTTCCAAGATCTCTGAGTACCTCCACACCCCTGTAGGCCTGCTGAGCAACAACGAGGCCCATTGGTCCCTCGGAGGTCCTCTGTGTCTGCTGAGTCATGGGCAACACACTGCACTCTTTCTTGTGATATCTTGATTCACAGCACTCGCACAGGTTCAAGAGCAACGTTCAAGCAAGTTCCAACATGCCGTGGAAATCGCACTCAATCCCTAGTCTGAGCTGCACAGAGAAAAACACTAGGCTTCTCCTTCCAATCAGGACCTCCTACCTGAAGTCACCCTGCTTCCAGGAGAAAGACGGCTTGCTTTCCTTTTGCAAGTAAAGCACAGTTTTTCCTGTAGCACTGCAGGCTTTTGAAAAGGCAGGGGCCCAGAGGCCTGCCTAGGGCGTTCCTTGGTGAGGCCTCGGGCACAGTGGCCTGGCGAGGGCGTTCCTTGGTGAGGCCTCGGGCCCAGTGGCCTGGCTAGGGCGTTCCTTGGTGAGGCCGTTCACTAGATGCAGAACACCCTGCCTCGAGAAGTTGATTCAGGGAAGCAACCAGTGTGTACTCGGTGTCTCTTTTGACTCGTTGAACACGACAGAGATGTATTCTGCCTGTGTCATCAGAACCACATTTCTAGGCAGTCCAACATGCCCTGGAAGTCTTCGACATTGCCCTCGTCTGAGCTGCCCTGAGAAAACAGTCTGCTTAGAATTTATCAAAGACCTCGTTCCTGAAGTCACTCTATTCAAGGAGAAATACAGCATCTTAACTTGCTGTGTCGCTGACAGGGCAAGAAACGTGAGAACTTGCCTCGAGGTAAGGCCATGAAATGCTATGCAGAAGCAGAGGCGTGTAGCAGTTTCCATGAGGCCGTAGTCGCTTATCTTCAGCATTTTAAAGCCAGTACGCTTTTCAGGACACCTAGGTGCCTCGCCTGGAAACCCTATTCCCTGCAAAAACACTGAGTACCCTCAGGCTCCCCTGGCCCTTCTAAGCACTATCCAGGGAAGGAGCTTTCCGACTCACAGTGTGTATGCCGAGTGTAGGGCAACACAGTGCACTCTTATTGGAACATCTTGATTTAGCCAGCATCGCACAGGTTCACGAGCACCGTTAAGCAAGTTCCAACAGGCCGTGGAAGTCGCTCTCATTCCCTAGTTTGAGCTGTACAGAGACAAACAGTAAGCTTCTCCTTCCATTCAGGACCTCCTACCTGAAGTCACCCTGCCTCCTGAAGAAAGACGACCTCGTTTCTATTGCAACTAAAGCACAGTTGTTCCTGTAGCAGGGCAGGCTTTTGAAGAGGCACGGGCCCAGAGGCATAGCTAGGGCTTTCCTTGGTGAGGCCGTTCACTACATTCAGGACACCCTGCCTCGAGAAGTTGATTCAGGGAAACAACCAGTGTGTACTCTGTGTCTCTTTTGCCTTGTTAGAAACCACAGAGATGTATGCTGCCTGTGCCCATGGAAATTGGGGCATGATGGGACTAGCCTTGCTTTCCATTTGGAAAGCTCCATTCTTGCTTTCGTGAAGCTCCCTGAAATTCTCTGCTGTTGACAGGCCCCTGGCCACTGTAGGCTTGGGTCTGGGAAGAAAATGAGTTTTCTCTGTCTACACACGGAGCTTCATTGGCCGCGGTGGGGCGCACCTTGCCATGCTCTAGAGCTAAAGGGAATCTCAACGTGAGTCCTTGCCTCGAGGTAAGGCCCTGAGTAGCCCTACAGAAAAAGAGGCATGCAGCTCTTTCCATTAGCTCTTAGTCGCTGTTCTGGTTTACTTTAAAGGAAGTACCCTTTTCAGGACCTCGAGGCCCCTCGGTTGAGCATCATTTTTGTTCCAAGGTCTCTGAGTACCTCCACACCCCTGTAGGCCTGCTGAGCAACAACGAGGCCCATTGGTCCCTCGGAGGTCCTCTGTGTCTGCTGAGTCATGGGCAACACACTGCACTCTTTCTTGTGATATCTTGATTCACAGCACTCGCACAGGTTCAAGAGCAACGTTCAAGCAAGTTCGAACATGCCGTGGAAATCGCACTCAATCCCTAGTCTGAGCTGCACAGAGAAAAACACTAGGCTTCTCCTTCCAATCAGGACCTCCTACCTGAAGTCACCCTGCTTCCAGGAGAAAGACGGCTTGCTTTCCTTTTGCAAGTAAAGCACAGTTTTTCCTGTAGCACTGCAGGCTTTTGAAAAGGCAGGGGCCCAGAGGCCTGCCTAGGGCGTTCCTTGGTGAGGCCTCGGGCCCAGTGGCCTGGCTAGGGCGTTCCTTGGTGAGGCCGTTCACTAGATGCAGAACACCCTGCCTCGAGAAGTTGATTCAGGGAAGCAACCAGTGTGTACTCGGTGTCTCTTTTGACTCGTTGAACACGACAGAGATGTATTCTGCCTGTGTCATCAGAACCACATTTCTAGGCAGTCCAACATGCCCTGGAAGTCTTCGACATTGCCCTCGTCTGAGCTGCCCTGAGAAAACAGTCTGCTTAGAATTTATCAAAGACCTCGTTCCTGAAGTCACTCTATTCAAGGAGAAATACAGCATCTTAACTTGCTGTGTCGCTCACAGGGCAAGAAACGTGAGAACTTGCCTCGAGGTAAGGCCATGAAATGCTATGCAGAAGCAGAGGCGTGTAGCAGTTTCCATGAGGCCATAGTCGCTTATCTTCAGCATTTTAAAGCCAGTACGCTTTTCAGGACACCTAGGTGCCTCGCCTGGAAACCCTATTCCCTGCAAAAACACTGAGTACCCTCAGGCTCCCCTGGCCCTTCTAAGCACTATCCAGGGAAGGAGCTTTCCGACTCACAGTGTGTATGCCGAGTGTAGGGCAACACAGTGCACTCTTATTGGAACATCTTGATTTAGCCAGCATCGCACAGGTTCACGAGCACCGTTAAGCAAGTTCCAACAGGCCGTGGAAGTCGCTCTCATTCCCTAGTTTGAGCTGTACAGAGACAAACAGTAAGCTTCTCCTTCCATTCAGGACCTCCTACCTGAAGTCACCCTGCCTCCTGAAGAAAGACGACCTCGTTTCTATTGCAACTAAAGCACAGTTGTTCCTGTAGCAGGGCAGGCTTTTGAAGAGGCACGGGCCCAGAGGCATAGCTAGGGCTTTCTTTGGTGAGGCCGTTCACTACATTCAGGACACCCTGCCTCGAGAAGTTGATTCAGGGAAACAACCAGTGTGTACTCTGTGTCTCTTTTGCCTTGTTAGAAACCACAGAGATGTATGCTGCCTGTGCCCATGGAAATTGGGGCATGATGGGACTAGCCTTGCTTTCCATTTGGAAAGCTCCATTCTTGCTTTCGTGAAGCTCCCTGAAATTCTCTGCTGTTGACAGGCCCCTGGCCACTGTAGGCTTGGGTCTGGGAAGAAAATGAGTTTTCTCTGTCTACACACGGAGCTTCATTGGCCGCGGTGGGGCGCACCTTGCCATGCTCTAGAGCTAAAGGGAATCTCAACGTGAGTCCTTGCCTCGAGGTAAGGCCCTGAGTAGCCCTACAGAAAAGGAGGCATGCAGCTCTTTCCATTAGCTCTTAGTCGCTGTTCTGGTTTACTTTAAAGGAAGTACCCTTTTCAGGACTCCTAGGCCCCTCGGTTGAGCATCAATTTTGTTCCTAGATCTCTGAGTACCTCCACACCCCTGTAGGCCTGCTGAGCAACAACGAGGCCCATTGGTCCCTCGGAGGTCCTCTGTGTCTGCTGAGTCATGGGCAACACACTGCACTCTTTCTTGTGATATCTTGATTCACAGCACTCGCACAGGTTCAAGAGCAACGTTCAAGCAAGTTCCAACATGCCGTGGAAATCGCACTCAATCCCTAGTCTGAGCTGCACAGAGAAAAACACTAGGCTTCTCCTTCCAATCAGGACCTCCTACCTGAAGTCACCCTGCTTCTAGGAGAAAGACGGCTTGCTTTCCTTTTGCAAGTAAAGCACAGTTTTTCCTGTAGCACTGCAGGCTTTTGAAAAGGCAGGGGCCCAGAGGCCTGCCTAGGGCGTTCCTTGGTGAGGCCTCGGGCCCAGTGGCCTGGCTAGGGCGTTCCTTGGTGAGGCCGTTCACTAGATGCAGAACACCCTGCCTCGAGAAGTTGATTCAGGGAAGCAACCAGTGTGTACTCGGTGTCTCTTTTGACTCGTTGAACACCACAGAGATGTATTCTGCCTGTGTCATCAGAACCACATTTCTAGGCAGTCCAACATGCCCTGGAAGTCTTCGACATTGCCCTCGTCTGAGCTGCCCTGAGAAAACAGTCTGCTTAGAATTTATCAAAGACCTCGTTCCTGAAGTCACTCTATTCAAGGAGAAATACAGCATCTTAACTTGCTGTGTCGCTCACAGGGCAAGAAACGTGAGAACTTGCCTCGAGGTAAGGCCATGAAATGCTATGCAGAAGCAGAGGCGTGTAGCAGTTTCCATGAGGCCGTAGTCGCTTATCTTCAGCATTTTAAAGCCAGTACGCTTTTCAGGACACCTAGGTGCCTCGCCTGGAAACCCTATTCCCTGCAAAAACACTGAGTACCCTCAGGCTCCCCTGGCCCTTCTAAGCACTATCCAGGGAAGGAGCTTTCCGACTCACAGTGTGTATGCCGAGTGTAGGGCAACACAGTGCACTCTTATTGGAACATCTTGATTTAGCCAGCATCGCACAGGTTCACGAGCACCGTTAAGCAAGTTCCAACAGGCCGTGGAAGTCGCTCTCATTCCCTAGTTTGAGCTGTACAGAGACAAACAGTAAGCTTCTCCTTCCATTCAGGACCTCCTACCTGAAGTCACCCTGCCTCCTGAAGAAAGACGACCTCGTTTCTATTGCAACTAAAGCACAGTTGTTCCTGTAGCAGGGCAGGCTTTTGAAGAGGCACGGGCCCAGAGGCATAGCTAGGGCTTTCTTTGGTGAGGCCATTCACTACATTCAGGACACCCTGCCTCGAGAAGTTGATTCAGGGAAACAACCAGTGTGTACTCTGTGTCTCTTTTGCCTTGTTAGAAACCACAGAGATGTATGCTGCCTGTGCCCATGGAAATTGGGGCATGATGGGACTAGCCTTGCTTTCCATTTGGAAAGCTCCATTCTTGCTTTCGTGAAGCTCCCTGAAATTCTCTGCTGTTGACAGGCCCCTGGCCACTGTAGGCTTGGGTCTGGGAAGAAAATGAGTTTTCTCTGTCTACACACGGAGCTTCATTGGCCGCGGTGGGGCGCACCTTGCCATGCTCTAGAGCTAAAGGGAATCTCAACGTGAGTCCTTGCCTCGAGGTAAGGCCCTGAGTAGCCCTACAGAAAAGGAGGCATGCAGCTCTTTCCATTAGCTCTTAGTCGCTGTTCTGGTTTACTTTAAAGGAAGTACCCTTTTCAGGACTCCTAGGCCCCTCGGTTGAGCATCATTTTTGTTCCAAGATCTCTGAGTACCTCCACACCCCTGTAGGCCTGCTGAGCAACAACGAGGCCCATTGGTCCCTCGGAGGTCCTCTGTGTCTGCTGAGTCATGGGCAACACACTGCACTCTTTCTTGTGATATCTTGATTCACAGCACTCGCACAGGTTCAAGAGCAACGTTCAAGCAAGTTCCAACATGCCGTGGAAATCGCACTCAATCCCTAGTCTGAGCTGCACAGAGAAAAACACTAGGCTTCTCCTTCCAATCAGGACCTCCTACCTGAAGTCACCCTGCTTCCAGGAGAAAGACGGCTTGCTTTCCTTTTGCAAGTAAAGCACAGTTTTTCTTGTAGCACTGCAGGCTTTTGAAAAGGCAGGGGCCCAGAGGCCTGCCTAGGGCGTTCCTTGGTGAGGCCTCGGGCCCAGTGGCCTGGCTAGGGCGTTCCTTGGTGAGGCCGTTCACTAGATGCAGAACACCCTTCCTCGAGAAGTTGATTCTGGGAAGCAACCAGTGTGTGCTCGGTGTCTCTTTTGACTCGTTAAAACCACAGAGATGTATGCTGCCTGTGTCCATGGAAATGGGGGCATGATGGGACTAGCCTTGCTTTCAGTTTGGAAACCTCCTTTCTTGCTGCCGTGAAGCTCCCTGAAATTCTCTGCTGTTGACAGGCCTCTGGCCACTGTAGGCATGGGTCTGGGAAGAAAATGAGTTTTCCCTGGGTACACACGGAGCTATATAGGCCAGGGAGGGGCTCACCTTGCCATGCTCTAGAGCTAAAGGGAATCTCAACGTGAGTCCTTGCCTCGAGGTAAGGCCCTGAGTAGCCCTGCAGAAAGGGAGGCATGCAGCTCTTTCCATGAGCTCTTAGTGGAGGTCTGTTTTATTTTAAAGGAAGTACCCTTTTCAGGACTCCTACGGTCTTCGGGTGAGCATCATTTTTATTCCAAGATCACTGACTCCCTCCGCACCCCTGTGGGCCTGCTGAGCAGCATTGAGTCCCATACGTCCCACGGAGGCCCTCTGTGTCTGCAGAGTCTCGGGCAACACACTGTACGTTACTTCAGGAGAGCTCCGTTTCCAGAGCACTCGAACAGCATCAGAACCACATTTCTAGGCAGTCCAACATGCCCTGGAAGTCTTCGACATTGCCCTCGTCTGAGCTGCCCTGAGAAAACAGTCTGCTTAGAATTTATCAAAGACCTCGTTCCTGAAGTCACTCTATTCAAGGAGAAATACAGCATCTTAACATGCTGTGTCGCTCACAGGGCAAGAAACGTGAGAACTTGCCTCGAGGTAAGGCCATGAAATGCTATGCAGAAGCAGAGGCGTGTAGCAGTTTCCATGAGGCCGTAGTCGCTTATCTTCAGCATTTTAAAGCCAGTACGCTTTTCAGGACACCTAGGTGCCTCGCCTGGAAACCCTATTCCCTGCAAAAACACTGAGTACCCTCAGGCTCCCCTGGCCCTTCTAAGCACTATCCAGGGAAGGAGCTTTCCGACTCACAGTGTGTATGCCGAGTGTAGGGCAACACAGTGCACTCTTATTGGAACATCTTGATTTAGCCAGCATCGCACAGGTTCACGAGCACCGTTAAGCAAGTTCCAACAGGCCGTGGAAGTCGCTCTCATTCCCTAGTTTGAGCTGTACAGAGACAAACAGTAAGCTTCTCCTTCCATTCAGGACCTCCTACCTGAAGTCACCCTGCCTCCTGAAGAAAGACGACCTCGTTTCTATTGCAACTAAAGCACAGTTGTTCCTGTAGCAGGGCAGGCTTTTGAAGAGGCACGGGCCCAGAGGCATAGCTAGGGCTTTCCTTGGTGAGGCCGTTCACTACATTCAGGACACCCTGCCTCGAGAAGTTGATTCAGGGAAACAACCAGTGTGTACTCTGTGTCTCTTTTGCCTTGTTAGAAACCACAGAGATGTATGCTGCCTGTGCCCATGGAAATTGGGGCATGATGGGACTAGCCTTGCTTTCCATTTGGAAAGCTCCATTCTTGCTTTCGTGAAGCTCCCTGAAATTCTCTGCTGTTGACAGGCCCCTGGCCACTGTAGGCTTGGGTCTGGGAAGAAAATGAGTTTTCTCTGTCTACACACGGAGCTTCATTGGCCGCGGTGGGGCGCACCTTGCCATGCTCTAGAGCTAAAGGGAATCTCAACGTGAGTCCTTGCCTCGAGGTAAGGCCCTGAGTAGCCCTACAGAAAAAGAGGCATGCAGCTCTTTCCATTAGCTCTTAGTCGCTGTTCTGGTTTACTTTAAAGGAAGTACCCTTTTCAGGACCTCGAGGCCCCTCGGTTGAGCATCATTTTTGTTCCAAGGTCTCTGAGTACCTCCACACCCCTGTAGGCCTGCTGAGCAACAACGAGGCCCATTGGTCCCTCGGAGTTCCTCTGTGTCTGCTGAGTCATGGGCAACACACTGCACTCTTTCTTGTGATATCTTGATTCACAGCACTCGCACAGGTTCAAGAGCAACGTTCAAGCAAGTTACAACATGCCGTGGAAATCGCACTCAATCCCTAGTCTGAGCTGCACAGAGAAAAACACTAGGCTTCTCCTTCCAATCAGGACCTCCTACCTGAAGTCACCCTGCTTCCAGGAGAAAGACGGCTTGCTTTCCTTTTGCAAGTAAAGCACAGTTTTTCCTGTAGCACTGCAGGCTTTTGAAAAGGCAGGGGCCCAGAGGCCTGCCTAGGGCGTTCCTTGGTGAGGCCTCGGGCCCAGTGGCCTGGCGAGGGCGTTCCTTGGTGAGGCCTCGGGCCCAGTGGCCTGGCTAGGGCGTTCCTTGGTGAGGCCGTTCACTAGATGCAGAACACCCTGCCTCGAGAAGTTGATTCAGGGAAGCAACCAGTGTGTACTCGGTGTCTCTTTTGACTCGTTGAACACGACAGAGATGTATTCTGCCTGTGTCATCAGAACCACATTTCTAGGCAGTCCAACATGCCCTGGAAGTCTTCGACATTGCCCTCGTCTGAGCTGCCCTGAGAAAACAGTCTGCTTAGAATTTATCAAAGACCTCGTTCCTGAAGTCACTCTATTCAAGGAGAAATACAGCATCTTAACTTGCTGTGTCGCTGACAGGGCAAGAAACGTGAGAACTTGCCTCGAGGTAAGGCCATGAAATGCTATGCAGAAGCAGAGGCGTGTAGCAGTTTCCATGAGGCCGTAGTCGCTTATCTTCAGCATTTTAAAGCCAGTACGCTTTTCAGGACACCTAGGTGCCTCGCCTGGAAACCCTATTCCCTGCAAAAACACTGAGTACCCTCAGGCTCCCCTGGCCCTTCTAAGCACTATCCAGGGAAGGAGCTTTCCGACTCACAGTGTGTATGCCGAGTGTAGGGCAACACAGTGCACTCTTATTGGAACATCTTGATTTAGCCATCATCGCACAGGTTCACGAGCACCATTAAGCAAGTTCCAACAGGCTGTGGAAGTCGCTCTCATTCCCTAGTTTGAGCTGTACAGAGACAAACAGTAAGCTTCTCCTTCCATTAAGGACCTCCTACCTGAAGTCACCCTGCCTCCTGAAGAAAGACGACCTCGTTTCTATTGCAACTAAAGCACAGTTGTTCCTGTAGCAGGGCAGGCTTTTGAAGAGGCACGGGCCCAGAGGCATAGCTAGGGCTTTCCTTGGTGAGGCCGTTCACTACATTCAGGACACCCTGCCTCGAGAAGTTGATTCAGGGAAACAACCAGTGTGTACTCTGTGTCTCTTTTGCCTTGTTAGAAACCACAGAGATGTATGCTGCCTGTGCCCATGGAAATTGGGGCATGATGGGACTAGCCTTGCTTTCCATTTGGAAAGCTCCATTCTTGCTTTCGTGAAGCTCCCTGAAATTCTCTGCTGTTGACAGGCCCCTGGCCACTGTAGGCTTGGGTCTGGGAAGAAAATGAGTTTTCTCTGTCTACACACGGAGCTTCATTGGCCGCGGTGGGGCGCACCTTGCCATGCTCTAGAGCTAAAGGGAATCTCAACGTGAGTCCTTGCCTCGAGGTAAGGCCCTGAGTAGCCCTACAGAAAAAGAGGCATGCAGCTCTTTCCATTAGCTCTTAGTCGCTGTTCTGGTTTACTTTAAAGGAAGTACCCTTTTCAGGACCTCGAGGCCCCTCGGTTGAGCATCATTTTTGTTCCAAGATCTCTGAGTACCTCCACACCCCTGTAGGCCTGCTGAGCAACAACGAGGCCCATTGGTCCCTCGGAGGTCCTCTGTGTCTGCTGAGTCATGGGCAACACACTGCACTCTTTCTTGTGATATCTTGATTCACAGCACTCGCACAGGTTCAAGAGCAACGTTCAAGCAAGTTCCAACATGCCGTGGAAATCGCACTCAATCCCTAGTCTGAGCTGCACAGAGAAAAACACTAGGCTTCTCCTTCCAATCAGGACCTCCTACCTGAAGTCACCCTGCTTCCAGGAGAAAGACGGCTTGCTTTCCTTTTGCAAGTAAAGCACAGTTTTTCCTGTAGCACTGCAGGCTTTTGAAAAGGCAGGGGCCCAGAGGCCTGCCTAGGGCGTTCCTTGGTGAGGCCTCGGGCCCAGTGGCCTGGCGAGGGCGTTCCTTGGTGAGGCCTCGGGCCCAGTGGCCTGGCTAGGGCGTTCCTTGGTGAGGCCGTTCACTAGATGCAGAACACCCTGCCTCGAGAAGTTGATTCAGGGAAGCAACCAGTGTGTACTCGGTGTCTCTTTTGACTCGTTGAACACGACAGAGATGTATTCTGCCTGTGTCATCAGAACCACATTTCTAGGCAGTCCAACATGCCCTGGAAGTCTTCGACATTGCCCTCGTCTGAGCTGCCCTGAGAAAACAGTCTGCTTAGAATTTATCAAAGACCTCGTTCCTGAAGTCACTCTATTCAAGGAGAAATACAGCATCTTAACTTGCTGTGTCGCTGACAGGGCAAGAAACGTGAGAACTTGCCTCGAGGTAAGGCCATGAAATGCTATGCAGAAGCAGAGGCGTGTAGCAGTTTCCATGAGGCCGTAGTCGCTTATCTTCAGCATTTTAAAGCCAGTACGCTTTTCAGGACACCTAGGTGCCTCGCCTGGAAACCCTATTCCCTGCAAAAACACTGAGTACCCTCAGGCTCCCCTGGCCCTTCTAAGCACTATCCAGGGAAGGAGCTTTCCGACTCACAGTGTGTATGCCGAGTGTAGGGCAACACAGTGCACTCTTATTGGAACATCTTGATTTAGCCAGCATCGCACAGGTTCACGAGCACCGTTAAGCAAGTTCCAACAGGCCGTGGAAGTGGCTCTCATTCCCTAGTTTGAGCTGTACAGAGACAAACAGTAAGCTTCTCCTTCCATTCAGGACCTCCTACCTGAAGTCACCCTGCCTCCTGAAGAAAGACGACCTCGTTTCTATTGCAACTAAAGCACAGTTGTTCCTGTAGCAGGGCAGGCTTTTGAAGAGGCACGGGCCCAGAGGCATAGCTAGGGCTTTCCTTGGTGAGGCCGTTCACTACATTCAGGACACCCTGCCTCGAGAAGTTGATTCAGGGAAACAACCAGTGTGTACTCTGTGTCTCTTTTGCCTTGTTAGAAACCACAGAGATGTATGCTGCCTGTGCCCATGGAAATTGGGGCATGATGGGACTAGCCTTGCTTTCCATTTGGAAAGCTCCATTCTTGCTTTCGTGAAGCTCCCTGAAATTCTCTGCTGTTGACAGGCCCCTGGCCACTGTAGGCTTGGGTCTGGGAAGAAAATGAGTTTTCTCTGTCTACACACGGAGCTTCATTGGCCGCGGTGGGGCGCACCTTGCCATGCTCTAGAGCTAAAGGGAATCTCAACGTGAGTCCTTGCCTCGAGGTAAGGCCCTGAGTAGCCCTACAGAAAAAGAGGCATGCAGCTCTTTCCATTAGCTCTTAGTCGCTGTTCTGGTTTACTTTAAAGGAAGTACCCTTTTCAGGACCTCTAGGCCCCTCGGTTGAGCATCATTTTTGTTCCAAGGTCTCTGAGTACCTCCACACCCCTGTAGGCCTGCTGAGCAACAACGAGGCCCATTGGTCCCTCGGAGGTCCTCTGTGTCTGCTGAGTCATGGGCAACACACTGCACTCTTTCTTGTGATATCTTGATTCACAGCACTCGCACAGGTTCAAGAGCAACGTTCAAGCAAGTTCCAACATGCCGTGGAAATCGCACTCAATCCCTAGTCTGAGCTGCACAGAGAAAAACACTAGGCTTCTCCTTCCAATCAGGACCTCCTACCTGAAGTCACCCTGCTTCCAGGAGAAAGACGGCTTGCTTTCCTTTTGCAAGTAAAGCACAGTTTTTCCTGTAGCACTGCAGGCTTTTGAAAAGGCAGGGGCCCAGAGGCCTGCCTAGGGCGTTCCTTGGTGAGGCCTCGGGCCCAGTGGCCTGGCTAGGGCGTTCCTTGGTGAGCCCGTTCACTAGATGCAGAACACCCTGCCTCGAGAAGTTGATTCAGGGAAGCAACCAGTGTGTACTCGGTGTCTCTTTTGACTCGTTGAACACGACAGAGATGTATTCTGCCTGTGTCATCAGAACCACATTTCTAGGCAGTCCAACATGCCCTGGAAGTCTTCGACATTGCCTTCGTCTGAGCTGCCCTGAGAAAACAGTCTGCTTAGAATTTATCAAAGACCTCGTTCCTGAAGTCACTCTATTCAAGGAGAAATACAGCATCTTAACTTGCTGTGTCGCTCACAGGGCAAGAAACGTGAGAACTTGCCTCGAGGTAAGGCCATGAAATGCTATGCAGAAGCAGAGGCGTGTAGCAGTTTCCATGAGGCCGTAGTCGCTTATCTTCAGCATTTTAAAGCCAGTACGCTTTTCAGGACACCTAGGTGCCTCGCCTGGAAACCCTATTCCCTGCAAAAACACTGAGTACCCTCAGGCTCCCCTGGCCCTTCTAAGCACTATCCAGGGAAGGAGCTTTCCGACTCACAGTGTGTATGCCGAGTGTAGGGCAACACAGTGCACTCTTATTGGAACATCTTGATTTAGCCAGCATCGCACAGGTTCACGAGCACCGTTAAGCAAGTTCCAACAGGCCGTGGAAGTCGCTCTCATTCCCTAGTTTGAGCTGTACAGAGACAAACAGTAAGCTTCTCCTTCCATTCAGGACCTCCTACCTGAAGTCACCCTGCCTCCTGAAGAAAGACGACCTCGTTTCTATTGCAACTAAAGCACAGTTGTTCCTGTAGCAAGGCAGGCTTTTGAAGAGGCACGGGCCCAGAGGCATAGCTAGGGCTTTCTTTGGTGAGGCCGTTCACTACATTCAGGACACCCTGCCTCGAGAAGTTGATTCAGGGAAACAACCAGTGTGTACTCTGTGTCTCTTTTGCCTTGTTAGAAACCACAGCGATGTATGCTGCCTGTGCCCATGGAAATTGGGGCATGATGGGACTAGCCTTGCTTTCCATTTGGAAAGCTCCATTCTTGCTTTCGTGAAGCTCCCTGAAATTCTCTGCTGTTGACAGGCCCCTGGCCACTGTAGGCTTGGGTCTGGGAAGAAAATGAGTTTTCTCTGTCTACACACGGAGCTTCATTGGCCGCGGTGGGGCGCACCTTGCCATGCTCTAGAGCTAAAGGGAATCACAACGTGAGTCCTTGCCTCGAGGTAAGGCCCTGAGTAGCCCTACAGAAAAGGAGGCATGCAGCTCTTTCCATTAGCTCTTAGTCGCTGTTCTGGTTTACTTTAAAGGAAGTACCCTTTTCAGGACTCCTAGGCCCCTCGGTTGAGCATCAATTTTGTTCCAAGATCTCTGAGTACCTCCACACCCCTGTAGGCCTGCTGAGCAACAACGAGGCCCATTGGTCCCTCGGAGGTCCTCTGTGTCTGCTGAGTCATGGGCAACACACTGCACTCTTTCTTGTGATATCTTGATTCACAGCACTCGCACAGGTTCAAGAGCAACGTTCAAGCAAGTTCCAACATGCCGTGGAAATCGCACTCAATCCCTAGTCTGAGCTGCACAGAGAAAAACACTAGGCTTCTCCTTCCAATCAGGACCTCCTACCTGAAGTCACCCTGCTTCCAGGAGAATGACGGCTTGCTTTCCTTTTGCAAGTAAAGCACAGTTTTTCTTGTAGCACTGCAGGCTTTTGAAAAGGCAGGGTCCCAGAGGCCTGCCTAGGGCGTTCCTTGGTGAGGCCTCGGGCCCAGTGGCCTGGCGAGGGCGTTCCTTGGTGAGGCCGTTCACTAGATGCAGAACACCCTTCCTCGAGAAGTTGATTCTGGGAAGCAACCAGTGTGTGCTCGGTGTCTCTTTTGACTCGTTAAAAACCACAGAGATGTATGCTGCCTGTGTCCATGGAAATGGGGGCATGATGGGACTAGCCTTGCTTTCAGTTTGGAAACCTCCTTTCTTGCTGCCGTGAACTCCCTGAAATTCTCTGCTGTTGACAGGCCTCTGGCCACTGTAGGCATGGGTCTGGGAAGAAAATGAGTTTTCCCTGGGTACACACGGAGCTATATAGGCCAGGGTGGGGCTCACCTTGCCATGCTCTAGAGCTAAAGGGAATCTCAACGTGAGTCCTTGCCTCGAGGTAAGGCCCTGAGTAGCCCTGCAGAAAGGGAGGCATGCAGCTCTTTCCATGAGCTCTTAGTGGAGGTCTGTTTTATTTTAAAGGAAGTACCCTTTTCAGGACTCTTACGGTCTTCGGGTGAGCATTATTTTTATTCCAAGATCACTGACTCCCTCCGCACCCCTGTGGGCCTGCTGAGCAGCATTGAGTCCCATACGTCCCACGGAGGCCCTCTGTGTCTGCAGAGTCTCGGGCAACACACTGTACGTTACTTCAGGAGAGCTCCGTTTCCAGAGCACTCGAACAGCATCAGAACCACATTTCTAGGCAGTCCAACATGCCCTGGAAGTGTTCGACATTGCCCTCGTCTGAGCTGCCCTGAGAAAACAGTCTGCTTAGAATATATCAAAGAACTCGTTCCTGAAGTCACTCTATTCAAGGAGAAATACAGCATCTTAACATGCTGTGTCGCTCACAGGGCAAGAAACGTGAGAACTTGCCTCGAGGTAAGGCCATGAAATGCTATGCAGAAGCAGAGGCGTGTAGCAGTTTCCATGAGGCCGTAGTCGCTTATCTTCAGCATTTTAAAGCCAGTACGCTTTTCAGGACACCTAGGTGCCTCACCTGGAAACCCTATTCCCTGCAAAAACACTGAGTACCCTCAGGCTCCCCTGGCCCTTCTAAGCACTATCCAGGGAAGGAGCTTTCCGACTCACAGTGTGTATGCCGAGTGTAGGGCAACACAGTGCACTCTTATTGGAACATCTTGATTTAGCCAGCATCGCACAGGTTCACGAGCACCGTTAAGCAAGTTCCAACAGGCCGTGGAAGTCGCTCTCATTCCCTAGTTTGAGCTGTACAGAGACAAACAGTAAGCTTCTCCTTCCATTCAGGACCTCCTACCTGAAGTCACCCTGCCTCCTGAAGAAAGACGACCTCGTTTCTATTGCAACTAAAGCACAGTTGTTCCTGTAGCAGGGCAGGCTTTTGAAGAGGCACGGGCCCAGAGGCATAGCTAGGGCTTTCCTTGGTGAGGCCGTTCACTACATTCAGGACACCCTGCCTCGAGAAGTTGATTCAGGGAAACAACCAGTGTGTACTCTGTGTCTCTTTTGCCTTGTTAGAAACCACAGAGATGTATGCTGCCTGTGCCCATGGAAATTGGGGCATGATGGGACTAGCCTTGCTTTCCATTTGGAAAGCTCCATTCTTGCTTTCGTGAAGCTCCCTGAAATTCTCTGCTGTTGACAGGCCCCTGGCCACTGTAGGCTTTGGTCTGGGAAGAAAATGAGTTTTCTCTGTCTACACACGGAGCTTCATTGGCCGCGGTGGGGCGCACCTTGCAATGCTCTAGAGCTAAAGGGAATCTCAACGTGAGTCCTTGCCTCGAGGTAAGGCCCTGCGTAGCCCTACAGAAAAGGAGGCATGCAGCTCTTTCCATTAGCTCTTAGTCGCTGTTCTGGTTTACTTTAAAGGAAGTACCCTTTTCAGGACCTCTAGGCCCCTCGGTTGAGCATCATTTTTGTTCCAAGATCTCTGAGTACCTCCACACCCCTGTAGGCCTGCTGAGCAACAACGAGGCCCATTGGTCCCTCGGAGGTCCTCTGTGTCTGCTGAGTCATGGGCAACACACTGCACTCTTTCTTGTGATATCTTGATTCACAGCACTCGCACAGGTTCAAGAGCAACGTTCAAGCAAGTTCCAACATGCCGTGGAAATCGCACTCAATCCCTAGTCTGAGCTGCACAGAGAAAAACACTAGGCTTCTCCTTCCATTCAGAACCTCCTACCTGAAGTCACCCTGCTTCCAGGAGAAAGACGGCTTGCTTTCCTTTTGCAAGTAAAGCACAGTTTTTCTTGTAGCACTGCAGGCTTTTGAAAAGGCAGGGGCCCAGAGGCCTGCCTAGGGCGTTCCTTGGTGAGGCCTCGGGCCCAGTGGCCTGGCTAGGGCGTTCCTTGGTGAGGCCGTTCACTAGATGCAGAACACCCTTCCTCGAGAAGTTGATTCAGGGAAGCAACCAGTGTGTACTCGGTGTCTCTTTTGACTTGTTAAATCCACAGAGAGGTATGCTGCCTGTGTCCATGGAAATGGGGGCATGATGGGACTAGCCTTGCTTTCCGTTTGGAAACCTCCTTTCTTGCTGCCGTGAAGCTCCCTGAAATTCTCTGCTCTTGACAGGCCTCTGGCCACTGTAGGCATGGGTCTGGGAAGAAAATGAGTTTTCCCTGGGTACACACGGAGCTATATAGGCCAGGGTGGGGCTCACCTTGCCATGCTCTAGAGCTAAAGGGAATCTCAACGTGAGTCCTTGCCTCGAGGTAAGGCCCTGAGTAGCCCTGCAGAAAGGGAGGCATGCAGCTCTTTCCATGAGCTCTTAGTGGAGGTCTGTTTTATTTTAAAGGAAGTACCCTTTTCAGGACTCCTACGGTCTTCGGTTGAGCATCATTTTTATTCCAAGATCACTGGCTCCCTCCGCACCCCTGTGGGCCTGCTGAGCAGCATTGAGTCCCATACGTCCCACGGAGGACCTCTCTGTCTGCAGAGTCTCGGGCTACACACTGTACGTTACGTCAGGAGAGCTACATTTCCAGAGCACTCGAACAGCATCAGAACCACATTTCTAGGCAGTCCAACATGCCCTGGAAGTCTTCGACATGGCCCTCGTCTGAGTTGGCCTGAGAAAACAGTCTGCTTAGAATTTATCAAAGACCTCGTTCCTGAAGTCACTCTATTCAAGGAGAAATACAGCATCTTAACATGCTGTGTCGCTCACAGGGCAAGAAACGTGAGAACTTGCCTCGAGGTAAGGCCATGAAATGCTATGCAGAAGCAGAGGCGTGTAGCAGTTTCCATGAGGCCGTAGTCGCTTATCTTCAGCATTGTAAAGCCAGTACGCTTTTCAGGACACCTAGGTGCCTCGCCTGGAAACCCTATTCCCTGCAAAAACACTGAGTACCCTCAGACTCCCCTGGCCCTTCTAAGCACTATCCAGGGAAGGAGCTTTCCGACTCACAGTGTGTATGCCGAGTGTAGGGCAACACAGTGCACTCTTATTGGAACATCTTGATTTAGCCAGCATCGCACAGGTTCACGAGCACCGTTAAGCAAGTTCCAACAGGCCGTGGAAGTCGCTCTCATTCCCTAGTTTGAGCTGTACAGAGACAAACAGTAAGCTTCTCCTTCCATTCAGGACCTCCTACCTGAAGTCACCCTGCCTCCTGAAGAAAGACGACCTCGTTTCTATTGCAACTAAAGCACAGTTGTTCCTGTAGCAGGGCAGGCTTTTGAAGAGGCACGGGCCCAGAGGCATAGCTAGGGCTTTCCTTGGTGAGGCCGTTCACTACATTCAGGACACCCTGCCTCGAGAAGTTGATTCAGGGAAACAACCAGTGTGTACTCTGTGTCTCTTTTGCCTTGTTAGAAACCACAGAGATGTATGCTGCCTGTGCCCATGGAAATTGGGGCATGATGGGACTAGCCTTGCTTTCCATTTGGAAAGCTCCATTCTTGCTTTCGTGAAGCTCCCTGAAATTCTCTGCTGTTGACAGGCCCCTGGCCACTGTAGGCTTGGGTCTGGGAAGAAAATGAGTTTTCTCTGTCTACACACAGAGCTTCATTGGCCGCGGTGGGGCGCACCTTGCAATGCTCTAGAGCTAAAGGGAATCTCAACGTGAGTCCTTGCCTCGAGGTAAGGCCCTGCGTAGCCCTACAGAAAAGGAGGCATGCAGCTCTTTCCATTAGCTCTTAGTCGCTGTTCTGGTTTACTTTAAAGGAGGTACCCTTTTCAGGACCTCTAGGCCCCTCGGTTGAGCATCATTTTTGTTCCAAATCTCTGAGTACCTCCACACCCCTGTAGGCCTGCTGAGCAACAACGAGGCCCATTGGTCCCTCGGAGGTCCTCTGTGTCTGCTGAGTCATGGGCAACACACTGCACTCTTTCTTGTGATATCTTGATTCACAGCACTCGCACAGGTTCAAGAGCAACGTTCAAGCAAGTTCCAACATGCCGTGGAAATCGCACTCAATCCCTAGTCTGAGCTGCACAGAGAAAAACACTAGGCTTCTCCTTCCATTCAGAACCTCCTACCTGAAGTCACCCTGCTTCCAGGAGAAAGACGGCTTGCTTTCCTTTTGCAAGTAAAGCACAGTTTTTCTTGTAGCACTGCAGGCTTTTGAAAAGGCAGGGTCCCAGAGGCCTGCCTAGGGCGTTCCTTGGTGAGGCCTCGGGCCCAGTGGCCTGGCGAGGGCGTTCCTTGGTGAGGCCGTTCACTAGATGCAGAACACCCTTCCTCGAGAAGTTGATTCTGGGAAGCAACCAGTGTGTGCTCGGTGTCTCTTTTGACTCGTTAAAAACCACAGAGATGTATGCTGCCTGTGTCCATGGAAATGGGGGCATGATGGGACTAGCCTTGCTTTCAGTTTGGAAACCTCCTTTCTTGCTGCCGTGAAGCTCCCTGAAATTCTCTGCTGTTGACAGGCCTCTGGCCACTGTAGGCATGGGTCTGGGAAGAAAATGAGTTTTCCCTGGGTACACACGGAGCTATATAGGCCAGGGTGGGGCTCACCTTGCCATGCTCTAGAGCTAAAGGGAATCTCAACGTGAGTCCTTGCCTCGAGGTAAGGCCCTGAGTAGCCCTGCAGAAAGGGAGGCATGCAGCTCTTTCCATGAGCTCTTAGTGGAGGTCTGTTTTATTTTAAAGGAAGTACCCTTTTCAGGACTCTTACGGTCTTCGGGTGAGCATCATTTTTATTCCAAGATCACTGACTCCCTCCGCACCCCTGTGGGCCTGCTGAGCAGCATTGAGTCCCATACGTCCCACGGAGGCCCTCTGTGTCTGCAGAGTCTCGGGCAACACACTGTACGTTACTTCAGGAGAGCTCCGTTTCCAGAGCACTCGAACAGCATCAGAACCACATTTCTAGGCAGTCCAACATGCCCTGGAAGTGTTCGACATTGCCCTCGTCTGAGCTGCCCTGAGAAAACAGTCTGCTTAGAATTCATCAAAGAACTCGTTCCTGAAGTCACTCTATTCAAGGAGAAATACAGCATCTTACCATGCTGTGTCGCTCACAGGGCAAGAAACGTGAGAACTTGCCTCGAGGTAAGGCCATGAAATGCTATGCAGAAGCAGAGGCGTGTAGCAGTTTCCATGAGGCCGTAGTCGCTTATCTTCAGCATTTTAAAGCCAGTACGCTTTTCAGGACACCTAGGTGCCTCACCTGGAAACCCTATTCCCTGCAAAAACACTGAGTACCCTCAGGCTCCCCTGGCCCTTCTAAGCACTATCCAGGGAAGGAGCTTTCCGACTCACAGTGTGTATGCCGAGTGTAGGGCAACACAGTGCACTCTTATTGGAACATCTTGATTTAGCCAGCATCGCACAGGTTCACGAGCACCGTTAAGCAAGTTCCAACAGGCCGTGGAAGTCGCTCTCATTCCCTACTTTGAGCTGTACAGAGACAAACAGTAAGCTTCTCCTTCCATTCAGGACCTCCTACCTGAAGTCACCCTGCCTCCTGAAGAAAGACGACCTCGTTTCTATTGCAACTAAAGCACAGTTGTTCCTGTAGCAGGGCAGGCTTTTGAAGAGGCACGGGCCCAGAGGCATAGCTAGGGCTTTCCTTGGTGAGGCCGTTCACTATATTCAGGACACCCTGCCTCGAGAAGTTGATTCAGGGAAACAACCAGTGTGTACTCTGTGTCTCTTTTGCCTTGTTAGAAACCACAGAGATGTATGCTGCCTGTGCCCATGGAAATTGGGGCATGATGGGACTAGCCTTGCTTTCCATTTGGAAAGCTCCATTCTTGCTTTCGTGAAGCTCCCTGAAATTCTCTGCTGTTGACAGGCCCCTGGCCACTGTAGGCTTTGGTCTGGGAAGAAAATGAGTTTTCTCTGTCTACACACGGAGCTTCATTGGCCGCGGTGGGGCGCACCTTGCAATGCTCTAGAGCTAAAGGGAATCTCAACGTGAGTCCTTGCCTCGAGGTAAGGCCCTGCGTAGCCCTACAGAAAAGGAGGCATGCAGCTCTTTCCATTAGCTCTTAGTCGCTGTTCTGGTTTACTTTAAAGGAAGTACCCTTTTCAGGACCTCTAGGCCCCTCGGTTGAGCATCATTTTTGTTCCAAGATCTCTGAGTACCTCCACACCCCTGTAGGCCTGCTGAGCAACAACGAGGCCCATTGGTCCCTCGGAGGTCCTCTGTGTCTGCTGAGTCATGGGCAACACACTGCACTCTTTCTTGTGATATCTTGATTCACAGCACTCGCACAGGTTCAAGAGCAACGTTCAAGCAAGTTCCAACATGCCGTGGAAATCGCACTCAATCCCTAGTCTGAGCTGCACAGAGAAAAACACTAGGCTTCTCCTTCCATTCAGAACCTCCTACCTGAAGTCACCCTGCTTCCAGGAGAAAGACGGCTTGCTTTCCTTTTGCAAGTAAAGCACAGTTTTTCTTGTAGCACTGCAGGCTTTTGAAAAGGCAGGGGCCCAGAGGCCTTCCTAGGGCGTTCCTTGGTGAGGCCTCGGGCCCAGTGGCCTGGCTAGGGCGTTCCTTGGTGAGGCCGTTCACTAGATGCAGAACACCCTTCCTCGAGAAGTTGATTCAGGGAAGCAACCAGTGTGTACTCGGTGTCTCTTTTGACTTGTTAAATCCACAGAGAGGTATGCTGCCTGTGTCCATGGAAATGGGGGCATGATGGGACTAGCCTTGCTTTCCGTTTGGAAACCTCCTTTCTTGCTGCCGTGAAGCTCCCTGAAATTCTCTGCTGTTGACAGGCCTCTGGCCACTGTAGGCATGGGTCTGGGAAGAAAATGAGTTTTCCCTGGGTACACACGGAGCTATATAGGCCAGGGTGGGGCTCACCTTGCCATGCTCTAGAGCTAAAGGGAATCTCAACGTGAGTCCTTGCCTCGAGGTAAGGCCCTGAGTAGCCCTGCAGAAAGGGAGGCATGCAGCTCTTTCCATGAGCTCTTAGTGGAGGTCTGTTTTATTTTAAAGGAAGTACCCTTTTCAGGACTCCTACGGTCTTCGGTTGAGCATCATTTTTATTCCAAGATCACTGGCTCCCTCCGCACCCCTGTGGGCCTGCTGAGCAGCATTGAGTCCCATACGTCCCACGGAGGACCTCTCTGTCTGCAGAGTCTCGGGCTACACACTGTACGTTACGTCAGGAGAGCTACATTTCCAGAGCACTCGAACAGCATCAGAACCACATTTCTAGGCAGTCCAACATGCCCTGGAAGTCTTCGACATGGCCCTCGTCTGAGTTGGCCTGAGAAAACAGTCTGCTTAGAATTTATCAAAGACCTCGTTCCTGAAGTCACTCTATTCAAGGAGAAATACAGCATCTTAACATGCTGTGTCGCTCACAGGGCAAGAAACGTGAGAACTTGCCTCGAGGTAAGGCCATGAAATGCTATGCAGAAGCAGAGGCGTGTAGCAGTTTCCATGAGGCCGTAGTCGCTTATCTTCAGCATTGTAAAGCCAGTACGCTTTTCAGGACACCTAGGTGCCTCGCCTGGAAACCCTATTCCCTGCAAAAACACTGAGTACCCTCAGACTCCCCTGGCCCTTCTAAGCACTATCCAGGGAAGGAGCTTTCCGACTCACAGTGTGTATGCCGACTGTAGGGCAACACAGTGCACTCTTATTGGAACATCTTGATTTAGCCAGCATCGCACAGGTTCACGAGCACCGTTAAGCAAGTTCCAACAGGCCGTGGAAGTCGCTCTCATTCCCTAGTTTGAGCTGTACAGAGACAAACAGTAAGCTTCTCCTTCCATTCAGGACCTCCTACCTGAAGTCACCCTGCCTCCTGAAGAAAGACGACCTCGTTTCTATTGCAACTAAAGCACAGTTGTTCCTGTAGCAGGGCAGGCTTTTGAAGAGGCACGGGCCCAGAGGCATAGCTAGGGCTTTCCTTGGTGAGGCCGTTCACTACATTCAGGACACCCTGCCTCGAGAAGTTGATTCAGGGAAACAACCAGTGTGTACTCTGTGTCTCTTTTGCCTTGTTAGAAACCACAGAGATGTATGCTGCCTGTGCCCATGGAAATTGGGGCATGATGGGACTAGCCTTGCTTTCCATTTGGAAAGCTCCATTCTTGCTTTCGTGAAGCTCCCTGAAATTCTCTGCTGTTGACAGGCCCCTGGCCACTGTAGGCTTGGGTCTGGGAAGAAAATGAGTTTTCTCTGTCTACACACAGAGCTTCATTGGCCGCGGTGGGGCGCACCTTGCAATGCTCTAGAGCTAAAGGGAATCTCAACGTGAGTCCTTGCCTCGAGGTAAGGCCCTGCGTAGCCCTACAGAAAAGGAGGCATGCAGCTCTTTCCATTAGCTCTTAGTCGCTGTTCTGGTTTACTTTAAAGGAAGTACCCTTTTCAGGACCTCTAGGCCCCTCGGTTGAGCATCATTTTTGTTCCAAATCTCTGAGTACCTCCACACCCCTGTAGGCCTGCTGAGCAACAACGAGGCCCATTGGTCCCTCGGAGGTCCTCTGTGTCTGCTGAGTCATGGGCAACACACTGCACTCTTTCTTGTGATATCTTGATTCACAGCACTCGCACAGGTTCAAGAGCAACGTTCAAGCAAGTTCCAACATGCCGTGGAAATCGCACTCAATCCCTAGTCTGAGCTGCACAGAGAAAAACACTAGGCTTCTCCTTCCATTCAGAACCTCCTACCTGAAGTCACCCTGCTTCCAGGAGAAAGACGGCTTGCTTTCCTTTTGCAAGTAAAGCACAGTTTTTCTTGTAGCACTGCAGGCTTTTGAAAAGGCAGGGGCCCAGAGGCCTGCCTAGGGCGTTCCTTGGTGAGGCCTCGGGCCCAGTGGCCTGGCTAGGGCGTTCCTTGGTGAGGCCGTTCACTAGATGCAGAACACCCTTCCTCGAGAAGTTGATTCTGGGAAGCAACCAGTGTGTACTCGGTGTCTCTTTTGACTTGTTAAATCCACAGAGAGGTATGCTGCCTGTGTCCATGGAAATGGGGGCATGATGGGACTAGCCTTGCTTTCCGTTTGGAAACCTCCTTTCTTGCTGCCGTGAAGCTCCCTGAAAATCTCTGCTGTTGACAGGCCTCTGGTCACTGTAGGCATGGGTCTGGGAAGAAAATGAGTTTTCCCTGGGTACACACGGAGCTATATAGGCCAGGGTGGGGCTCACCTTGCCATGCTCTAGAGCTAAAGGGAATCTCAACGTGAGTCCTTGCCTCGAGGTAAGGCCCTGAGTAGCCCTGCAGAAAGGGAGGCATGCAGCTCTTTCCATGAGCTCTTAGTGGAGGTCTGTTTTATTTTAAAGGAAGTACCCTTTTCAGGACTCCTACGGTCTTCGGGTGAGCATCATTTTTATTCCAAGATCACTGACTCCCTCCGCACCCCTGTGGGCCTGCTGAGCAGCATTGAGTCCCATACGTCCCACGGAGGACCTCTCTGTCTGCAGAGTCTCGGGCAACACACTCTACGTTACGTCAGGAGAGCTACATTTCCAGAGCACTCGAACAGCATCAGAACCACATTTCTAGGCAGTCCAACATGCCCTGGAAGTCTTCGACATTGCCCTCGTCTGAGCTGCCCTGAGAAAACAGTCTGCTTAGAATTTATCAAAGACCTCGTTCCTGAAGTCACTCTATTCAAGGAGAAATACAGCATCTTAACATGCTGTGTCGCTCACAGGGCAAGAAACGTGAGAACTTGCCTTGAGGTAAGGCCATGAAATGCTATGCAGAAGCAGAGGCGTGTAGCAGTTTCCATGAGGCCGTAGTCGCTTATCTTCAGCATTGTAAAGCCAGTACGCTTTTCAGGACACCTAGGTGCCTCGCCTGGAAACCCTATTCCCTGCAAAAACACTGAGTACCCTCAGGCTCCCCTGGCCCTTCTAAGCACCATCCAGGGAAGGAGCTTTCCGACTCACAGTGTGTATGCCGAGTGTAGGGCAACACAGTGCACTCTTATTGGAACATCTTGATTTAGCCAGCATCGCACAGGTTCACGAGCACCGTTAAGCAAGTTCCAACAGGCCGTGGAAGTCGCTCTCATTCCCTAGTTTGAGCTGTACAGAGACAAACAGTAAGCTTCTCCTTCCATTCAGGACCTCCTACCTGAAGTCACCCTGCCTCCTGAAGAAAGACGACTTCGTTTCTATTGCAACTAAAGCACAGTTGTTCCTGTAGCAGGGCAGGCTTTTGAAGAGGCACGGGCCCAGAGGCATAGCTAGGGCTTTCCTTGGTGAGGCCGTTCACTACATTCAGGACACCCTGCCTCGAGAAGTTGATTCAGGGAAACAACCAGTGTGTACTCTGTGTCTCTTTTGCCTTGTTAGAAACCACAGAGATGTATGCTGCCTGTGCCCATGGAAATTGGGGCATGATGGGACTAGCCTTGCTTTCCATTTGGAAAGCTCCATTCTTGCTTTCGTGAAGCTCCCTGAAATTCTCTGCTGTTGACAGGCCCCTGGCCACTGTAGGCTTGGGTCTGGGAAGAAAATGAGTTTTCTCTGTCTACACACGGAGCTTCATTGGCCGCGGTGGGGCGCACCTTGCCATGCTCTAGAGCTAAAGGGAATCTCAACGTGAGTCCTTGCCTCGAGGTAAGGCCTTGCGTAGCCCTACAGAAAAGGAGGCATGCAGCTCTTTCCATTAGCTCTTAGTCGCTGTTCTGGTTTACTTTAAAGGAAGTACCCTTTTCAGGACCTCTAGGCCCCTCGGGTGAGCATCATTTTTGTTCCAAGATCTCTGAGTACCTCCACACCCCTGTAGGCCTGCTGAGCAACAACGAGGCCCATTGGTCCCTCGGAGGTCCTCTGTGTCTGCTGAGTCATGGGCAACACACTGCACTCTTTCTTGTGATATCTTGATTCACAGCACTCGCACAGGTTCAAGAGCAACGTTCAAGCAAGTTCCAACATGCCGTGGAAATCGCACTCAATCCCTAGTCTGAGCTGCACAGAGAAAAACACTAGGCTTCTCCTTCCATTCAGAACCTCCTACCTGAAGTCACCCTGCTTCCAGGAGAAAGACGGCTTGCTTTCCTTTTGCAAGTAAAGCACAGTTTTTCTTGTAGCACTGCAGGCTTTTGAAAAGGCAGGGGCCCAGAGGCCTGCCTAGGGCGTTCCTTGGTGAGGCCTCGGGCCCAGTGGCCTGGCTAGGGCGTTCCTTGGTGAGGCCGTTCACTAGATGCAGAACACCCTTCCTCGAGAAGTTGATTCAGGGAAGCAACCAGTGTGTACTCGGTGTCTCTTTTGACTTGTTAAATCCACAGAGAGGTATGCTGCCTGTGTCCATGGAAATGGGGGCATGATGGGACTAGCCTTGCTTTCCGTTTGGAAACCTCCTTTCTTGCTGCCGTGAAGCTCCCTGAAATTCTCTGCTGTTGACAGGCCTCTGGCCACTGTAGGCATGGGTCTGGGAAGAAAATGAGTTTTCCCTGGGTACACACGGAGCTATATAGGCCAGGGTGGGGCTCACCTTGCCATGCTCTAGAGCTAAAGGGAATCTCAACGTGAGTCCTTGCCTCGAGGTAAGGCCCTGAGTAGCCCTGCAGAAAGGGAGGCATGCAGCTCTTTCCATGAGCTCTTAGTGGAGGTCTGTTTTATTTTAAAGGAAGTACCCTTTTCAGGACTCCTACGGTCTTCGGTTGAGCATCATTTTTATTCCAAGATCACTGACTCCCTCCGCACCCCTGTGGGCCTGCTGAGCAGCATTGAGTCCCATACGTCCCACGGAGGACCTCTCTGTCTGCAGAGTCTCGGGCAACACACTGTACGTTACGTCAGGAGAGCTACATTTCCAGAGCACTCGAACAGCATCAGAACCACATTTCTAGGCAGTCCAACATGCCCTGGAAGTCTTCGACATGGCCCTCGTCTGAGTTGGCCTGAGAAAACAGTCTGCTTAGAATTTATCAAAGACCTCGTTCCTGAAGTCACTCTATTCAAGGAGAAATACAGCATCTTAACATGCTGTGTCGCTCACAGGGCAAGAAACGTGAGAACTTGCCTCGAGGTAAGGCCATGAAATGCTATGCAGAAGCAGAGGCGTGTAGCAGTTTCCATGAGGCCGTAGTCGCTTATCTTCAACATTGTAAAGCCAGTACGCTTTTCAGGACACCTAGGTGCCTCGCCTGGAAACCCTATTCCCTGCAAAAACACTGAGTACCCTCAGACTCCCCTGGCCCTTCTAAGCACTATCCAGGGAAGGAGCTTTCCGACTCACAGTGTGTATGCCGAGTGTAGGGCAACACAGTGCACTCTTATTGGAACATCTTGATTTAGCCAGCATCGCACAGGTTCACGAGCACCGTTAAGCAAGTTCCAACAGGCCGTGGAAGTCGCTCTCATTCCCTAGTTTGAGCTGTACAGAGACAAACAGTAAGCTTCTCCTTCCATTCAGGACCTCCTACCTGAAGTCACCCTGCCTCCTGAAGAAAGACGACCTCGTTTCTATTGCAACTAAAGCACAGTTGTTCCTGTAGCAGGGCAGGCTTTTGAAGAGGCACGGGCCCAGAGGCATAGCTAGGGCTTTCCTTGGTGAGGCCGTTCACTACATTCAGGACACCCTGCCTCGAGAAGTTGATTCAGGGAAACAACCAGTGTGTACTCTGTGTCTCTTTTGCCTTGTTAGAAACCACAGAGATGTATGCTGCCTGTGCCCATGGAAATTGGGGCATGATGGGACTAGCCTTGCTTTCCATTTGGAAAGCTCCATTCTTGCTTTCGTGAAGCTCCCTGAAATTCTCTGCTGTTGACAGGCCCCTGGCCACTGTAGGCTTGGGTCTGGGAAGAAAATGAGTTTTCTCTGTCTACACACGGAGCTTCATTGGCCGCGGTGGGGCGCACCTTGCAATGCTCTAGAGCTAAAGGGAATCTCAACGTGAGTCCTTGCCTCGAGGTAAGGCCCTGCGTAGCCCTACAGAAAAGGAGGCATGCAGCTCTTTCCATTAGCTCTTAGTCGCTGTTCTGGTTTACTTTAAAGGAAGTACCCTTTTCAGGACCTCTAGGCCCCTCGGTTGAGCATCATTTTTGTTCCAAGATCTCTGAGTACCTCCACACCCCTGTAGGCCTGCTGAGCAACAACGAGGCCCATTGGTCCCACGGAGGTCCTCTGTGTCTGCTGAGTCATGGGCAACACACTGCACTCTTTCTTGTGATATCTTGATTCACAGCACTCGCACAGGTTCAAGAGCAACGTTCAAGCAAGTTCCAACATGCCGTGGAAATCGCACTCAATCCCTAGTCTGAGCTGCACAGAGAAAAACACTAGGCTTCTCCTTCCATTCAGAACCTCCTACCTGAAGTCACCCTGCTTCCAGGAGAAAGACGGCTTGCTTTCCTTTTGCAAGTAAAGCACAGTTTTTCTTGTAGCACTGCAGGCTTTTGAAAAGGCAGGGGCCCAGAGGCCTGCCTAGGGCGTTCCTTGGTGAGGCCTCGGGCCCAGTGGCCTGGCTAGGGCGTTCCTTGGTGAGGCCGTTCACTAGATGCAGAACACCCTTCCTCGAGAAGTTGATTCAGGGAAGCAACCAGTGTGTACTCGGTGTCTCTTTTGACTTGTTAAATCCACAGAGAGGTATGCTGCCTGTGTCCATGGAAATGGGGGCATGATGGGACTAGCCTTGCTTTCCGTTTGGAAACCTCCTTTCTTGCTGCCGTGAAGCTCCCTGAAATTCTCTGCTGTTGACAGGCCTCTGGCCACTGTAGGCATGGGTCTGGGAAGAAAATGAGTTTTCCCTGGGTACACACGGAGCTATATAGGCCAGGGTGGGGCTCACCTTGCCATGCTCTAGAGCTAAAGGGAATCTCAACGTGAGTCCTTGCCTCGAGGTAAGGCCCTGAGTAGCCCTACAGAAAAGGAGGCATGCAGCTCTTTCCATTAGCTCTTAGTCGCTGTTCTGGTTTACTTTAAAGGAAGTACCCTTTTCAGTTCTCCTAGGCCCCTCTGTTGAGCATCAATTTTGTTCCTAGATCTCTGAGTACCTCCACACCCCTGTAGGCCTGCTGAGCAACAACGAGGCCCATTGGTCCCTCGGAGGTCCTCTGTGTCTGCTGAGTCATGGGCAACACACTGCACTCTTTCTTGTGATATCTTGATTCACAGCACTCGCACAGGTTCAAGAGCAACGTTCAAGCAACTTCCAACATGCCGTGGAAATCGCACTCAATCCCTAGTCTGAGCTGCACAGAGAAAAACACTAGGCTTCTCCTTCCAATCAGGACCTCCTACCTGAAGTCACCCTGCTTCCAGGAGAAAGACGGCTTGCTTTCCTTTTGCAAGTAAAGCACAGTTTTTCCTGTAGCACTGCAGGCTTTTGAAAAGGCAGGGGCCCAGAGGCCTGCCTAGGGCGTTCCTTGGTGAGGCCTCGGGCCCAGTGGCCTGGCTAGGGCGTTCCTTGGTGAGGCCGTTCACTAGATGCAGAACACCCTTCCTCGAGAAGTTGATTCAGGGAAGCAACCAGTGTGTATTCGGTGTCTCTTTTGACTTGTTAAATCCACAGAGAGGTATGCTGCCTGTGTCCATGGAAATGGGGGCATGATGGGACTAGCCTTGCTTTCCGTTTGGAAACCTCCTTTCTTGCTGCCGTGAAGCTCCCTGAAATTCTCTGCTGTTGACAGGCCTCTGGCCACTGTAGGCTTGGGTCTGGGAAGAAAATGAGTTTTCTCTGTCTACACACGGAGCTTCATTGGCCGCGGTGGGGCGCACCTTGCCATGCTCTAGAGCTAAAGGGAATCTCAACGTGAGTCCTTGCCTCGAGGTAAGGCCCTGAGTAGCCCTGCAGAAAGGGAGGCATGCAGCTCTTTCCATGAGCTCTTAGTGGAGGTCTGTTTTATTTTAAAGGACGTACACTTTTCAGGACTCCTACGCCCTTCGGGTGAGCATCATTTCGGTTCCAAGATCACTGACTCCTTCCGCACCCCTGTGGGCCTGCTGAGCAGCATTGAGTCGCATACGTCCCACGGAGGCCCTCTGTGTCTGCAGAGTCTCGGGCAACACACTATACGTTACTTCAGGAGAGCTACATTTCCAGAGCACTCGAACAGCATCAGAACCACATTTCTAGGCAGTCCAACATGCCCTGGAAGTCTTCGACATTGCCCTCGTCTGAGCTGCCCTGAGAATACAGGCTGCTTAGAATTTATCAAAGACCTCGTTCCTGAAGTCACTCTATTCAAGGAGAAATACAGCATCTTAACATGCTGTGTCGCTCACAGGGCAAGAAACGTGAGAACTTGCCTCGAGGTAAGGCCAGGAAATGCTATGCAGAAGCAGAGGCGTGTAGCAGTTTCCATGAGGCCGTAGTCGCTTATCTTCAGCATTTTAAAGCCAGTACGCTTTTCAGGACACCTAGGTGCCTCGCCTGGAAACCCTATTCCCTGCAAAAACACTGAGTACCCTCAGGCTCCCCTGGCCCTTCTAAGCACTATCCAGGGAAGGAGCTTTCCGACTCACAGTGTGTATGCCGAGTGTAGGGCAACACAGTGCACTCTTATTGGAACATCTTGATTTAGCCAGCATCGCACAGGTTCACGAGCACCGTTAAGCAAGTTCCAACAGGCCGTGGAAGTCGCTCTCATTCCCTAGTTTGACCTGTACAGAGAGAAACAGTAAGCTTCTCCTTCCATTCAGGACCTCCTACCTGAAGTCACCCTGCCTCCTGAAGAAAGACGACCTCGTTTCTATTGCAACTAAAGCACAGTTGTTCCTGTAGCAGGGCACGCTTTTAAAGAGGCACGGGCCCAGAGGCATAGCTAGGGCTTTCCTTGGTGAGGCCGTTCACTACATTCAGGACACCCTGCCTCGAGAAGTTGATTCAGGGAAACAACCAGTGTGTACTCTGTGTCTCTTTTGCCTTGTTAGAAACCACAGAGATGTATGCTGCCTGTGCCCATGGAAATTGGGGCATGATGGGACTAGCCTTGCTTTCCATTTGGAAAGCTCCATTCTTGCTTTCGTGAAGCTCCCTGAAATTCTCTGCTGTTGACAGGCCCCTGGCCACTGTAGGCTTGGGTCTGGGAAGAAAATGAGTTTTCTCTGTCTACACACGGAGCTTCATTGGCCGCGGTGGGGCGCACCTTGCCATGCTCTAGAGCTAAAGGGAATCTCAACGTGAGTCCTTGCCTCGAGGTAAGGCCCTGAGTAGCCCTACAGAAAAGGAGGCATGCAGCTCTTTCCATTAGCTCTTAGTCGCTGTTCTGGTTTACTTTAAAGGAAGTACCCTTTTCAGGACTCCTAGGCCCCTCGGTTGAGCATCAATTTTGTTCCAAGATCTCTGAGTACCTCCACAACCCTGTAGGCCTGCTGAGCAACAACGAGGCCCATTGGTCCCTCGGAGGTCCTCTGTGTCTGCTGAGTCATGGGCAACACACTGCACTCTTTCTTGTGATATCTTGATTCACAGCACTCGCACAGGTTCAAGAGCAACGTTCAAGCAAGTTCCAACATGCCGTGGAAATCGCACTCAATCCCTAGTCTGAGCTGCACAGAGAAAAACACTAGGCTTCTCCTTCCAATCAGAACCTCCTACCTGAAGTCACCCTGCTTCCAGGAGAAAGACGGCTTGCTTTCCTTTTGCAAGTAAAGCACAGTTTTTCTTGTAGCACTGCAGGCTTTTGAAAAGGCAGGGGCCCAGAGTCCTGCCTAGGGCGTTCCTTGGTGAGGCCGTTCTCTAGATGCAGAACATCCTTCCTCGAGAAGTTGATTCAGGGAAGCAAGCAGTGTGTACTCGGTGTCTCTTTTGACTTGTTAAATCCACAGAGAGGTATGCTCCCTGTGTCCATGGAAATGGGGGCATGATGGGACTAGCCTTGCTTTCGGTTTGGATACCTCCTTTCTTGCTGCCGTGAAGCTCCCTGAAATTCTCTGCTGTTGACAGGCCTCTGGCCACTGTAGGCATGGGTCTGGGAAGAAAATGAGTTTTCCCTGGGTACACACGGAGCTATATAGGCCAGGGTGGGGCTCACCTTGCCATGCTCTAGAGCTAAAGGGAATCTCAACGTGAGTCCTTGCCTCGAGGTAAGGCCCTGAGTAGCCCTGCAGAAAGGGAGGCATGCAGCTCTTTCCATGAGCTCTTAGTGGAGGTCTGTTTTATTTTAAAGGAAGTACCCTTTTCAGGACTCCTACGGTCTTCGGTTGAGCATCATTTTTATTCCAAGATCACTGACTCCCTCCGCACCCCTGTGGGCCTGCTGAGCAGCATTGCGTCCCATACGTCCCACGGAGGACCTCTGTGTCTGCAGAGTCTCGGGCAACACACTGTACGTTACGTCAGGAGAGCTACATTTCCAGAGCACTCGAACAGCATCAGAACCACATTTCTAGGCAGTCCAACATGCCCTGGAAGTCTTCGACATTGCCCTCGTCTGAGCTGCCCTGAGAAAACAGTCTGCTTAGAATTTATCAAAGACCTCGTTCCTGAAGTCACTCTATTCAAGGAGAAATACAGCATCTTAACATGCTGTGTCGCTCACAGGGCAAGAAACGTGAGAACTTGCCTCGAGGTAAGGCCATGAAATGCTATGCAGAAGCAGAGGCGTGTAGCAGTTTCCATGAGGCCGTAGTCGCTTATCTTCAGCATTTTAAAGCCAGTACGCTTTTCAGGACACCTAGGTGCCTCGCCTGGAAACCCTATTCCCTGCAAAAACACTGAGTACCCTCAGGCTCCCCTGGCCCTTCTAAGCACTATCCAGGGAAGGAGCTTTCCGACTCACAGTGTGTATGCCGAGTGTAGGGCAACACAGTGCACTCTTATTGGAACATCTTGATTTAGCCAGCATCGCACAGGTTCACGAGCACCGTTAAGCAAGTTCCAACAGGCCGTGGAAGTCGCTCTCATTCCCTAGTTTGAGCTGTACAGAGAGAAACAGTAAGCTTCTCCTTCCATTCAGGACCTCCTACCTGAAGTCACCCTGCCTCCTGAAGAAAGACGACCTCGTTTCTATTGCAACTAAAGCACAGTTGTTCCTGTAGCAGGGCAGGCTTTTGAAGAGGCACGGGCCCAGAGGCATAGCTAGGGCTTTCCTTGGTGAGGCCGTTCACTACATTCAGGACACCCTGCCTCGAGAAGTTGATTCAGGGAAACAACCAGTGTGTACTCTGTGTCTATTTGCCTTGTTAGAAACCACAGAGATGTATGCTGCCTGTGCCCATGGAAATTGGGGCATGATGGGACTAGCCTTGCTTTCCATTTGGAAAGCTCCATTCTTGCTTTCGTGAAGCTCCCTGAAATTCTCTGCTGTTGACAGGCCCCTGGCCACTGTAGGCTTGGGTCTGGGAAGAAAATGAGTTTTCTCTGTCTACACACGGAGCTTCATTGGCCGCGGTGGGGCGCACCTTGCCATGCTCTAGAGCTAAAGGGAATCTCAACGTGAGCCCTTGCCTCGAGGTAAGGCCCTGAGTAGCCCTACAGAAAAGGAGGCATGCAGCTCTTTCCATTAGCTCTTAGTCGCTGTTCTGGTTTACTTTAAAGGAAGTACCCTTTTCAGGACTCCTAGGCCCCTCGGTTGAGCATCACTTTTGTTCCAAGATCTCTGAGTACCTCCACACCCCTGTAGGCCTGCTGAGCAACAACGAGGCCCATTGGTCCCTCGGAGGTCCTCTGTGTCTGCTGAGTCATGGGCAACACACTGCACTCTTTCTTGTGATATCTTGATTCACAGCACTCGCACAGGTTCAAGAGCAACGTTCAAGCAAGTTCCAACATGCCGTGGAAATCGCACTCAATCCCTAGTCTGAGCTGCACAGAGAAAAACACTAGGCTTCTCCTTCCAATCAGGACCTCCTACCTGAAGTCACCCTGCTTCCAGGAGAAAGACGGCTTGCTTTCCTTTTGCAAGTAAAGCACAGTTTTTCCTGTAACACTGCAGGCTTTTGAAAAGGCACGGGCCCAGAGGCCTGCCTAGGGCGTTCCTTGGTGTGGCCTCGGGCCCAGTGGCCTGGCTAGGGCGTTCCTTGGTGAGGCCGTTCACTAGATGCAGAACACCCTTCCTCGAGAAGTTGATTCAGGGCAGCAACCAGTGTGTACTCGGGGTCTCTTTTGACTCGTTAAAAACCACAGAGAGGTATGCTGCCTGTGTCCATGGAAATGGGGGCATGATGGGACTAGCCTTGCTTTCGGTTTGGATACCTCCTTTCTTGCTGCCGTGAAGCTCCCTGAAATTCTCTGCTGTTGACAGGCCTCTGGCCACTGTAGGCATGGGTCTGGGAAGAAAATGAGTTTTCCCTGGGTACACACGGAGCTATATAGGCCAGGGTGGGGCTCACCTTGCCATGCTCTAGAGCTAAAGGGAATCTCAACGTGAGTCCTTGCCTCGAGGTAAGGCCCTGAGTAGCCCTGCAGAAAGGGAGGCATGCAGCTCTTTCCATGAGCTCTTAGTGGAGGTCTGTTTTATTTTAAAGGAAGTACCCTTTTCAGGACTCCTACGGTCTTCGGTTGAGCATCATTTTTATTCCAAGATCACTGACTCCCTCCGCACCCCTGTGGGCCTGCTGAGCAGCATTGCGTCCCATACGTCCCACGGAGGACCTCTGTGTCTGCAGAGTCTCGGGCAACACACTGTACGTTACGTCAGGAGAGCTACATTTCCAGAGCACTCGAACAGCATCAGAACCACATTTCTAGGCAGTCCAACATGCCCTGGAAGTCTTCGACATTGCCCTCGTCTGAGCTGCCCTGAGAAAACAGTCTGCTTAGAATTTATCAAAGACCTCGTTCCTGAAGTCACTCTATTCAAGGAGAAATACAGCATCTTAACATGCTGTGTCGCTCACAGGGCAAGAAACGTGAGAACTTGCCTCGAGGTAAGGCCATGAAATGCTATGCAGAAGCAGAGGCGTGTAGCAGTTTCCATGAGGCCGTAGTCGCTTATCTTCAGCATTTTAAAGCCAGTACGCTTTTCAGGACACCTAGGTGCCTCGCCTGGAAACCCTATTCCCTGCAAAAACACTGAGTACCCTCAGGCTCCCCTGGCCCTTCTAAGCACTATCCAGGGAAGGAGCTTTCCGACTCACAGTGTGTATGCCGAGTGTAGGGCAACACAGTGCACTCTTATTGGAACATCTTGATTTAGCCAGCATCGCACAGGTTCACGAGCACCGTTAAGCAAGTTCCAACAGGCCGTGGAAGTCGCTCTCATTCCCTAGTTTGAGCTGTACAGAGAGAAACAGTAAGCTTCTCCTTCCATTCAGGACCTCCTACCTGAAGTCACCCTGCCTCCTGAAGAAAGACGACCTCGTTTCTATTGCAACTAAAGCACAGTTGTTCCTGTAGCAGGGCACGCTTTTGAAGAGGCACGGGCCCAGAGGCATAGCTAGGGCTTTCCTTGGTGAGGCCGTTCACTACATTCAGGACACCCTGCCTCGAGAAGTTGATTCAGGGAAACAACCAGTGTGTACTCTGTGTCTATTTGCCTTGTTAGAAACCACAGAGATGTATGCTGACTGTGCCCATGGAAATTGGGGCATGATGGGACTAGCCTTGCTTTCCATTTGGAAAGCTCCATTCTTGCTTTCGTGAAGCTCCCTGAAATTCTCTGCTGTTGACAGGCCCCTGGCCACTGTAGGCTTGGGTCTGGGAAGAAAATGAGTTTTCTCTGGCTACACACGGAGCTTCATTGGCCGCGGTGGGGCGCACCTTGCCATGCTCTAGAGCTAAAGGGAATCTCAACGTGAGTCCTTGCCTCGAGGTAAGGCCCTGAGTAGCCCTACAGAAAAGGAGGCATGCAGCTCTTTCCATTAGCTCTTAGTCGCTGTTCTGGTTTACTTTAAAGGAAGTACCCTTTTCAGGACTCCTAGGCCCCTCGGTTGAGCATCAATTTTGTTCCAAGATCTCTGAGTACCTCCACAACCCTGTAGGCCTGCTGAGCAACAACGAGGCCCATTGGTCCCTCGGAGGTCCTCTGTGTCTGCTGAGTCATGGGCAACACACTGCACTCTTTCTTGTGATATCTTGATTCACAGCACTCGCACAGGTTCAAGAGCAACGTTCAAGCAAGTTCCAACATGCCGTGGAAATCGCACTCAATCCCTAGTCTGAGCTGCACAGAGAAAAACACTAGGCTTCTCCTTCCAATCAGAACCTCCTACCTGAAGTCACCCTGCTTCCAGGAGAAAGACGGCTTGCTTTCCTTTTGCAAGTAAAGCACAGTTTTTCTTGTAGCACTGCAGGCTTTTGAAAAGGCAGGGGCCCAGAGTCCTGCCTAGGGCGTTCCTTGGTGAGGCCGTTCTCTAGATGCAGAACATCCTTCCTCGAGAAGTTGATTCAGGGAAGCAAGCAGTGTGTACTCGGTGTCTCTTTTGACTTGTTAAATCCACAGAGAGGTATGCTCCCTGTGTCCATGGAAATGGGGGCATGATGGGACTAGCCTTGCTTTCGGTTTGGATACCTCCTTTCTTGCTGCCGTGAAGCTCCCTGAAATTCTCTGCTGTTGACAGGCCTCTGGCCACTGTAGGCATGGGTCTGGGAAGAAAATGAGTTTTCCCTGGGTACACACGGAGCTATATAGGCCAGGGTGGGGCTCACCTTGCCATGCTCTAGAGCTAAAGGGAATCTCAACGTGAGTCCTTGCCTCGAGGTAAGGCCCTGAGTAGCCCTGCAGAAAGGGAGGCATGCAGCTCTTTCCATGAGCTCTTAGTGGAGGTCTGTTTTATTTTAAAGGAAGTACCCTTTTCAGGACTCCTACGGTCTTCGGTTGAGCATCATTTTTATTCCAAGATCACTGACTCCCTCCGCACCCCTGTGGGCCTGCTGAGCAGCATTGCGTCCCATACGTCCCACGGAGGACCTCTGTGTCTGCAGAGTCTCGGGCAACACACTGTACGTTACGTCAGGAGAGCTACATTTCCAGAGCACTCGAACAGCATCAGAACCACATTTCTAGGCAGTCCAACATGCCCTGGAAGTCTTCGACATTGCCCTCGTCTGAGCTGCCCTGAGAAAACAGTCTGCTTAGAATTTATCAAAGACCTCGTTCCTGAAGTCACTCTATTCAAGGAGAAATACAGCATCTTAACATGCTGTGTCGCTCACAGGGCAAGAAACGTGAGAACTTGCCTCGAGGTAAGGCCATGAAATGCTATGCAGAAGCAGAGGCGTGTAGCAGTTTCCATGAGGCCGTAGTCGCTTATCTTCAGCATTTTAAAGCCAGTACGCTTTTCAGGACACCTAGGTGCCTCGCCTGGAAACCCTATTCCCTGCAAAAACACTGAGTACCCTCAGGCTCCCCTGGCCCTTCTAAGCACTATCCAGGGAAGGAGCTTTCCGACTCACAGTGTGTATGCCGAGTGTAGGGCAACACAGTGCACTCTTATTGGAACATCTTGATTTAGCCAGCATCGCACAGGTTCACGAGCACCGTTAAGCAAGTTCCAACAGGCCGTGGAAGTCGCTCTCATTCCCTAGTTTGAGCTGTACAGAGAGAAACAATAAGCTTCTCCTTCCATTCAGGACCTCCTACCTGAAGTCACCCTGCCTCCTGAAGAAAGACGACCTCGTTTCTATTGCAACTAAAGCACAGTTGTTCCTGTAGCAGGGCAGGCTTTTGAAGAGGCACGGGCCCAGAGGCATAGCTAGGGCTTTCCTTGGTGAGGCCGTTCACTACATTCAGGACACCCTGCCTCGAGAAGTTGATTCAGGGAAACAACCAGTGTGTACTCTGTGTCTATTTGCCTTGTTAGAAACCACAGAGATGTATGCTGCCTGTGCCCATGGAAATTGGGGCATGATGGGACTAGCCTTGCTTTCCATTTGGAAAGCTCCATTCTTGCTTTCGTGAAGCTCCCTGAAATTCTCTGCTGTTGACAGGCCCCTGGCCACTGTAGGCTTGGGTCTGGGAAGAAAATGAGTTTTCTCTGTCTACACACGGAGCTTCATTGGCCGCGGTGGGGCGCACCTTGCCATGCTCTAGAGCTAAAGGGAATCTCAACGTGAGCCCTTGCCTCGAGGTAAGGCCCTGAGTAGCCCTACAGAAAAGGAGGCATGCAGCTCTTTCCATTAGCTCTTAGTCGCTGTTCTGGTTTACTTTAAAGGAAGTACCCTTTTCAGGACTCCTAGGCCCCTCGGTTGAGCATCACTTTTGTTCCAAGATCTCTGAGTACCTCCACACCCCTGTAGGCCTGCTGAGCAACAACGAGGCCCATTGGTCCCTCGGAGGTCCTCTGTGTCTGCTGAGTCATGGGCAACACACTGCACTCTTTCTTGTGATATCTTGATTCACAGCACTCGCACAGGTTCAAGAGCAACGTTCAAGCAAGTTCCAACATGCCGTGGAAATCGCACTCAATCCCTAGTCTGAGCTGCACAGAGAAAAACACTAGGCTTCTCCTTCCAATCAGGACCTCCTACCTGAAGTCACCCTGCTTCCAGGAGAAAGACGGCTTGCTTTCCTTTTGCAAGTAAAGCACAGTTTTTCCTGTAACACTGCAGGCTTTTGAAAAGGCACGGGCCCAGAGGCCTGCCTAGGGCGTTCCTTGGTGTGGCCTCGGGCCCAGTGGCCTGGCTAGGGCGTTCCTTGGTGAGGCCGTTCACTAGATGCAGAACACCCTTCCTCGAGAAGTTGATTCAGGGCAGCAACCAGTGTGTACTCGGGGTCTCTTTTGACTCGTTAAAAACCACAGAGAGGTATGCTGCCTGTGTCCATGGAAATGGGGGCATGATGGGACTAGCCTTGCTTTCGGTTTGGATACCTCCTTTCTTGCTGCCGTGAAGCTCCCTGAAATTCTCTGCTGTTGACAGGCCTCTGGCCACTGTAGGCATGGGTCTGGGAAGAAAATGAGTTTTCCCTGGGTACACACGGAGCTATATAGGCCAGGGTGGGGCTCACCTTGCCATGCTCTAGAGCTAAAGGGAATCTCAACGTGAGTCCTTGCCTCGAGGTAAGGCCCTGAGTAGCCCTGCAGAAAGGGAGGCATGCAGCTCTTTCCATGAGCTCTTAGTGGAGGTCTGTTTTATTTTAAAGGAAGTACCCTTTTCAGGACTCCTACGGTCTTCGGTTGAGCATCATTTTTATTCCAAGATCACTGACTCCCTCCGCACCCCTGTGGGCCTGCTGAGCAGCATTGCGTCCCATACGTCCCACGGAGGACCTCTGTGTCTGCAGAGTCTCGGGCAACACACTGTACGTTACGTCAGGAGAGCTACATTTCCAGAGCACTCGAACAGCATCAGAACCACATTTCTAGGCAGTCCAACATGCCCTGGAAGTCTTCGACATTGCCCTCGTCTGAGCTGCCCTGAGAAAACAGTCTGCTTAGAATTTATCAAAGACCTCGTTCCTGAAGTCACTCTATTCAAGGAGAAATACAGCATCTTAACATGCTGTGTCGCTCACAGGGCAAGAAACGTGAGAACTTGCCTCGAGGTAAGGCCATGAAATGCTATGCAGAAGCAGAGGCGTGTAGCAGTTTCCATGAGGCCGTAGTCGCTTATCTTCAGCATTTTAAAGCCAGTACGCTTTTCAGGACACCTAGGTGCCTCGCCTGGAAACCCTATTCCCTGCAAAAACACTGAGTACCCTCAGGCTCCCCTGGCCCTTCTAAGCACTATCCAGGGAAGGAGCTTTCCGACTCACAGTGTGTATGCCGAGTGTAGGGCAACACAGTGCACTCTTATTGGAACATCTTGATTTAGCCAGCATCGCACAGGTTCACGAGCACCGTTAAGCAAGTTCCAACAGGCCGTGGAAGTCGCTCTCATTCCCTAGTTTGAGCTGTACAGAGAGAAACAGTAAGCTTCTCCTTCCATTCAGGACCTCCTACCTGAAGTCACCCTGCCTCCTGAAGAAAGACGACCTCGTTTCTATTGCAACTAAAGCACAGTTGTTCCTGTAGCAGGGCACGCTTTTGAAGAGGCACGGGCCCAGAGGCATAGCTAGGGCTTTCCTTGGTGAGGCCGTTCACTACATTCAGGACACCCTGCCTCGAGAAGTTGATTCAGGGAAACAACCAGTGTGTACTCTGTGTCTATTTGCCTTGTTAGAAACCACAGAGATGTATGCTGACTGTGCCCATGGAAATTGGGGCATGATGGGACTAGCCTTGCTTTCCATTTGGAAAGCTCCATTCTTGCTTTCGTGAAGCTCCCTGAAATTCTCTGCTGTTGACAGGCCCCTGGCCACTGTAGGCTTGGGTCTGGGAAGAAAATGAGTTTTCTCTGGCTACACACGGAGCTTCATTGGCCGCGGTGGGGCGCACCTTGCCATGCTCTAGAGCTAAAGGGAATCTCAACGTGAGCCCTTGCCTCGAGGTAAGGCCCTGAGTAGCCCTACAGAAAAGGAGGCATGCAGCTCTTTCCATTAGCTCTTAGTCGCTGTTCTGGTTTACTTTAAAGGAAGTACCCTTTTCAGGACTCCTAGGCCCCTCGGTTGAGCATCACTTTTGTTCCAAGATCTCTGAGTACCTCCACACCCCTGTAGGCCTGCTGAGCAACAACGAGGCCCATTGGTCCCTCGGAGGTCCTCTGTGTCTGCTGAGTCATGGGCAACACACTGCACTCTTTCTTGTGATATCTTGATTCACAGCACTCGCACAGGTTCAAGAGCAACGTTCAAGCAAGTTCCAACATGCCGTGGAAATCGCACTCAATCCCTAGTCTGAGCTGCACAGAGAAAAACACTAGGCTTCTCCTTCCAATCAGGACCTCCTACCTGAAGTCACCCTGCTTCCAGGAGAAAGACGGCTTGCTTTCCTTTTGCAAGTAAAGCACAGTTTTTCCTGTAACACTGCAGGCTTTTGAAAAGGCACGGGCCCAGAGGCCTGCCTAGGGCGTTCCTTGGTGTGGCCTCGGGCCCAGTGGCCTGGCTAGGGCGTTCCTTGGTGAGGCCGTTCACTAGATGCAGAACACCCTTCCTCGAGAAGTTGATTCAGGGCAGCAACCAGTGTGTACTCGGGGTCTCTTTTGATTCGTTAAAAACCACAGAGAGGTATGCTGCCTGTGTCCATGGAAATGGGGGCATGATGGGACTAGCCTTGCTTTCGGTTTGGATACCTCCTTTCTTGCTGCCGTGAAGCTCCCTGAAATTCTCTGCTGTTGACAGGCCTCTGGCCACTGTAGGCATGGGTCTGGGAAGAAAATGAGTTTTCCCTGGGTACACACGGAGCTATATAGGCCAGGGTGGGGCTCACCTTGCCATGCTCTAGAGCTAAAGGGAATCTCAACGTGAGTCCTTGCCTCGAGGTAAGGCCCTGAGTAGCCCTGCAGAAAGGGAGGCATGCAGCTCTTTCCATGAGCTCTTAGTGGAGGTCTGTTTTATTTTAAAGGAAGTACCCTTTTCAGGACTCCTACGGTCTTCGGTTGAGCATCATTTTTATTCCAAGATCACTGACTCCCTCCGCACCCCTGTGGGCCTGCTGAGCAGCATTGCGTCCCATACGTCCCACGGAGGACCTCTGTGTCTGCAGAGTCTCGGGCAACACACTGTACGTTACGTCAGGAGAGCTACATTTCCAGAGCACTCGAACAGCATCAGAACCACATTTCTAGGCAGTCCAACATGCCCTGGAAGTCTTCGACATTGCCCTCGTCTGAGCTGCCCTGAGAAAACAGTCTGCTTAGAATTTATCAAAGACCTCGTTCCTGAAGTCACTCTATTCAAGGAGAAATACAGCATCTTAACATGCTGTGTCGCTCACAGGGCAAGAAACGTGAGAACTTGCCTCGAGGTAAGGCCATGAAATGCTATGCAGAAGCAGAGGCGTGTAGCAGTTTCCATGAGGCCGTAGTCGCTTATCTTCAGCATTTTAAAGCCAGTACGCTTTTCAGGACACCTAGGTGCCTCGCCTGGAAACCCTATTCCCTGCAAAAACACTGAGTACCCTCAGGCTCCCCTGGCCCTTCTAAGCACTATCCAGGGAAGGAGCTTTCCGACTCACAGTGTGTATGCCGAGTGTAGGGCAACACAGTGCACTCTTATTGGAACATCTTGATTTAGCCAGCATCGCACAGGTTCACGAGCACCGTTAAGCAAGTTCCAACAGGCCGTGGAAGTCGCTCTCATTCCCTAGTTTGAGCTGTACAGAGAGAAACAGTAAGCTTCTCCTTCCATTCAGGACCTCCTACCTGAAGTCACCCTGCCTCCTGAAGAAAGACGACCTCGTTTCTATTGCAACTAAAGCACAGTTGTTCCTGTAGCAGGGCAGGCTTTTGAAGAGGCACGGGCCCAGAGGCATAGCTAGGGCTTTCCTTGGTGAGGCCGTTCACTACATTCAGGACACCCTGCCTCGAGAAGTTGATTCAGGGAAACAACCAGTGTGTACTCTGTGTCTATTTGCCTTGTTAGAAACCACAGAGATGTATGCTGCCTGTGCCCATGGAAATTGGGGCATGATGGGACTAGCCTTGCTTTCCATTTGGAAAGCTCCATTCTTGCTTTCGTGAAGCTCCCTGAAATTCTCTGCTGTTGACAGGCCCCTGGCCACTGTAGGCTTGGGTCTGGGAAGAAAATGAGTTTTCTCTGTCTACACACGGAGCTTCATTGGCCGCGGTGGGGCGCACCTTGCCATGCTCTAGAGCTAAAGGGAATCTCAACGTGAGCCCTTGCCTCGAGGTAAGGCCCTGAGTAGCCCTACAGAAAAGGAGGCATGCAGCTCTTTCCATTAGCTCTTAGTCGCTGTTCTGGTTTACTGTAAAGGAAGTACCCTTTTCAGGACTCCTAGGCCCCTCGGTTGAGCATCACTTTTGTTCCAAGATCTCTGAGTACCTCCACACCCCTGTAGGCCTGCTGAGCAACAACGAGGCCCATTGGTCCCTCGGAGGTCCTCTGTGTCTGCTGAGTCATGGGCAACACACTGCACTCTTTCTTGTGATATCTTGATTCACAGCACTCGCACAGGTTCAAGAGCAACGTTCAAGCAAGTTCCAACATGCCTTGGAAATCGCACTCAATCCCTAGTCTGAGCTGCACAGAGAAAAACACTAGGCTTCTCCTTCCAATCAGGACCTCCTACCTGAAGTCACCCTGCTTCCAGGAGAAAGACGGCTTGCTTTCCTTTTGCAAGTAAAGCACAGTTTTTCCTGTAACACTGCAGGCTTTTGAAAAGGCACGGGCCCAGAGGCCTTCCTAGGGCGTTCCTTGGTGTGGCCTCGGGCCCAGTGGCCTGGCTAGGGCGTTCCTTGGTGAGGCCGTTCACTAGATGCAGAACACCCTTCCTCGAGAAGTTGATTCAGGGCAGCAACCAGTGTGTACTCGGTGTCTCTTTTGACTCGTTAAAAACCACAGAGAGGTATGCTGCCTGTGTCCATGGAAATGGGGGCATGATGGGACTAGCCTTGCTTTCGGTTTGGATACCTCCTTTCTTGTGCCGTGAAGCTCCCTGAAATTCTCTGCTGTTGACAGGCCTCTGGACACTGTAGGTATGCGTCTGGGAAGAAAATGAGTTTTCCCTGGGTACACACGGAGCTATATAGGCCAGGGTGGGGCTCACCTTGCCATGCTCTAGAGCTAAAGGGAATCTCAACGTGAGTCCTTGCCTCGAGGTAAGGCCCTGAGTAGCCCTGCAGAAAGGGAGGCATGCAGCTCTTTTCATGAGCTCTTAGTGGAGGTCTGTTTTATTTTAAAGGAAGTACCCTTTTCAGGACTCCTACGGTCTTCGGTTGAGCATCATTTTTATTCCAAGATCACTGACTCCCTCCGCACCCCTGTGGGCCTGCTGAGCAGCATTGAGTCCCATACGTCCCACGGAGGACCTCTCTGTCTGCAGAGTCTCGGGCAACACACTGTACGTTACTTCAGGAGAGCTCCGTTTCCAGAGCACTCGAACAGCATCAGAACCACATTTCTAGGCAGTCCAACATGCCCTGGAAGTCTTCGACATTGCCCTCGTCTGAGCTGCCCTGAGAAAACAGTCTGCTTAGAATTTATCAAAGACCTCGTTCCTGAAGTCACTCTATTCAAGGAGAAATACAGCATCTTAACATGCTGTGTCGCTCACAGGGCAAGAAACGTGAGAACTTGCCTCGAGGTAAGGCCATGAAATGCTATGCAGAAGCAGAGGCGTGTAGCAGTTTCCATGAGGCCGTAGTCGCTTATCTTCAGCATTTTAAAGCCAGTACGCTTTTCAGGACACCTAGGTGCCTCGCCTGGAAACCCTATTCCCTGCAAAAACACTGAGTACCCTCAGGCTCCCCTGGCCCTTCTAAGCACTATCCAGGGAAGGAGCTTTCCGACTCACAGTGTGTATGCCGAGTGTAGGGCAACACAGTGCACTCTTATTGGAACATCTTGATTTAGCCAGCATCGCACAGGTTCACGAGCACCGTTAAGCAAGTTCCAACAGGCCGTGGAAGTCGCTCTCATTCCCTAGTTTGAGCTGTACAGAGAGAAACAGTAAGCTTCTCCTTCCATTCAGGACCTCCTACCTGAAGTCACCCTGCCTCCTGAAGAAAGACGACCTCGTTTCTATTGCAACTAAAGCACAGTTGTTCCTGTAGCAGGGCACGCTTTTGAAGAGGCACGGGCCCAGAGGCATAGCTAGGGCTTTCCTTGGTGAGGCCGTTCACTACATTCAGGACACCCTGCCTCGAGAAGTTGATTCAGGGAAACAACCAGTGTGTACTCTGTGTCTATTTGCCTTGTTAGAAACCACAGAGATGTATGCTGACTGTGCCCATGGAAATTGGGGCATGATGGGACTAGCCTTGCTTTCCATTTGGAAAGCTCCATTCTTGCTTTCGTGAAGCTCCCTGAAATTCTCTGCTGTTGACAGGCCCCTGGCCACTGTAGGCTTGGGTCTGGGAAGAAAATGAGTTTTCTCTGGCTACACACGGAGCTTCATTGGCCGCGGTGGGGCGCACCTTGCCATGCTCTAGAGCTAAAGGGAATCTCAACGTGAGTCCTTGCCTCGAGGTAAGGCCCTGAGTAGCCCTACAGAAAAGGAGGCATGCAGCTCTTTCCATTAGCTCTTAGTCGCTGTTCTGGTTTACTTTAAAGGAAGTACCCTTTTCAGGACTCCTAGGCCCCTCGGTTGAGCATCAATTTTGTTCCAAGATCTCTGAGTACCTCCACAACCCTGTAGGCCTGCTGAGCAACAACGAGGCCCATTGGTCCCTCGGAGGTCCTCTGTGTCTGCTGAGTCATGGGCAACACACTGCACTCTTTCTTGTGATATCTTGATTCACAGCACTCGCACAGGTTCAAGAGCAACGTTCAAGCAAGTTCCAACATGCCGTGGAAATCGCACTCAATCCCTAGTCTGAGCTGCACAGAGAAAAACACTAGGCTTCTCCTTCCAATCAGAACCTCCTACCTGAAGTCACCCTGCTTCCAGGAGAAAGACGGCTTGCTTTCCTTTTGCAAGTAAAGCACAGTTTTTCTTGTAGCACTGCAGGCTTTTGAAAAGGCAGGGGCCCAGAGGCCTGCCTAGGGCGTTCCTTGGTGAGGCCGTTCTCTAGATGCAGAACATCCTTCCTCGAGAAGTTGATTCAGGGAAGCAAGCAGTGTGTACTCGGTGTCTCTTTTGACTTGTTAAATCCACAGAGAGGTATGCTCCCTGTGTCCATGGAAATGGGGGCATGATGGGACTAGCCTTGCTTTCGGTTTGGATACCTCCTTTCTTGCTGCCGTGAAGCTCCCTGAAATTCTCTGCTGTTGACAGGCCTCTGGCCACTGTAGGCATGGGTCTGGGAAGAAAATGAGTTTTCCCTGGGTACACACGGAGCTATATAGGCCAGGGTGGGGCTCACCTTGCCATGCTCTAGAGCTAAAGGGAATCTCAACGTGAGTCCTTGCCTCGAGGTAAGGCCCTGAGTAGCCCTGCAGAAAGGGAGGCATGCAGCTCTTTCCATGAGCTCTTAGTGGAGGTCTGTTTTATTTTAAAGGAAGTACCCTTTTCAGGACTCCTACGGTCTTCGGTTGAGCATCATTTTTATTCCAAGATCACTGACTCCCTCCGCACCCCTGTGGGCCTGCTGAGCAGCATTGCGTCCCATACGTCCCACGGAGGACCTCTGTGTCTGCAGAGTCTCGGGCAACACACTGTACGTTACGTCAGGAGAGCTACATTTCCAGAGCACTCGAACAGCATCAGAACCACATTTCTAGGCAGTCCAACATGCCCTGGAAGTCTTCGACATTGCCCTCGTCTGAGCTGCCCTGAGAAAACAGTCTGCTTAGAATTTATCAAAGACCTCGTTCCTGAAGTCACTCTATTCAAGGAGAAATACAGCATCTTAACATGCTGTGTCGCTCACAGGGCAAGAAACGTGAGAACTTGCCTCGAGGTAAGGCCATGAAATGCTATGCAGAAGCAGAGGCGTGTAGCAGTTTCCATGAGGCCGTAGTCGCTTATCTTCAGCATTTTAAAGCCAGTACGCTTTTCAGGACACCTAGGTGCCTCGCCTGGAAACCCTATTCCCTGCAAAAACACTGAGTACCCTCAGGCTCCCCTGGCCCTTCTAAGCACTATCCAGGGAAGGAGCTTTCCGACTCACAGTGTGTATGCCGAGTGTAGGGCAACACAGTGCACTCTTATTGGAACATCTTGATTTAGCCAGCATCGCACAGGTTCACGAGCACCGTTAAGCAAGTTCCAACAGGCCGTGGAAGTCGCTCTCATTCCCTAGATTGAGCTGTACAGAGAGAAACAGTAAGCTTCTCCTTCCATTCAGGACCTCCTACCTGAAGTCACCCTGCCTCCTGAAGAAAGACGACCTCGTTTCTATTGCAACTAAAGCACAGTTGTTCCTGTAGCAGGGCAGGCTTTTGAAGAGGCACGGGCCCAGAGGCATAGCTAGGGCTTTCCTTGGTGAGGCCGTTCACTACATTCAGGACACCCTGCCTCGAGAAGTTGATTCAGGGAAACAACCAGTGTGTACTCTGTGTCTATTTGCCTTGTTAGAAACCACAGAGATGTATGCTGCCTGTGCCCATGGAAATTGGGGCATGATGGGACTAGCCTTGCTTTCCATTTGGAAAGCTCCATTCTTGCTTTCGTGAAGCTCCCTGAAATTCTCTGCTGTTGACAGGCCCCTGGCCACTGTAGGCTTGGGTCTGGGAAGAAAATGAGTTTTCTCTGTCTACACACGGAGCTTCATTGGCCGCGGTGGGGCGCACCTTGCCATGCTCTAGAGCTAAAGGGAATCTCAACGTGAGCCCTTGCCTCGAGGTAAGGCCCTGAGTAGCCCTACAGAAAAGGAGGCATGCAGCTCTTTCCATTAGCTCTTAGTCGCTGTTCTGGTTTACTTTAAAGGAAGTACCCTTTTCAGGACTCCTAGGCCCCTCGGTTGAGCATCACTTTTGTTCCAAGATCTCTGAGTACCTCCACACCCCTGTAGGCCTGCTGAGCAACAACGAGGCCCATTGGTCCCTCGGAGGTCCTCTGTGTCTGCTGAGTCATGGGCAACACACTGCACTCTTTCTTGTGATATCTTGATTCACAGCACTCGCACAGGTTCAAGAGCAACGTTCAAGCAAGTTCCAACATGCCGTGGAAATCGCACTCAATCCCTAGTCTGAGCTGCACAGAGAAAAACACTAGGCTTCTCCTTCCAATCAGGACCTCCTACCTGAAGTCACCCTGCTTCCAGGAGAAAGACGGCTTGCTTTCCTTTTGCAAGTAAAGCACAGTTTTTCCTGTAACACTGCAGGCTTTTGAAAAGGCACGGGCCCAGAGGCCTGCCTAGGGCGTTCCTTGGTGTGGCCTCGGGCCCAGTGGCCTGGCTAGGGCGTTCCTTGGTGAGGCCGTTCACTAGATGCAGAACACCCTTCCTCGAGAAGTTGATTCAGGGCAGCAACCAGTGTGTACTCGGGGTCTCTTTTGATTCGTTAAAAACCACAGAGAGGTATGCTGCCTGTGTCCATGGAAATGGGGGCATGATGGGACTAGCCTTGCTTTCGGTTTGGATACCTCCTTTCTTGCTGCCGTGAAGCTCCCTGAAATTCTCTGCTGTTGACAGGCCTCTGGCCACTGTAGGCATGGGTCTGGGAAGAAAATGAGTTTTCCCTGGGTACACACGGAGCTATATAGGCCAGGGTGGGGCTCACCTTGCCATGCTCTAGAGCTAAAGGGAATCTCAACGTGAGTCCTTGCCTCGAGGTAAGGCCCTGAGTAGCCCTGCAGAAAGGGAGGCATGCAGCTCTTTCCATGAGCTCTTAGTGGAGGTCTGTTTTATTTTAAAGGAAGTACCCTTTTCAGGACTCCTACGGTCTTCGGTTGAGCATCATTTTTATTCCAAGATCACTGACTCCCTCCGCACCCCTGTGGGCCTGCTGAGCAGCATTGCGTCCCGTACGTCCCACGGAGGACCTCTGTGTCTGCAGAGTCTCGGGCAACACACTGTACGTTACGTCAGGAGAGCTACATTTCCAGAGCACTCGAACAGCATCAGAACCACATTTCTAGGCAGTCCAACATGCCCTGGAAGTCTTCGACATTGCCCTCGTCTGAGCTGCCCTGAGAAAACAGTCTGCTTAGAATTTATCAAAGACCTCGTTCCTGAAGTCACTCTATTCAAGGAGAAATACAGCATCTTAACATGCTGTGTCGCTCACAGGGCAAGAAACGTGAGAACTTGCCTCGAGGTAAGGCCATGAAATGCTATGCAGAAGCAGAGGCGTGTAGCAGTTTCCATGAGGCCGTAGTCGCTTATCTTCAGCATTTTAAAGCCAGTACGCTTTTCAGGACACCTAGGTGCCTCGCCTGGAAACCCTATTCCCTGCAAAAACACTGAGTACCCTCAGGCTCCCCTGGCCCTTCTAAGCACTATCCAGGGAAGGAGCTTTCCGACTCACAGTGTGTATGCCGAGTGTAGGGCAACACAGTGCACTCTTATTGGAACATCTTGATTTAGCCAGCATCGCACAGGTTCACGAGCACCGTTAAGCAAGTTCCAACAGGCCGTGGAAGTCGCTCTCATTCCCTAGTTTGAGCTGTACAGAGAGAAACAGTAAGCTTCTCCTTCCATTCAGGACCTCCTACCTGAAGTCACCCTGCCTCCTGAAGAAAGACGACCTCGTTTCTATTGCAACTAAAGCACAGTTGTTCCTGTAGCAGGGCACGCTTTTGAAGAGGCACGGGCCCAGAGGCATAGCTAGGGCTTTCCTTGGTGAGGCCGTTCACTACATTCAGGACACCCTGCCTCGAGAAGTTGATTCAGGGAAACAACCAGTGTGTACTCTGTGTCTATTTGCCTTGTTAGAAACCACAGAGATGTATGCTGCCTGTGCCCATGGAAATTGGGGCATGATGGGACTAGCCTTGCTTTCCATTTGGAAAGCTCCATTCTTGCTTTCGTGAAGCTCCCTGAAATTCTCTGCTGTTGACAGGCCCCTGGCCACTGTAGGCTTGGGTCTGGGAAGAAAATGAGTTTTCTCTGTCTACACACGGAGCTTCATTGGCCGCGGTGGGGCGCACCTTGCCATGCTCTAGAGCTAAAGGGAATCTCAACGTGAGCCCTTGCCTCGAGGTAAGGCCCTGAGTAGCCCTACAGAAAAGGAGGCATGCAGCTCTTTCCATTAGCTCTTAGTCGCTGTTCTGGTTTACTGTAAAGGAAGTACCCTTTTCAGGACTCCTAGGCCCCTCGGTTGAGCATCACTTTTGTTCCAAGATCTCTGAGTACCTCCACACCCCTGTAGGCCTGCTGAGCAACAACGAGGCCCATTGGTCCCTCGGAGGTCCTCTGTGTCTGCTGAGTCATGGGCAACACACTGCACTCTTTCTTGTGATATCTTGATTCACAGCACTCGCACAGGTTCAAGAGCAACGTTCAAGCAAGTTCCAACATGCCGTGGAAATCGCACTCAATCCCTAGTCTGAGCTGCACAGAGAAAAACACTAGGCTTCTCCTTCCAATCAGGACCTCCTACCTGAAGTCACCCTGCTTCCAGGAGAAAGACGGCTTGCTTTCCTTTTGCAAGTAAAGCACAGTTTTTCCTGTAACACTGCAGGCTTTTGAAAAGGCACGGGCCCAGAGGCCTTCCTAGGGCGTTCCTTGGTGTGGCCTCGGGCCCAGTGGCCTGGCTAGGGCGTTCCTTGGTGAGGCCGTTCACTAGATGCAGAACACCCTTCCTCGAGAAGTTGATTCAGGGCAGCAACCAGTGTGTACTCGGTGTCTCTTTTGACTCGTTAAAAACCACAGAGAGGTATGCTGCCTGTGTCCATGGAAATGGGGGCATGATGGGACTAGCCTTGCTTTCGGTTTGGATACCTCCTTTCTTGTGCCGTGAAGCTCCCTGAAATTCTCTGCTGTTGACAGGCCTCTGGACACTGTAGGCATGCGTCTGGGAAGAAAATGAGTTTTCCCTGGGTACACACGGAGCTATATAGGCCAGGGTGGGGCTCACCTTGCCATGCTCTAGAGCTAAAGGGAATCTCAACGTGAGTCCTTGCCTCGAGGTAAGGCCCTGAGTAGCCCTGCAGAAAGGGAGGCATGCAGCTCTTTTCATGAGCTCTTAGTGGAGGTCTGTTTTATTTTAAAGGAAGTACCCTTTTCAGGACTCCTACGGTCTTCGGTTGAGCATCATTTTTATTCCAAGATCACTGACTCCCTCCGCACCCCTGTGGGCCTGCTGAGCAGCATTGAGTCCCATACGTCCCACGGAGGCCCTCTGTGTCTGCAGAGTCTCGGGCAACACACTGTACGTTACGTCAGGAGAGCTACATTTCCAGAGCACTCGAACAGCATCAGAACCACATTTCTAGGCAGTCCAACATGCCCTGGAAGTCTTCGACATTGCCCTCGTCTGAGCTGCCCTGAGAAAACAGTCTGCTTAGAATTTATCAAAGACCTCGTTCCTGAAGTCACTCTATTCAAGGAGAAATACAGCATCTTAACTTGCTGTGTCGCTCACAGGGCAAGAAACGTGAGAACTTGCCTCGAGGTAAGGCCATGAAATGCTATGCAGAAGCAGAGGCGTGTAGCAGTTTCCATGAGGCCGTAGTCGCTTATCTTCAGCATTTTAAAGCCAGTACGCTTTTCAGGACACCTAGGTGCCTCGCCTGGAAACCCTATTCCCTGCAAAAACACTGAGTACCCTCAGGCTCCCCTGGCCCTTCTAAGCACTATCCAGGGAAGGAGCTTTCCGACTCACAGTGTGTATGCCGAGTGTAGGGCAACACAGTGCACTCTTATTGGAACATCTTGATTTAGCCAGCATCGCACAGGTTCACGAGCACCGTTAAGCAAGTTCCAACAGGCCGTGGAAGTCGCTCTCATTCCCTAGTTTGAGCTGTACAGAGACAAACAGTAAGCTTCTCCTTCCATTCAGGACCTCCTACCTGAAGTCACCCTGCCTCCTGAAGAAAGACGACTTCGTTTCTATTGCAACTAAAGCACAGTTGTTCCTGTAGCAGGGCAGGCTTTTGAAGAGGCACGGGCCCAGAGGCATAGCTAGGGCTTTCCTTGGTGAGGCCGTTCACTACATTCAGGACACCCTGCCTCGAGAAGTTGATTCAGGGAAACAACCAGTGTGTACTCTGTGTCTATTTGCCTTGTTAGAAACCACAGAGATGTATGCTGCCTGTGCCCATGGAAATTGGGGCATGATGGGACTAGCCTTGCTTTCCATTTGGAAAGCTCCATTCTTGCTTTCGTGAAGCTCCCTGAAATTCTCTGCTGTTGACAGGCCCCTGGCCACTGTAGGCTTGGGTCTGGGAAGAAAATGAGTTTTCTCTGGCTACACACGGAGCTTCATTGGCCGCGGTGGGGCGCACCCTGCCATGCTCTAGAGCTAAAGGGAATCTCAACGTGAGTCCTTGCCTCGAGGTAAGGCCCTGAGTAGCCCTACAGAAAAGGAGGCATGCAGCTCTTTCCATTAGCTCTTAGTCGCTGTTCTGGTTTACTTTAAAGGAAGTACCCTTTTCAGGACTCCTAGGCCCCTCGGTTGAGCATCACTTTTGTTCCAAGATCTCTGAGTACCTCCACACCCCTGTAGGCCTGCTGAGCAACAACGAGGCCCATTGGTCCCTCGGAGGTCCTCTGTGTCTGCTGAGTCATGGGCAACACACTGCACTCTTTCTTGTGATATCTTGATTCACAGCACTCGCACAGGTTCAAGAGCAACGTTCAAGCAAGTTCCAACATGCCGTGGAAATCGCACTCAATCCCTAGTCTGAGCTGCACAGAGAAAAACACTAGGCTTCTCCTTCCAATCAGGACCTCCTACCTGAAGTCACCCTGCTTCCAGGAGAAAGACGGCTTGCTTTCCTTTTGCAAGTAAAGCACAGTTTTTCCTGTAACACTGCAGGCTTTTGAAAAGGCACGGGCCCAGAGGCCTGCCTAGGGCGTTCCTTGGTGTGGCCTCGGGCCCAGTGGCCTGGCTAGGGCGTTCCTTGGTGAGGCCGTTCACTAGATGCAGAACACCCTTCCTCGAGAAGTTGATTCAGGGCAGCAACCAGTGTGTACTCGGGGTCTCTTTTGACTCGTTAAAAACCACAGAGAGGTATGCTGCCTGTGTCCATGGAAATGGGGGCATGATGGGACTAGCCTTGCTTTCGGTTTGGATACCTCCTTTCTTGCTGCCGTGAAGCTCCCTGAAATTCTCTGCTGTTGACAGGCCTCTGGCCACTGTAGGCATGGGTCTGGGAAGAAAATGAGTTTTCCCTGGGTACACACGGAGCTATATAGGCCAGGGTGGGGCTCACCTTGCCATGCTCTAGAGCTAAAGGGAATCTCAACGTGAGTCCTTGCCTCGAGGTAAGGCCCTGAGTAGCCCTGCAGAAAGGGAGGCATGCAGCTCTTTCCATGAGCTCTTAGTGGAGGTCTGTTTTATTTTAAAGGAAGTACCCTTTTCCGGACTCCTACGGTCTTCGGTTGAGCATCATTTTTATTCCAAGATCACTGACTCCCTCCGCACCCCTGTGGGCCTGCTGAGCAGCATTGCGTCCCATACGTCCCACGGAGGACCTCTGTGTCTGCAGAGTCTCGGGCAACACACTGTACGTTACGTCAGGAGAGCTACATTTCCAGAGCACTCGAACAGCATCAGAACCACATTTCTAGGCAGTCCAACATGCCCTGGAAGTCTTCGACATTGCCCTCGTCTGAGCTGCCCTGAGAAAACAGTCTGCTTAGAATTTATCAAAGACCTCGTTCCTGAAGTCACTCTATTCAAGGAGAAATACAGCATCTTACCATGCTGTGTCGCTCACAGGGCAAGAAACGTGAGAACTTGCCTCGAGGTAAGGCCATGAAATGCTATGCAGAAGCAGAGGCGTGTAGCAGTTTCCATGAGGCCGTAGTCGCTTATCTTCAGCATTTTAAAGCCAGTACGCTTTTCAGGACACCTAGGTGCCTCGCCTGGAAACCCTATTCCCTGCAAAAACACTGAGTACCCTCAGGCTCCCCTGGCCCTTCTAAGCACTATCCAGGGAAGGAGCTTTCCGACTCACAGTGTGTATGCCGAGTGTAGGGCAACACAGTGCACTCTTATTGGAACATCTTGATTTAGCCAGCATCGCACAGGTTCACGAGCACCGTTAAGCAAGTTCCAACAGGCCGTGGAAGTCGCTCTCATTCCCTAGTTTGAGCTGTACAGAGACAAACAGTAAGCTTCTCCTTCCATTCAGGACCTCCTACCTGAAGTCACCCTGCCTCCTGAAGAAAGACGACCTCGTTTCTATTGCAACTAAAGCACAGTTGTTCCTGTAGCAGGGCACGCTTTTGAAGAGGCACGGGCCCAGAGGCATAGCTAGGGCTTTCCTTGGTGAGGCCGTTCACTACATTCAGGACACCCTGCCTCGAGAAGTTGATTCAGGGAAACAACCAGTGTGTACTCTGTGTCTATTTGCCTTGTTAGAAACCACAGAGATGTATGCTGCCTGTGCCCATGGAAATTGGGGCATGATGGGACTAGCCTTGCTTTCCATTTGGAAAGCTCCATTCTTGCTTTCGTGAAGCTCCCTGAAATTCTCTGCTGTTGACAGGCCCCTGGCCACTGTAGGCTTGGGTCTGGGAAGAAAATGAGTTTCTCTGGCTACACACGGAGCTTCATTGGCCGCGGTGGGGCGCACCTTGCCATGCTCTAGAGCTAAAGGGAATCTCAACGTGAGTCCTTGCCTCGAGGTAAGGCCCTGAGTAGCCCTACAGAAAAGGAGGCATGCAGCTCTTTCCATTAGCTCTTAGTCGCTGTTCTGGTTTACTTTAAAGGAAGTACCCTTTTCAGGACTCCTAGGCCCCTCGGTTGAGCATCACTTTTGTTCCAAGATCTCTGAGTACCTCCACACCCCTGTAGGCCTGCTGAGCAACAACGAGGCCCATTGGTCCCTCGGAGGTCCTCTGTGTCTGCTGAGTCATGGGCAACACACTGCACTCTTTCTTGTGATATCTTGATTCACAGCACTCGCACAGGTTCAAGAGCAACGTTCAAGCAAGTTCCAACATTCCGTGGAAATCGCACTCAATCCCTAGTCTGAGCTGCACAGAGAAAAACACTAGGCTTCTCCTTCCAATCAGGACCTCCTACCTGAAGTCACCCTGCTTCCAGGAGAAAGACGGCTTGCTTTCCTTTTGCAAGTAAAGCACAGTTTTTCCTGTAACACTGCAGGCTTTTGAAAAGGCACGGGCCCAGAGGCCTGCCTAGGGCGTTCCTTGGTGAGGCCTCGGGCCCAGTGGCCTGGCTAGGGCGTTCCTTGGTGAGGCCGTTCACTAGATGCAGAACACCCTTCCTCGAGAAGTTGATTCAGGTTAGCAACCAGTGTGTACTCGGTGTCTCTTTTGACTCGTTAAAAACCACAGAGAGGTATGCTGCCTGTGTCCATGGAAATGGGGGCATGATGGGACTAGCCTTGCTTTCGGTTTGGATACCTCCTTTCTTGCTGCCGTGAAGCTCCCTGAAATTCTCTGCTGTTGACAGGCCTCTGGCCACTGTAGGCATGGGTCTGGGAAGAAAATGAGTTTTCCCTGGGTACACACGGAGCTATATAGGCCAGGGTGGGGCTCACCTTGCCATGCTCTAGAGCTAAAGGGAATCTCAACGTGAGTCCTTGCCTCGAGGTAAGGCCCTGAGTAGCCCTGCAGAAAGGGAGGCATGCAGCTCTTTCCATGAGCTCTTAGTGGAGGTCTGTTTTATTTTAAAGGAAGTACCCTTTTCAGGACTCCTACGGTCTTCGGGTGAGCATCATTTTTATTCCAAGATCACTGACTCCCTCCGCACCCCTGTGGGCCTGCTGAGCAGCATTGAGTCCCATACGTCCCACGGAGGCCCTCTGTGTCTGCAGAGTCTCAGGCAACACACTGTACGTTACGTCAGGAGAGCTTCATTTCCAGAGCACTCGAACAACATCAGAACCACATTTCTAGGCAGTCCAACATGCCCTGGAAGTCTTCGACATTGCCCTCGTCTGAGCTGCCCTGAGAAAACAGTCTGCTTAGAATTTATCAAAGACCTCGTTCCTGAAGTCACTCTATTCAAGGAGAAATACAGCATCTTAACATGCTGTGTCGCTCACAGGGCAAGAAACGTGAGAACTTGCCTCGAGGTAAGGCCATGAAATGCTATGCAGAAGCAGAGGCGTGTAGCAGTTTCCATGAGGCCGTAGTCGCTTATCTTCAGCATTTTAAAGCCAGTACGCTTTTCAGGACACCTAGGTGCCACGCCTGGAAACCCTATTCCCTGCAAAAACACTGAGTACCCTCAGGCTCCCCTGGCCCTTCTAAGCACTATCCAGGGAAGGTGCTTTCCGACTCACAGTGTGTATGCCGAGTGTAGGGCAACACAGTGCACTCTTATTGGAACATCTTGATTTAGCCAGCATCGCACAGGTTCACGAGCACCGTTAAGCAAGTTCCAACAGGCCGTGGAAGTCGCTCTCATTCCCTAGTTTGAGCTGTACAGAGACAAACAGTAAGCTTCTCCTTCCATTCAGGACCTCCTACCTGTAGTCACCCTGCCTCCTGAAGAAAGACGACCTCGTTTCTATTGCAACTAAAGCACAGTTGTTCCTGTAGCAGGGCAGGCTTTTGAAGAGGCACGGGCCCAGAGGCATAGCTAGGGCTTTCCTTGGTGAGGCCGTTCACTACATTCAGGACACCCTGCCTCGAGAAGTTGATTCAGGGAAACAACCAGTGTGTACTCTGTGTCTCTTTTGACTTGTTAGAAACCACAGCGATGTATGCTGCCTGTGCCCATGGAAATTGGGGCATGATGGGACTAGCCTTGCTTTCCATTTGGAAAGCTCCATTCTTGCTTTCGTGAAGCTCCCTGAAATTCTCTGCTGTTGACAGGCCCCTGGCCACTGTAGGCTTGGGTCTGGGAAGAAAATGAGTTTTCTCTGTCTACACACGGAGCTTCATTGGCCGCGGTGGGGCGCACCTTGCCATGCTCTAGAGCTAAAGGGAATCTCAACGTGAGTCCTTGCCTCGAGGTAAGGCCCTGAGTAGCCCTACAGAAAAGGAGGCATGCAGCTCTTTCCATTAACTCTTAGTCGCTGTTCTGGTTTACTTTAAAGGAAGTACCCTTTTCAGGACTCCTAGGCCCCTCGGTTGAGCATCACTTTTGTTCCAAGATCTCTGAGTACCTCCACACCCCTGTAGGCCTGCTGAGCAACAACGAGGCCCATTGGTCCCTCGGAGGTCCTCTGTGTCTGCTGAGTCATGGGCAACACACTGCACTCTTTCTTGTGATATCTTGATTCACAGCACTCGCACAGGTTCAAGAGCAACGTTCAAGCAAGTTCCAACATGCCGTGGAAATCGCACTCAATCCCTAGTCTGAGCTGCACAGAGAAAAACACTAGGCTTCTCCTTCCAATCAGAACCTCCTACCTGAAGTCACCCTGCTTCCAGGAGAAAGACGGCTTGCTTTCCTTTTGCAAGTAAAGCACAGTTTTTCTTGTAGCACTGCAGGCTTTTGAAAAGGCAGGGGCCCAGAGGCCTGCCTAGGGCGTTCCTTGGTGAGGCCGTTCTCTAGATGCAGAACATCCTTCCTCGAGAAGTTGATTCAGGGAAGCAACCAGTGTGTACTCGGTGTCTCTTTTGACTTGTTAAATCCACAGAGAGGTATGCTGCCTGTGTCCATGGAAATGGGGGCATGATGGGACTAGCCATGCTTTCGGTTTGGATACCTCCTTTCTTGCTGCCGTGAAGCTCCCTGAAATTCTCTGCTGTTGACAGGCCTCTGGCCACTGTAGGCATGGGTCTGGGAAGAAAATGAGTTTTCCCTGGGTACACACGGAGCTATATAGGCCAGGGTGGGGCTCACGTTGCCATGCTCTAGAGCTAAAGGGAATCTCAACGTGAGTCCTTGCCTCGAGGTAAGGCCCTGAGTAGCCCTGCAGAAAGGGAGGCATGCAGCTCTTTCCATGAGCTCTTAGTGGAGGTCTGTTTTATTTTAAAGGAAGTACCCTTTTCAGGACTCCTACGGTCTTCGGGTGAGCATCATTTTTATTCCAAGATCACTGACTCCCTCCGCACCCCTGTGGGCCTGCTGAGCAGCATTGCGTCCCATACGTCCCACGGAGGACCTCTGTGTCTGCAGAGTCTCGGGCAACACACTGTACGTTACGTCAGGAGAGCTACATTTCCAGAGCACTCGAACAGCATCAGAACCACATTTCTAGGCAGTCCAACATGCCCTGGAAGTCTTCGACATTGCCCTCGTCTGAGCTGCCCTGAGAAAACAGTGTGCTTAGAATTTATCAAAGACCTCGTTCCTGAAGTCACTCTATTCAAGGAGAAATACAGCATCTTAACATGCTGTGTCGCTCACAGGGCAAGAAACGTGAGAACTTGCCTCGAGGTAAGGCCATGAAATGCTATGCAGAAGCAGAGGCGTGTAGCAGTTTCCATGAGGCCGTAGTCGCTTATCTTCAGCATTTTAAAGCCAGTACGCTTTTCAGGACACCTAGGTGCCTCGCCTGGAAACCCTATTCCCTGCAAAAACACTGAGTACCCTCAGGCTCCCCTGGCCCTTCTAAGCACTATCCAGGGAAGGAGCTTTCCGACTCACAGTGTGTATGCCGAGTGTAGGGCAACACAGTGCACTCTTATTGGAACATCTTGATTTAGCCAGCATCGCACAGGTTCACGAGCACCGTTAAGCAAGTTCCAACAGGCCGTGGAAGTCGCTCTCATTCCCTACTTTGAGCTGTACAGAGACAAACAGTAAGCTTCTCCTTCCATTCAGGACCTCCTACCTGAAGTCACCCTGCCTCCTGAAGAAAGACGACCTCGTTTCTATTGCAACTAAAGCACAGTTGTTCCTGTAGCAGGGCAGGCTTTTGAAGAGGCACGGGCCCAGAGGCATAGCTAGGGCTTTCCTTGGTGAGGCCGTTCACTACATTCAGGACACCCTGCCTCGAGAAGTTGATTCAGGGAAACAACCAGTGTGTACTCTGTGTCTCTTTTGACTTGTTAGAAACCACAGCGATGTATGCTGCCTGTGCCCATGGAAATTGGGGCATGATGGGACTAGCCTTGCTTTCCATTTGGAAAGCTCCATTCTTGCTTTCGTGAAGCTCCCTGAAACTCTCTGCTGTTGACAGGCCCCTGGCCACTGTAGGCTTGGGTCTGGGAAGAAAATGAGTTTTCTCTGTCTACACACGGAGCTTCATTGGCCGCGGTGGGGCGCACCTTGCCATGCTCTAGAGCTAAAGGGAATCTCAACGTGAGTCCTTGCCTCGAGGTAAGGCCCTGAGTAGCCCTACAGAAAAGGAGGCATGCAGCTCTTTCCATTAGCTCTTAGTCGCTGTTCTGGTTTACTTTAAAGGAAGTACCCTTTTCAGGACTCCTAGGCCCCTCGGTTGAGCATCAATTTTGTTCCTAGATCTCTGAGTACCTCCACACCCCTGTAGGCCTGCTGAGCAACAACGAGGCCCATTGGTCCCTCGGAGGTCCTCTGTGTCTGCTGAGTCATGGGCAACACACTGCACTCTTTCTTGTGATATCTTGATTCACAGCACTCGCACAGGTTCAAGAGCAACGTTCAAGCAAGTTCCAACATGCCGTGGAAATCGCACTCAATCCCTAGTCTGAGCTGCACAGAGAAAAACACTAGGCTTCTCCTTCCAATCAGGACCTCCTACCTGAAGTCACCCTGCTTCCAGGAGAAAGACGGCTTGCTTTCCTTTTGCAAGTAAAGCACAGTTTTTCCTGTAGCACTGCAGGCTTTTGAAAAGACAGGGGCCCAGAGGCATGCCTAGGGCGTTCCTTGGTGAGGCCTCGGGCCCAGTGGCCTGGCTAGGGCGTTCCTTGGTGAGGTCGTTCACTAGATGCAGAACACCCTTCCTCGAGAAGTTGATTCAGGGAAGCAGCCAGTGTGTACTCGGTGTCTCTTTTGACTTGTTAAATCCACAGAGAGGTATGCTGCCTGTGTCCATGGAAATGGGGGCATGATGGGACTAGCCTTGCTTTCCGTTTGGAAACCTCCTTTCTTGCTGCCGTGAAGCTCCCTGAAATTCTCTGCTGTTGACAGGCCTCTGGCCACTGTAGGCATGGGTCTGGGAAGAAAATGAGTTTTCCCTGGGTACACACGGAGCTATATAGGCCAGGGTGGGGCTCACCTTGCCATGCTCTAGAGCTAAAGGGAATCTCAACGTGAGTCCTTGCCTCGAGGTAAGGCCCTGAGTAGCCCTGCAGAAAGGGAGGCATGCAGCTCTTTCCATGAGCTCTTAGTGGAGGTCTGTTTTATTTTAAAGGAAGTACCCTTTTCAGGACTCCTACGGTCTTCGGGTGAGCATCATTTTTATTCCAAGATCACTGACTCCCTCCGCACCCCTGTGGGCCTGCTGAGCAGCATTGAGTCCCATACGTCCCACGGAGGCCCTCTGTGTCTGCAGAGTCTCGGGCAACACACTGTACGTTACTTCAGGAGAGCTCCGTTTCCAGAGCACTCGAACAGCATCAGAACCACATTTCTAGGCAGTCCAACATGCCCTGGAAGTCTTCGACATTGCCCTCGTCTGAGCTGCCCTGAGAAAACAGTCTGCTTAGAATTTATCAAAGACCTCGTTCCTGAAGTCACTCTATTCAAGGAGAAATACAGCATCTTAACATGCTGTGTCGCTCACAGGGCAAGAAACGTGAGAACTTGCCTCGAGGTAAGGCCATGAAATGCTATGCAGAAGCAGAGGCGTGTAGCAGTTTCCATGAGGCCGTAGTCGCTTATCTTCAGCATTTTAAAGCCAGTACGCTTTTCAGGACACCTAGGTGCCTCGCCTGGAAACCCTATTCCCTGCAAAAACACTGAGTACCCTCAGGCTCCCCTGGCCCTTCTAAGCACTATCCAGGGAAGGAGCTTTCCGACTCACAGTGTGTATGCCGAGTGTAGGGCAACACAGTGCACTCTTATTGGAACATCTTGATTTAGCCAGCATCGCACAGGTTCACGAGCACCGTTAAGCAAGTTCCAACAGGCCGTGGAAGTCGCTCTCATTCCCTAGTTTGAGCTGTACAGAGACAAACAGTAAGCTTCTCCTTCCATTCAGGACCTCCTACCTGAAGTCACACTGCCTCCTGAAGAAAGACGACCTCGTTTCTATTGCAACTAAAGCACAGTTGTTCCTGTAGCAGGGCAGGCTTTTGAAGAGGCACGGGCCCAGAGGCATAGCTAGGGCTTTCCTTGGTGAGGCCGTTCACTACATTCAGGACACCCTGCCTCGAGAAGTTGATTCAGGGAAACAACCAGTGTGTACTCTGTGTCTCTTTTGACTTGTTAGAAACCACAGCGATGTATGCTGCCTGTGCCCATGGAAATTGGGGCATGATGGGACTAGCCTTGCTTTCCATTTGGAAAGCTCCATTCTTGCTTTCGTGAAGCTCCCTGAAACTCTCTGCTGTTGACAGGCCCCTGGCCACTGTAGGCTTGGGTCTGGGAAGAAAATGAGTTTTCTCTGGCTACACACGGAGCTTCATTGGCCGCGGTGGGGCGCACCTTGCCATGCTCTAGAGCTAAAGGGAATCTCAACGTGAGTCCTTGCCTAGAGGTAAGGCCCTGAGTAGCCCTACAGAAAAGGAGGCATGCAGCTCTTTCCATTAGCTCTTAGTCGCTGTTCTGGTTTACTTTAAAGGAAGTACCCTTTTCAGGACTCCTAGGCCCCTCGGTTGAGCATCAATTTTGTTCCTAGATCTCTGAGTACCTCCACACCCCTGTAGGCCTGCTGAGCAACAACGAGGCCCATTGGTCCCTCGGAGGTCCTCTGTGTCTGCTGAGTCATGGGCAACACACTGCACTCTTTCTTGTGATATCTTGATTCACAGCACTCGCACAGGTTCAAGATCAACGTTCAAGCAAGTTCCAACATGCCGTGGAAATCGCACTCAATCCCTAGTCTGAGCTGCACAGAGAAAAACACTAGGCTTCTCCTTCCAATCAGGACCTCCTACCTGAAGTCACCCTGCTTCCAGGAGAAAGACGGCTTGCTTTCCTTTTGCAAGTAAAGCACAGTTTTTCCTGTAGCACTGCAGGCTTTTGAAAAGACAGGGGCCCAGAGGCCTGCCTAGGGCGTTCCTTGGTGAGGCCTCGGGCCCAGTGGCCTGGCTAGGGCGTTCCTTGGTGAGGCCATTCACTAGATGCAGAACACCCTTCCTCGAGAAGTTGATTCAGGGAAGCAACCAGTGTGTACTCGGTGTCTCTTTTGACTTGTTAAATCCACAGAGAGGTATGCTGCCTGTGTCCATGGAAATGGGGGCATGATGGGACTAGCCTTGCTTTCCGTTTGGAAACCTCCTTTCTTGCTGCCGTGAAGCTCCCTGAAATTCTCTGCTGTTGAGAGGACTCTGGCCACTGTAGGCATGGGTCTGGGAAGAAAATGAGTTTTCCCTGGGTACACACGGAGCTATATAGGCCAGGGTGGGGCTCACCTTGCCATGCTCTAGAGCTAAAGGGAATCTCAACGTGAGTCCTTGCCTCGAGGTAAGGCCCTGAGTAGCCCTGCAGAAAGGGAGGCATGCAGCTCTTTCCATGAGCTCTTAGTGGAGGTCTGTTTTATTTTAAAGGAAGTACCCTTTTCCGGACTCCTACGCCCTCTGGGTGAGCATCATTTTTATTCCAAGATCCCTGACTCCCTCCGCACCCCTGTGGGCCTGCTGAGCAGCATTGAGTCCCATACGTCCCACGGAGGCCCTCTCTGTCTGCAGAGTCTCGGGCAACACACTACGTTACTTCAGGAGAGCTCCGTTTCCAGAGCACTCGAACAGCATCAGAACCACATTTCTAGGCAGTCCAACATGCCCTGGAAGTCTTCGACATTGCCCTCGTCTGAGCTGCCCTGAGAAAACAGTCTGCTTAGAATTTATCAAAGACCTCGTTCCTGAAGTCACTCTATTCAAGGAGAAATACAGCATCTTAACATGCTGTGTCGCTCACAGGGCAAGAAACGTGAGAACTTGCCTCGAGGTAAGGCCATGAAATGCTATGCAGAAGCAGAGGCGTGTAGCAGTTTCCATGAGGCCGTAGTCGCTTATCTTCAGCATTTTAAAGCCAGTACGCTTTTCAGGACACCTAGGTGCCTCACCTGGAAACCCTATTCCCTGCAAAAACACTGAGTACCCTCAGGCTCCCCTGGCCCTTCTAAGCACTATCCAGGGAAGGAGCTTTCCGACTCACAGTGTGTATGCCGAGTGTAGGGCAACACAGTGCACTCTTATTGGAACATCTTGATTTAGCCAGCATCGCACAGGTTCACGAGCACCGTTAAGCAAGTTCCAACAGGCCGTGGAAGTCGCTCTCATTCCCTAGTTTGAGCTGTACAGAGACAAACAGTAAGCTTCTCCTTCCATTCAGGACCTCCTACCTGAAGTCACACTGCCTCCTGAAGAAAGACGACCTCGTTTCTATTGCAACTAAAGCACAGTTGTTCCTGTAGCAGGGCAGGCTTTTGAAGAGGCACGGGCCCAGAGGCATAGCTAGGGCTTTCCTTGGTGAGGCCGTTCACTACATTCAGGACACCCTGCCTCGAGAAGTTGATTCAGGGAAACAACCAGTGTGTACTCTGTGTCTCTTTTGACTTGTTAGAAACCACAGCGATGTATGCTGCCTGTGCCCATGGAAATTGGGGCATGATGGGACTAGCCTTGCTTTCCATTTGGAAAGCTCCATTCTTGCTTTCGTGAAGCTCCCTGAAACTCTCTGCTGTTGACAGGCCCCTGGCCACTGTAGGCTTTGGTCTGGGAAGAAAATGAGTTTTCTCTGTCTACACACGGAGCTTCATTGGCCGCGGTGGGGCGCACCTTGCCATGCTCTAGAGCTAAAGGGAATCTCAACGTGAGTCCTTGCCTCGAGGTAAGGCCCTGAGTAGCCCTACAGAAAAGGAGGCATGCAGCTCTTTCCATTAGCTCTTAGTCGCTGTTCTGGTTTACTTTAAAGGAAGTACCCTTTTCAGGACTCCTAGGCCCCTCGGTTGAGCATCAATTTTGTTCCTAGATCTCTGAGTACCTCCACACCCCTGTAGGCCTGCTGAGCAACAACGAGGCCCATTGGTCCCTCGGAGGTCCTCTGTGTCTGCTGAGTCATGGGCAACACACTGCACTCTTTCTTGTGATATCTTGATTCACAGCACTCGCACAGGTTCAAGAGCAACGTTCAAGCAAGTTCCAACATGCCGTGGAAATCGCACTCAATCCCTAGTCTGAGCTGCACAGAGAAAAACACTAGGCTTCTCCTTCCAATCAGGACCTCCTACCTGAAGTCACCCTGCTTCCAGGAGAAAGACGGCTTGCTTTCCTTTTGCAAGTAAAGCACAGTTTTTCCTGTAGCACTGCAGGCTTTTGAAAAGACAGGGGCCCAGAGGCATGCCTAGGGCGTTCCTTGGTGAGGCCTCGGGCCCAGTGGCCTGGCTAGGGCGTTCCTTGGTGAGGTCGTTCACTAGATGCAGAACACCCTTCCTCGAGAAGTTGATTCAGGGAAGCAGCCAGTGTGTACTCGGTGTCTCTTTTGACTTGTTAAATCCACAGAGAGGTATGCTGCCTGTGTCCATGGAAATGGGGGCATGATGGGACTAGCCTTGCTTTCCGTTTGGAAACCTCCTTTCTTGCTGCCGTGAAGCTCCCTGAAATTCTCTGCTGTTGACAGGCCTCTGGCCACTGTAGGCATGGGTCTGGGAAGAAAATGAGTTTTCCCTGGGTACACACGGAGCTATATAGGCCAGGGTGGGGCTCACCTTGCCATGCTCTAGAGCTAAAGGGAATCTCAACGTGAGTCCTTGCCTCGAGGTAAGGCCCTGAGTAGCCCTGCAGAAAGGGAGGCATGCAGCTCTTTCCATGAGCTCTTAGTGGAGGTCTGTTTTATTTTAAAGGAAGTACCCTTTTCAGGACTCCTACGGTCTTCGGGTGAGCATCATTTTTATTCCAAGATCACTGACTCCCTCCGCACCCCTGTGGGCCTGCTGAGCAGCATTGAGTCCCATACGTCCCACGGAGGCCCTCTGTGTCTGCAGAGTCTCGGGCAACACACTGTACGTTACTTCAGGAGAGCTCCGTTTCCAGAGCACTCGAACAGCATCAGAACCACATTTCTAGGCAGTCCAACATGCCCTGGAAGTCTTCGACATTGCCCTCGTCTGAGCTGCCCTGAGAAAACAGTCTGCTTAGAATTTATCAAAGACCTCGTTCCTGAAGTCACTCTATTCAAGGAGAAATACAGCATCTTAACATGCTGTGTCGCTCACAGGGCAAGAAACGTGAGAACTTGCCTCGAGGTAAGGCCATGAAATGCTATGCAGAAACAGAGGCGTGTAGCAGTTTCCATGAGGCCGTAGTCGCTTATCTTCAGCATTTTAAAGCCAGTATGCTTTTCAGGACACCTAGGTGCCTCGCCTGGAAACCCTATTCCCTGCAAAAACACTGAGTACCCTCAGGCTCCCCTGGCCCTTCTAAGCACTATCCAGGGAAGGAGCTTTCCGACTCACAGTGTGTATGCCGAGTGTAGGGCAACACAGTGCACTCTTATTGGAACATCTTGATTTAGCCAGCATCGCACAGGTTCACGAGCACCGTTAAGCAAGTTCCAACAGGCCGTGGAAGTCGCTCTCATTCCCTAGTTTGAGCTGTACAGAGACAAACAGTAAGCTTCTCCTTCCATTCAGGACCTCCTACCTGAAGTCACACTGCCTCCTGAAGAAAGACGACCTCGTTTCTATTGCAACTAAAGCACAGTTGTTCCTGTAGCAGGGCAGGCTTTTGAAGAGGCACGGGCCCAGAGGCATAGCTAGGGCTTTCCTTGGTGAGGCCGTTCACTACATTCAGGACACCCTGCCTCGAGAAGTTGATTCAGGGAAACAACCAGTGTGTACTCTGTGTCTATTTGCCTTGTTAGAAACCACAGCGATGTATGCTGCCTGTGCCCATGGAAATTGGGGCATGATGGGACTAGCCTTGCTTTCCATTTGGAAAGCTCCATTCTTGCTTTCGTGAAGCTCCCTGAAACTCTCTGCTGTTGACAGGCCCCTGGCCACTGTAGGCTTGGGTCTGGGAAGAAAATGAGTTTTCTCTGTCTACACACGGAGCTTCATTGGCCGCGGTGGGGCGCACCTTGCCATGCTCTAGAGCTAAAGGGAATCTCAACGTGAGTCCTTGCCTCGAGGTAAGGCCCTGAGTAGCCCTACAGAAAAGGAGGCATGCAGCTCTTTCCATTAGCTCTTAGTCGCTGTTCTGGTTTACTTTAAAGGAAGTACCCTTTTCAGGACTCCTAGGCCCCTCGGTTGAGCATCACTTTTGTTCCAAGATCTCTGAGTACCTCCACACCCCTGTAGGCCTGCTGAGCAACAACGAGGCCCATTGGTCCCTCGGAGGTCCTCTGTGTCTGCTGAGTCATGGGCAACACACTGCACTCTTTCTTGTGATATCTTGATTCACAGCACTCGCACAGGTTCAAGAGCAACGTTCAAGCAAGTTCCAACATGCCGTGGAAATCGCACTCAATCCCTAGTCTGAGCTGCACAGAGAAAAACACTAGGCTTCTCCTTCCAATCAGGACCTCCTACCTGAAGTCACCCTGCTTCCAGGAGAAAGACGGCTTGCTTTCCTTTTGCAAGTAAAGCACAGTTTTTCCTGTAGCACTGCAGGCTTTTGAAAAGGCAGGGGCCCAGAGGCCTGCCTAGGGCGTTCCTTGGTGAGGCCGTTCTCTAGATGCAGAACATCCTTCCTCGAGAAGTTGATTCAGGGAAGCAACCAGTGTGTACTCGGTGTCTCTTTTGACTTGTTAAATCCACAGAGAGGTATGCTGCCTGTGTCCATGGAAATGGGGGCATGATGGGACTAGCCTTGCTTTCGGTTTGGATACCACCTTTCTTGCTGCCGTGAAGCTCCCTGAAATTCTCTGCTGTTGACAGGCCTCTGGCCACTGTAGGCATGGGTCTGGGAAGAAAATGAGTTTTCCCTGGGTACACACGGAGCTATATAGGCCAGGGTGGGGCTCACGTTGCCATGCTCTAGAGCTAAAGGGAATCTCAACGTGAGTCCTTGCCTCGAGGTAAGGCCCTGAGTAGCCCTGCAGAAAGGGAGGCATGCAGCTCTTTCCATGAGCTCTTAGTGGAGGTCTGTTTTATTTTAAAGGAAGTACCCTTTTCAGGACTCCTACGGTCTTCGGGTGAGCATCATTTTTATTCCAAGATCACTGACTCCCTCCGCACCCTTGTGGGCCTGCTGAGCAGCATTGCGTCCCATACGTCCCACGGAGGACCTCTGTGTCTGCAGAGTCTCGGGCAACACACTGTACGTTACGTCAGGAGAGCTACATTTCCAGAGCACTCGAACAGCATCAGAACCACATTTCTAGGCAGTCCAACATGCCCTGGAAGTCTTCGACATTGCCCTCGTCTGAGCTGCCCTGAGAAAACAGTCTGCTTAGAATTTATCAAAGACCTCGTTCCTGAAGTCACTCTATTTAAGGAGAAATACAGCATCTTAACATGCTGTGTCGCTCACAGGGCAAGAAACGTGAGAACTTGCCTCGAGGTAAGGCCATGAAATGCTATGCAGAAGCAGAGGCGTGTAGCAGTTTCCATGAGGCCGTAGTCGCTTATCTTCAGCATTTTAAAGCCAGTACGCTTTTCAGGACACCTAGGTGCCTCGCCTGGAAACCCTATTCCCTGCAAAAACACTGAGTACCCTCAGGCTCCCCTGGCCCTTCTAAGCACTATCCAGGGAAGGAGCTTTCCGACTCACAGTGTGTATGCCGAGTGTAGGGCAACACAGTGCACTCTTATTGGAACATCTTGATTTAGCCAGCATCGCACAGGTTCACGAGCACCGTTAAGCAAGTTCCAACAGGCCGTGGAAGTCGCTCTCATTCCCTAGTTTGAGCTGTACAGAGAGAAACAGTAAGCTTCTCCTTCCATTCAGGAACTCCTACCTGAAGTCACCCTGCCTCCTGAAGAAAGACGACCTCGTTTCTATTGCAACTAAAGCACAGTTGTTCCTGAAGCAGGGCACACTTTTGAAGAGGCACGGGCCCAGAGGCATAGCTAGGGCTTTCCTTGGTGAGGCCGTTCACTACATTCAGGACACCCTGCCTCGAGAAGTTGATTCAGGGAAACAACCAGTGTGTACTCTGTGTCTATTTGCCTTGTTAGAAACCACAGAGATGTATGCTGCCTGTGCCCATGGAAATTGGGGCATGATGGGACTAGCCTTGCTTTCCATTTGGAAAGCTCCATTCTTGCTTTCGTGAAGCTCCCTGAAATTCTCTGCTGTTGACAGGCCCCTGGCCACTGTAGGCTTGGGTCTGGGAAGAAAATGAGTTTTCTCTGGCTACACACGGAGCTTCATTGGCCGCGGTGGGGCGCACCTTGCCATGCTCTAGTGCTAAAGGGAATCTCAACGTGAGTCCTTGCCTCGAGGTAAGGCCCTGAGTAGCCCTACAGAAAAGGAGGCATGCAGCTCTTTCCATTAGCTCTTAGTCGCTGTTCTGGTTTACTTTAAAGGAAGTACCCTTTTCAGGACTCCTAGGCCCCTCGGTTGAGCATCACTTTTGTTCCAAGATCTCTGAGTACCTCCACACCCCTGTAGGCCTGCTGAGCAACAACGAGGCCCATTGGTCCCTCGGAGGTCCTCTGTGTCTGCTGAGTCATGGGCAACACACTGCACTCTTTCTTGTGATATCTTGATTCACAGCACTCGCACAGGTTCAAGAGCAACGTTCAAGCAAGTTCCAACATGCCGTGGAAATCGCACTCAATCCCTAGTCTGAGCTGCACAGAGAAAAACACTAGGCTTCTCCTTCCAATCAGGACCTACTACCTGAAGTCACCCTGCTTCCAGGAGAAAGACGGCTTGCTTTCCTTTTGCAAGTAAAGCACAGTTTTTCCTGTAACACTGCAGGCTTTTGAAAAGGCACGGGCCCAGAGGCCTGCCTAGGGCGTTCCTTGGTGAGCCCTCGGGCCCAGTGGCCTGGCTAGGGCGTTCCTTGGTGAGGCCGTTCACTAGATGCAGAACACCCTTCCTCGAGAAGTTGATTCAGGGCAGCAACCAGTGTGTACTCGGTGTCTCTTTTGACTCGTTAAAAACCACAGAGAGGTATGCTGCCTGTGTCCATGGAAATGGGGGCATGATGGGACTAGCCTTGCTTTCGGTTTGGATACCTCCTTTCTTGCTGCCGTGAAGCTCCCTGAAATTCTCTGCTGTTGACAGGCCTCTGGCCACTGTAGGCATGGGTCTGGGAAGAAAATGAGTTTTCCCTGGGTACACACGGAGCTATATAGGCCAGGGTGGGGCTCACCTTGCCATGCTCTAGAGCTAAAGGGAATCTCAACGTGAGTCCTTGCCTCGAGGTAAGGCCCTGAGTAGCCCTGCAGAAAGGGAGGCATGCAGCTCTTTCCATGAGCTCTTAGTGGAGGTCTGTTTTATTTTAAAGGAAGTACCCTTTTCAGGACTCCTACGGTCTTCGGGTGAGCATCATTTTTATTCCAAGATCACTGACTCCCTCCGCACCCTTGTGGGCCTGCTGAGCAGCATTGCGTCCCATACGTCCCACGGAGGACCTCTGTGTCTGCAGAGTCTCGGGCAACACACTGTACGTTACGTCAGGAGAGCTACATTTCCAGAGCACTCGAACAGCATCAGAACCACATTTCTAGGCAGTCCAACATGCCCTGGAAGTCTTCGACATTGCCCTCGTCTGAGCTGCCCTGAGAAAACAGTCTGCTTAGAATTTATCAAAGACCTCGTTCCTGAAGTCACTCTATTTAAGGAGAAATACAGCATCTTAACATGCTGTGTCGCTCACAGGGCAAGAAACGTGAGAACTTGCCTCGAGGTAAGGCCATGAAATGCTATGCAGAAGCAGAGGCGTGTAGCAGTTTCCATGAGGCCGTAGTCGCTTATCTTCAGCATTTTAAAGCCAGTACGCTTTTCAGGACACCTAGGTGCCTCGCCTGGAAACCCTATTCCCTGCAAAAACACTGAGTACCCTCAGGCTCCCCTGGCCCTTCTAAGCACTATCCAGGGAAGGAGCTTTCCGACTCACAGTGTGTATGCCGAGTGTAGGGCAACACAGTGCACTCTTATTGGAACATCTTGATTTAGCCAGCATCGCACAGGTTCACGAGCACCGTTAAGCAAGTTCCAACAGGCCGTGGAAGTCGCTCTCATTCCCTAGTTTGAGCTGTACAGAGAGAAACAGTAAGCTTCTCCTTCCATTCAGGAACTCCTACCTGAAGTCACCCTGCCTCCTGAAGAAAGACGACCTCGTTTCTATTGCAACTAAAGCACAGTTGTTCCTGAAGCAGGGCACACTTTTGAAGAGGCACGGGCCCAGAGGCATAGCTAGGGCTTTCCTTGGTGAGGCCGTTCACTACATTCAGGACACCCTGCCTCGAGAAGTTGATTCAGGGAAACAACCAGTGTGTACTCTGTGTCTATTTGCCTTGTTAGAAACCACAGAGATGTATGCTGCCTGTGCCCATGGAAATTGGGGCATGATGGGACTAGCCTTGCTTTCCATTTGGAAAGCTCCATTCTTGCTTTCGTGAAGCTCCCTGAAATTCTCTGCTGTTGACAGGCCCCTGGCCACTGTAGGCTTGGGTCTGGGAAGAAAATGAGTTTTCTCTGGCTACACACGGAGCTTCATTGGCCGCGGTGGGGCGCACCTTGCCATGCTCTAGTGCTAAAGGGAATCTCAACGTGAGTCCTTGCCTCGAGGTAAGGCCCTGAGTAGCCCTACAGAAAAGGAGGCATGCAGCTCTTTCCATTAGCTCTTAGTCGCTGTTCTGGTTTACTTTAAAGGAAGTACCCTTTTCAGGACTCCTAGGCCCCTCGGTTGAGCATCACTTTTGTTCCAAGATCTCTGAGTACCTCCACACCCCTGTAGGCCTGCTGAGCAACAACGAGGCCCATTGGTCCCTCGGAGGTCCTCTGTGTCTGCTGAGTCATGGGCAACACACTGCACTCTTTCTTGTGATATCTTGATTCACAGCACTCGCACAGGTTCAAGAGCAACGTTCAAGCAAGTTCCAACATGCCGTGGAAATCGCACTCAATCCCTAGTCTGAGCTGCACAGAGAAAAACACTAGGCTTCTCCTTCCAATCAGGACCTACTACCTGAAGTCACCCTGCTTCCAGGAGAAAGACGGCTTGCTTTCCTTTTGCAAGTAAAGCACAGTTTTTCCTGTAACACTGCAGGCTTTTGAAAAGGCACGGGCCCAGAGGCCTGCCTAGGGCGTTCCTTGGTGAGCCCTCGGGCCCAGTGGCCTGGCTAGGGCGTTCCTTGGTGAGGCCGTTCACTAGATGCAGAACACCCTTCCTCGAGAAGTTGATTCAGGGCAGCAACCAGTGTGTACTCGGTGTCTCTTTTGACTCGTTAAAAACCACAGAGAGGTATGCTGCCTGTGTCCATGGAAATGGGGGCATGATGGGACTAGCCTTGCTTTCGGTTTGGATACCTCCTTTCTTGCTGCCGTGAAGCTCCCTGAAATTCTCTGCTGTTGACAGGCCTCTGGCCACTGTAGGCATGGGTCTGGGAAGAAAATGAGTTTTCCCTGGGTACACACGGAGCTATATAGGCCAGGGTGGGGCTCACCTTGCCATGCTCTAGAGCTAAAGGGAATCTCAACGTGAGTCCTTGCCTCGAGGTAAGGCCCTGAGTAGCCCTGCAGAAAGGGAGGCATGCAGCTCTTTCCATGAGCTCTTAGTGGAGGTCTGTTTTATTTTAAAGGAAGTACCCTTTTCAGGACTCCTACGGTCTTCGGGTGAGCATCATTTTTATTCCAAGATCACTGACTCCCTCCGCACCCTTGTGGGCCTGCTGAGCAGCATTGCGTCCCATACGTCCCACGGAGGACCTCTGTGTCTGCAGAGTCTCGGGCAACACACTGTACGTTACGTCAGGAGAGCTACATTTCCAGAGCACTCGAACAGCATCAGAACCACATTTCTAGGCAGTCCAACATGCCCTGGAAGTCTTCGACATTGCCCTCGTCTGAGCTGCCCTGAGAAAACAGTCTGCTTAGAATTTATCAAAGACCTCGTTCCTGAAGTCACTCTATTTAAGGAGAAATACAGCATCTTAACATGCTGTGTCGCTCACAGGGCAAGAAACGTGAGAACTTGCCTCGAGGTAAGGCCATGAAATGCTATGCAGAAGCAGAGGCGTGTAGCAGTTTCCATGAGGCCGTAGTCGCTTATCTTCAGCATTTTAAAGCCAGTACGCTTTTCAGGACACCTAGGTGCCTCGCCTGGAAACCCTATTCCCTGCAAAAACACTGAGTACCCTCAGGCTCCCCTGGCCCTTCTAAGCACTATCCAGGGAAGGAGCTTTCCGACTCACAGTGTGTATGCCGAGTGTAGGGCAACACAGTGCACTCTTATTGGAACATCTTGATTTAGCCAGCATCGCACAGGTTCACGAGCACCGTTAAGCAAGTTCCAACAGGCCGTGGAAGTCGCTCTCATTCCCTAGTTTGAGCTGTACAGAGAGAAACAGTAAGCTTCTCCTTCCATTCAGGAACTCCTACCTGAAGTCACCCTGCCTCCTGAAGAAAGACGACCTCGTTTCTATTGCAACTAAAGCACAGTTGTTCCTGAAGCAGGGCACACTTTTGAAGAGGCACGGGCCCAGAGGCATAGCTAGGGCTTTCCTTGGTGAGGCCGTTCACTACATTCAGGACACCCTGCCTCGAGAAGTTGATTCAGGGAAACAACCAGTGTGTACTCTGTGTCTATTTGCCTTGTTAGAAACCACAGAGATGTATGCTGCCTGTGCCCATGGAAATTGGGGCATGATGGGACTAGCCTTGCTTTCCATTTGGAAAGCTCCATTCTTGCTTTCGTGAAGCTCCCTGAAATTCTCTGCTGTTGACAGGCCCCTGGCCACTGTAGGCTTGGGTCTGGGAAGAAAATGAGTTTTCTCTGGCTACACACGGAGCTTCATTGGCCGCGGTGGGGCGCACCTTGCCATGCTCTAGTGCTAAAGGGAATCTCAACGTGAGTCCTTGCCTCGAGGTAAGGCCCTGAGTAGCCCTACAGAAAAGGAGGCATGCAGCTCTTTCCATTAGCTCTTAGTCGCTGTTCTGGTTTACTTTAAAGGAAGTACCCTTTTCAGGACTCCTAGGCCCCTCGGTTGAGCATCACTTTTGTTCCAAGATCTCTGAGTACCTCCACACCCCTGTAGGCCTGCTGAGCAACAACGAGGCCCATTGGTCCCTCGGAGGTCCTCTGTGTCTGCTGAGTCATGGGCAACACACTGCACTCTTTCTTGTGATATCTTGATTCACAGCACTCGCACAGGTTCAAGAGCAACGTTCAAGCAAGTTCCAACATGCCGTGGAAATCGCACTCAATCCCTAGTCTGAGCTGCACAGAGAAAAACACTAGGCTTCTCCTTCCAATCAGGACCTACTACCTGAAGTCACCCTGCTTCCAGGAGAAAGACGGCTTGCTTTCCTTTTGCAAGTAAAGCACAGTTTTTCCTGTAACACTGCAGGCTTTTGAAAAGGCACGGGCCCAGAGGCCTGCCTAGGGCGTTCCTTGGTGAGCCCTCGGGCCCAGTGGCCTGGCTAGGGCGTTCCTTGGTGAGGCCGTTCACTAGATGCAGAACACCCTTCCTCGAGAAGTTGATTCAGGGCAGCAACCAGTGTGTACTCGGTGTCTCTTTTGACTCGTTAAAAACCACAGAGAGGTATGCTGCCTGTGTCCATGGAAATGGGGGCATGATGGGACTAGCCTTGCTTTCGGTTTGGATACCTCCTTTCTTGCTGCCGTGAAGCTCCCTGAAATTCTCTGCTGTTGACAGGCCTCTGGCCACTGTAGGCATGGGTCTGGGAAGAAAATGAGTTTTCCCTGGGTACACACGGAGCTATATAGGCCAGGGTGGGGCTCACCTTGCCATGCTCTAGAGCTAAAGGGAATCTCAACGTGAGTCCTTGCCTCGAGGTAAGGCCCTGAGTAGCCCTGCAGAAAGGGAGGCATGCAGCTCTTTCCATGAGCTCTTAGTGGAGGTCTGTTTTATTTTAAAGGAAGTACCCTTTTCAGGACTCCTACGGTCTTCGGGTGAGCATCATTTTTATTCCAAGATCACTGACTCCCTCCGCACCCTTGTGGGCCTGCTGAGCAGCATTGCGTCCCATACGTCCCACGGAGGACCTCTGTGTCTGCAGAGTCTCGGGCAACACACTGTACGTTACGTCAGGAGAGCTACATTTCCAGAGCACTCGAACAGCATCAGAACCACATTTCTAGGCAGTCCAACATGCCCTGGAAGTCTTCGACATTGCCCTCGTCTGAGCTGCCCTGAGAAAACAGTCTGCTTAGAATTTATCAAAGACCTCGTTCCTGAAGTCACTCTATTTAAGGAGAAATACAGCATCTTAACATGCTGTGTCGCTCACAGGGCAAGAAACGTGAGAACTTGCCTCGAGGTAAGGCCATGAAATGCTATGCAGAAGCAGAGGCGTGTAGCAGTTTCCATGAGGCCGTAGTCGCTTATCTTCAGCATTTTAAAGCCAGTACGCTTTTCAGGACACCTAGGTGCCTCGCCTGGAAACCCTATTCCCTGCAAAAACACTGAGTACCCTCAGGCTCCCCTGGCCCTTCTAAGCACTATCCAGGGAAGGAGCTTTCCGACTCACAGTGTGTATGCCGAGTGTAGGGCAACACAGTGCACTCTTATTGGAACATCTTGATTTAGCCAGCATCGCACAGGTTCACGAGCACCGTTAAGCAAGTTCCAACAGGCCGTGGAAGTCGCTCTCATTCCCTAGTTTGAGCTGTACAGAGAGAAACAGTAAGCTTCTCCTTCCATTCAGGAACTCCTACCTGAAGTCACCCTGCCTCCTGAAGAAAGACGACCTCGTTTCTATTGCAACTAAAGCACAGTTGTTCCTGAAGCAGGGCACACTTTTGAAGAGGCACGGGCCCAGAGGCATAGCTAGGGCTTTCCTTGGTGAGGCCGTTCACTACATTCAGGACACCCTGCCTCGAGAAGTTGATTCAGGGAAACAACCAGTGTGTACTCTGTGTCTATTTGCCTTGTTAGAAACCACAGAGATGTATGCTGCCTGTGCCCATGGAAATTGGGGCATGATGGGACTAGCCTTGCTTTCCATTTGGAAAGCTCCATTCTTGCTTTCGTGAAGCTCCCTGAAATTCTCTGCTGTTGACAGGCCCCTGGCCACTGTAGGCTTGGGTCTGGGAAGAAAATGAGTTTTCTCTGGCTACACACGGAGCTTCATTGGCCGCGGTGGGGCGCACCTTGCCATGCTCTAGTGCTAAAGGGAATCTCAACGTGAGTCCTTGCCTCGAGGTAAGGCCCTGAGTAGCCCTACAGAAAAGGAGGCATGCAGCTCTTTCCATTAGCTCTTAGTCGCTGTTCTGGTTTACTTTAAAGGAAGTACCCTTTTCAGGACTCCTAGGCCCCTCGGTTGAGCATCACTTTTGTTCCAAGATCTCTGAGTACCTCCACACCCCTGTAGGCCTGCTGAGCAACAACGAGGCCCATTGGTCCCTCGGAGGTCCTCTGTGTCTGCTGAGTCATGGGCAACACACTGCACTCTTTCTTGTGATATCTTGATTCACAGCACTCGCACAGGTTCAAGAGCAACGTTCAAGCAAGTTCCAACATGCCGTGGAAATCGCACTCAATCCCTAGTCTGAGCTGCACAGAGAAAAACACTAGGCTTCTCCTTCCAATCAGGACCTACTACCTGAAGTCACCCTGCTTCCAGGAGAAAGACGGCTTGCTTTCCTTTTGCAAGTAAAGCACAGTTTTTCCTGTAGCACTGCAGGCTTTTGAAAAGGCAGGGGGCCAGAGGCCTGCCTAGGGCGTTCCTTGGTGAGGCCTCGGGCCCAGTGGCCTGGCTAGGGCGTTCCTTGGTGAGGCCGTTCACTAGATGCAGAACACCCTTCCTCGAGAAGTTGATTCAGGGAAGCAACCAGTGAGTACTCGGTGTTTTTTTTGGCTTGTTAAATCCACAGAGAGGTATGCTGCCTTTGTCCATGGAAATGGGGGCATGATGGGACTAGCCTTGCTTTCCGTTTGGAAACCTCCTTTCTTGCTGCCGTGAAGCTCCCTGAAATTCTCTGCTGTTGACAGGCCTCTGGCCACTGTAGGCATGGGTCAGGGAAGAAAATGAGTTTTCCCTGGGTACACACGGAGCTATATAGGCCAGGGTGGGGCTCACCTTGCCATGCTCTAGAGCTAAAGGGAATCTCAACGTGAGTCCTTGCCTCGAGGTAAGGCCCTGAGTAGCCCTGCAGAAAGGGAGGCATGCAGCTCTTTCCATGAGCTCTTAGTGGAGGTCTGTTTTATTTTAAAGGAAGTACCCTTTTCCGGACTCCTACGGTCTTCGGGTGAGCATCATTTTTATTCCAAGATCACTGACTCCCTCCGCACCCCTGTGGGCCTGCTGAGCAGCATTGAGTCCCATACGTCCCACGGAGGCCCTCTGTGTCTGCAGAGTCTCGGGCAACACACTGTACGTTACTTCAGGAGAGCTCCGTTTCCAGAGCACTCGAACAGCATCAGAACCACATTTCTAGGCAGTCCAACATGCCCTGGAAGTCTTCGACATTGCCCTCGTCTGAGCTGCCCTGAGAAAACAGTCTGCTTAGAATTTATCAAAGACCTCGTTCCTGAAGTCACTCTATTCAAGGAGAAATACAGCATCTTAACATGCGGTGTCGCTCACAGGGCAAGAAACGTGAGAACTTGCCTCGAGGTAAGGCCATGAAATGCTATGCAGAAGCAGAGGCGTGTAGCAGTTTCCATGAGGCCGTAGTCGCTTATCTTCAGCATTTTAAAGCCAGTACGCTTTTCAGGACACCTAGGTGCCTCGCCTGGAAACCCTATTCCCTGCAAAAACACTGAGTACCCTCAGGCTCCCCTGGCCCTTCTAAGCACTATCCAGGGAAGGAGCTTTCCGACTCACAGTGTGTATGCCGAGTGTAGGGCAACACAGTGCACTCTTATTGGAACATCTTGATTTAGCCAGCATCGCACAGGTTCACGAGCACCGTTAAGCAAGTTCCAACAGGCCGTGGAAGTCGCTCTCATTCCCTAGTTTGAGCTGTACAGAGACAAACAGTAAGCTTCTCCTTCCATTCAGGACCTCCTACCTGTAGTCACCCTGCCTCCTGAAGAAAGACGACCTCGTTTCTATTGCAACTAAAGCACAGTTGTTCCTGTAGCAGGGCAGGCTTTTGAAGAGGCACGGGCCCAGAGGCATAGCTAGGGCTTTCCTTGGTGAGGCCGTTCACTACATTCAGGACACCCTGCCTCGAGAAGTTGATTCAGGGAAACAACCAGTGTGTACTCTGTGTCTCTTTTGACTTGTTAGAAACCACAGCGATGTATGCTGCCTGTGCCCATGGAAATTGGGGCATGATGGGACTAGCCTTGCTTTCCATTTGGAAAGCTCCATTCCCGCTTTCGTGAAGCTCCCTGAAATTCTCTGCTGTTGACAGGCCCCTGGCCACTGTAGGCTTGGGTCTGGGAAGAAAATGAGTTTTCTCTGTCTACACACGGAGCTTCATTGGCCGCGGTGGGGCGCACCTTGCCATGCTCTAGAGCTAAAGGGAATCTCAACGTGAGTCCTTGCCTCGAGGTAAGGCCCTGAGTAGCCCTACAGAAAAGGAGGCATGCAGCTCTTTCCATTAGCTCTTAGTCGCTGTTCTGGTTTACTTTAAAGGAAGTACCCTTTTCAGGACCTCTAGGCCCCTCGGTTGAGCTCATTTTTGTTCCAAGATCTCTGAGTACCTCCACAACCCTGTAGGCCTGCTGAGCAACAACGAGGCCCATTGGTCCCTCGGAGGTCCTCTGTGTCTGCTGAGTCATGGGCAACACACTGCACTCTTTCTTGTGATATCTTGATTCACAGCACTCGCACAGGTTCAAGAGCAACGTTCAAGCAAGTTCCAACATGCCGTGGAAATCGCACTCAATCCCTAGTCTGAGCTGCACAGAGAAAAACACTAGGCTTCTCCTTCCAATCAGAACCTCCTACCTGAAGTCACCCTGCTTCCAGGAGAAAGACGGCTTGCTTTCCTTTTGCAAGTAAAGCACAGTTTTTCTTGTAGCACTGCAGGCTTTTGAAAAGGCAGGGGCCCAGAGGCCTGCCTAGGGCGTTCCTTGGTGAGGCCGTTCTCTAGATGCAGAACATCCTTCCTCGAGAAGTTGATTCAGGGAAGCAACCAGTGTGTACTCGGTGTCTCTTTTGACTTGTTAAATCCACAGAGAGGTATGCTGCCTGTGTCCATGGAAATGGGGGCATGATGGGACTAGCCTTGCTTTCGGTTTGGATACCACCTTTCTTGCTGCCGTGAAGCTCCCTGAAATTCTCTGCTGTTGACAGGCCTCTGGCCACTGTAGGCATGGGTCTGGGAAGAAAATGAGTTTTCCCTGGGTACACACGGAGCTATATAGGCCAGGGTGGGGCTCACGTTGCCATGCTCTAGAGCTAAAGGGAATCTCAACGTGAGTCCTTGCCTCGAGGTAAGGCCCTGAGTAGCCCTGCAGAAAGGGAGGCATGCAGCTCTTTCCATGAGCTCTTAGTGGAGGTCTGTTTTATTTTAAAGGAAGTACCCTTTTCAGGACTCCTACGGTCTTCGGGTGAGCATCATTTTTATTCCAAGATCACTGACTCCCTCCGCACCCCTGTGGGCCTGCTGAGCAGCATTGCGTCCCATACGTCCCACGGAGGACCTCTGTGTCTGCAGAGTCTCGGGCAACACACTGTACGTTACGTCAGGAGAGCTACATTTCCAGAGCACTCGAACAGCATCAGAACCACATTTCTAGGCAGTCCAACATGCCCTGGAAGTGTTCGACATTGCCCTCGTCTGAGCTGCCCTGAGAAAACAGTCTGCTTAGAATTTATCAAAGACCTCGTTCCTGAAGTCACTCTATTTAAGGAGAAATACAGCATCTTAACATGCTGTGTCGCTCACAGGGCAAGAAACGTGAGAACTTGCCTCGAGGTAAGGCCATGAAATGCTATGCAGAAGCAGAGGCGTGTAGCAGTTTCCATGAGGCCGTAGTCGCTTATCTTCAGCATTTTAAAGCCAGTACGCTTTTCAGGACACCTAGGTGCCTCGCCTGGAAACCCTATTCCCTGCAAAAACACTGAGTACCCTCAGGCTCCCCTGGCCCTTCTAAGCACTATCCAGGGAAGGAGCTTTCCGACTCACAGTGTGTATGCCGAGTGTAGGGCAACACAGTGCACTCTTATTGGAACATCTTGATTTAGCCAGCATCGCACAGGTTCACGAGCACCGTTAAGCAAGTTCCAACAGGCCGTGGAAGTCGCTCTCATTCCCTAGTTTGAGCTGTACAGAGAGAAACAGTAAGCTTCTCCTTCCATTCAGGACCTCCTACCTGAAGTCACCCTGCCTCCTGAAGAAAGACGACCTCGTTTCTATTGCAACTAAAGCACAGTTGTTCCTGTAGCAGGGCAGGCTTTTGAAGAGGCACGGGCCCAGAGGCATAGCTAGGGCTTTCCTTGGTGAGGCCGTTCACTACATTCAGGACACCCTGCCTCGAGAAGTTGATTCAGGGAAACAACAAGTGTGTACTCTGTGTCTATTTGCCTTGTTAGAAACCACAGAGATGTATGCTGCCTGTGCCCATGGAAATTGGGGCATGATGGGACTAGCCTTGCTTTCCATTTGGAAAGCTCCATTCTTGCTTTCGTGAAGCTCCCTGAAATTCTCTGCTGTTGACAGGCCCCTGGCCACTGTAGGCTTGGGCCTGGGAAGAAAATGAGTTTTCTCTGGCTACACACGGAGCTTCATTGGCCACGGTGGGGCGCACCTTGCCATGCTCTAGAGCTAAAGGGAATCTCAACGTGAGTCCTTGCCTCGAGGTAAGGCCCTGAGTAGCCCTACAGAAAAGGAGGCATGCAGCTCTTTCCATCAGCTCTTAGTCGCTGTTCTGGTTTACTTTAAAGGAAGTACCCTTTTCAGGACTCCTAGGCCCCTCGGTTGAGCATCACTTTTGTTCCAAGATCTCTGAGTACCTCCACACCCCTGTAGGCCTGCTGAGCAACAACGAGGCCCATTGGTCCCTCGGAGGTCCTCTGTGTCTGCTGAGTCATGGGCAACACACTGCACTCTTTCTTGTGATATCTTGATTCACAGCACTCGCACAGGTTCAAGAGCAACGTTCAAGCAAGTTCCAACATGCCGTGGAAATCGCACTCAATCCCTAGTCTGAGCTGCACAGAGAAAAACACTAGGCTTCTCCTTCCAATCAGGACCTCCTACCTGAAGTCACCCTGCTTCCAGGAGAAAGACGGCTTGCTTTCCTTTTGCAAGTAAAGCACAGTTTTTTCTGTAACACTGCAGGCTTTTGAAAAGGCACGGGCCCAGAGGCCTGCCTAGGGCGTTCCTTGGTGAGGCCTCGGGCCCAGTGGCCTGGCTAGGGCGTTCCTTGGTGAGGCCGTTCACTAGATGCAGAACACCCTTCCTCGAGAAGTTGATTCAGGGCAGCAACCAGTGTGTACTCGGTGTCTCTTTTGACTCGTTAAAAACCACAGAGAGGTATGCTGCCTGTGTCCATGGAAATGGGGTCATGATGGGACTAGCCTTGCTTTCGGTTTGGATACCTCCTTTCTTGCTGCCGTGAAGCTCCCTGAAATTCTCTGCTGTTGACAGTCCTCTGGCCACTGTAATCATGGGTCTGGGAAGAAAATGAGTTTTCCCTGGGTACACACGGAGCTATATAGGCCAGGGTGGGGCTCACCTTGCCATGCTCTAGAGCTAAAGGGAATCTCAACGTGAGTCCTTGCCTCGAGGTAAGGCCCTGAGTAGCCCTGCAGAAAGGGAGGCATGCAGCTCTTTCCATGAGCTCTTAGTGGAGGTCTGTTTTATTTTAAAGGAAGTACCCTTTTCAGGACTCCTACGGTCTTCGGGTGAGCATCATTTTTATTCCAAGATCACTGTCTCCCTCCGCACCCCTGTGGGCCTGCTGAGCAGCATTGAGTCCCATACGTCCCACGGAGGCCCTCTGTGTCTGCAGAGTCTCGGGCAACACACTGTACGTTACGTCAGGAGAGCTACATTTCCAGAGCCCTCGAACAACATCAGAACCACATTTCTAGGCAGTCCAACATGCCCTGGAAGTCTTCGACATTGCCCTCGTCTGAGCTGCCCTGAGAAAACAGTCTGCTTAGAATTTATCAAAGACCTCGTTCCTGAAGTCACTCTATTCAAGGAGAAATACAGCATCTTAACATGCTGTGTCGCTCACAGGGCAAGAAACGTGAGAACTTGCCTCGAGGTAAGGCCATGAAATGCTATGCAGAAGCAGAGGCGTGTAGCAGTTTCCATGAGGCCATAGTCGCTTATCTTCAGCATTTTAAAGCCAGTACGCTTTTCAGGACACCTAGGTGCCACGCCTGGAAACCCTATTCCCTGCAAAAACACTGAGTACCCTCAGGCTCCGCTGGCCCTTCTAAGCACTATCCAGGGAAGGAGCTTTCCGACTCACAGTGTGTATGCCGAGTGTAGGGCAACACAGTGCACTCTTATTGGAACATCTTGATTTAGCCAGCATCGCACAGGTTCACGAGCACCGTTAAGCAAGTTCCAACAGGCCGTGGAAGTCGCTCTCATTCCCTAGTTTGAGCTGTACAGAGACAAACAGTAAGCTTCTCCTTCCATTCAGGACCTCCTACCTGTAGTCACCCTGCCTCCTGAAGAAAGACGACCTCGTTTCTATTGCAACTAAAGCACAGTTGTTCCTGTAGCAGGGCAGGCTTTTGAAGAGGCACGGGCCCAGAGGCATAGCTAGGGCTTTCCTTGGTGAGGCCGTTCACTACATTCAGGACACCCTGCCTCGAGAAGTTGATTCAGGGAAACAACCAGTGTGTACTCTGTGTCTCTTTTGACTTGTTAGAAACCACAGCAAATGTATGCTGCCTGTGCCCATGGAAATTGGGGCATGATGGGACTAGCCTTGCTTTCCATTTGGAAAGCTCCAGTCTTGCTTTCGTGAAGCTCCCTGAAATTCTCTGCTGTTGACAGGCCCCTGGCCACTGTAGGCTTGGGTCTGGGAAGAAAATGAGTTTTCTCTGTCTACACACGGAGCTTCATTGGCCGCGGTGGGGCGCACCTTGCCATGCTCTAGAGCTAAAGGGAATCTCAACGTGAGTCCTTGCCTCGAGGTAAGGCCCTGAGTAGCCCTACAGAAAAGGAGGCATGCAGCTCTTTCCATTAGCTCTTAGTCGCTGTTCTGGTTTACTTTAAAGGAAGTACCCTTTTCAGGACCTCTAGGCCCCTCGGTTGAGCATCATTTTTGTTCCAAGATCTCTGAGTACCTCCACACCCCTGTAGGCCTGCTGAGCAACAACGAGGCCCATTGGTCCCTCGGAGGTCCTCTGTGTCTGCTGAGTCATGGGCAACACACTGCACTCTTTCTTGTGATATCTTGATTCACAGCACTCGCACAGGTTCAAGAGCAACGTTCAAGCAAGTTCCAACATGCCGTGGAAATCGCACTCAATCCCTAGTCTGAGCTGCACAGAGAAAAACACTAGGCTTCTCCTTCCAATCAGAACCTCCTACCTGAAGTCACCCTGCTTCCAGGAGAAAGACGGCTTGCTTTCCTTTTGCAAGTAAAGCACAGTTTTTCTTGTAGCACTGCAGGCTTTTGAAAAGGCAGGGGCCCAGAGGCCTGCCTAGGGCGTTCCTTGGTGAGGCCGTTCTCTAGATGCAGAACATCCTTCCTCGAGAAGTTGATTCAGGGAAGCAACCAGTGTGTACTCGGTGTCTCTTTTGACTTGTTAAATCCACAGAGAGGTATGCTGCCTGTGTCCATGGAAATGGGGGCATGATGGGACTAGCCTTGCTTTCGGTTTGGATACCACCTTTCTTGCTGCCGTGAAGCTCCCTGAAATTCTCTGCTGTTGACAGGCCTCTGGCCACTGTAGGCATGGGTCTGGGAAGAAAATGAGTTTTCCCTGGGTACACACGGAGCTATATAGGCCAGGGTGGGGCTCACGTTGCCATGCTCTAGAGCTAAAGGGAATCTCAACGTGAGTCCTTGCCTCGAGGTAAGGCCCTGAGTAGCCCTGCAGAAAGGGAGGCATGCAGCTCTTTCCATGAGCTCTTAGTGGAGGTCTGTTTTATTTTAAAGGAAGTACCCTTTTCAGGACTCCTACGGTCTTCGGGTGAGCATCATTTTTATTCCAAGATCACTGACTCCCTCCGCACCCTTGTGGGCCTGCTGAGCAGCATTGCGTCCCATACGTCCCACGGAGGACCTCTGTGTCTGCAGAGTCTCGGGCAACACACTGTACGTTACGTCAGGAGAGCTACATTTCCAGAGCACTCGAACAGCATCAGAACCACATTTCTAGGCAGTCCAACATGCCCTGGAAGTCTTCGACATTGCCCTCGTCTGAGCTGCCCTGAGAAAACAGTCTGCTTAGAATTTATCAAAGACCTCGTTCCTGAAGTCACTCTATTTAAGGAGAAATACAGCATCTTAACATGCTGTGTCGCTCACAGGGCAAGAAACGTGAGAACTTGCCTCGAGGTAAGGCCATGAAATGCTATGCAGAAGCAGAGGCGTGTAGCAGTTTCCATGAGGCCGTAGTCGCTTATCTTCAGCATTTTAAAGCCAGTACGCTTTTCAGGACACCTAGGTGCCTCGCCTGGAAACCCTATTCCCTGCAAAAACACTGAGTACCCTCAGGCTCCCCTGGCCCTTCTAAGCACTATCCAGGGAAGGAGCTTTCCGACTCACAGTGTGTATGCCGAGTGTAGGGCAACACAGTGCACTCTTATTGGAACATCTTGATTTAGCCAGCATCGCACAGGTTCACGAGCACCGTTAAGCAAGTTCCAACAGGCCGTGGAAGTCGCTCTCATTCCCTAGTTTGAGCTGTACAGAGAGAAACAGTAAGCTTCTCCTTCCATTCAGGAACTCCTACCTGAAGTCACCCTGCCTCCTGAAGAAAGACGACCTCGTTTCTATTGCAACTAAAGCACAGTTGTTCCTGAAGCAGGGCACACTTTTGAAGAGGCACGGGCCCAGAGGCATAGCTAGGGCTTTCCTTGGTGAGGCCGTTCACTACATTCAGGACACCCTGCCTCGAGAAGTTGATTCAGGGAAACAACCAGTGTGTACTCTGTGTCTATTTGCCTTGTTAGAAACCACAGAGATGTATGCTGCCTGTGCCCATGGAAATTGGGGCATGATGGGACTAGCCTTGCTTTCCATTTGGAAAGCTCCATTCTTGCTTTCGTGAAGCTCCCTGAAATTCTCTGCTGTTGACAGGCCCCTGGCCACTGTAGGCTTGGGTCTGGGAAGAAAATGAGTTTTCTCTGGCTACACACGGAGCTTCATTGGCCGCGGTGGGGCGCACCTTGCCATGCTCTAGTGCTAAAGGGAATCTCAACGTGAGTCCTTGCCTCGAGGTAAGGCCCTGAGTAGCCCTACAGAAAAGGAGGCATGCAGCTCTTTCCATTAGCTCTTAGTCGCTGTTCTGGTTTACTTTAAAGGAAGTACCCTTTTCAGGACTCCTAGGCCCCTCGGTTGAGCATCACTTTTGTTCCAAGATCTCTGAGTACCTCCACACCCCTGTAGGCCTGCTGAGCAACAACGAGGCCCATTGGTCCCTCGGAGGTCCTCTGTGTCTGCTGAGTCATGGGCAACACACTGCACTCTTTCTTGTGATATCTTGATTCACAGCACTCGCACAGGTTCAAGAGCAACGTTCAAGCAAGTTCCAACATGCCGTGGAAATCGCACTCAATCCCTAGTCTGAGCTGCACAGAGAAAAACACTAGGCTTCTCCTTCCAATCAGGACCTACTACCTGAAGTCACCCTGCTTCCAGGAGAAAGACGGCTTGCTTTCCTTTTGCAAGTAAAGCACAGTTTTTCCTGTAACACTGCAGGCTTTTGAAAAGGCACGGGCCCAGAGGCCTGCCTAGGGCGTTCCTTGGTGAGCCCTCGGGCCCAGTGGCCTGGCTAGGGCGTTCCTTGGTGAGGCCGTTCACTAGATGCAGAACACCCTTCCTCGAGAAGTTGATTCAGGGCAGCAACCAGTGTGTACTCGGTGTCTCTTTTGACTCGTTAAAAACCACAGAGAGGTATGCTGCCTGTGTCCATGGAAATGGGGGCATGATGGGACTAGCCTTGCTTTCGGTTTGGATACCTCCTTTCTTGCTGCCGTGAAGCTCCCTGAAATTCTCTGCTGTTGACAGGCCTCTGGCCACTGTAGGCATGGGTCTGGGAAGAAAATGAGTTTTCCCTGGGTACACACGGAGCTATATAGGCCAGGGTGGGGCTCACCTTGCCATGCTCTAGAGCTAAAGGGAATCTCAACGTGAGTCCTTGCCTCGAGGTAAGGCCCTGAGTAGCCCTGCAGAAAGGGAGGCATGCAGCTCTTTCCATGAGCTCTTAGTGGAGGTCTGTTTTATTTTAAAGGAAGTACCCTTTTCCGGACTCCTACGCCCTCTGGGTGAGCATCCTTTTTATTCCAAGATCACTGACTCCCTCCGCACCCCTGTGGGCCTGCTGAGCAGCATTGAGTCCCATACGTCCCACGGAGGCCCTCTGTGTCTGCAGAGTCTCGGGCAACACACTGTACGTTACTTCAGGAGAGCTCCGTTTCCAGAGCACTCGAACAGCATCAGAACCACATTTCTAGGCAGTCCAACATGCCCTGGAAGTCTTCGACATTGCCCTCGTCTGAGCTGCCCTGAGAAAACAGTCTGCTTAGAATTTATCAAAGACCTCGTTCCTGAAGTCACTCTATTCAAGGAGAAATACAGCATCTTAACATGCTGTGTCGCTCACAGGGCAAGAAACCTGAGAACTTGCCTCGACGTAAGGCCATGAAATGCTATGCAGAAGCAGAGGCGTGTAGCAGTTTCCATGAGGCCGTAGTCGCTTATCTTCAGCATTTTAAAGCCAGTACGCTTTTCAGGACACCTAGGTGCCTCGCCTGGAAACCCTATTCCCTGCAAAAACACTGAGTACCCTCAGGCTCCCCTGGCCCTTCTAAGCACTATCCAGGGAAGGAGCTTTCCGACTCACAGTGTGTATGCCGAGTGTAGGGCAACACAGTGCACTCTTATTGGAACATCTTGATTTAGCCAGCATCGCACAGGTTCACGAGCACCGTTAAGCAAGTTCCAACAGGCCGTGGAAGTCGCTCTCATTCCCTAGTTTGAGCTGTACAGAGACAAACAGTAAGCTTCTCCTTCCATTCAGGACCTCCTACCTGAAGTCACACTGCCTCCTGAAGAAAGACGACCTCGTTTCTATTGCAACTAAAGCACAGTTGTTCCTGTAGCAGGGCAGGCTTTTGAAGAGGCACGGGCCCAGAGGCATAGCTAGGGCTTTCCTTGGTGAGGCCGTTCACTACATTCAGGACACCCTGCCTCGAGAAGTTGATTCAGGGAAACAACCAGTGTGTACTCTGTGTCTCTTTTGACTTGTTAGAAACCACAGCGATGTATGCTGCCTGTGCCCATGGAAATTGGGGCATGATGGGACTAGCCTTGCTTTCCATTTGGAAAGCTCCATTCTTGCTTTCGTGAAGCTCCCTGAAACTCTCTGCTGTTGACAGGCCCCTGGCCACTGTAGGCTTGGGTCTGGGAAGAAAATGAGTTTTCTCTGTCTACACACGGAGCTTCATTGGCCGCGGTGGGGCGCACCTTGCCATGCTCTAGAGCTAAAGGGAATCTCAACGTGAGTCCTTGCCTCGAGGTAAGGCCCTGAGTAGCCCTACAGAAAAGGAGGCATGCAGCTCTTTCCATTAGCTCTTAGTCGCTGTTCTGGTTTACTTTAAAGGAAGTACCCTTTTCAGGACTCCTAGGCCCCTCGGTTGAGCATCAATTTTGTTCCTAGATCTCTGAGTACCTCCACACCCCTGTAGGCCTGCTGAGCAACAACGAGGCCCATTGGTCCCTCGGAGGTCCTCTGTGTCTGCTGAGTCATGGGCAACACACTGCACTCTTTCTTGTGATATCTTGATTCACAGCACTCGCACAGGTTCAAGAGCAACGTTCAAGCAAGTTCCAACATGCCGTGGAAATCGCACTCAATCCCTAGTCTGAGCTGCACAGAGAAAAACACTAGGCTTCTCCTTCCAATCAGGACCTCCTACCTGAAGTCACCCTGCTTCCAGGAGAAAGACGGCTTGCTTTCCTTTTGCAAGTAAAGCACAGTTTTTCCTGTAGCACTGCAGGCTTTTGAAAAGGCAGGGGGCCAGAGGCCTGCCTAGGGCGTTCCTTGGTGAGGCCTCGGGCCCAGTGGCCTGGCTAGGGCGTTCCTTGGTGAGGCCGTTCACTAGATGCAGAACACCCTTCCTCGAGAAGTTGATTCAGGGAAGCAACCAGTGAGTACTCGGTGTTTTTTTTGGCTTGTTAAATCCACAGAGAGGTATGCTGCCTTTGTCCATGGAAATGGGGGCATGATGGGACTAGCCTTGCTTTCCGTTTGGAAACCTCCTTTCTTGCTGCCGTGAAGCTCCCTGAAATTCTCTGCTGTTGACAGGCCTCTGGCCACTGTAGGCATGGGTCAGGGAAGAAAATGAGTTTTCCCTGGGTACACACGGAGCTATATAGGCCAGGGTGGGGCTCACCTTGCCATGCTCTAGAGCTAAAGGGAATCTCAACGTGAGTCCTTGCCTCGAGGTAAGGCCCTGAGTAGCCCTGCAGAAAGGGAGGCATGCAGCTCTTTCCATGAGCTCTTAGTGGAGGTCTGTTTTATTTTAAAGGAAGTACCCTTTTCCGGACTCCTACGGTCTTCGGGTGAGCATCATTTTTATTCCAAGATCACTGACTCCCTCCGCACCCCTGTGGGCCTGCTGAGCAGCATTGAGTCCCATACGTCCCACGGAGGCCCTCTGTGTCTGCAGAGTCTCGGGCAACACACTGTACGTTACTTCAGGAGAGCTCCGTTTCCAGAGCACTCGAACAGCATCAGAACCACATTTCTAGGCAGTCCAACATGCCCTGGAAGTCTTCGACATTGCCCTCGTCTGAGCTGCCCTGAGAAAACAGTCTGCTTAGAATTTATCAAAGACCTCGTTCCTGAAGTCACTCTATTCAAGGAGAAATACAGCATCTTAACATGCTGTGTCGCTCACAGGGCAAGAAACGTGAGAACTTGCCTCGAGGTAAGGCCATGAAATGCTATGCAGAAGCAGAGGCGTGTAGCAGTTTCCATGAGGCCGTAGTCGCTTATCTTCAGCATTTTAAAGCCAGTACGCTTTTCAGGACACCTAGGTGCCTCGCCTGGAAACCCTATTCCCTGCAAAAACACTGAGTACCCTCAGGCTCCCCTGGCCCTTCTAAGCACTATCCAGGGAAGGAGCTTTCCGACTCACAGTGTGTATGCCGAGTGTAGGGCAACACAGTGCACTCTTATTGGAACATCTTGATTTAGCCAGCATCGCACAGGTTCACGAGCACCGTTAAGCAAGTTCCAACAGGCCGTGGAAGTCGCTCTCATTCCCTAGTTTGAGCTGTACAGAGACAAACAGTAAGCTTCTCCTTCCATTCAGGACCTCCTACCTGTAGTCACCCTGCCTCCTGAAGAAAGACGACCTCGTTTCTATTGCAACTAAAGCACAGTTGTTCCTGTAGCAGGGCAGGCTTTTGAAGAGGCACGGGCCCAGAGGCATAGCTAGGGCTTTCCTTGGTGAGGCCGTTCACTACATTCAGGACACCCTGCCTCGAGAAGTTGATTCAGGGAAACAACCAGTGTGTACTCTGTGTCTCTTTTGACTTGTTAGAAACCACAGCGATGTATGCTGCCTGTGCCCATGGAAATTGGGGCATGATGGGACTAGCCTTGCTTTCCATTTGGAAAGCTCCATTCCCGCTTTCGTGAAGCTCCCTGAAATTCTCTGCTGTTGACAGGCCCCTGGCCACTGTAGGCTTGGGTCTGGGAAGAAAATGAGTTTTCTCTGTCTACACACGGAGCTTCATTGGCCGCGGTGGGGCGCACCTTGCCATGCTCTAGAGCTAAAGGGAATCTCAACGTGAGTCCTTGCCTCGAGGTAAGGCCCTGAGTAGCCCTACAGAAAAGGAGGCATGCAGCTCTTTCCATTAGCTCTTAGTCGCTGTTCTGGTTTACTTTAAAGGAAGTACCCTTTTCAGGACCTCTAGGCCCCTCGGTTGAGCTCATTTTTGTTCCAAGATCTCTGAGTACCTCCACAACCCTGTAGGCCTGCTGAGCAACAACGAGGCCCATTGGTCCCTCGGAGGTCCTCTGTGTCTGCTGAGTCATGGGCAACACACTGCACTCTTTCTTGTGATATCTTGATTCACAGCACTCGCACAGGTTCAAGAGCAACGTTCAAGCAAGTTCCAACATGCCGTGGAAATCGCACTCAATCCCTAGTCTGAGCTGCACAGAGAAAAACACTAGGCTTCTCCTTCCAATCAGAACCTCCTACCTGAAGTCACCCTGCTTCCAGGAGAAAGACGGCTTGCTTTCCTTTTGCAAGTAAAGCACAGTTTTTCCTGTAGCACTGCAGGCTTTTGAAAAGGCAGGGGCCCAGAGGCCTGCCTAGGGCGTTCCTTGGTGAGGCCGTTCTCTAGATGCAGAACATCCTTCCTCGAGAAGTTGATTCAGGGAAGCAACCAGTGTGTACTCGGTGTCTCTTTTGACTTGTTAAATCCACAGAGAGGTATGCTGCCTGTGTCCATGGAAATGGGGGCATGATGGGACTAGCCTTGCTTTCGGTTTGGATACCTCCTTTCTTGCTGCCGTGAAGCTCCCTGAAATTCTCTGCTGTTGACAGGCCTCTGGCCACTGTAGGCATGGGTCTGGGAAGAAAATGAGTTTTCCCTGGGTACACACGGAGCTATATAGGCCAGGGTGGGGCTCACGTTGCCATGCTCTAGAGCTAAAGGGAATCTCAACGTGAGTCCTTGCCTCGAGGTAAGGCCCTGAGTAGCCCTGCAGAAAGGGAGGCATGCAGCTCTTTCCATGAGCTCTTAGTTGAGGTCTGTTTTATTTTAAAGGAAGTACCCTTTTCAGGACTCCTACGGTCTTCGGGTGAGCATCATTTTTATTCCAAGATCACTGACTCCCTCCGCACCCCTGTGGGCCTGCTGAGCAGCATTGCGTCCCATACGTTCCACGGAGGACCTCTGTGTCTGCAGAGTCTCGGGCAACACACTGTACGTTACGTCAGGAGAGCTACATTTCCAGAGCACTCGAACAGCATCAGAACCACATTTCTAGGCAGTCCAACATGCCCTGGAAGTCTTCGACATTGCCCTCGTCTGAGCTGCCCTGAGAAAACAGTCTGCTTAGAATTTATCAAAGACCTCGTTCCTGAAGTCACTCTATTCAAGGAGAAATACAGCATCTTAACATGCAGTGTCGCTCACAGGGCAAGAAACGTGAGAACTTGCCTCGAGGTAAGGCCATGAAATGCTATGCAGAAGCAGAGGCGTGTAGCAGTTTCCATGAGGCCGTAGTCGCTTATCTTCAGCATTTTAAAGCCAGTACGCTTTTCAGGACACCTAGGTGCCTCGCCTGGAAACCCTATTCCCTGCAAAAACACTGAGTACCCTCAGGCTCCCCTGGCCCTTCTAAGCACTATTCAGGGAAGGAGCTTTCCGACTCACAGTGTGTATGCCGAGTGTAGGGCAACACAGTGCACTCTTATTGGAACATCTTGATTTAGCCAGCATCGCACAGGTTCACGAGCACCGTTAAGCAAGTTCCAACAGGCCGTGGAAGTCGCTCTCATTCCCTACTTTGAGCTGTACAGAGAGAAACAGTAAGCTTCTCCTTCCATTCAGGAACTCCTACCTGAAGTCACCCTGCCTCCTGAAGAAAGACGACCTCGTTTCTATTGCAACTAAAGAACAGTTGTTCCTGTAGCAGGGCACGCTTTTGAAGAGGCACGGGCCCAGAGGCATAGCTAGGGCTTTCCTTGGTGAGGCCGTTCACTACATTCAGGACACCCTGCCTCGAGAAGTTGATTCAGGGAAACAACCAGTGTGTACTCTGTGTCTATTTGCCTTGTTAGAAACCACAGAGATGTATGCTGCCTGTGCCCATGGAAATTGGGGCATGATGGGACTAGCCTTGCTTTCCATTTGGAAAGCTCCATTCTTGCTTTCGTGAAGCTCCCTGAAATTCTCTGCTGTTGACAGGCCCCTGGCCACTGTAGGCTTGGGTCTGGGAAGAAAATGAGTTTTCTCTGGCTACACACGGAGCTTCATTGGCCGCGGTGGGGCGCACCTTGCCATGCTCTAGAGCTAAAGGGAATCTCAACGTGAGTCCTTGCCTCGAGGTAAGGCCCTGAGTAGCCCTACAGAAAAGGAGGCATGCAGCTCTTTCCATTAGCTCTTAGTCGCTGTTCTGGTTTACTTTAAAGGAAGTACCCTTTTCAGGACTCCTAGGCCCCTCGGTTGAGCATCACTTTTGTTCCAAGATCTCTGAGTACCTCCACACCCCTGTAGGCCTGCTGAGCAACAACGAGGCCCATTGGTCCCTCGGAGGTCCTCTGTGTCTGCTGAGTCATGGGCAACACACTGCACTCTTTCTTGTGATATCTTGATTCACAGCACTCGCACAGGTTCAAGAGCAACGTTCAAGCAAGTTCCAACATGCCGTGGAAATCGCACTCAATCCCTAGTCTGAGCTGCACAGAGAAAAACACTAGGCTTCTCCTTCCAATCAGGACCTCCTACCTGAAGTCACCCTGCTTCCAGGAGAAAGACGGCTTGCTTTCCTTTTGCAAGTAAAGCACAGATTTTCCTGTAGCACTGCAGGCTTTTGAAAAGGCAGGGGCCCAGAGGCCTGCCTAGGGCGTTCCTTGGTGAGGCCTCGGGCCCAGTGGCCTGGCTAGGGCGTTCCTTGGTGAGGCCGTTCACTAGATGCAGAACACCCTTCCTCGAGAAGTTGATTCAGGGCAGCAACCAGTGTGTACTCGGTGTCTCTTTTGACTCGTTAAAAACCACAGAGAGGTATGCTGCCTGTGTCCATGGAAATGGGGGCATGATGGGACTAGCCTTGCTTTCGGTTTGGATACCTCCTTTCTTGCTGCCGTGAAGCTCCCTGAAATTCTCTGCTGTTGACAGGCCTCTGGCCACTGTAGGCATGGGTCTGGGAAGAAAATGAGTTTTCCCTGGGTACACACGGAGCTATATAGGCCAGGGTGGGGCTCACCTTGCCATGCTCTAGAGCTAAAGGGAATCTCAACGTGAGTCCTTGCCTCGAGGTAAGGCCCTGAGTAGCCCTGCAGAAAGGGAGGCATGCAGCTCTTTCCATGAGCTCTTAGTGGAGGTCTGTTTTATTTTAAAGGAAGTACCCTTTTCAGGACTCCTACGGTCTTCGGGTGAGCATCATTTTTATTCCAAGATCACTGACTCCCTCCGCACCCCTGTGGGCCTGCTGAGCAGCATTGAGTCCCATACGTCCCACGGAGGCCCTCTGTGTCTGCAGAGTCTCGGGCAACACACTGTACGTTACGTCAGGAGAGCTACATGTCCAGAGCACTCGAACAGCATCAGAACCACATTTCTAGGCAGTCCAACATGCCCTGGAAGTCTTCGACATTGCCCTCGTCTGAGCTGCCCTGAGAAAACAGTCTGCTTAGAATTTATCAAAGACCTCGTTCCTGAAGTCACTCTATTCAAGGAGAAATACAGCATCTTAACATGCTGTGTCGCTCACAGGGCAAGAAACGTGAGAACTTGCCTCGAGGTAAGGCCATGAAATGCTATGCAGAAGCAGAGGCGTGTAGCAGTTTCCATGAGGCCGTAGTCGCTTATCTTCAGCATTTTAAAGCCAGTACGCTTTTCAGGACACCTAGGTGCCTCGCCTGGAAACCCTATTCCCTGCAAAAACACTGAGTACCCTCAGTCTCCCCTGGCCCTTCTAAGCACTATCCAGGGAAGGAGCTTTCCGACTCACAGTGTGTATGCCGAGTGTAGGGCAACACAGTGCACTCTTATTGGAACATCTTGATTTAGCCAGCATCGCACAGGTTCACGAGCACCGTTAAGCAAGTTCCAACAGGCCGTGGAAGTCGCTCTCATTCCCTAGTTTGAGCTGTACAGAGAGAAACAGTAAGCTTCTCCTTCCATTCAGGACCTCCTACCTGAAGTCACCCTGCCTCCTGAAGAAAGACGACCTCGTTTCTATTGCAACTAAAGCACAGTTGTTCCTGTAGCAGGGCACGCTTTTAAGGAGGCACGGGCCCAGAGGCATAGCTAGGGCTTTCCTTGGTGAGGCCGTTCACTACATTCAGGACACCCTGCCTCGAGAAGTTGATTCAGGGAAACAACCAGTGTGTACTCTGTGTCTATTTGCCTTGTTAGAAACCACAGCGATGTATGCTGCCTGTGCCCATGGAAATTGGGGCATGATGGGACTAGCCTTGCTTTCCATTTGGAAAGCTCCATTCTTGCTTTCGTGAAGCTCCCTGAAATTCTCTGCTGTTGACAGGCCCCTGGCCACTGTAGGCTTGGGTCTGGGAAGAAAATGAGTTTTCTCTGTCTACACACGGAGCTTCATTGGCCGCGGTGGGGCGCACCTTGCCATGCTCTAGAGCTAAAGGGAATCTCAACGTGAGTCCTTGCCTCGAGGTAAGGCCCTGAGTAGCCCTACAGAAAAGGAGGCATGCAGCTCTTTCCATTAGCTCTTAGTCGCTGTTCTGGTTTACTTTAAAGGAAGTACCCTTTTCAGGACTCCTAGGCCCCTCGGTTGAGCATCACTTTTGTTCCAAGATCTCTGAGTACCTCCACACCCCTGTAGGCCTGCTGAGCAACAACGAGGCCCATTGGTCCCTCGGAGGTCCTCTGTGTCTGCTGAGTCATGGGCAACACACTGCACTCTTTCTTGTGATATCTTGATTCACAGCACTCGCACAGGTTCAAGAGCAACGTTCAAGCAAGTTCCAACATGCCGTGGAAATCGCACTCAATCCCTAGTCTGAGCTGCACAGAGAAAAACACTAGGCTTCTCCTTCCAATCAGGACCTCCTACCTGAAGTCACCCTGCTTCCAGGAGAAAGACGGCTTGCTTTCCTTTTGCAAGTAAAGCACAGATTTTCCTGTAGCACTGCAGGCTTTTGAAAAGGCAGGGGCCCAGAGGCCTGCCTAGGGCGTTCCTTGGTGAGGCCTCGGGCCCAGTGGCCTGGCTAGGGCGTTCCTTGGTGAGGCCGTTCACTAGATGCAGAACACCCTTCCTCGAGAAGTTGATTCAGGGAAGCAACCAGTGTGTACTCGGTGTCTCTTTTGACTTGTTAAATCCACAGAGAGGTATGCTGCCTGTGTCCATGGAAATGGGGGCATGATGGGACTAGCCTTGCTTTCCGTTTGGAAACCTCCTTTCTTGCTGCCGTGAAGCTCCCTGAAATTCTCTGCTGTTGAGAGGACTCTGGCCACTGTAGGCATGGGTCTGGGAAGAAAATGAGTTTTCCCTGGGTACACACGGAGCTATATAGGCCAGGGTGGGGCTCACTTTGCCATGCTCTAGAGCTAAAGGGAATCTCAACGTGAGTCCTTGCCTCGAGGTAAGGCCCTGAGTAGCCCTGCAGAAAGGGAGGCATGCAGCTCTTTCCATGAGCTCTTAGTGGAGGTCTGTTTTATTTTAAAGGAAGTACCCTTTTCCGGACTCCTACGCCCTCTGGGTGAGCATCATTTTTATTCCAAGATCACTGACTCCCTCCGCACCCCTGTGGGCCTGCTGAGCAGCATTGAGTCCCATACGTCCCACGGAGGCCCTCTGTGTCTGCAGAGTCTCGGGCAACACACTGTACGTTACTTCAGGAGAGCTCCGTTTCCAGAGCACTCGAACAGCATCAGAACCACATTTCTAGGCAGTCCAACATGCCCTGGAAGTCTTCGACATTGCCCTCGTCTGAGCTGCCCTGAGAAAACAGTCTGCTTAGAATTTATCAGAGACCTCGTTCCTGAAGTCACTCTATTCAAGGAGAAATACAGCATCTTAACATGCTGTGTCGCTCACAGGGCAAGAAACGTGAGAACTTGCCTCGAGGTAAGGCCATGAAATGCTATGCAGAAGCAGAGGCGTGTAGCAGTTTCCATGAGGCCGTAGTCGCTTATCTTCAGCATTTTAAAGCCAGTACGCTTTTCAGGACACCTAGGTTCCTCGCCTGGAAACCCTATTCCCTGCAAAAACACTGAGTACCCTCAGGCTCCCCTGGCCCTTCTAAGCACTATCCAGGGAAGGAGCTTTCCGACTCACAGTGTGTATGCCGAGTGTAGGGCAACACAGTGCACTCTTATTGGAACATCTTGATTTAGCCAGCATCGCACAGGTTCACGAGCACCGTTAAGCAAGTTCCAACAGGCCGTGGAAGTCGCTCTCATTCCCTAGTTTGAGCTGTACAGAGACAAACAGTAAGCTTCTCCTTCCATTCAGGACCTCCTACCTGAAGTCACACTGCCTCCTGAAGAAAGACGACCTCGTTTCTATTGCAACTAAAGCACAGTTGTTCCTGTAGCAGGGCAGGCTTTTGAAGAGGCACGGGCCCAGAGGCATAGCTAGGGCTTTCCTTGGTGAGGCCGTTCACTACATTCAGGACACCCTGCCTCGAGAAGTTGATTCAGGGAAACAACCAGTGTGTACTCTGTGTCTCTTTTGACTTGTTAGAAACCACAGCGATGTATGCTGCCTGTGCCCATGGAAATTGGGGCATGATGGGACTAGCCTTGCTTTCCATTTGGAAAGCTCCATTCTTGCTTTCGTGAAGCTCCCTGAAACTCTCTGCTGTTGACAGGCCCCTGGCCACTGTAGGCTTGGGTCTGGGAAGAAAATGAGTTTTCTCTGTCTACACACGGAGCTTCATTGGCCGCGGTGGGGCGCACCTTGCCATGCTCTAGAGCTAAAGGGAATCTCAACGTGAGTCCTTGCCTCGAGGTAAGGCCCTGAGTAGCCCTACAGAAAAGGAGGCATGCAGCTCTTTCCATTAGCTCTTAGTCGCTGTTCTGGTTTACTTTAAAGGAAGTACCCTTTTCAGGACTCCTAGGCCCCTCGGTTGAGCATCAATTTTGTTCCTAGATCTCTGAGTACCTCCACACCCCTGTAGGCCTGCTGAGCAACAACGAGGCCCATTGGTCCCTCGGAGGTCCTCTGTGTCTGCTGAGTCATGGGCAACACACTGCACTCTTTCTTGTGATATCTTGATTCACAGCACTCGCACAGGTTCAAGATCAACGTTCAAGCAAGTTCCAACATGCCGTGGAAATCGCACTCAATCCCTAGTCTGAGCTGCACAGAGAAAAACACTAGGCTTCTCCTTCCAATCAGGACCTCCTACCTGAAGTCACCCTGCTTCCAGGAGAAAGACGGCTTGCTTTCCTTTTGCAAGTAAAGCACAGTTTTTCCTGTAGCACTGCAGGCTTTTGAAAAGGCAGGGGCCCAGAGGCCTGCCTAGGGCGTTCCTTGGTGAGGCCTCGGGCCCAGTGGCCTTGCTAGGGCGTTCCTTGGTGAGGCCGTTCACTAGATGCAGAACACCCTTCCTCGAGAAGTTGATTCAGGGAAGCAACCAGTGTGTACTCGGTGTCTCTTTTGACTTGTTAAATCCACAGAGAGGTATGCTGCCTGTGTCCATGGAAATGGGGGCATGATGGGACTAGCCTTGCTTTCCGTTTGGAAACCTCCTTTCTTGCTGCCGTGAAGCTCCCTGAAATTCTCTGCTGTTGAGAGGACTCTGGCCACTGTAGGCATGGGTCTGGGAAGAAAATGAGTTTTCCCTGGGTACACACGGAGCTATATAGGCCAGGGTGGGGCTCACTTTGCCATGCTCTAGAGCTAAAGGGAATCTCAACGTGAGTCCTTGCCTCGAGGTAAGGCCCTGAGTAGCCCTGCAGAAAGGGAGGCATGCAGCTCTTTCCATGAGCTCTTAGTGGAGGTCTGTTTTATTTTAAAGGAAGTACCCTTTTCCGGACTCCTACGGTCTTCGGGTGAGCATCATTTTTATTCCAAGATCACTGACTCCCTCCGCACCCCTGTGGGCCTGCTGAGCAGCATTGAGTCCCATACGTCCCACGGAGGCCCTCTGTGTCTGCAGAGTCTCGGGCAACACACTGTACGTTACTTCAGGAGAGCTCCGTTTCCAGAGCACTCGAACAGCATCAGAACCACATTTCTAGGCAGTCCAACATGCCCTGGAAGTCTTCGACATTGCCCTCGTCTGAGCTGCCCTGAGAAAACAGTCTGCTTAGAATTTATCAGAGACCTCGTTCCTGAAGTCACTCTATTCAAGGAGAAATACAGCATCTTAACATGCTGTGTCGCTCACAGGGCAAGAAACGTGAGAACTTGCCTCGAGGTAAGGCCATGAAATGCTATGCAGAAGCAGAGGCGTGTAGCAGTTTCCATGAGGCCGTAGTCGCTTATCTTCAGCATTTTAAAGCCAGTACGCTTTTCAGGACACCTAGGTGCCTCGCCTGGAAACCCTATTCCCTGCAAAAACACTGAGTACCCTCAGGCTCCCCTGGCCCTTCTAAGCACTATCCAGGGAAGGAGCTTTCCGACTCACAGTGTGTATGCCGAGTGTAGGGCAACACAGTGCACTCTTATTGGAACATCTTGATTTAGCCAGCATCGCACAGGTTCACGAGCACCGTTAAGCAAGTTCCAACAGGCCGTGGAAGTCGCTCTCATTCCCTAGTTTGAGCTGTACAGAGACAAACAGTAAGCTTCTCCTTCCATTCAGGACCTCCTACCTGAAGTCACACTGCCTCCTGAAGAAAGACGACCTCGTTTCTATTGCAACTAAAGCACAGTTGTTCCTGTAGCAGGGCAGGCTTTTGAAGAGGCACGGGCCCAGAGGCATAGCTAGGGCTTTCCTTGGTGAGGCCGTTCACTACATTCAGGACACCCTGCCTCGAGAAGTTGATTCAGGGAAACAACCAGTGTGTACTCTGTGTCTCTTTTGACTTGTTAGAAACCACAGCGATGTATGCTGCCTGTGCCCATGGAAATTGGGGCATGATGGGACTAGCCTTGCTTTCCATTTGGAAAGCTCCATTCTTGCTTTCGTGAAGCTCCCTGAAACTCTCTGCTGTTGACAGGCCCCTGGCCACTGTAGGCTTGGGTCTGGGAAGAAAATGAGTTTTCTCTGTCTACACACGGAGCTTCATTGGCCGCGGTGGGGCGCACCTTGCCATGCTCTAGAGCTAAAGGGAATCTCAACGTGAGTCCTTGCCTCGAGGTAAGGCCCTGAGTAGCCCTACAGAAAAGGAGGCATGCAGCTCTTTCCATCAGCTCTTAGTCGCTGTTCTGGTTTACTTTAAAGGAAGTACCCTTTTCAGGACTCCTAGGGCCCTCGGTTGAGCATCAATTTTGTTCCTAGATCTCTGAGTACCTCCACACCCCTGTAGGCCTGCTGAGCAACAACGAGGCCCATTGGTCCCTCGGAGGTCCTCTGTGTCTGCTGAGTCATGGGCAACACACTGCACTCTTTCTTGTGATATCTTGATTCACAGCACTCGCACAGGTTCAAGATCAACGTTCAAGCAAGTTCCAACATGCCGTGGAAATCGCACTCAATCCCTAGTCTGAGCTGCACAGAGAAAAACACTAGGCTTCTCCTTCCAATCAGGACCTCCTACCTGAAGTCACCCTGCTTCCAGGAGAAAGACGGCTTGCTTTCCTTTTGCAAGTAAAGCACAGTTTTTCCTGTAGCACTGCAGGCTTTTGAAAAGGCAGGGGCCCAGAGGCCTGCCTAGGGTGTTCCTTGGTGAGGCCTCGGGCCCAGTGGCCTGGCTAGGGCGTTCCTTGGTGAGGCCGTTCACTAGATGCAGAACACCCTTCCTCGAGAAGTTGATTCAGGGAAGCAACCAGTGTGTACTCGGTGTCTCTTTTGACTTGTTAAATCCACAGAGAGGTATGCTGCCTGTGTCCATGGAAATGGGGGCATGATGGGACTAGCCTTGCTTTCCATTTGGAAACCTCCTTTCTTGCTGCCGTGAAGCTCCCTGAAATTCTCTGCTGTTGAGAGGACTCTGGCCACTGTAGGCATGGGTCTGGGAAGAAAATGAGTTTTCCCTGGGTACACACGGAGCTATATAGGCCAGGGTGGGGCTCACCTTGCCATGCTCTAGAGCTAAAGGGAATCTCAACGTGAGTCCTTGCCTCGAGGTAAGGCCCTGAGTAGCCCTGCAGAAAGGGAGGCATGCAGCTCTTTCCATGAGCTCTTAGTGGAGGTCTGTTTTATTTTAAAGGAAGTACCCTTTTCCGGACTCCTACGGTCTTCGGGTGAGCATCATTTTTATTCCAAGATCACTGACTCCCTCCGCACCCCTGTGGGCCTGCTGAGCAGCATTGAGTCCCATACGTCCCACGGAGGCCCTCTGTGTCTGCAGAGTCTCGGGCAACACACTGTACGTTACTTCAGGAGAGCTCCGTTTCCAGAGCACTCGAACAGCATCAGAACCACATTTCTAGGCAGTCCAACATGCCCTGGAAGTCTTCGACATTGCCCTCGTCTGAGCTGCCCTGAGAAAACAGTCTGCTTAGAATTTATCAAAGACCTCGTTCCTGAAGTCACTCTATTCAAGGAGAAATACAGCATCTTAACATGCTGTGTCGCTCACAGGGCAAGAAACGTGAGAACTTGCCTCGAGGTAAGGCCATGAAATGCTATGCAGAAGCAGAGGCGTGTAGCAGTTTCCATGAGGCCGTAGTCGCTTATCTTCAGCATTTTAAAGCCAGTACGCTTTTCAGGACACCTAGGTGCCTCGCCTGGAAACCCTATTCCCTGCAAAAACACTGAGTACCCTCAGGCTCCCCTGGCCCTTCTAAGCACTATCCAGGGAAGGAGCTTTCCGACTCACAGTGTGTATGCCGAGTGTAGGGCAACACAGTGCACTCTTATTGGAACATCTTGATTTAGCCAGCATCGCACAGGTTCACGAGCACCGTTAAGCAAGTTCCAACAGGCCGTGGAAGTCGCTCTCATTCCCTAGTTTGAGCTGTACAGAGACAAACAGTAAGCTTCTCCTTCCATTCAGGACCTCCTACCTGAAGTCACACTGCCTCCTGAAGAAAGACGACCTCGTTTCTATTGCAACTAAAGCACAGTTGTTCCTGTAGCAGGGCAGGCTTTTGAAGAGGCACGGGCCCAGAGGCATAGCTAGGGCTTTCCTTGGTGAGGCCGTTCACTACATTCAGGACACCCTGCCTCGAGAAGTTGATTCAGGGAAACAACCAGTGTGTACTCTGTGTCTCTTTTGACTTGTTAGAAACCACAGCGATGTATGCTGCCTGTGCCCATGGAAATTGGGGCATGATGGGACTAGCCTTGCTTTCCATTTGGAAAGCTCCATTCTTGCTTTCGTGAAGCTCCCTGAAACTCTCTGCTGTTGACAGGCCCCTGGCCACTGTAGGCTTGGGTCTGGGAAGAAAATGAGTTTTCTCTGTCTACACACGGAGCTTCATTGGCCGCGGTGGGGCGCACCTTGCCATGCTCTAGAGCTAAAGGGAATCTCAACGTGAGTCCTTGCCTCGAGGTAAGGCCCTGAGTAGCCCTACAGAAAAGGAGGCATGCAGCTCTTTCCATTAGCTCTTAGTCGCTGTTCTGGTTTACTTTAAAGGAAGTACCCTTTTCAGGACTCCTAGGCCCCTCGGTTGAGCATCAATTTTGTTCCAAGATCTCTGAGTACCTCCACACCCCTGTAGGCCTGCTGAGCAACAACGAGGCCCATTGGTCCCTCGGAGGTCCTCTGTGTCTGCTGAGTCATGGGCAACACACTGCACTCTTTCTTGTGATATCTTGATTCACAGCACTCGCACAGGTTCAAGATCAACGTTCAAGCAAGTTCCAACATGCCGTGGAAATCGCACTCAATCCCTAGTCTGAGCTGCACAGAGAAAAACACTAGGCTTCTCCTTCCAATCAGGACCTCCTACCTGAAGTCACCCTGCTTCCAGGAGAAAGACGGCTTGCTTTCCTTTTGCAAGTAAAGCACAGTTTTTCCTGTAGCACTGCAGGCTTTTGAAAAGGCAGGGGCCCAGAGGCCTGCCTAGGGCGTTCCTTGGTGAGGCCTCGGGCCCAGTGGCCTGGCTAGGGCGTTCCTTGGTGAGGCCGTTCACTAGATGCAGAACACCCTTCCTCGAGAAGTTGATTCAGGGAAGCAACCAGTGTGTACTCGGTGTCTCTTTTGACTTGTTAAATCCACAGAGAGGTATGCTGCCTGTGTCCATGGAAATGGGGGCATGATGGGACTAGCCTTGCTTTCCGTTTGGAAACCTCCTTTCTTGCTGCCGTGAAGCTCCCTGAAATTCTCTGCTGTTGAGAGGACTCTGGCCACTGTAGGCATGGGTCTGGGAAGAAAATGAGTTTTCCCTGGGTACACACGGAGCTATATAGGCCAGGGTGGGGCTCACCTTGCCATGCTCTAGAGCTAAAGGGAATCTCAACGTGAGTCCTTGCCTCGAGGTAAGGCCCTGAGTAGCCCTGCAGAAAGGGAGGCATGCAGCTCTTTCCATGAGCTCTTAGTGGAGGTCTGTTTTATTTTAAAGGAAGTACCCTTTTCCGGACTCCTACGGTCTTCGGGTGAGCATCATTTTTATTCCAAGATCACTGACTCCCTCCGCATCCCTGTGGGCCTGCTGAGCAGCATTGAGTCCCATACGTCCCACGGAGGCCCTCTGTGTCTGCAGAGTCTCGGGCAACACACTGTACGTTACTTCAGGAGAGCTCCGTTTCCAGAGCACTCGAACAGCATCAGAACCACATTTCTAGGCAGTCCAACATGCCCTGGAAGTCTTCGACATTGCCCTCGTCTGAGCTGCCCTGAGAAAACAGTCTGCTTAGAATTTATCAGAGACCTCGTTCCTGAAGTCACTCTATTCAAGGAGAAATACAGCATCTTAACATGCTGTGTCGCTCACAGGGCAAGAAACGTGAGAACTTGCCTCGAGGTAAGGCCATGAAATGCTATGCAGAAGCAGAGGCGTGTAGCAGTTTCCATGAGGCCGTAGTCGCTTATCTTCAGCATTTTAAAGCCAGTACGCTTTTCAGGACACCTAGGTGCCTCGCCTGGAAACCCTATTCCCTGCAAAAACACTGAGTACCCTCAGGCTCCCCTGGCCCTTCTAAGCACTATCCAGGGAAGGAGCTTTCCGACTCACAGTGTGTATGCCGAGTGTAGGGCAACACAGTGCACTCTTATTGGAACATCTTGATTTAGCCAGCATCGCACAGGTTCACGAGCACCGTTAAGCAAGTTCCAACAGGCCGTGGAAGTCGCTCTCATTCCCTAGTTTGAGCTGTACAGAGACAAACAGTAAGCTTCTCCTTCCATTCAGGACCTCCTACCTGAAGTCACACTGCCTCCTGAAGAAAGACGACCTCGTTTCTATTGCAACTAAAGCACAGTTGTTCCTGTAGCAGGGCAGGCTTTTGAAGAGGCACGGGCCCAGAGGCATAGCTAGGGCTTTCCTTGGTGAGGCCGTTCACTACATTCAGGACACCCTGCCTCGAGAAGTTGATTCAGGGAAACAACCAGTGTGTACTCTGTGTCTCTTTTGACTTGTTAGAAACCACAGCGATGTATGCTGCCTGTGCCCATGGAAATTGGGGCATGATGGGACTAGCCTTGCTTTCCATTTGGAAAGCTCCATTCTTGCTTTCGTGAAGCTCCCTGAAACTCTCTGCTGTTGACAGGCCCCTGGCCACTGTAGGCTTGGGTCTGGGAAGAAAATGAGTTTTCTCTGTCTACACACGGAGCTTCATTGGCCGCGGTGGGGCGCACCTTGCCATGCTCTAGAGCTAAAGGGAATCTCAACGTGAGTCCTTGCCTCGAGGTAAGGCCCTGAGTAGCCCTACAGAAAAGGAGGCATGCAGCTCTTTCCATTAGCTCTTAGTCGCTGTTCTGGTTTACTTTAAAGGAAGTACCCTTTTCAGGACTCCTAGGCCCCTCGGTTGAGCATCAATTTTGTTCCTAGATCTCTGAGTACCTCCACACCCCTGTAGGCCTGCTGAGCAACAACGAGGCCCATTGGTCCCTCGGAGGGCCTCTGTGTCTGCTGAGTCATGGGCAACACACTGCACTCTTTCTTGTGATATCTTGATTCACAGCACTCGCACAGGTTCAAGATCAACGTTCAAGCAAGTTCCAACATGCCGTGGAAATCGCACTCAATCCCTAGTCTGAGCTGCACAGAGAAAAACACTAGGCTTCTCCTTCCAATCAGGACCTCCTACCTGAAGTCACCCTGCTTCCAGGAGAAAGACGGCTTGCTTTCCTTTTGCAAGTAAAGCACAGTTTTTCCTGTAGCACTGCAGGCTTTTGAAAAGGCAGGGGCCCAGAGGCCTGCCTAGGGCGTTCCTTGGTGAGGCCTCGGGCCCAGTGGCCTGGCTAGGGCGTTCCTTGGTGAGGCCGTTCACTAGATGCAGAACACCCTTCCTCGAGAAGTTGATTCAGGGAAGCAACCAGTGTGTACTCGGTGTCTCTTTTGACTTGTTAAATCCACAGAGAGGTATGCTGCCTGTGTCCATGGAAATGGGGGCATGATGGGACTAGCCTTGCTTTCCGTTTGGAAACCTCCTTTCTTGCTGCCGTGAAGCTCCCTGAAATTCTCTGCTGTTGAGAGGACTCTGGCCACTGTAGGCATGGGTCTGGGAAGAAAATGAGTTTTCCCTGGGTACACACGGAGCTATATAGGCCAGGGTGGGGCTCACCTTGCCATGCTCTAGAGCTAAAGGGAATCTCAACGTGAGTCCTTGCCTCGAGGTAAGGCCCTGAGTAGCCCTGCAGAAAGGGAGGCATGCAGCTCTTTCCATGAGCTCTTAGTGGAGGTCTGTTTTATTTTAAAGGAAGTACCCTTTTCCGGACTCCTACGGTCTTCGGGTGAGCATCATTTTTATTCCAAGATCACTGACTCCCTCCGCACCCCTGTGGGCCTGCTGAGCAGCATTGAGTCCCATACGTCCCACGGAGGCCCTCTGTGTCTGCAGAGTCTCGGGCAACACACTGTACGTTACTTCAGGAGAGCTCCGTTTCCAGAGCACTCGAACAGCATCAGAACCACATTTCTAGGCAGTCCAACATGCCCTGGAAGTCTTCGACATTGCCCTCGTCTGAGCTGCCCTGAGAAAACAGTCTGCTTAGAATTTATCAGAGACCTCGTTCCTGAAGTCACTCTATTCAAGGAGAAATACAGCATCTTAACATGCTGTGTCGCTCACAGGGCAAGAAACGTGAGAACTTGCCTCGAGGTAAGGCCATGAAATGCTATGCAGAAGCAGAGGCGTGTAGCAGTTTCCATGAGGCCGTAGTCGCTTATCTTCAGCATTTTAAAGCCAGTACGCTTTTCAGGACACCTAGGTGCCTCGCCTGGAAACCCTATTCCCTGCAAAAACACTGAGTACCCTCAGGCTCCCCTGGCCCTTCTAAGCACTATCCAGGGAAGGAGCTTTCCGACTCACAGTGTGTATGCCGAGTGTAGGGCAACACAGTGCACTCTTATTGGAACATCTTGATTTAGCCAGCATCGCACAGGTTCACGAGCACCGTTAAGCAAGTTCCAACAGGCCGTGGAAGTCGCTCTCATTCCCTAGTTTGAGCTGTACAGAGACAAACAGTAAGCTTCTCCTTCCATTCAGGACCTCCTACCTGAAGTCACACTGCCTCCTGAAGAAAGACGACCTCGTTTCTATTGCAACTAAAGCACAGTTGTTCCTGTAGCAGGGCAGGCTTTTGAAGAGGCACGGGCCCAGAGGCATAGCTAGGGCTTTCCTTGGTGAGGCCGTTCACTACATTCAGGACACCCTGCCTCGAGAAGTTGATTCAGGGAAACAACCAGTGTGTACTCTGTGTCTCTTTTGACTTGTTAGAAACCACAGCGATGTATGCTGCCTGTGCCCATGGAAATTGGGGCATGATGGGACTAGCCTTGCTTTCCATTTGGAAAGCTCCATTCTTGCTTTCGTGAAGCTCCCTGAAACTCTCTGCTGTTGACAGGCCCCTGGCCACTGTAGGCTTGGGTCTGGGAAGAAAATGAGTTTTCTCTGTCTACACACGGAGCTTCATTGGCCGCGGTGGGGCGCACCTTGCCATGCTCTAGAGCTAAAGGGAATCTCAACGTGAGTCCTTGCCTCGAGGTAAGGCCCTGAGTAGCCCTACAGAAAAGGAGGCATGCAGCTCTTTCCATTAGCTCTTAGTCGCTGTTCTGGTTTACTTTAAAGGAAGTACCCTTTTCAGGACTCCTAGGCCACTCGGTTGAGCATCAATTTTGTTCCAAGATCTCTGAGTACCTCCACACCCCTGTAGGCCTGCTGAGCAACAACGAGGCCCATTGGTCCCTCGGAGGTCCTCTGTGTCTGCTGAGTCATGGGCAACACACTGCACTCTTTCTTGTGATATCTTGATTCACAGCACTCGCACAGGTTCAAGAGCAACGTTCAAGCAAGTTCCAACATGCCGTGGAAATCGCACTCAATCCCTAGTCTGAGCTGCACAGAGAAAAACACTAGGCTTCTCCTTCCAATCAGGACCTCCTACCTGAAGTCACCCTGCTTCCAGGAGAAAGACGGCTTGCTTTCCTTTTGCAAGTAAAGCACAGTTTTTCCTGTAGCACTGCAGGCTTTTGAAAAGGCAGGGGCCCAGAGGCCTGCCTAGGGCGTTCCTTGGTGAGGCCTCGGGCCCAGTGGCCTGGCTAGGGCGTTCCTTGGTGAGGCCGTTCACTAGATGCAGAACACCCTTCCTCGAGAAGTTGATTCAGGGAAGCAACCAGTGTGTACTCGGTGTCTCTTTTGACTTGTTAAATCCACAGAGAGGTATGCTGCCTGTGTCCATGGAAATGGGGGCATGATGGGACTAGCCTTGCTTTCCATTTGGAAACCTCCTTTCTTGCTGCCGTGAAGCTCCCTGAAATTCTCTGCTGTTGAGAGGACTCTGGCCACTGTAGGCATGGGTCTGGGAAGAAAATGAGTTTTCCCTGGGTACACACGGAGCTATATAGGCCAGGGTGGGGCTCACCTTGCCATGCTCTAGAGCTAAAGGGAATCTCAACGTGAGTCCTTGCCTCGAGGTAAGGCCCTGAGTAGCCCTGCAGAAAGGGAGGCATGCAGCTCTTTCCATGAGCTCTTAGTGGAGGTCTGTTTTATTTTAAAGGAAGTACCCTTTTCCGGACTCCTACGGTCTTCGGGTGAGCATCATTTTTATTCCAAGATCACTGACTCCCTCCGCACCCCTGTGGGCCTGCTGAGCAGCATTGAGTCCCATACGTCCCACGGAGGCCCTCTGTGTCTGCAGAGTCTCGGGCAACACACTGTACGTTACTTCAGGAGAGCTCCGTTTCCAGAGCACTCGAACAGCATCAGAACCACATTTCTAGGCAGTCCAACATGCCCTGGAAGTCTTCGACATTGCCCTCGTCTGAGCTGCCCTGAGAAAACAGTCTGCTTAGAATTTATCAAAGACCTCGTTCCTGAAGTCACTCTATTCAAGGAGAAATACAGCATCTTAACATGCTGTGTCGCTCACAGGGCAAGAAACGTGAGAACTTGCCTCGAGGTAAGGCCATGAAATGCTATGCAGAAGCAGAGGCGTGTAGCAGTTTCCATGAGGCCGTAGTCGCTTATCTTCAGCATTTTAAAGCCAGTACGCTTTTCAGGACACCTAGGTGCCTCGCCTGGAAACCCTATTCCCTGCAAAAACACTGAGTACCCTCAGGCTCCCCTGGCCCTTCTAAGCACTATCCAGGGAAGGAGCTTTCCGACTCACAGTGTGTATGCCGAGTGTAGGGCAACACAGTGCACTCTTATTGGAACATCTTGATTTAGCCAGCATCGCACAGGTTCACGAGCACCGTTAAGCAAGTTCCAACAGGCCGTGGAAGTCGCTCTCATTCCCTACTTTGAGCTGTACAGAGAGAAACAGTAAGCTTCTCCTTCCATTCAGGACCTCCTACCTGAAGTCACACTGCCTCCTGAAGAAAGACGACCTCGTTTCTATTGCAACTAAAGCACAGTTGTTCCTGTAGCAGGGCAGGCTTTTGAAGAGGCACGGGCCCAGAGGCATAGCTAGGGCTTTCCTTGGTGAGGCCGTTCACTACATTCAGGACACCCTGCCTCGAGAAGTTGATTCAGGGAAACAACCAGTGTGTACTCTGTGTCTCTTTTGACTTGTTAGAAACCACAGCGATGTATGCTGCCTGTGCCCATGGAAATTGGGGCATGATGGGACTAGCCTTGCTTTCCATTTGGAAAGCTCCATTCTTGCTTTCGTGAAGCTCCCTGAAACTCTCTGCTGTTGACAGGCCCCTGGCCACTGTAGGCTTGGGTCTGGGAAGAAAATGAGTTTTCTCTGTCTACACACGGAGCTTCATTGGCCGCGGTGGGGCGCACCTTGCCATGCTCTAGAGCTAAAGGGAATCTCAACGTGAGTCCTTGCCTCGAGGTAAGGCCCTGAGTAGCCCTACAGAAAAGGAGGCATGCAGCTCTTTCCATTAGCTCTTAGTCGCTGTTCTGGTTTACTTTAAAGGAAGTACCCTTTTCAGGACTCCTAGGCCCCTCGGTTGAGCATCAATTTTGTTCCAAGATCTCTGAGTACCTCCACACCCCTGTAGGCCTGCTGAGCAACAACGAGGCCCATTGGTCCCTCGGAGGTCCTCTGTGTCTGCTGAGTCATGGGCAACACACTGCACTCTTTCTTGTGATATCTTGATTCACAGCACTCGCACAGGTTCAAGAGCAACGTTCAAGCAAGTTCCAACATGCCGTGGAAATCGCACTCAATCCCTAGTCTGAGCTGCACAGAGAAAAACACTAGGCTTCTCCTTCCAATCAGGACCTCCTACCTGAAGTCACCCTGCTTCCAGGAGAAAGACGGCTTGCTTTCCTTTTGCAAGTAAAGCACAGTTTTTCCTGTAGCACTGCAGGCTTTTGAAAAGGCAGGGGCCCAGAGGCCTGCCTAGGGCGTTCCTTGGTGAGGCCTCGGGCCCAGTGGCCTGGCTAGGGCGTTCCTTGGTGAGGCCGTTCACTAGATGCAGAACACCCTTCCTCGAGAAGTTGATTCAGGGAAGCAACCAGTGTGTACTCGGTGTCTCTTTTGACTTGTTAAATCCACAGAGAGGTATGTTGCCTGTGTCCATGGAAATGGGGGCATGATGGGACTAGCCTTGCTTTCCGTTTGGAAACCTCCTTTCTTGCTGCCGTGAAGCTCCCTGAAATTCTCTGCTGTTGAGAGGACTCTGGCCACTGTAGGCATGGGTCTGGGAAGAAAATGAGTTTTCCCTGGGTACACACGGAGCTATATAGGCCAGGGTGGGGCTCACTTTGCCATGCTCTAGAGCTAAAGGGAATCTCAACGTGAGTCCTTGCCTCGAGGTAAGGCCCTGAGTAGCCCTGCAGAAAGGGAGGCATGCAGCTCTTTCCATGAGCTCTTAGTGGAGGTCTGTTTTATTTTAAAGGAAGTACCCTTTTCCGGACTCCTACGGTCTTCGGGTGAGCATCATTTTTATTCCAAGATCACTGACTCCCTCCGCACCCCTGTGGGCCTGCTGAGCAGCATTGAGTCCCATACGTCCCACGGAGGCCCTCTGTGTCTGCAGAGTCTCGGGCAACACACTGTACGTTACTTCAGGAGAGCTCCGTTTCCAGAGCACTCGAACAGCATCAGAACCACATTTCTAGGCAGTCCAACATGCCCTGGAAGTCTTCGACATTGCCCTCGTCTGAGCTGCCCTGAGAAAACAGTCTGCTTAGAATTTATCAGAGACCTCGTTCCTGAAGTCACTCTATTCAAGGAGAAATACAGCATCTTAACATGCTGTGTCGCTCACAGGGCAAGAAACGTGAGAACTTGCCTCGAGGTAAGGCCATGAAATGCTATGCAGAAGCAGAGGCGTGTAGCAGTTTCCATGAGGCCGTAGTCGCTTATCTTCAGCATTTTAAAGCCAGTACGCTTTTCAGGACACCTAGGTGCCTCGCCTGGAAACCCTATTCCCTGCAAAAACACTGAGTACCCTCAGGCTCCCCTGGCCCTTCTAAGCACTATCCAGGGAAGGAGCTTTCCGACTCACAGTGTGTATGCCGAGTGTAGGGCAACACAGTGCACTCTTATTGGAACATCTTGATTTAGCCAGCATCGCACAGGTTCACGAGCACCGTTAAGCAAGTTCCAACAGGCCGTGGAAGTCGCTCTCATTCCCTAGTTTGAGCTGTACAGAGACAAACAGTAAGCTTCTCCTTCCATTCAGGACCTCCTACCTGAAGTCACACTGCCTCCTGAAGAAAGACGACCTCGTTTCTATTGCAACTAAAGCACAGTTGTTCCTGTAGCAGGGCAGGCTTTTGAAGAGGCACGGGCCCAGAGGCATAGCTAGGGCTTTCCTTGGTGAGGCCGTTCACTACATTCAGGACACCCTGCCTCGAGAAGTTGATTCAGGGAAACAACCAGTGTGTACTCTGTGTCTCTTTTGACTTGTTAGAAACCACAGCGATGTATGCTGCCTGTGCCCATGGAAATTGGGGCATGATGGGACTAGCCTTGCTTTCCATTTGGAAAGCTCCATTCTTGCTTTCGTGAAGCTCCCTGAAACTCTCTGCTGTTGACAGGCCCCTGGCCACTGTAGGCTTGGGTCTGGGAAGAAAATGAGTTTTCTCTGTCTACACACGGAGGTTCATTGGCCGCGGTGGGGCGCACCTTGCCATGCTCTAGAGCTAAAGGGAATCTCAACGTGAGTCCTTGCCTCGAGGTAAGGCCCTGAGTAGCCCTACAGAAAAGGAGGCATGCAGCTCTTTCCATTAGCTCTTAGTCGCTGTTCTGGTTTACTTTAAAGGAAGTACCCTTTTCAGGACTCCTAGGGCCCTCGGTTGAGCATCAATTTTGTTCCTAGATCTCTGAGTACCTCCACACCCCTGTAGGCCTGCTGAGCAACAACGAGGCCCATTGGTCCCTCGGAGGGCCTCTGTGTCTGCTGAGTCATGGGCAACACACTGCACTCTTTCTTGTGATATCTTGATTCACAGCACTCGCACAGGTTCAAGATCAACGTTCAAGCAAGTTCCAACATGCCGTGGAAATCGCACTCAATCCCTAGTCTGAGCTGCACAGAGAAAAACACTAGGCTTCTCCTTCCAATCAGGACCTCCTACCTGAAGTCACCCTGCTTCCAGGAGAAAGACGGCTTGCTTTCCTTTTGCAAGTAAAGCACAGTTTTTCCTGTAGCACTGCAGGCTTTTGAAAAGGCAGGGGCCCAGAGGCCTGCCTAGGGCGTTCCTTGGTGAGGCCTCGGGCCCAGTGGCCTGGCTAGGGCGTTCCTTGGTGAGGCCGTTCACTAGATGCAGAACACCCTTCCTCGAGAAGTTGATTCAGGGAAGCAACCAGTGTGTACTCGGTGTCTCTTTTGACTTGTTAAATCCACAGAGAGGTATGCTGCCTGTGTCCATGGAAATGGGGGCATGATGGGACTAGCCTTGCTTTCCATTTGGAAACCTCCTTTCTTGCTGCCGTGAAGCTCCCTGAAATTCTCTGCTGTTGAGAGGACTCTGGCCACTGTAGGCATGGGTCTGGGAAGAAAATGAGTTTTCCCTGGGTACACACGGAGCTATATAGGCCAGGGTGGGGCTCACCTTGCCATGCTCTAGAGCTAAAGGGAATCTCAACGTCAGTCCTTGCCTCGAGGTAAGGCCCTGAGTAGCCCTGCAGAAAGGGAGGCATGCAGCTCTTTCCATGAGCTCTTAGTGGAGGTCTGTTTTATTTTAAAGGAAGTACCCTTTTCCGGACTCCTACGGTCTTCGGGTGAGCATCATTTTTATTCCAAGATCACTGACTCCCTCCGCACCCCTGTGGGCCTGCTGAGCAGCATTGAGTCCCATACGTCCCACGGAGGCCCTCTGTGTCTGCAGAGTCTCGGGCAACACACTGTACGTTACTTCAGGAGAGCTCCGTTTCCAGAGCACTCGAACAGCATCAGAACCACATTTCTAGGCAGTCCAACATGCCCTGGAAGTCTTCGACATTGCCCTCGTCTGAGCTGCCCTGAGAAAACAGTCTGCTTAGAATTTATCAGAGACCTCGTTCCTGAAGTCACTCTATTCAAGGAGAAATACAGCATCTTAACATGCTGTGTCGCTCACAGGGCAAGAAACGTGAGAACTTGCCTCGAGGTAAGGCCATGAAATGCTATGCAGAAGCAGAGGCGTGTAGCAGTTTCCATGAGGCCGTAGTCGCTTATCTTCAGCATTTTAAAGCCAGTACGCTTTTCAGGACACCTAGGTGCCTCGCCTGGAAACCCTATTCCCTGCAAAAACACTGAGTACCCTCAGGCTCCCCTGGCCCTTCTAAGCACTATCCAGGGAAGGAGCTTTCCGACTCACAGTGTGTATGCCGAGTGTAGGGCAACACAGTGCACTCTTATTGGAACATCTTGATTTAGCCAGCATCGCACAGGTTCACGAGCACCGTTAAGCAAGTTCCAACAGGCCGTGGAAGTCGCTCTCATTCCCTAGTTTGAGCTGTACAGAGACAAACAGTAAGCTTCTCCTTCCATTCAGGACCTCCTACCTGAAGTCACACTGCCTCCTGAAGAAAGACGACCTCGTTTCTATTGCAACTAAAGCACAGTTGTTCCTGTAGCAGGGCAGGCTTTTGAAGAGGCACGGGCCCAGAGGCATAGCTAGGGCTTTCCTTGGTGAGGCCGTTCACTACATTCAGGACACCCTGCCTCGAGAAGTTGATTCAGGGAAACAACCAGTGTGTACTCTGTGTCTCTTTTGACTTGTTAGAAACCACAGCGATGTATGCTGCCTGTGCCCATGGAAATTGGGGCATGATGGGACTAGCCTTGCTTTCCATTTGGAAAGCTCCATTCTTGCTTTCGTGAAGCTCCCTGAAACTCTCTGCTGTTGACAGGCCCCTGGCCACTGTAGGCTTGGGTCTGGGAAGAAAATGAGTTTTCTCTGTCTACACACGGAGCTTCATTGGCCGCGGTGGGGCGCACCTTGCCATGCTCTAGAGCTAAAGGGAATCTCAACGTGAGTCCTTGCCTCGAGGTAAGGCCCTGAGTAGCCCTACAGAAAAGGAGGCATGCAGCTCTTTCCATTAGCTCTTAGTCGCTGTTCTGGTTTACTTTAAAGGAAGTACCCTTTTCAGGACTCCTAGGCCACTCGGTTGAGCATCAATTTTGTTCCAAGATCTCTGAGTACCTCCACACCCCTGTAGGCCTGCTGAGCAACAACGAGGCCCATTGGTCCCTCGGAGGTCCTCTGTGTCTGCTGAGTCATGGGCAACACACTGCACTCTTTCTTGTGATATCTTGATTCACAGCACTCGCACAGGTTCAAGAGCAACGTTCAAGCAAGTTCCAACATGCCGTGGAAATCGCACTCAATCCCTAGTCTGAGCTGCACAGAGAAAAACACTAGGCTTCTCCTTCCAATCAGGACCTCCTACCTGAAGTCACCCTGCTTCCAGGAGAAAGACGGCTTGCTTTCCTTTTGCAAGTAAAGCACAGTTTTTCCTGTAGCACTGCAGGCTTTTGAAAAGGCAGGGGCCCAGAGGCCTGCCTAGGGCGTTCCTTGGTGAGGCCTCGGGCCCAGTGGCCTGGCTAGGGCGTTCCTTGTTGAGGCCGTTCACTAGATGCAGAACACCCTTCCTCGAGAAGTTGATTCAGGGAAGCAACCAGTGTGTACTCGGTGTCTCTTTTGACTTGTTAAATCCACAGAGAGGTATGCTGCCTGTGTCCATGGAAATGGGGGCATGATGGGACTAGCCTTGCTTTCCGTTTGGAAACCTCCTTTCTTGCTGCCGTGAAGCTCCCTGAAATTCTCTGCTGTTGAGAGGACTCTGGCCACTGTAGGCATGGGTCTGGGAAGAAAATGAGTTTTCCCTGGGTACACACGGAGCTATATAGGCCAGGGTGGGGCTCACTTTGCCATGCTCTAGAGCTAAAGGGAATCTCAACGTGAGTCCTTGCCTCGAGGTAAGGCCCTGAGTAGCCCTGCAGAAAGGGAGGCATGCAGCTCTTTCCATGAGCTCTTAGTGGAGGTCTGTTTTATTTTAAAGGAAGTACCCTTTTCCGGACTCCTACGCCCTCTGGGTGAGCATCATTTTTATTCCAAGATCACTGACTCCCTCCGCACCCCTGTGGGCCTGCTGAGCAGCATTGAGTCCCATACGTCCCACGGAGGCCCTCTGTGTCTGCAGAGTCTCGGGCAACACACTGTACGTTACTTCAGGAGAGCTCCGTTTCCAGAGCACTCGAACAGCATCAGAACCACATTTCTAGGCAGTCCAACATGCCCTGGAAGTCTTCGACATTGCCCTCGTCTGAGCTGCCCTGAGAAAACAGTCTGCTTAGAATTTATCAAAGACCTCGTTCCTGAAGTCACTCTATTCAAGGAGAAATACAGCATCTTAACATGCTGTGTCGCTCACAGGGCAAGAAACGTGAGAACTTGCCTCGAGGTAAGGCCATGAAATGCTATGCAGAAGCAGAGGCGTGTAGCAGTTTCCATGAGGCCGTAGTCGCTTATCTTCAGCATTTTAAAGCCAGTACGCTTTTCAGGACACCTAGGTGCCTCGCCTGGAAACCCTATTCCCTGCAAAAACACTGAGTACCCTCAGGCTCCCTTGGCCCTTCTAAGCACTATCCAGGGAAGGAGCTTTCCGACTCACAGTGTGTATGCCGAGTGTAGGGCAACACAGTGCACTCTTATTGGAACATCTTGATTTAGCCAGCATCGCACAGGTTCACGAGCACCGTTAAGCAAGTTCCAACAGGCCGTGGAAGTCGCTCTCATTCCCTAGTTTGAGCTGTACAGAGACAAACAGTAAGCTTCTCCTTCCATTCAGGACCTCCTACCTGAAGTCACACTGCCTCCTGAAGAAAGACGACCTCGTTTCTATTGCAACTAAAGCACAGTTGTTCCTGTAGCAGGGCAGGCTTTTGAAGAGGCACGGGCCCAGAGGCATAGCTAGGGCTTTCCTTGGTGAGGCCGTTCACTACATTCAGGACACCCTGCCTCGAGAAGTTGATTCAGGGAAACAACCAGTGTGTACTCTGTGTCTCTTTTGACTTGTTAGAAACCACAGCGATGTATGCTGCCTGTGCCCATGGAAATTGGGGCATGATGGGACTAGCCTTGCTTTCCATTTGGAAAGCTCCATTCTTGCTTTCGTGAAGCTCCCTGAAACTCTCTGCTGTTGACAGGCCCCTGGCCACTGTAGGCTTGGGTCTGGGAAGAAAATGAGTTTTCTCTGTCTACACACGGAGCTTCATTGGCCGCGGTGGGGCGCACCTTGCCATGCTCTAGAGCTAAAGGGAATCTCAACGTGAGTCCTTGCCTCGAGGTAAGGCCCTGAGTAGCCCTACAGAAAAGGAGGCATGCAGCTCTTTCCATTAGCTCTTAGTCGCTGTTCTGGTTTACTTTAAAGGAAGTACCCTTTTCAGGACTCCTAGGCCCCTCGGTTGAGCATCACTTTTGTTCCAAGATCTCTGAGTACCTCCACACCCCTGTAGGCCTGCTGAGCAACAACGAGGCCCATTGGTCCCTCGGAGGTCCTCTGTGTCTGCTGAGTCATGGGCAACACACTGCACTCTTTCTTGTGATATCTTGATTCACAGCACTCGCACAGGTTCAAGAGCAACGTTCAAGCAAGTTCCAACATGCCGTGGAAATCGCACTCAATCCCTAGTCTGAGCTGCACAGAGAAAAACACTAGGCTTCTCCTTCCAATCAGGACCTCCTACCTGAAGTCACCCTGCTTCCAGGAGAAAGACGGCTTGCTTTCCTTTTGCAAGTAAAGCACAGATTTTCCTGTAGCACTGCAGGCTTTTGAAAAGGCAGGGGCCCAGAGGCCTGCCTAGGGCGTTCCTTGGTGAGGCCTCGGGCCCAGTGGCCAGGCTAGGGCGTTCCTTGGTGAGGCCGTTTACTAGATGCAGAACACCCTTCCTCGAGAAGTTGATTCAGGGCAGCAACCAGTGTGTACTCGGTGTCTCTTTTGACTTGTTAAATCCACAGAGAGGTATGCTGCCTGTGTCCATGGAAATGGGGGCATGATGGGACTAGCCTTGCTTTCGGTTTGGATACCTCCTTTCTTGCTGCCGTGAAGCTCCCTGAAATTCTCTGCTGTTGACAGGCCTCTGGCCACTGTAAGCATGGGTCTGGGAAGAAAATGAGTTTTCCCTGGGTACACACGGAGCTATATAGGCCAGGGTGGGGCTCACCTTGCCATGCTCTAGAGCTAAAGGGAATCTCAACGTGAGTCCTTGCCTCGAGGTAAGGCCCTGAGTAGCCCTGCAGAAAGGGAGGCATGCAGCTCTTTCCATGAGCTCTTAGTGGAGGTCTGTTTTATTTTAAAGGAAGTACCCTTTTCAGGACTCCTACGGTCTTCGGGTGAGCATCATTTTTATTCCAAGATCACTGACTCCCTCCGCACCCCTGTGGGCCTGCTGAGCAGCATTGAGTCCCATACGTCCCACGGAGGCCCTCTGTGTCTGCAGAGTCTCGGGCAACACACTGTACGTTACGTCAGGAGAGCTACATTTCCAGAGCACTCGAACAACATCAGAACCACATTTCTAGGCAGTCCAACATGCCCAGGAAGTCTTCGACATTGCCCTCGTCTGAGCTGCCCTGAGAAAACAGTCTGCTTAGAATTTATCAAAGACCTCGTTCCTGAAGTCACTCTATTCAAGGAGAAATACAGCATCTTAACATGCTGTGTCGCTCACAGGGCAAGAAACGTGAGAACTTGCCTCGAGGTAAGGCCATGAAATGCTATGCAGAAGCAGAGGCGTGTAGCAGTTTCCATGAGGCCGTAGTCGCTTATCTTCAGCATTTTAAAGCCAGTATGCTTTTCAGGACACCTAGGTGCCTCGCCTGGAAACCCTATTCCCTGCAAAAACACTGAGTACCCTCAGGCTCCCCTGGCCCTTCTAAGCACTATCCAGGGAAGGAGCTTTCCGACTCACAGTGTGTATGCCGAGTGTAGGGCAACACAGTGCACTCTTATTGGAACATCTTGATTTAGCCAGCATCGCACAGGTTCACGAGCACCGTTAAGCAAGTTCCAACAGGCCGTGGAAGTCGCTCTCATTCCCTAGTTTGAGCTGTACAGAGACAAACAGTAAGCTTCTCCTTCCATTCAGGACCTCCTACCTGAAGTCACACTGCCTCCTGAAGAAAGACGACCTCGTTTCTATTGCAACTAAAGCACAGTTGTTCCTGTAGCAGGGCAGGCTTTTGAAGAGGCACGGGCCCAGAGGCATAGCTAGGGCTTTCCTTGGTGAGGCCGTTCACTACATTCAGGACACCCTGCCTCGAGAAGTTGATTCAGGGAAACAACCAGTGTGTACTCTGTGTCTCTTTTGACTTGTTAGAAACCACAGCGATGTATGCTGCCTGTGCCCATGGAAATTGGGGCATGATGGGACTAGCCTTGCTTTCCATTTGGAAAGCTCCATTCTTGCTTTCGTGAAGCTCCCTGAAACTCTCTGCTGTTGACAGGCCCCTGGCCACTGTAGGCTTGGGTCTGGGAAGAAAATGAGTTTTCTCTGTCTACACACGGAGCTTCATTGGCCGCGGTGGGGCGCACCTTGCCATGCTCTAGAGCTAAAGGGAATCTCAACGTGAGTCCTTGCCTCGAGGTAAGGCCCTGAGTAGCCCTACAGAAAAGGAGGCATGCAGCTCTTTCCATTAGCTCTTAGTCGCTGTTCTGGTTTACTTTAAAGGAAGTACCCTTTTCAGGACTCCTAGGCCCCTCGGTTGAGCATCACTTTTGTTCCAAGATCTCTGAGTACCTCCACACCCCTGTAGGCCTGCTGAGCAACAACGAGGCCCATTGGTCCCTCGGAGGTCCTCTGTGTCTGCTGAGTCATGGGCAACACACTGCACTCTTTCTTGTGATATCTTGATTCACAGCACTCGCACAGGTTCAAGAGCAACGTTCAAGCAAGTTCCAACATGCCGTGGAAATCGCACTCAATCCCTAGTCTGAGCTGCACAGAGAAAAACACTAGGCTTCTCCTTCCAATCAGGACCTCCTACCTGAAGTCACCCTGCTTCCAGGAGAAAGACGGCTTGCTTTCCTTTTGCAAGTAAAGCACAGTTTTTCCTGTAACACTGCAGGCTTTTGAAAAGACACGGGCCCAGAGGCCTGCCTAGGGCGTTGCTTGGTGAGCCCTCGGGCCCAGTGGCCTGGCTAGGGCGTTCCTTGGTGAGGCCGTTCACTAGATGCAGAACACCCTTCCTCGAGAAGTTGATTCAGGGCAGCAACCAGTGTGTACTCGGTGTCTCTTTTGACTCGTTAAAAACCACAGAGAGGTATGCTGCCTGTGTCCATGGAAATGGGGGCATGATGGGACTAGCCTTGCTTTCGGTTTGGATACCTCCTTTCTTGCTGCCGTGAAGCTCCCTGAAATTCTCTGCTGTTGACAGGCCTCTGGCCACTGTAGGCATGGGTCTGGGAAGAAAATGAGTTTTCCCTGGGTACACACGGAGCTATATAGGCCAGGGTGGGGCTCACCTTGCCATGCTCTAGAGCTAAAGGGAATCTCAACGTGAGTCCTTGCCTCGAGGTAAGGCCCTGAGTAGCCCTGCAGAAAGGGAGGCATGCAGCTCTTTCCATGAGCTCTTAGTGGAGGTCTGTTTTATTTTAAAGGAAGTACCCTTTTCAGGACTCCTACGGTCTTCGGGTGAGCATCATTTTTATTCCAAGATCACTGACTCCCTCCGCACCCCTGTGGGCCTGCTGAGCAGCATTGAGTCCCATACGTCCCACGGAGGCCCTCTGTGTCTGCAGAGTCTCGGGCAACACACTGTACGTTACGTCAGGAGAGCTACATGTCCAGAGCACTCGAACAGCATCAGAACCACATTTCTAGGCAGTCCAACATGCCCTGGAAGTCTTCGACATTGCCCTCGTCTGAGCTGCCCTGAGAAAACAGTCTGCTTAGAATTTATCAAAGACCTCGTTCCTGAAGTCACTCTATTCAAGGAGAAATACAGCATCTTAACATGCTGTGTCGCTCACAGGGCAAGAAACGTGAGAACTTGCCTCGAGGTAAGGCCATGAAATGCTATGCAGAAGCAGAGGCGTGTAGCAGTTTCCATGAGGCCGTAGTCGCTTATCTTCAGCATTTTAAAGCCAGTACGCTTTTCAGGACACCTAGGTGCCTCGCCTGGAAACCCTATTCCCTGCAAAAACACTGAGTACCCTCAGGCTCCCCTGGCCCTTCTAAGCACTATCCAGGGAAGGAGCTTTCCGACTCACAGTGTGTATGCCGAGTGTAGGGCAACACAGTGCACTCTTATTGGAACATCTTGATTTAGCCAGCATCGCACAGGTTCACGAGCACCGTTAAGCAAGTTCCAACAGGCCGTGGAAGTCGCTCTCATTCCCTACTTTGAGCTGTACAGAGAGAAACAGTAAGCTTCTCCTTCCATTCAGGACCTCCTACCTGAAGTCACCCTGCCTCCTGAAGAAAGACGACCTCGTTTCTATTGCAACTAAAGCACAGTTGTTCCTGTAGCAGGGCACGCTTTTGAAGAGGCACGGGCCCAGAGGCATAGCTAGGGCTTTCCTTGGTGAGGCCGTTCACTACATTCAGGACACCCTGCCTCGAGAAGTTGATTCAGGGAAACAACCAGTGTGTACTCTGTGTCTATTTGCCTTGTTAGAAACCACAGAGATGTATGCTGCCTGTGCCCATGGAAATTGGGGCATGATGGGACTAGCCTTGCTTTCCATTTGGAAAGCTCCATTCTTGCTTTCGTGAAGCTCCCTGAAATTCTCTGCTGTTGACAGGCCCCTGGCCACTGTAGGCTTGGGTCTGGGAAGAAAATGAGTTTTCTCTGTCTACACACGGAGCTTCATTGGCCGCGGTGGGGCGCACCTTGCCATGCTCTAGAGCTAAAGGGAATCTCAACGTGAGTCCTTGCCTCGAGGTAAGGCCCTGAGTAGCCCTACAGAAAAGGAGGCATGCAGCTCTTTCCATTAGCTCTTAGTCGCTGTTCTGGTTTACTTTAAAGGAAGTACCCTTTTCAGGACTCCTAGGCCCCTCGGTTGAGCATCACTTTTGTTCCAAGATCTCTGAGTACCTCCACACCCCTGTAGGCCTGCTGAGCAACAACGAGGCCCATTGGTCCCTCGGAGGTCCTCTGTGTCTGCTGAGTCATGGGCAACACACTGCACTCTTTCTTGTGATATCTTGATTCACAGCACTCACACAGGTTCAAGAGCAACGTTCAAGCAAGTTCCAACATGCCGTGGAAATCGCACTCAATCCCTAGTCTGAGCTGCACAGAGAAAAACACTAGGCTTCTCCTTCCAATCAGGACCTCCTACCTGAAGTCACCCTGCTTCCAGGAGAAAGACGGCTTGCTTTCCTTTTGCAAGTAAAGCACAGTTTTTCCTGTAGCACTGCAGGCTTTTGAAAAGGCAGGGGCCCAGAGGCCTGCCTAGGGCGTTCCTTGGTGAGGCCTCGGGCCCAGTGGCCTGGCTAGGGCGTTCCTTGGTGAGGCCGTTCACTAGATGCAGAACACCCTTCCTCGAGAAGTTGATTCAGGGAAGCAACCAGTGTGTACTCGGTGTCTCTTTTGACTTGTTAAATCCACAGAGAGGTATGCTGCCTGTGTCCATGGAAATGGGGGCATGATGGGACTAGCCTTGCTTTCCGTTTGGAAACCTCCTTTCTTGCTGCCGTGAAGCTCCCTGAAATTCTCTGCTGTTGAGAGGACTCTGGCCACTGTAGGCATGGGTCTGGGAAGAAAATGAGTTTTCCCTGGGTACACACGGAGCTATATAGGCCAGGGTGGGGCTCACTTTGCCATGCTCTAGAGCTAAAGGGAATCTCAACGTGAGTCCTTGCCTCGAGGTAAGGCCCTGAGTAGCCCTGCAGAAAGGGAGGCATGCAGCTCTTTCCATGAGCTCTTAGTGGAGGTCTGTTTTATTTTAAAGGAAGTACCCTTTTCCGGACTCCTACGCCCTCTGGGTGAGCATCATTTTTATTCCAAGATCACTGACTCCCTCCGCACCCCTGTGGGCCTGCTGAGCAGCATTGAGTCCCATACGTCCCACGGAGGCCCTCTGTGTCTGCAGAGTCTCGGGCAACACAATGTACGTTACTTCAGGAGAGCTCCGTTTCCAGAGCACTCGAACAGCATCAGAACCACATTTCTAGGCAGTCCAACATGCCCTGGAAGTCTTCGACATTGCCCTCGTCTGAGCTGCCCTGAGAAAACAGTCTGCTTAGAATTTATCAAAGACCTCGTTCCTGAAGTCACTCTATTCAAGGAGAAATACAGCATCTTAACATGCTGTGTCGCTCACAGGGCAAGAAACGTGAGAACTTGCCTCGAGGTAAGGCCATGAAATGCTATGCAGAAGCAGAGGCGTGTAGCAGTTTCCATGAGGCCGTAGTCGCTTATCTTCAGCATTTTAAAGCCAGTACGCTTTTCAGGACACCTAGGTGCCTCGCCTGGAAACCCTATTCCCTGCAAAAACACTGAGTACCCTCAGGCTCCCCTGGCCCTTCTAAGCACTATCCAGGGAAGGAGCTTTCCGACTCACAGTGTGTATGCCGAGTGTAGGGCAACACAGTGCACTCTTATTGGAATATCTTGATTTAGCCAGCATCGCACAGGTTCTCGAGCACCGTTAAGCAAGTTCCAACAGGCCGTGGAAGTCGCTCTCATTCCCTAGTTTGAGCTGTACAGAGACAAACAGTAAGCTTCTCCTTCCATTCAGGACCTCCTACCTGAAGTCACACTGCCTCCTGAAGAAAGACGACCTCGTTTCTATTGCAACTAAAGCACAGTTGTTCCTGTAGCAGGGCAGGCTTTTGAAGAGGCACGGGCCCAGAGGCATAGCTAGGGCTTTCCTTGGTGAGGCCGTTCACTACATTCAGGACACCCTGCCTCGAGAAGTTGATTCAGGGAAACAACCAGTGTGTACTCTGTGTCTCTTTTGACTTGTTAGAAACCACAGCGATGTATGCTGCCTGTGCCCATGGAAATTGGGGCATGATGGGACTAGCCTTGCTTTCCATTTGGAAAGCTCCATTCTTGCTTTCGTGAAGCTCCCTGAAACTCTCTGCTGTTGACAGGCCCCTGGCCACTGTAGGCTTGGGTCTGGGAAGAAAATGAGTTTTCTCTGTCTACACACGGAGCTTCATTGGCCGCGGTGGGGCGCACCTTGCCATGCTCTAGAGCTAAAGGGAATCTCAACGTGAGTCCTTGCCTCGAGGTAAGGCCCTGAGTAGCCCTACAGAAAAGGAGGCATGCAGCTCTTTCCATCAGCTCTTAGTCGCTGTTCTGGTTTACTTTAAAGGAAGTACCCTTTTCAGGACTCCTAGGCCCCTCGGTTGAGCATCAATTTTGTTCCTAGATCTCTGAGTACCTCCACACCCCTGTAGGCCTGCTGAGCAACAACGAGGCCCATTGGTCCCTCGGAGGTCCTCTGTGTCTGCTGAGTCATGGGCAACACACTGCACTCTTTCTTGTGATATCTTGATTCACAGCACTCGCACAGGTTCAAGATCAACGTTCAAGCAAGTTCCAACATGCCGTGGAAATCGCACTCAATCCCTAGTCTGAGCTGCACAGAGAAAAACACTAGGCTTCTCCTTCCAATCAGGACCTCCTACCTGAAGTCACCCTGCTTCCAGGAGAAAGACGGCATGCTTTCCTTTTGCAAGTAAAGCACAGTTTTTCCTGTAACACTGCAAGCTTTTGAAAAGGCAGGGGCCCAGAGGCCTGCCTAGGGCGTTCCTTGGTGAGGCCTCGGGCCCAGTGGCCTGGCTAGGGCGTTCCTTGGTGAGGCCGTTCACTAGATGCAGAACACCCTTCCTCGAGAAGTTGATTCAGGGAAGCAACCAGTGTGTACTCGGTGTCTCTTTTGACTTGTTAAATCCACAGAGAGGTATGCTGCCTTTGTCCATGGAAATGGGGGCATGATGGGACTAGCCTTGCTTTCCGTTTGGAAACCTCCTTTCTTGCTGCCGTGAAGCTCCCTGAAATTCTCTGCTGTTGACAGGCCTCTGGCCACTGTAGGCATGGGTCTGGGAAGAAAATGAGTTTTCCCTGGGTACACACGGAGCTATATAGGCCAGGGTGGGGCTCACCTTGCCATGCTCTAGAGCTAAAGGGAATCTCAACGTGAGTCCTTGCCTCGAGGTAAGGCCCTGAGTAGCCCTGCAGAAAGGGAGGCATGCAGCTCTTTCCATGAGCTCTTAGTGGAGGTCTGTTTTATTTTAAAGGAAGTACCCTTTTCCGGACTCCTACGGTCTTCGGGTGAGCATCATTTTTATTCCAAGATCACTGACTCCCTCCGCACCCCTGTGGGCCTGCTGAGCAGCATTGAGTCCCATACGTCCCACGGAGGCCCTCTGTGTCTGCAGAGTCTCGGGCAACACACTGTACGTTACTTCAGGAGAGCTCCGTTTCCAGAGCACTCGAACAACATCAGAACCACATTTCTAGGCAGTCCAACATGCCCTGGAAGTCTTCGACATTGCCCTCGTCTGAGCTGCCCTGAGAAAACAGTCTGCTTAGAATTTATCAAAGACCTCGTTCCTGAAGTCACTCTATTCAAGGAGAAATACAGCATCTTAACATGCTGTGTCGCTCACAGGGCAAGAAACGTGAGAACTTGCCTCGAGGTAAGGACATGAAATGCTATGCAGAAGCAGAGGCGTGTAGCAGTTTCCATGAGGCCGTAGTCGCTTATCTTCAGCATTTTAAAGCCAGTACGCTTTTCAGGACACCTAGGTGCCTCGCCTGGAAACCCTATTCCCTGCAAAAACACTGAGTACCCTCAGGCTCCCCTGGCCCTTCTAAGCACTATCCAGGGAAGGAGCTTTCCGACTCACAGTGTGTATGCCGAGTGTAGGGCAACACAGTGCACTCTTATTGGAATATCTTGATTTAGCCAGCATCGCACAGGTTCACGAGCACCGTTAAGCAAGTTCCAACAGGCCGTGGAAGTCGCTCTCATTCCCTAGTTTGAGCTGTACAGAGACAAACAGTAAGCTTCTCCTTCCATTCAGGACCTCCTACCTGAAGTCACACTGCCTCCTGAAGAAAGACGACCTCGTTTCTATTGCAACTAAAGCACAGTTGTTCCTGTAGCAGGGCAGGCTTTTGAAGAGGCACGGGCCCAGAGGCATAGCTAGGGCTTTCCTTGGTGAGGCCGTTCACTACATTCAGGACACCCTGCCTCGAGAAGTTGATTCAGGGAAACAACCAGTGTGTACTCTGTGTCTCTTTTGACTTGTTAGAAACCACAGCGATGTATGCTGCCTGTGCCCATGGAAATTGGGGCATGATGGGACTAGCCTTGCTTTCCATTTGGAAAGCTCCATTCTTGCTTTCGTGAAGCTCCCTGAAACTCTCTGCTGTTGACAGGCCCCTGGCCACTGTAGGCTTGGGTCTGGGAAGAAAATGAGTTTTCTCTGTCTACACACGGAGCTTCATTGGCCGCGGTGGGGCGCACCTTGCCATGCTCTAGAGCTAAAGGGAATCTCAACGTGAGTCCTTGCCTCGAGGTAAGGCCCTGAGTAGCCCTACAGAAAAGGAGGCATGCAGCTCTTTCCATCAGCTCTTAGTCGCTGTTCTGGTTTACTTTAAAGGAAGTACCCTTTTCAGGACTCCTAGGCCCCTCGGTTGAGCATCAATTTTGTTCCTAGATCTCTGAGTACCTCCACACCCCTGTAGGCCTGCTGAGCAACAACGAGGCCCATTGGTCCCTCGGAGGTCCTCTGTGTCTGCTGAGTCATGGGCAACACACTGCACTCTTTCTTGTGATATCTTGATTCACAGCACTCGCACAGGTTCAAGATCAACGTTCAAGCAAGTTCCAACATGCCGTGGAAATCGCACTCAATCCCTAGTCTGAGCTGCACAGAGAAAAACACTAGGCTTCTCCTTCCAATCAGGACCTCCTACCTGAAGTCACCCTGCTTCCAGGAGAAAGACGGCTTGCTTTCCTTTTGCAAGTAAAGCACAGTTTTTCCTGTAGCACTGCAGGCTTTTGAAAAGGCAGGGGCCCAGAGGCCTGCCTAGGGCGTTCCTTGGTGAGGCCTCGGGCCCAGTGGCCTGGCTAGGGCGTTCCTTGGTGAGGCCGTTCACTAGATGCAGAACACCCTTCCTCGAGAAGTTGATTCAGGGAAGCAACCAGTGTGTACTCGGTGTCTCTTTTGACTTGTTAAATCCACAGAGAGGTATGCTGCCTTTGTCCATGGAAATGGGGGCATGATGGGACTAGCCTTGCTTTCCGTTTGGAAACCTCCTTTCTTGCTGCCGTGAAGCTCCCTGAAATTCTCTGCTGTTGACAGGCCTCTGGCCACTGTAGGCATGGGTCTGGGAAGAAAATGAGTTTTCCCTGGGTACACACGGAGCTATATAGGCCAGGGTGGGGCTCACCTTGCCATGCTCTAGAGCTAAAGGGAATCTCAACGTGAGTCCTTGCCTCGAGGTAAGGCCCTGAGTAGCCCTGCAGAAAGGGAAGCATGCAGCTCTTTCCATGAGCTCTTAGTGGAGGTCTGTTTTATTTTAAAGGAAGTACCCTTTTCCGGACTCCTACGGTCTTCGGGTGAGCATCATTTTTATTCCAAGATCACTGACTCCCTCCGCACCCCTGTGGGACTGCTGAGCAGCATTGAGTCCCATACGTCCCACGGAGGCCCTCTGTGTCTGCAGAGTCTCGGGCAACACACTGTACGTTACTTCAGGAGAGCTCCGTTTCCAGAGCACTCGAACAGCATCAGAACCACATTTCTAGGCAGTCCAACATGCCCTGGAAGTCTTCGACATTGCCCTCGTCTGAGCTGCCCTGAGAAAACAGTCTACTTAGAATTTATCAAAGACCTCGTTCCTGAAGTCACTCTATTCAAGGAGAAATACAGCATCTTAACATGCTGTGTCGCTCACAGGGCAAGAAACGTGAGAACTTGCCTCGAGGTAAGGCCATGAAATGCTATGCAGAAGCAGAGGCGTGTAGCAGTTTCCATGAGGCCGTAGTCGCTTATCTTCAGCATTTTAAAGCCAGTACGCTTTTCAGGACACCTAGGTGCCTCGCCTGGAAACCCTATTCCCTGCAAAAACACTGAGTACCCTCAGGCTCCCCTGGCCCTTCTAAGCACTATCCAGGGAAGGAGCTTTCCGACTCACAGTGTGTATGCCGAGTGTAGGGCAACACAGTGCACTCTTATTGGAATATCTTGATTTAGCCAGCATCGCACAGGTTCACGAGCACCGTTAAGCAAGTTCCAACAGGCCGTGGAAGTCGCTCTCATTCCCTAGTTTGAGCTGTACAGAGACAAACAGTAAGCTTCTCCTTCCATTCAGGACCTCCTACCTGAAGTCACACTGCCTCCTGAAGAAAGACGGCCTCGTTTCTATTGCAACTAAAGCACAGTTGTTCCTGTAGCAGGGCAGGCTTTTGAAGAGGCACGGGCCCAGAGGCATAGCTAGGGCTTTCCTTGGTGAGGCCGTTCACTACATTCAGGACACCCTGCCTCGAGAAGTTGATTCAGGGAAACAACCAGTGTGTACTCTGTGTCTCTTTTGACTTGTTAGAAACCACAGCGATGTATGCTGCCTGTGCCCATGGAAATTGGGGCATGATGGGACTAGCCTTGCTTTCCATTTGGAAAGCTCCATTCTTGCTTTCGTGAAGCTCCCTGAAACTCTCTGCTGTTGACAGGCCCCTGGCCACTGTAGGCTTGGGTCTGGGAAAAAAATGAGTTTTCTCTGTCTACACACGGAGCTTCATTGGCCGCGGTGGGGCGCACCTTGCCATGCTCTAGAGCTAAAGGGAATCTCAACGTGAGTCCTTGCCTCGAGGTAAGGCCCTGAGTAGCCCTACAGAAAAGGAGGCATGCAGCTCTTTCCATTAGCTCTTAGTCGCTGTTCTGGTTTACTTTAAAGGAAGTACCCTTTTCAGGACTCCTAGGCCCCTCGGTTGAGCATCAATTTTGTTCCTAGATCTCTGAGTACCTCCACACCCCTGTAGGCCTGCTGAGCAACAACGAGGCCCATTGGTCCCTCGGAGGTCCTCTGTGTCTGCTGAGTCATGGGCAACACACTGCACTCTTTCTTGTGATATCTTGATTCACAGCACTCGCACAGGTTCAAGAGCAACGTTCAAGCAAGTTCCAACATGCCGTGGAAATCGCACTCAATCCCTAGTCTGAGCTGCACAGAGAAAAACACTAGGCTTCTCCTTCCAATCAGGACCTCCTACCTGAAGTCACCCTGCTTCAAGGAGAAAGACGGCTTGCTTTCCTTTTGCAAGTAAAGCACAGTTTTTCCTGTAGCACTGCAGGCTTTTGAAAAGGCAGGGGCCCAGAGGCCTGCCTAGGGCGTTCCTTGGTGAGGCCTCGGGCCCAGTGGCCTGGCTAGGGCGTTCCTTGGTGAGGCCGTTCACTAGATGCAGAACACCCTTCCTCGAGAAGTTGATTCAGGGAAGCAACCAGTGTGTACTCGGTGTCTCTTTTGACTTGTTAAATCCACAGAGAGGTATGCTGCCTGTGTCCATGGAAATGGGGGCATGATGGGACTAGCCTTGCTTTCCGTTTGGAAACCTCCTTTCTTGCTGCCGTGAAGCTCCCTGAAATTCTCTGCTGTTGAGAGGACTCTGGCCACTGTAGGCATGGGTCTGGGAAGAAAATGAGTTTTCCCTGGGTACACACGGAGCTATATAGGCCAGGGTGGGGCTCACTTTGCCATGCTCTAGAGCTAAAGGGAATCTCAACGTGAGTCCTTGCCTCGAGGTAAGGCCCTGAGTAGCCCTGCAGAAAGGGAGGCATGCAGCTCTTTCCATGAGCTCTTAGTGGAGGTCTGTTTTATTTTAAAGGAAGTACCCTTTTCCGGACTCCTACGCCCTCTGGGTGAGCATCATTTTTATTCCAAGATCACTGACTCCCTCCGCACCCCTGTGGGCCTGCTGAGCAGCATTGAGTCCCATACGTCCCACGGAGGCCCTCTGTGTCTGCAGAGTCTCGGGCAACACACTGTACGTTACTTCAGGAGAGCTCCGTTTCCAGAGCACTCGAACAGCATCAGAACCACATTTCTAGGCAGTCCAACATGCCCTGGAAGTCTTCGACATTGCCCTCGTCTGAGCTGCCCTGAGAAAACAGTCTGCTTAGAATTTATCAAAGACCTCGTTCCTGAAGTCACTCTATTCAAGGAGAAATACAGCATCTTAACATGCTGTGTCGCTCACAGGGCAAGAAACGTGAGAACTTGCCTCGAGGTAAGGCCATGAAATGCTATGCAGAAGCAGAGGCGTGTAGCAGTTTCCATGAGGCCGTAGTCGCTTATCTTCAGCATTTTAAAGCCAGTACGCTTTTCAGGACACCTAGGTGCCTCGCCTGGAAACCCTATTCCCTGCAAAAACACTGAGTACCCTCAGGCTCCCCTGGCCCTTCTAAGCACTATCCAGGGAAGGAGCTTTCCGACTCACAGTGTGTATGCCGAGTGTAGGGCAACACAGTGCACTCTTATTGGAACATCTTGATTTAGCCAGCATCGCACAGGTTCACGAGCACCGTTAAGCAAGTTCCAACAGGCCGTGGAAGTCGCTCTCATTCCCTAGTTTGAGCTGTACAGAGACAAACAGTAAGCTTCTCCTTCCATTCAGGACCTCCTACCTGAAGTCACACTGCCTCCTGAAGAAAGACGACCTCGTTTCTATTGCAACTAAAGCACAGTTGTTCCTGTAGCAGGGCAGGCTTTTGAAGAGGCACGGGCCCAGAGGCATAGCTAGGGCTTTCCTTGGTGAGGCCGTTCACTACATTCAGGACACCCTGCCTCGAGAAGTTGATTCTGGGAAACAACCAGTGTGTACTCTGTGTCTCTTTTGACTTGTTAGAAACCACAGCGATGTATGCTGCCTGTGCCCATGGAAATTGGGGCATGATGGGACTAGCCTTGCTTTCCATTTGGAAAGCTCCATTCTTGCTTTCGTGAAGCTCCCTGAAACTCTCTGCTGTTGACAGGCCCCTGGCCACTGTAGGCTTGGGTCTGGGAAGAAAATGAGTTTTCTCTGTCTACACACGGAGCTTCATTGGCCGCGGTGGGGCGCACCTTGCCATGCTCTAGAGCTAAAGGGAATCTCAACGTGAGTCCTTGCCTCGAGGTAAGGCCCTGAGTAGCCCTACAGAAAAGGAGGCATGCAGCTCTTTCCATTAGCTCTTAGTCGCTGTTCTGGTTTACTTTAAAGGAAGTACCCTTTTCAGGACTCCTAGGCCCCTCGGTTGAGCATCAATTTTGTTCCAAGATCTCTGAGTACCTCCACACCCCTGTAGGCCTGCTGAGCAACAACGAGGCCCATTGGTCCCTCGGAGGTCCTCTGTGTCTGCTGAGTCATGGGCAACACACTGCACTCTTTCTTGTGATATCTTGATTCACAGCACTCGCACAGGTTCAAGATCAACGTTCAAGCAAGTTCCAACATGCCGTGGAAATCGCACTCAATCCCTAGTCTGAGCTGCACAGAGAAAAACACTAGGCTTCTCCTTCCAATCAGGACCTCCTACCTGAAGTCACCCTGCTTCCAGGAGAAAGACGGCTTGCTTTCCTTTTGCAAGTAAAGCACAGTTTTTCCTGTAGCACTGCAGGCTTTTGAAAAGGCAGGGGCCCAGAGGCCTGCCTAGGGCGTTCCTTGGTGAGGCCTCGGGCCCAGTGGCCTGGCTAGGGCGTTCCTTGGTGAGGCCGTTCACTAGATGCAGAACACCCTTCCTCGAGAAGTTGATTCAGGGAAGCAACCAGTGTGTACTCGGTGTCTCTTTTGACTTGTTAAATCCACAGAGAGGTATGCTGCCTGTGTCCATGGAAATGGGGGCATGATGGGACTAGCCTTGCTTTCCGTTTGGAAACCTCCTTTCTTGCTGCCGTGAAGCTCCCTGAAATTCTCTGCTGTTGAGAGGACTCTGGCCACTGTAGGCATGGGTCTGGGAAGAAAATGAGTTTTCCCTGGGTACACACGGAGCTATATAGGCCAGGGTGGGGCTCACCTTGCCATGCTCTAGAGCTAAAGGGAATCTCAACGTGAGTCCTTGCCTCGAGGTAAGGCCCTGAGTAGCCCTGCAGAAAGGGAGGCATGCAGCTCTTTCCATGAGCTCTTAGTGGAGGTCTGTTTTATTTTAAAGGAAGTACCCTTTTCCGGACTCCTACGCCCTCTGGGTGAGCATCATTTTTATTCCAAGATCACTGACTCCCTCCGCACCCCTGTGGGCCTGCTGAGCAGCATTGAGTCCCATACGTCCCACGGAGGCCCTCTGTGTCTGCAGAGTCTCGGGCAACACACTGTACGTTACTTCAGGAGAGCTCCGTTTCCAGAGCACTCGAACAGCATCAGAACCACATTTCTAGGCAGTCCAACATGCCCTGGAAGTCTTCGACATTGCCCTCGTCTGAGCTGCCCTGAGAAAACAGTCTGCTTAGAATTTATCAAAGACCTCGTTCCTGAAGTCACTCTATTCAAGGAGAAATACAGCATCTTAACATGCTGTGTCGCTCACAGGGCAAGAAACGTGAGAACTTGCCTCGAGGTAAGGCCATGAAATGCTATGCAGAAGCAGAGGCGTGTAGCAGTTTCCATGAGGCCGTAGTCGCTTATCTTCAGCATTTTAAAGCCAGTACGCTTTTCAGGACACCTAGGTGCCTCGCCTGGAAACCCTATTCCCTGCAAAAACACTGAGTACCCTCAGGCTCCCCTGGCCCTTCTAAGCACTATCCAGGGAAGGAGCTTTCCGACTCACAGTGTGTATGCCGAGTGTAGGGCAACACAGTGCACTCTTATTGGAACATCTTGATTTAGCCAGCATCGCACAGGTTCACGAGCACCGTTAAGCAAGTTCCAACAGGCCGTGGAAGTCGCTCTCATTCCCTAGTTTGAGCTGTACAGAGACAAACAGTAAGCTTCTCCTTCCATTCAGGACCTCCTACCTGAAGTCACACTGCCTCCTGAAGAAAGACGACCTCGTTTCTATTGCAACTAAAGCACAGTTGTTCCTGTAGCAGGGCAGGCTTTTGAAGAGGCACGGGCCCAGAGGCATAGCTAGGGCTTTCTTTGGTGAGGCCGTTCACTACATTCAGGACACCCTGCCTCGAGAAGTTGATTCAGGGAAACAACCAGTGTGTACTCTGTGTCTCTTTTGACTTGTTAGAAACCACAGCGATGTATGCTGCCTGTGCCCATGGAAATTGGGGCATGATGGGACTAGCCTTGCTTTCCATTTGGAAAGCTCCATTCTTGCTTTCGTGAAGCTCCCTGAAACTCTCTGCTGTTGACAGGCCCCTGGCCACTGTAGGCTTGGGTCTGGGAAGAAAATGAGTTTTCTCTGTCTACACACGGAGCTTCATTGGCCGCGGTGGGGCGCACCTTGCCATGCTCTAGAGCTAAAGGGAATCTCAACGTGAGTCCTTGCCTCGAGGTAAGGCCCTGAGTAGCCCTACAGAAAAGGAGGCATGCAGCTCTTTCCATTAGCTCTTAGTCGCTGTTCTGGTTTACTTTAAAGGAAGTACCCTTTTCAGGACTCCTAGGCCCCTCGGTTGAGCATCAATTTTGTTCCTAGATCTCTGAGTACCTCCACACCCCTGTAGGCCTGCTGAGCAACAACGAGGCCCATTGGTCCCTCGGAGGTCCTCTGTGTCTGCTGAGTCATGGGCAACACACTGCACTCTTTCTTGTGATATCTTGATTCACAGCACTCGCACAGGTTCAAGAGCAACGTTCAAGCAAGTTCCAACATGCCGTGGAAATCGCACTCAATCCCTAGTCTGAGCTGCACAGAGAAAAACACTAGGCTTCTCCTTCCAATCAGGACCTCCTACCTGAAGTCACCCTGCTTCCAGGAGAAAGACGGCTTGCTTTCCTTTTGCAAGTAAAGCACAGTTTTTCCTGTAGCACTGCAGGCTTTTGAAAAGGCAGGGGCCCAGAGGCCTGCCTAGGGCGTTCCTTGGTGAGGCCTCGGGCCCAGTGGCCTGGCTAGGGCGTTCCTTGGTGAGGCCGTTCACTAGATGCAGAACACCCTTCCTCGAGAAGTTGATTCAGGGAAGCAACCAGTGTGTACTCGGTGTCTCTTTTGACTTGTTAAATCCACAGAGAGGTATGCTGCCTGTGTCCATGGAAATGGGGGCATGATGGGACTAGCCTTGCTTTCCGTTTGGAAACCTCCTTTCTTGCTGCCGTGAAGCTCCCTGAAATTCTCTGCTGTTGAGAGGACTCTGGCCACTGTAGGCATGGGTCTGGGAAGAAAATGAGTTTTCCCTGGGTACACACGGAGCTATATAGGCCAGGGTGGGGCTCACCTTGACATGCTCTAGAGCTAAAGGGAATCTCAACGTGAGTCCTTGCCTCGAGGTAAGGCCCTGAGTAGCCCTGCAGAAAGGGAGGCATGCAGCTCTTTCCATGAGCTCTTAGTGGAGGTCTGTTTTATTTTAAAGGAAGTACCCTTTTCCGGACTCCTACGCCCTCTGGGTGAGCATCATTTTTATTCCAAGATCACTGACTCCCTCCGCACCCCTGTGGGCCTGCTGAGCAGCATTGAGTCCCATACGTCCCACGGAGGCCCTCTGTGTCTGCAGAGTCTCGGGCAACACACTGTACGTTACTTCAGGAGAGCTCCGTTTCCAGAGCACTCGAACAGCATCAAAACCACATTTCTAGGCAGTCCAACATGCCCTGGAAGTCTTCGACATTGCCCTCGTCTGAGCTGCCCTGAGAAAACAGTCTGCTTAGAATTTATCAAAGACCTCGTTCCTGAAGTCACTCTATTCAAGGAGAAATACAGCATCTTAACATGCTGTGTCGCTCACAGGGCAAGAAACGTGAGAACTTGCCTCGAGGTAAGGCCATGAAATGCTATGCAGAAGCAGAGGCGTGTAGCAGTTTCCATGAGGCCGTAGTCGCTTATCTTCAGCATTTTAAAGCCAGTACGCTTTTCAGGACACCTAGGTGCCTCGCCTGGAAACCCTATTCCCTGCAAAAACACTGAGTACCCTCAGGCTCCCCTGGCCCTTCTAAGCACTATCCAGGGAAGGAGCTTTCCGACTCACAGTGTGTATGCCGAGTGTAGGGCAACACAGTGCACTCTTATTGGAACATCTTGATTTAGCCAGCATCGCACAGGTTCACGAGCACCGTTAAGCAAGTTCCAACAGGCCGTGGAAGTCGCTCTCATTCCCTAGTTTGAGCTGTACAGAGACAAACAGTAAGCTTCTCCTTCCATTCAGGACCTCCTACCTGAAGTCACACTGCCTCCTGAAGAAAGACGACCTCGTTTCTATTGCAACTAAAGCACAGTTGTTCCTGTAGCAGGGCAGGCTTTTGAAGAGGCACGGGCCCAGAGGCATAGCTAGGGCTTTCCTTGGTGAGGCCGTTCACTACATTCAGGACACCCTGCCTCGAGAAGTTGATTCAGGGAAACAACCAGTGTGTACTCTGTGTCTCTTTTGACTTGTTAGAAACCACAGCGATGTATGCTGCCTGTGCCCATGGAAATTGGGGCATGATGGGACTAGCCTTGCTTTCCATTTGGAAAGCTCCATTCTTGCTTTCGTGAAGCTCCCTGAAATTCTCTGCTGTTGACAGGCCCCTGGCCACTGTAGGCTTGGGTCTGGGAAGAAAATGAGTTTTCTCTGTCTACACACGGAGCTTCATTGGCCGCGGTGGGGCGCACCTTGCCATGCTCTAGAGCTAAAGGGAATCTCAACGTGAGTCCTTGCCTCGAGGTAAGGCCCTGAGTAGCCCTACAGAAAAGGAGGCATGCAGCTCTTTCCATCAGCTCTTAGTCGCTGTTCTGGTTTACTTTAAAGGAAGTACCCTTTTCAGGACTCCTAGGCCCCTCGGTTGAGCATCAATTTTGTTCCTAGATCTCTGAGTACCTCCACACCCCTGTAGGCCTGCTGAGCAACAACGAGGCCCATTGGTCCCTCGGAGGTCCTCTGTGTCTGCTGAGTCATGGGCAACACACTGCACTCTTTCTTGTGATATCTTGATTCACAGCACTCGCACAGGTTCAAGAGCAACGTTCAAGCAAGTTCCAACATGCCGTGGAAATCGCACTCAATCCCTAGTCTGAGCTGCACAGAGAAAAACACTAGGCTTCTCCTTCCAATCAGGACCTCCTACCTGAAGTCACCCTGCTTCCAGGAGAAAGACGGCTTGCTTTCCTTTTGCAAGTAAAGCACAGTTTTTCCTGTAGCACTGCAGGCTTTTGAAAAGGCAGGGGCCCAGAGGCCTGCCTAGGGCGTTCCTTGGTGAGGCCTCGGGCCCAGTGGCCTGGCTAGGGCGTTCCTTGGTGAGGCCGTTCACTAGATGCAGAACACCCTTCCTCGAGAAGTTGATTCAGGGAAGCAACCAGTGTGTACTCGGTGTCTCTTTTGACTTGTTAAATCCACAGAGAGGTATGCTGCCTGTGTCCATGGAAATGGGGGCATGATGGGACTAGCCTTGCTTTCCGTTTGGAAACCTCCTTTCTTGCTGCCGTGAAGCTCCCTGAAATTCTCTGCTGTTGAGAGGACTCTGGCCACTGTAGGCATGGGTCTGGGAAGAAAATGAGTTTTCCCTGGGTACACACGGAGCTATATAGGCCAGGGTGGGGCTCACTTTGCCATGCTCTAGAGCTAAAGGGAATCTCAACGTGAGTCCTTGCCTCGAGGTAAGGCCCTGAGTAGCCCTGCAGAAAGGGAGGCATGCAGCTCTTTCCATGAGCTCTTAGTGGAGGTCTGTTTTATTTTAAAGGAAGTACCCTTTTCCGGACTCCTACGCCCTCTGGGTGAGCATCATTTTTATTCCAAGATCACTGACTCCCTCCGCACCCCTGTGGGCCTGCTGAGCAGCATTGAGTCCCATACGTCCCACGGAGGCCCTCTGTGTCTGCAGAGTCTCGGGCAACACACTGTACGTTACTTCAGGAGAGCTCCGTTTCCAGAGCACTCGAACAGCATCAGAACCACATTTCTAGGCAGTCCAACATGCCCTGGAAGTCTTCGACATTGCCCTCGTCTGAGCTGCCCTGAGAAAACAGTCTGCTTAGAATTTATCAAAGACCTCGTTCCTGAAGTCACTCTATTCAAGGAGAAATACAGCATCTTAACATGCTGTGTCGCTCACAGGGCAAGAAACGTGAGAACTTGCCTCGAGGTAAGGCCATGAAATGCTATGCAGAAGCAGAGGCGTGTAGCAGTTTCCATGAGGCCGTAGTCGCTTATCTTCAGCATTTTAAAGCCAGTACGCTTTTCAGGACACCTAGGTGCCTCGCCTGGAAACCCTATTCCCTGCAAAAACACTGAGTACCCTCAGGCTCCCCTGGCCCTTCTAAGCACTATCCAGGGAAGGAGCTTTCCGACTCACAGTGTGTATGCCGAGTGTAGGGCAACACAGTGCACTCTTATTGGAACATCTTGATTTAGCCAGCATCGCACAGGTTCACGAGCACCGTTAAGCAAGTTCCAACAGGCCGTGGAAGTCGCTCTCATTCCCTAGTTTGAGCTGTACAGAGACAAACAGTAAGCTTCTCCTTCCATTCAGGACCTCCTACCTGAAGTCACACTGCCTCCTGAAGAAAGACGACCTCGTTTCTATTGCAACTAAAGCACAGTTGTTCCTGTAGCAGGGCAGGCTTTTGAAGAGGCACGGGCCCAGAGGCATAGCTAGGGCTTTCCTTGGTGAGGCCGTTCACTACATTCAGGACACCCTGCCTCGAGAAGTTGATTCAGGGAAACAACCAGTGTGTACTCTGTGTCTCTTTTGACTTGTTAGAAACCACAGCGATGTATGCTGCCTGTGCCCATGGAAATTGGGGCATGATGGGACTAGCCTTGCTTTCCATTTGGAAAGCTCCATTCTTGCTTTCGTGAAGCTCCCTGAAATTCTCTGCTGTTGACAGGCCCCTGGCCACTGTAGGCTTGGGTCTGGGAAGAAAATGAGTTTTCTCTGTCTACACACGGAGCTTCATTGGCCGCGGTGGGGCGCACCTTGCCATGCTCTAGAGCTAAAGGGAATCTCAACGTGAGTCCTTGCCTCGAGGTAAGGCCCTGAGTAGCCCTACAGAAAAGGAGGCATGCAGCTCTTTCCATCAGCTCTTAGTCGCTGTTCTGGTTTACTTTAAAGGAAGTACCCTTTTCAGGACTCCTAGGCCCCTCGGTTGAGCATCAATTTTGTTCCTAGATCTCTGAGTACCTCCACACCCCTGTAGGCCTGCTGAGCAACAACGAGGCCCATTGGTCCCTCGGAGGTCCTCTGTGTCTGCTGAGTCATGGGCAACACACTGCACTCTTTCTTGTGATATCTTGATTCACAGCACTCGCACAGGTTCAAGAGCAACGTTCAAGCAAGTTCCAACATGCCGTGGAAATCGCACTCAATCCCTAGTCTGAGCTGCACAGAGAAAAACACTAGGCTTCTCCTTCCAATCAGGACCTCCTACCTGAAGTCACCCTGCTTCCAGGAGAAAGACGGCTTGCTTTCCTTTTGCAAGTAAAGCACAGTTTTTCCTGTAGCACTGCAGGCTTTTGAAAAGGCAGGGGCCCAGAGGCCTGCCTAGGGCGTTCCTTGGTGAGGCCTCGGGCCCAGTGGCCTGGCTAGGGCGTTCCTTGGTGAGGCCGTTCACTAGATGCAGAACACCCTTCCTCGAGAAGTTGATTCAGGGAAGCAACCAGTGTGTACTCGGTGTCTCTTTTGACTTGTTAAATCCACAGAGAGGTATGCTGCCTGTGTCCATGGAAATGGGGGCATGATGGGACTAGCCTTGCTTTCCGTTTGGAAACCTCCTTTCTTGCTGCCGTGAAGCTCCCTGAAATTCTCTGCTGTTGAGAGGACTCTGGCCACTGTAGGCATGGGTCTGGGAAGAAAATGAGTTTTCCCTGGGTACACACGGAGCTATATAGGCCAGGGTGGGGCTCACTTTGCCATGCTCTAGAGCTAAAGGGAATCTCAACGTGAGTCCTTGCCTCGAGGTAAGGCCCTGAGTAGCCCTGCAGAAAGGGAGGCATGCAGCTCTTTCCATGAGCTCTTAGTGGAGGTCTGTTTTATTTTAAAGGAAGTACCCTTTTCCGGACTCCTACGCCCTCTGGGTGAGCATCATTTTTATTCCAAGATCACTGACTCCCTCCGCACCCCTGTGGGCCTGCTGAGCAGCATTGAGTCCCATACGTCCCACGGAGGCCCTCTGTGTCTGCAGAGTCTCGGGCAACACACTGTACGTTACTTCAGGAGAGCTCCGTTTCCAGAGCACTCGAACAGCATCAGAACCACATTTCTAGGCAGTCCAACATGCCCTGGAAGTCTTCGACATTGCCCTCGTCTGAGCTGCCCTGAGAAAACAGTCTGCTTAGAATTTATCAAAGACCTCGTTCCTGAAGTCACTCTATTCAAGGAGAAATACAGCATCTTAACATGCTGTGTCGCTCACAGGGCAAGAAACGTGAGAACTTGCCTCGAGGTAAGGCCATGAAATGCTATGCAGAAGCAGAGGCGTGTAGCAGTTTCCATGAGGCCGTAGTCGCTTATCTTCAGCATTTTAAAGCCAGTACGCTTTTCAGGACACCTAGGTGCCTCGCCTGGAAACCCTATTCCCTGCAAAAACACTGAGTACCCTCAGGCTCCCCTGGCCCTTCTAAGCACTATCCAGGGAAGGAGCTTTCCGACTCACAGTGTGTATGCCGAGTGTAGGGCAACACAGTGCACTCTTATTGGAACATCTTGATTTAGCCAGCATCGCACAGGTTCACGAGCACCGTTAAGCAAGTTCCAACAGGCCGTGGAAGTCGCTCTCATTCCCTAGTTTGAGCTGTACAGAGACAAACAGTAAGCTTCTCCTTCCATTCAGGACCTCCTACCTGAAGTCACACTGCCTCCTGAAGAAAGACGACCTCGTTTCTATTGCAACTAAAGCACAGTTGTTCCTGTAGCAGGGCAGGCTTTTGAAGAGGCACGGGCCCAGAGGCATAGCTAGGGCTTTCCTTGGTGAGGCCGTTCACTACATTCAGGACACCCTGCCTCGAGAAGTTGATTCAGGGAAACAACCAGTGTGTACTCTGTGTCTCTTTTGACTTGTTAGAAACCACAGCGATGTATGCTGCCTGTGCCCATGGAAATTGGGGCATGATGGGACTAGCCTTGCTTTCCATTTGGAAAGCTCCATTCTTGCTTTCGTGAAGCTCCCTGAAATTCTCTGCTGTTGACAGGCCCCTGGCCACTGTAGGCTTGGGTCTGGGAAGAAAATGAGTTTTCTCTGTCTACACACGGAGCTTCATTGGCCGCGGTGGGGCGCACCTTGCCATGCTCTAGAGCTAAAGGGAATCTCAACGTGAGTCCTTGCCTCGAGGTAAGGCCCTGAGTAGCCCTACAGAAAAGGAGGCATGCAGCTCTTTCCATTAGCTCTTAGTCGCTGTTCTGGTTTACTTTAAAGGAAGTACCCTTTTCAGGACTCCTAGGCCCCTCGGTTGAGCATCAATTTTGTTCCTAGATCTCTGAGTACCTCCACACCCCTGTAGGCCTGCTGAGCAACAACGAGGCCCATTGGTCCCTCGGAGGTCCTCTGTGTCTGCTGAGTCATGGGCAACACACTGCACTCTTTCTTGTGATATCTTGATTCACAGCACTCGCACAGGTTCAAGAGCAACGTTCAAGCAAGTTCCAACATGCCGTGGAAATCGCACTCAATCCCTAGTCTGAGCTGCACAGAGAAAAACACTAGGCTTCTCCTTCCAATCAGGACCTCCTACCTGAAGTCACCCTGCTTCCAGGAGAAAGACGGCTTGCTTTCCTTTTGCAAGTAAAGCACAGTTTTTCCTGTAGCACTGCAGGCTTTTGAAAAGGCAGGGGCCCAGAGGCCTGCCTAGGGCGTTCCTTGGTGAGGCCTCGGGCCCAGTGGCCTGGCTAGGGCGTTCCTTGGTGAGGCCGTTCACTAGATGCAGAACACCCTTCCTCGAGAAGTTGATTCAGGGAAGCAACCAGTGTGTACTCGGTGTCTCTTTTGACTTGTTAAATCCACAGAGAGGTATGCTGCCTGTGTCCATGGAAATGGGGGCATGATGAGACTAGCCTTGCTTTCCGTTTGGAAACCTCCTTTCTTGCTGCCGTGAAGCTCCCTGAAATTCTCTGCTGTTGACAGGCCTCTGGCCACTGTAGGCATGGGTCTGGGAAGAAAATGAGTTTTCCCTGGGTACACACGGAGCTATATAGGCCAGGGTGGGGCTCACCTTGCCATGCTCTAGAGCTAAAGGGAATCTCAACGTGAGTCCTTGCCTCGAGGTAAGGCCCTGAGTAGCCCTGCAGAAAGGGAGGCATGCAGCTCTTTCCATGAGCTCTTAGTGGAGGTCTGTTTTATTTTAAAGGAAGTACCCTTTTCCGGACTCCTACGCCCTCTGGGTGAGCATCATTTTTATTCCAAGATCACTGACTCCCTCCGCACCCCTGTGGGCCTGCTGAGCAGCATTGAGTCCCATACGTCCCACGGAGGCCCTCTGTGTCTGCAGAGTCTCGGGCAACACACTGTACGTTACTTCAGGAGAGCTCCGTTTCCAGAGCACTCGAACAGCATCAGAACCACATTTCTAGGCAGTCCAACATGCCCTGGAAGTCTTCGACATTGCCCTCGTCTGAGCTGCCCTGAGAAAACAGTCTGCTTAGAATTTATCAAAGACCTCGTTCCTGAAGTCACTCTATTCAAGGAGAAATACAGCATCTTAACATGCTGTGTCGCTCACAGGGCAAGAAACGTGAGAACTTGCCTCGAGGTAAGGCCATGAAATGCTATGCAGAAGCAGAGGCGTGTAGCAGTTTCCATGAGGCCGTAGTCGCTTATCTTCAGCATTTTAAAGCCAGTACGCTTTTCAGGACACCTAGGTGCCTCGCCTGGAAACCCTATTCCCTGCAAAAACACTGAGTACCCTCAGGCTCCCCTGGCCCTTCTAAGCACTATCCAGGGAAGGAGCTTTCCGACTCACAGTGTGTATGCCGAGTGTAGGGCAACACAGTGCACTCTTATTGGAACATCTTGATTTAGCCAGCATCGCACAGGTTCACGAGCACCGTTAAGCAAGTTCCAACAGGCCGTGGAAGTCGCTCTCATTCCCTAGTTTGAGCTGTACAGAGACAAACAGTAAGCTTCTCCTTCCATTCAGGACCTCCTACCTGAAGTCACACTGCCTCCTGAAGAAAGACGACCTCGTTTCTATTGCAACTAAAGCACAGTTGTTCCTGTAGCAGGGCAGGCTTTTGAAGAGGCACGGGCCCAGAGGCATAGCTAGGGCTTTCCTTGGTGAGGCCGTTCACTACATTCAGGACACCCTGCCTCGAGAAGTTGATTCAGGGAAACAACCAGTGTGTACTCTGTGTCTCTTTTGACTTGTTAGAAACCACAGCGATGTATGCTGCCTGTGCCCATGGAAATTGGGGCATGATGGGACTAGCCTTGCTTTCCATTTGGAAAGCTCCATTCTTGCTTTCGTGAAGCTCCCTGAAATTCTCTGCTGTTGACAGGCCCCTGGCCACTGTAGGCTTGGGTCTGGGAAGAAAATGAGTTTTCTCTGTCTACACACGGAGCTTCATTGGCCGCGGTGGGGCGCACCTTGCCATGCTCTAGAGCTAAAGGGAATCTCAACGTGAGTCCTTGCCTCGAGGTAAGGCCCTGAGTAGCCCTACAGAAAAGGAGGCATGCAGCTCTTTCCATCAGCTCTTAGTCGCTGTTCTGGTTTACTTTAAAGGAAGTACCCTTTTCAGGACTCCTAGGCCCCTCGGTTGAGCATCAATTTTGTTCCTAGATCTCTGAGTACCTCCACACCCCTGTAGGCCTGCTGAGCAACAACGAGGCCCATTGGTCCCTCGGAGGTCCTCTGTGTCTGCTGAGTCATGGGCAACACACTGCACTCTTTCTTGTGATATCTTGATTCACAGCACTCGCACAGGTTCAAGAGCAACGTTCAAGCAAGTTCCAACATGCCGTGGAAATCGCACTCAATCCCTAGTCTGAGCTGCACAGAGAAAAACACTAGGCTTCTCCTTCCAATCAGGACCTCCTACCTGAAGTCACCCTGCTTCCAGGAGAAAGACGGCTTGCTTTCCTTTTGCAAGTAAAGCACAGTTTTTCCTGTAGCACTGCAGGCTTTTGAAAAGGCAGGGGCCCAGAGGCCTGCCTAGGGCGTTCCTTGGTGAGGCCTCGGGCCCAGTGGCCTGGCTAGGGCGTTCCTTGGTGAGGCCGTTCACTAGATGCAGAACACCCTTCCTCGAGAAGTTGATTCAGGGAAGCAACCAGTGTGTACTCGGTGTCTCTTTTGACTTGTTAAATCCACAGAGAGGTATGCTGCCTGTGTCCATGGAAATGGGGGCATGATGGGACTAGCCTTGCTTTCCGTTTGGAAACCTCCTTTCTTGCTGCCGTGAAGCTCCCTGAAATTCTCTGCTGTTGAGAGGACTCTGGCCACTGTAGGCATGGGTCTGGGAAGAAAATGAGTTTTCCCTGGGTACACACGGAGCTATATAGGCCAGGGTGGGGCTCACTTTGCCATGCTCTAGAGCTAAAGGGAATCTCAACGTGAGTCCTTGCCTCGAGGTAAGGCCCTGAGTAGCCCTGCAGAAAGGGAGGCATGCAGCTCTTTCCATGAGCTCTTAGTGGAGGTCTGTTTTATTTTAAAGGAAGTACCCTTTTCCGGACTCCTACGCCCTCTGGGTGAGCATCATTTTTATTCCAAGATCACTGACTCCCTCCGCACCCCTGTGGGCCTGCTGAGCAGCATTGAGTCCCATACGTCCCACGGAGGCCCTCTGTGTCTGCAGAGTCTCGGGCAACACACTGTACGTTACTTCAGGAGAGCTCCGTTTCCAGAGCACTCGAACAGCATCAGAACCACATTTCTAGGCAGTCCAACATGCCCTGGAAGTCTTCGACATTGCCCTCGTCTGAGCTGCCCTGAGAAAACAGTCTGCTTAGAATTTATCAAAGACCTCGTTCCTGAAGTCACTCTATTCAAGGAGAAATACAGCATCTTAACATGCTGTGTCGCTCACAGGGCAAGAAACGTGAGAACTTGCCTCGAGGTAAGGCCATGAAATGCTATGCAGAAGCAGAGGCGTGTAGCAGTTTCCATGAGGCCGTAGTCGCTTATCTTCAGCATTTTAAAGCCAGTACGCTTTTCAGGACACCTAGGTGCCTCGCCTGGAAACCCTATTCCCTGCAAAAACACTGAGTACCCTCAGGCTCCCCTGGCCCTTCTAAGCACTATCCAGGGAAGGAGCTTTCCGACTCACAGTGTGTATGCCGAGTGTAGGGCAACACAGTGCACTCTTATTGGAACATCTTGATTTAGCCAGCATCGCACAGGTTCACGAGCACCGTTAAGCAAGTTCCAACAGGCCGTGGAAGTCGCTCTCATTCCCTAGTTTGAGCTGTACAGAGACAAACAGTAAGCTTCTCCTTCCATTCAGGACCTCCTACCTGAAGTCACACTGCCTCCTGAAGAAAGACGACCTCGTTTCTATTGCAACTAAAGCACAGTTGTTCCTGTAGCAGGGCAGGCTTTTGAAGAGGCACGGGCCCAGAGGCATAGCTAGGGCTTTCCTTGGTGAGGCCGTTCACTACATTCAGGACACCCTGCCTCGAGAAGTTGATTCAGGGAAACAACCAGTGTGTACTCTGTGTCTCTTTTGACTTGTTAGAAACCACAGCGATGTATGCTGCCTGTGCCCATGGAAATTGGGGCATGATGGGACTAGCCTTGCTTTCCATTTGGAAAGCTCCATTCTTGCTTTCGTGAAGCTCCCTGAAATTCTCTGCTGTTGACAGGCCCCTGGCCACTGTAGGCTTGGGTCTGGGAAGAAAATGAGTTTTCTCTGTCTACACACGGAGCTTCATTGGCCGCGGTGGGGCGCACCTTGCCATGCTCTAGAGCTAAAGGGAATCTCAACGTGAGTCCTTGCCTCGAGGTAAGGCCCTGAGTAGCCCTACAGAAAAGGAGGCATGCAGCTCTTTCCATTAGCTCTTAGTCGCTGTTCTGGTTTACTTTAAAGGAAGTACCCTTTTCAGGACTCCTAGGCCCCTCGGTTGAGCATCAATTTTGTTCCTAGATCTCTGAGTACCTCCACACCCCTGTAGGCCTGCTGAGCAACAACGAGGCCCATTGGTCCCTCGGAGGTCCTCTGTGTCTGCTGAGTCATGGGCAACACACTGCACTCTTTCTTGTGATATCTTGATTCACAGCACTCGCACAGGTTCAAGAGCAACGTTCAAGCAAGTTCCAACATGCCGTGGAAATCGCACTCAATCCCTAGTCTGAGCTGCACAGAGAAAAACACTAGGCTTCTCCTTCCAATCAGGACCTCCTACCTGAAGTCACCCTGCTTCCAGGAGAAAGACGGCTTGCTTTCCTTTTGCAAGTAAAGCACAGTTTTTCCTGTAGCACTGCAGGCTTTTGAAAAGGCAGGGGCCCAGAGGCCTGCCTAGGGCGTTCCTTGGTGAGGCCTCGGGCCCAGTGGCCTGGCTAGGGCGTTCCTTGGTGAGGCCGTTCACTAGATGCAGAACACCCTTCCTCGAGAAGTTGATTCAGGGAAGCAACCAGTGTGTACTCGGTGTCTCTTTTGACTTGTTAAATCCACAGAGAGGTATGCTGCCTGTGTCCATGGAAATGGGGGCATGATGAGACTAGCCTTGCTTTCCGTTTGGAAACCTCCTTTCTTGCTGCCGTGAAGCTCCCTGAAATTCTCTGCTGTTGACAGGCCTCTGGCCACTGTAGGCATGGGTCTGGGAAGAAAATGAGTTTTCCCTGGGTACACACGGAGCTATATAGGCCAGGGTGGGGCTCACCTTGCCATGCTCTAGAGCTAAAGGGAATCTCAACGTGAGTCCTTGCCTCGAGGTAAGGCCCTGAGTAGCCCTGCAGAAAGGGAGGCATGCAGCTCTTTCCATGAGCTCTTAGTGGAGGTCTGTTTTATTTTAAAGGAAGTACCCTTTTCCGGACTCCTACGCCCTCTGGGTGAGCATCATTTTTATTCCAAGATCACTGACTCCCTCCGCACCCCTGTGGGCCTGCTGAGCAGCATTGAGTCCCATACGTCCCACGGAGGCCCTCTGTGTCTGCAGAGTCTCGGGCAACACACTGTACGTTACTTCAGGAGAGCTCCGTTTCCAGAGCACTCGAACAGCATCAGAACCACATTTCTAGGCAGTCCAACATGCCCTGGAAGTCTTCGACATTGCCCTCGTCTGAGCTGCCCTGAGAAAACAGTCTGCTTAGAATTTATCAAAGACCTCGTTCCTGAAGTCACTCTATTCAAGGAGAAATACAGCATCTTAACATGCTGTGTCGCTCACAGGGCAAGAAACGTGAGAACTTGCCTCGAGGTAAGGCCATGAAATGCTATGCAGAAGCAGAGGCGTGTAGCAGTTTCCATGAGGCCGTAGTCGCTTATCTTCAGCATTTTAAAGCCAGTACGCTTTTCAGGACACCTAGGTGCCTCGCCTGGAAACCCTATTCCCTGCAAAAACACTGAGTACCCTCAGGCTCCCCTGGCCCTTCTAAGCACTATCCAGGGAAGGAGCTTTCCGACTCACAGTGTGTATGCCGAGTGTAGGGCAACACAGTGCACTCTTATTGGAACATCTTGATTTAGCCAGCATCGCACAGGTTCACGAGCACCGTTAAGCAAGTTCCAACAGGCCGTGGAAGTCGCTCTCATTCCCTAGTTTGAGCTGTACAGAGACAAACAGTAAGCTTCTCCTTCCATTCAGGACCTCCTACCTGAAGTCACCCTGCCTCCTGAAGAAAGACGACCTCGTTTCTATTGCAACTAAAGTCCAGTTGTTCCTGTAGCAGGGCAGGCTTTTGAAGAGGCACGGGCCCAGAGGCATAGCTAGGGCTTTCCTTGGTGAGGCCGTTCACTACATTCAGGACACCCTGCCTCGAGAAGTTGATTCAGGGAAACAACCAGTGTGTACTCTGTGTCTCTTTTGACTTGTTAGAAACCACAGCGATGTATGCTGCCTGTGCCCATGGAAATTGGGGCATGATGGGACTAGCCTTGCTTTCCATTTGGAAAGCTCCATTCTTGCTTTCGTGAAGCTCCCTGAAATTCTCTGCTGTTGACAGGCCCCTGGCCACTGTAGGCTTGGGTCTGGGAAGAAAATGAGTTTTCTCTGTCTACACACGGAGCTTCATTGGCCGCGGTGGGGCGCACCTTGCCATGCTCTAGAGCTAAAGGGAATCTCAACGTGAGTCCTTGCCTCGAGGTAAGGCCCTGAGTAGCCCTACAGAAAAGGAGGCATGCAGCTCTTTCCATCAGCTCTTAGTCGCTGTTCTGGTTTACTTTAAAGGAAGTACCCTTTTCAGGACTCCTAGGCCCCTCGGTTGAGCATCAATTTTGTTCCTAGATCTCTGAGTACCTCCACACCCCTGTAGGCCTGCTGAGCAACAACGAGGCCCATTGGTCCCTCGGAGGTCCTCTGTGTCTGCTGAGTCATGGGCAACACACTGCACTCTTTCTTGTGATATCTTGATTCACAGCACTCGCACAGGTTCAAGAGCAACGTTCAAGCAAGTTCCAACATGCCGTGGAAATCGCACTCAATCCCTAGTCTGAGCTGCACAGAGAAAAACACTAGGCTTCTCCTTCCAATCAGGACCTCCTACCTGAAGTCACCCTGCTTCCAGGAGAAAGACGGCTTGCTTTCCTTTTGCAAGTAAAGCACAGTTTTTCCTGTAGCACTGCAGGCTTTTGAAAAGGCAGGGGGCCAGAGGCCTGCCTAGGGCGTTCCTTGGTGAGGCCTCGGGCCCAGTGGCCTGGCTAGGGCGTTCCTTGGTGAGGCCGTTCACTAGATGCAGAACACCCTTCCTCGAGAAGTTGATTCAGGGAAGCAACCAGTGTGTACTCGGTGTCTCTTTTGACTTGTTAAATCCACAGAGAGGTATGCTGCCTTTGTCCATGGAAATGGGGGCATGATGGGACTAGCCTTGCTTTCCGTTTGGAAACCTCCTTTCTTGCTGCCGTGAAGCTCCCTGAAATTCTCTGCTGTTGACAGGCCTCTGGCCACTGTAGGCATGGGTCTGGGAAGAAAATGAGTTTTCCCTGGGTACACACGGAGCTATATAGGCCAGGGTGGGGCTCACCTTGCCATGCTCTAGAGCTAAAGGGAATCTCAACGTGAGTCCTTGCCTCGAGGTAAGGCCCTGAGTAGCCCTGCAGAAAGGGGGGCATGCAGCTCTTTCCATGAGCTCTTAGTGGAGGTCTGTTTTATTTTAAAGGAAGTACCCTTTTCCGGACTCCTACGGTCTTCGGGTGAGCATCATTTTTATTCCAAGATCACTGACTCCCTCCGCACCCCTGTGGGCCTGCTGAGCAGCATTGAGTCCCATACGTCCCACGGAGGCCCTCTGTGTCTGCAGAGTCTCAGGCAACACACTGTACATTACTTCAGGAGAGCTGCGTTTCCAGAGCACTCGAACAGCATCAGAACCACATTTCTAGGCAGTCCAACATGCCCTGGAAGTCTTCGACATTGCCCTCGTCTGAGCTGCCCTGAGAAAACAGTCTGCTTAGAATTTATCAAAGACCTCGTTCCTGAAGTCACTCTATTCAAGGAGAAATATAGCATCTTAACATGCTGTGTCGCTCACAGGGCAAGAAACGTGAGAACTTGCCTCGAGGTAAGGCCATGAAATGCTATGCAGAAGCAGAGGCGTGTAGCAGTTTCCATGAGGCCGTAGTCGCTTATCTTCAGCATTTTAAAGCCAGTACGCTTTTCAGGACACCTAGGTGCCTCGCCTGGAAACCCTATTCCCTGCAAAAACACTGAGTACCCTCAGGCTCCCCTGGCCCTTCTAAGCACTATCCAGGGAAGGAGCTTTCCGACTCACAGTGTGTATGCCGAGTGTAGGGCAACACAGTGCACTCTTATTGGAATATCTTGATTTAGCCAGCATCGCACAGGTTCAGGAGCACCGTTAAGCAAGTTCCAACAGGCCGTGGAAGTCGCTCTCATTCCCTAGTTTGAGCTGTACAGAGACAAACAGTAAGCTTCTCCTTCCATTCAGGACCTCCTACCTGAAGTCACACTGCCTCCTGAAGAAAGACGACCTCGTTTCTCTTGCAACTAAAGCACAGTTGTTCCTGTAGCAGGGCAGGCTTTTGAAGAGGCACGGGCCCAGAGGCATAGCTAGGGCTTTCCTTGGTGAGGCCGTTCACTACATTCAGGACACCCTGCCTCGAGAAGTTGATTCAGGGAAACAACCAGTGTGTACTCTGTGTCTCTTTTGACTTGTTAGAAACCACAGCGATGTATGCTGCCTGTGCCCATGGAAATTGGGGCATGATGGGACTAGCCTTGCTTTCCATTTGGAAAGCTCCATTCTTGCTTTCGTGAAGCTCCCTGAAATTCTCTGCTGTTGACAGGCCCCTGGCCACTGTAGGCTTGGGTCTGGGAAGAAAATGAGTTTTCTCTGTCTACACACGGAGCTTCATTGGCCGCGGTGGGGCGCACCTTGCCATGCTCTAGAGCTAAAGGGAATCTCAACGTGAGTCCTTGCCTCGAGGTAAGGCCCTGAGTAGCCCTACAGAAAAGGAGGCATGCAGCTCTTTCCATCAGCTCTTAGTCGCTGTTCTGGTTTACTTTAAAGGAAGTACCCTTTTCAGGACTCCTAGGCCCCTCGGTTGAGCATCAATTTTGTTCCTAGATCTCTGAGTACCTCCACACCCCTGTAGGCCTGCTGAGCAACAACGAGGCCCATTGGTTCCTCGGAGGTCCTCTGTGTCTGCTGAGTCATGGGCAACACACTGCACTCTTTCTTGTGATATCTTGATTCACAGCACTCGCACAGGTTCAAGAGCAACGTTCAAGCAAGTTCCAACATGCCGTGGAAATCGCACTCAATCCCTAGTCTGAGCTGCACAGAGAAAAACACTAGGCTTCTCCTTCCAATCAGGACCTCCTACCTGAAGTCACCCTGCTTCCAGGAGAAAGACGGCTTGCTTTCCTTTTGCAAGTAAAGCACAGTTTTTCCTGTAGCACTGCAGGCTTTTGAAAAGACAGGGGCCCAGAGGCCTGCCTAGGGCGTTCCTTGGTGAGGCCTCGGGCCCAGTGGCCTGGCTAGGGCGTTCCTTGGTGAGGCCGTTCACTAGATGCAGAACACCCTTCCTCGAGAAGTTGATTCAGGGAAGCAACCAGTGTGTACTCGGTGTCTCTTTTGACTTGTTAAATCCACAGAGAGGTATGCTGCCTTTGTCCATGGAAATGGGGGCATGATGGGACTAGCCTTGCTTTCCGTTTGGAAACCTCCTTTCTTGCTGCCGTGAAGCTCCCTGAAATTCTCTGCTGTTGACAGGCCTCGGGCCACTGTAGGCATGGGTCTGGGAAGAAAATGAGTTTTCCCTGGGTACACACGGAGCTATATAGGCCAGGGTGGGGCTCACCTTGCCATGCTCTAGAGCTAAAGGGAATCTCAACGTGAGTCCTTGCCTCGAGGTAAGGCCCTGAATAGCCCTGCAGAAAGGGAGGCATGCAGCTCTTTCCATGAGCTCTTAGTGGAGGTCTGTTTTATTTTAAAGGAAGTACCCTTTTCCGGACTCCTACGCCCTCTGGGTGAGCATCATTTTTATTCCAAGATCACTGACTCCCTCCGCACCCCTGTGGGCCTGCTGAGCAGCATTGAGTCCCATACGTCCCACGGAGGCCCTCTGTGTCTGCAGAGTCTCGGGCAACACACTGTACGTTACTTCAGGAGAGCTCCGTTTCCAGAGCACTCGAACAGCATCAGAACCACATTTCTAGGCAGTCCAACATGCCCTGGAAGTCTTCGACATTGCCCTCGTCTGAGCTGCCCTGAGAAAACAGTCTGCTTAGAATTTATCAAAGACCTCGTTCCTGAAGTCACTCTATTCAAGGAGAAATACAGCATCTTAACATGCTGTGTCGCTCACAGGGCAAGAAACGTGAGAACTTGCCTCGAGGTAAGGCCATGAAATGCTATGCAGAAGCAGAGGCGTGTAGCAGTTTCCATGAGGCCGTAGTCGCTTATCTTCAGCATTTTAAAGCCAGTACGCTTTTCAGGACACCTAGGTGCCTCGCCTGGAAACCCTATTCCCTGCAAAAACACTGAGTACCCTCAGGCTCCCCTGGCCCTTCTAAGCACTATCCAGGGAAGGAGCTTTCCGACTCACAGTGTGTATGCCGAGTGTAGGGCAACACAGTGCACTCTTATTGGAACATCTTGATTTAGCCAGCATCGCACAGGTTCACGAGCACCGTTAAGCAAGTTCCAACAGGCCGTGGAAGTCGCTCTCATTCACTAGTTTGAGCTGTACAGAGACAAAAAGTAAGCTTCTCCTTCCATTCAGGACCTCCTACCTGAAGTCACCCTGCCTCCTGAAGAAAGACGACCTCGTTTCTATTGCAACTAAAGCACAGTTGTTCCTGTAGCAGGGCAGGCTTTTGAAGAGGCACGGGCCCAGAGGCATAGCTAGGGCTTTCCTTGGTGAGGCCGTTCACTACATTCAGGACACCCTGCCTCGAGAAGTTGATTCAGGGAAACAACCAGTGTGTACTCTGTGTCTCTTTTGACTTGTTAGAAACCACAGCGATGTATGCTGCCTGTGCCCATGGAAATTGGGGCATGATGGGACTAGCCTTGCTTTCCATTTGGAAAGCTCCATTCTTGCTTTCGTGAAGCTCCCTGAAACTCTCTGCTGTTGACAGGCCCCTGGCCACTGTAGGCTTGGGTCTGGGAAGAAAATGAGTTTTCTCTGTCTACACACGGAGCTTCATTGGCCGCGGTGGGGCGCACCTTGCCATGCTCTAGAGCTAAAGGGAATCTCAACGTGAGTCCTTGCCTCGAGGTAAGGCCCTGAGTAGCCCTACAGAAAAGGAGGCATGCAGCTCTTTCCATTAGCTCTTAGTCGCTGTTCTGGTTTACTTTAAAGGAAGTACCCTTTTCAGGACTCCTAGGCCCCTTGGTTGAGCATCAATTTTGTTCCTAGATCTCTGAGTACCTCCACACCCCTGTAGGCCTGCTGAGCAACAACGAGGCCCATTGGTCCCTCGGAGGTCCTCTGTGTCTGCTGAGTCATGGGCAACACACTGCACTCTTTCTTGTGATATCTTGATTCACAGCACTCGCACAGGTTCAAGAGCAACGTTCAAGCAAGTTCCAACATGCCGTGGAAATCGCACTCAATCCCTAGTCTGAGCTGCACAGAGAAAAACACTAGGCTTCTCCTTCCAATCAGGACCTCCTACCTGAAGTCACCCTGCTTCCAGGAGAAAGACGGCTTGCTTTCCTTTTGCAAGTAAAGCACAGTTTTTCCTGTAGCACTGCAGGCTTTTGAAAAGGCAGGGGCCCAGAGGCCTGCCTAGGGCGTTCCTTGGTGAGGCCTCGGGCCCAGTGGCCTGGCTAGGGCGTTCCTTGGTGAGGCCGTTCACTAGATGCAGAACACCCTTCCTCGAGAAGTTGATTCAGGGAAGCAACCAGTGTGTACTCGGTGTCTCTTTTGACTTGTTAAATCCACAGAGAGGTATGCTGCCTGTGTCCATGGAAATGGGGGCATGATGGGACTAGCCTTGCTTTCCGTTTGGAAACCTCCTTTCTTGCTGCCGTGAAGCTCCCTGAAATTCTCTGCTGTTGAGAGGACTCTGGCCACTGTAGGCATGGGTCTGGGAAGAAAATGAGTTTTCCCTGGGTACACACGGAGCTATATAGGCCAGGGTGGGGCTCACCTTGCCATGCTCTAGAGCTAAAGGGAATCTCAACGTGAGTCCTTGCCTCGAGGTAAGGCCCTGAGTAGCCCTGCAGAAAGGGAGGCATGCAGCTCTTTCCATGAGCTCTTAGTGGAGGTCTGTTTTATTTTAAAGGAAGTACCCTTTTCCGGACTCCTACGCCCTCTGGTTGAGCATCATTTTTATTCCAAGATCACTGACTCCCTCCGCACCCCTGTGGGCCTGCTGAGCAGCATTGAGTCCCATACGTCCCACGGAGGCCCTCTGTGTCTGCAGAGTCTCGGGCAACACACTGTACGTTACTTCAGGAGAGCTCCGTTTCCAGAGCACTCGAACAGCATCAGAACCACATTTCTAGGCAGTCCAACATGCCCTGGAAGTCTTCGACATTGCCCTCGTCTGAGCTGCCCTGAGAAAACAGTCTGCTTAGAATTTATCAAAGACCTCGTTCCTGAAGTCACTCTATTCAAGGAGAAATACAGCATCTTAACATGCTGTGTCGCTCACAGGGCAAGAAACGTGAGAACTTGCCTCGAGGTAAGGCCATGAAATGCTATGCAGAAGCAGAGGCGTGTAGCAGTTTCCATGAGGCCGTAGTCGCTTATCTTCAGCATTTTAAAGCCAGTACGCTTTTCAGGACACCTAGGTGCCTCGCCTGGAAACCCTATTCCCTGCAAAAACACTGAGTACCCTCAGGCTCCCCTGGCCCTTCTAAGCACTATCCAGGGAAGGAGCTTTCCGACTCACAGTGTGTATGCCGAGTGTAGGGCAACACAGTGCACTCTTATTGGAACATCTTGATTTAGCCAGCATCGCACAGGTTCACGAGCACCGTTAAGCAAGTTCCAACAGGCCGTGGAAGTCGCTCTCATTCCCTAGTTTGAGCTGTACAGAGACAAACAGTAAGCTTCTCCTTTCATTCAGGACCTCCTACCTGAAGTCACACTGCCTCCTGAAGAAAGACGACCTCGTTTCTATTGCAACTAAAGCACAGTTGTTCCTGTAGCAGGGCAGGCTTTTGAAGAGGCACGGGCCCAGAGGCATAGCTAGGGCTTTCCTTGGTGAGGCCGTTCACTACATTCAGGACACCCTGCCTCGAGAAGTTGATTCAGGGAAACAACCAGTGTGTACTCTGTGTCTCTTTTGACTTGTTAGAAACCACAGCGATGTATGCTGCCTGTGCCCATGGAAATTGGGGCATGATGGGACTAGCCTTGCTTTCCATTTGGAAAGCTCCATTCTTGCTTTCGTGAAGCTCCCTGAAACTCTCTGCTGTTGACAGGCCCCTGGCCACTGTAGGCTTGGGTCTGGGAAGAAAATGAGTTTTCTCTGTCTACACACGGAGCTTCATTGGCCGCGGTGGGGCGCACCTTGCCATGCTCTAGAGCTAAAGGGAATCTCAACGTGAGTCCTTGCCTCGAGGTAAGGCCCTGAGTAGCCCTACAGAAAAGGAGGCATGCAGCTCTTTCCATTAGCTCTTAGTCGCTGTTCTGGTTTACTTTAAAGGAAGTACCCTTTTCAGGACTCCTAGGCCCCTCGGTTGAGCATCAATTTTGTTCCTAGATCTCTGAGTACCTCCACACCCCTGTAGGCCTGCTGAGCAACAACGAGGCCCATTGGTCCCTCGGAGGTCCTCTGTGTCTGCTGAGTCATGGGCAACACACTGCACTCTTTCTTGTGATATCTTGATTCACAGCACTCGCACAGGTTCAAGAGCAACGTTCAAGCAAGTTCCAACATGCCGTGGAAATCGCACTCAATCCCTAGTCTGAGCTGCACAGAGAAAAACACTAGGCTTCTCCTTCCAATCAGGACCTCCTACCTGAAGTCACCCTGCTTCAAGGAGAAAGACGGCTTGCTTTCCTTTTGCAAGTAAAGCACAGTTTTTCCTGTAGCACTGCAGGCTTTTGAAAAGGCAGGGGCCCAGAGGCCTGCCTAGGGCGTTCCTTGGTGAGGCCTCGGGCCCAGTGGCCTGGCTAGGGCGTTCCTTGGTGAGGCCGTTCACTAGATGCAGAACACCCTTCCTCGAGAAGTTGATTCAGGGAAGCAACCAGTGTGTACTCGGTGTCTCTTTTGACTTGTTAAATCCACAGAGAGGTATGCTGCCTGTGTCCATGGAAATGGGGGCATGATGGGACTAGCCTTGCTTTCCGTTTGGAAACCTCCTTTCTTGCTGCCGTGAAGCTCCCTGAAATTCTCTGCTGTTGAGAGGACTCTGGCCACTGTAGGCATGGGTCTGGGAAGAAAATGAGTTTTCCCTGGGTACACACGGAGCTATATAGGCCAGGGTGGGGCTCACCTTGCCATGCTCTAGAGCTAAAGGGAATCTCAACGTGAGTCCTTGCCTCGAGGTAAGGCCCTGAGTAGCCCTGCAGAAAGGGAGGCATGCAGCTCTTTCCATGAGCTCTTAGTGGAGGTCTGTTTTATTTTAAAGGAAGTACCCTTTTCCGGACTCCTACGCCCTCTGGTTGAGCATCATTTTTATTCCAAGATCACTGACTCCCTCCGCACCCCTGTGGGCCTGCTGAGCAGCATTGAGTCCCATACGTCCCACGGAGGCCCTCTGTGTCTGCAGAGTCTCGGGCAACACACTGTACGTTACTTCAGGAGAGCTCCGTTTCCAGAGCACTCGAACAGCATCAGAACCACATTTCTAGGCAGTCCAACATGCCCTGGAAGTCTTCGACATTGCCCTCGTCTGAGCTGCCCTGAGAAAACAGTCTGCTTAGAATTTATCAAAGACCTCGTTCCTGAAGTCACTCTATTCAAGGAGAAATACAGCATCTTAACATGCTGTGTCGCTCACAGGGCAAGAAACGTGAGAACTTGCCTCGAGGTAAGGCCATGAAATGCTATGCAGAAGCAGAGGCGTGTAGCAGTTTCCATGAGGCCGTAGTCGCTTATCTTCAGCATTTTAAAGCCAGTACGCTTTTCAGGACACCTAGGTGCCTCGCCTGGAAACCCTATTCCCTGCAAAAACACTGAGTACCCTCAGGCTCCCCTGGCCCTTCTAAGCACTATCCAGGGAAGGAGCTTTCCGACTCACAGTGTGTATGCCGAGTGTAGGGCAACACAGTGCACTCTTATTGGAACATCTTGATTTAGCCAGCATCGCACAGGTTCACGAGCACCGTTAAGCAAGTTCCAACAGGCCGTGGAAGTCGCTCTCATTCCCTAGTTTGAGCTGTACAGAGACAAACAGTAAGCTTCTCCTTTCATTCAGGACCTCCTACCTGAAGTCACACTGCCTCCTGAAGAAAGACGACCTCGTTTCTATTGCAACTAAAGCACAGTTGTTCCTGTAGCAGGGCAGGCTTTTGAAGAGGCACGGGCCCAGAGGCATAGCTAGGGCTTTCCTTGGTGAGGCCGTTCACTACATTCAGGACACCCTGCCTCGAGAAGTTGATTCAGGGAAACAACCAGTGTGTACTCTGTGTCTCTTTTGACTTGTTAGAAACCACAGCGATGTATGCTGCCTGTGCCCATGGAAATTGGGGCATGATGGGACTAGCCTTGCTTTCCATTTGGAAAGCTCCATTCTTGCTTTCGTGAAGCTCCCTGAAACTCTCTGCTGTTGACAGGCCCCTGGCCACTGTAGGCTTGGGTCTGGGAAGAAAATGAGTTTTCTCTGTCTACACACGGAGCTTCATTGGCCGCGGTGGGGCGCACCTTGCCATGCTCTAGAGCTAAAGGGAATCTCAACGTGAGTCCTTGCCTCGAGGTAAGGCCCTGAGTAGCCCTACAGAAAAGGAGGCATGCAGCTCTTTCCATTAGCTCTTAGTCGCTGTTCTGGTTTACTTTAAAGGAAGTACCCTTTTCAGGACTCCTAGGCCCCTCGGTTGAGCATCAATTTTGTTCCTAGATCTCTGAGTACCTCCACACCCCTGTAGGCCTGCTGAGCAACAACGAGGCCCATTGGTCCCTCGGAGGTCCTCTGTGTCTGCTGAGTCATGGGCAACACACTGCACTCTTTCTTGTGATATCTTGATTCACAGCACTCGCACAGGTTCAAGAGCAACGTTCAAGCAAGTTCCAACATGCCGTGGAAATCGCACTCAATCCCTAGTCTGAGCTGCACAGAGAAAAACACTAGGCTTCTCCTTCCAATCAGGACCTCCTACCTGAAGTCACCCTGCTTCAAGGAGAAAGACGGCTTGCTTTCCTTTTGCAAGTAAAGCACAGTTTTTCCTGTAGCACTGCAGGCTTTTGAAAAGGCAGGGGCCCAGAGGCCTGCCTAGGGCGTTCCTTGGTGAGGCCTCGGGCCCAGTGGCCTGGCTAGGGCGTTCCTTGGTGAGGCCGTTCACTAGATGCAGAACACCCTTCCTCGAGAAGTTGATTCAGGGAAGCAACCAGTGTGTACTCGGTGTCTCTTTTGACTTGTTAAATCCACAGAGAGGTATGCTGCCTGTGTCCATGGAAATGGGGGCATGATGGGACTAGCCTTGCTTTCCGTTTGGAAACCTCCTTTCTTGCTGCCGTGAAGCTCCCTGAAATTCTCTGCTGTTGAGAGGACTCTGGCCACTGTAGGCATGGGTCTGGGAAGAAAATGAGTTTTCCCTGGGTACACACGGAGCTATATAGGCCAGGGTGGGGCTCACCTTGCCATGCTCTAGAGCTAAAGGGAATCTCAACGTGAGTCCTTGCCTCGAGGTAAGGCCCTGAGTAGCCCTGCAGAAAGGGAGGCATGCAGCTCTTTCCATGAGCTCTTAGTGGAGGTCTGTTTTATTTTAAAGGAAGTACCCTTTTCCGGACTCCTACGCCCTCTGGGTGAGCATCATTTTTATTCCAAGATCACTGACTCCCTCCGCACCCCTGTGGGCCTGCTGAGCAGCATTGAGTCCCATACGTCCCACGGAGGCCCTCTGTGTCTGCAGAGTCTCGGGCAACACACTGTACGTTACTTCAGGAGAGCTCCGTTTCCAGAGCACTCGAACAGCATCAGAACCACATTTCTAGGCAGTCCAACATGCCCTGGAAGTCTTCGACATTGCCCTCGTCTGAGCTGCCCTGAGAAAACAGTCTGCTTAGAATTTATCAAAGACCTCGTTCCTGAAGTCACTCTATTCAAGGAGAAATACAGCATCTTAACATGCTGTGTCGCTCACAGGGCAAGAAACGTGAGAACTTGCCTCGAGGTAAGGCCATGAAATGCTATGCAGAAGCAGAGGCGTGTAGCAGTTTCCATGAGGCCGTAGTCGCTTATCTTCAGCATTTTAAAGCCAGTACGCTTTTCAGGACACCTAGGTGCCTCGCCTGGAAACCCTATTCCCTGCAAAAACACTGAGTACCCTCAGGCTCCCCTGGCCCTTCTAAGCACTATCCAGGGAAGGAGCTTTCCGACTCACAGTGTGTATGCCGAGTGTAGGGCAACACAGTGCACTCTTATTGGAACATCTTGATTTAGCCAGCATCGCACAGGTTCACGAGCACCGTTAAGCAAGTTCCAACAGGCCGTGGAAGTCGCTCTCATTCCCTAGTTTGAGCTGTACAGAGACAAACAGTAAGCTTCTCCTTCCATTCAGGACCTCCTACCTGAAGTCACACTGCCTCCTGAAGAAAGACGACCTCGTTTCTATTGCAACTAAAGCACAGTTGTTCCTGTAGCAGGGCAGGCTTTTGAAGAGGCACGGGCCCAGAGGCATAGCTAGGGCTTTCCTTGGTGAGGCCGTTCACTACATTCAGGACACCCTGCCTCGAGAAGTTGATTCAGGGAAACAACCAGTGTGTACTCTGTGTCTCTTTTGACTTGTTAGAAACCACAGCGATGTATGCTGCCTGTGCCCATGGAAATTGGGGCATGATGGGACTAGCCTTGCTTTCCATTTGGAAAGCTCCATTCTTGCTTTCGTGAAGCTCCCTGAAACTCTCTGCTGTTGACAGGCCCCTGGCCACTGTAGGCTTGGGTCTGGGAAGAAAATGAGTTTTCTCTGTCTACACACGGAGCTTCATTGGCCGCGGTGGGGCGCACCTTGCCATGCTCTAGAGCTAAAGGGAATCTCAACGTGAGTCCTTGCCTCGAGGTAAGGCCCTGAGTAGCCCTACAGAAAAGGAGGCATGCAGCTCTTTCCATTAGCTCTTAGTCGCTGTTCTGGTTTACTTTAAAGGAAGTACCCTTTTCAGGACTCCTAGGCCCCTCGGTTGAGCATCAATTTTGTTCCTAGATCTCTGAGTACCTCCACACCCCTGTAGGCCTGCTGAGCAACAACGAGGCCCATTGGTCCCTCGGAGGTCCTCTGTGTCTGCTGAGTCATGGGCAACACACTGCACTCTTTCTTGTGATATCTTGATTCACAGCACTCGCACAGGTTCAAGAGCAACGTTCAAGCAAGTTCCAACATGCCGTGGAAATCGCACTCAATCCCTAGTCTGAGCTGCACAGAGAAAAACACTAGGCTTCTCCTTCCAATCAGGACCTCCTACCTGAAGTCACCCTGCTTCCAGGAGAAAGACGGCTTGCTTTCCTTTTGCAAGTAAAGCACAGTTTTTCCTGTAGCACTGCAGGCTTTTGAAAAGGCAGGGGCCCAGAGGCCTGCCTAGGGCGTTCCTTGGTGAGGCCTCGGGCCCAGTGGCCTGGCTAGGGCGTTCCTTGGTGAGGCCGTTCACTAGATGCAGAACACCCTTCCTCGAGAAGTTGATTCAGGGAAGCAACCAGTGTGTACTCGGTGTCTCTTTTGACTTGTTAAATCCACAGAGAGGTATGCTGCCTGTGTCCATGGAAATGGGGGCATGATGGGACTAGCCTTGCTTTCCGTTTGGAAACCTCCTTTCTTGCTGCCGTGAAGCTCCCTGAAATTCTCTGCTGTTGAGAGGACTCTGGCCACTGTAGGCATGGGTCTGGGAAGAAAATGAGTTTTCCCTGGGTACACACGGAGCTATATAGGCCAGGGTGGGGCTCACCTTGCCATGCTCTAGAGCTAAAGGGAATCTCAACGTGAGTCCTTGCCTCGAGGTAAGGCCCTGAGTAGCCCTGCAGAAAGGGAGGCATGCAGCTCTTTCCATGAGCTCTTAGTGGAGGTCTGTTTTATTTTAAAGGAAGTACCCTTTTCCGGACTCCTACGCCCTCTGGGTGAGCATCATTTTTATTCCAAGATCACTGACTCCCTCCGCACCCCTGTGGGCCTGCTGAGCAGCATTGAGTCCCATACGTCCCACGGAGGCCCTCTGTGTCTGCAGAGTCTCGGGCAACACACTGTACGTTACTTCAGGAGAGCTCCGTTTCCAGAGCACTCGAACAGCATCAGAACCACATTTCTAGGCAGTCCAACATGCCCTGGAAGTCTTCGACATTGCCCTCGTCTGAGCTGCCCTGAGAAAACAGTCTGCTTAGAATTTATCAAAGACCTCGTTCCTGAAGTCACTCTATTCAAGGAGAAATACAGCATCTTAACATGCTGTGTCGCTCACAGGGCAAGAAACGTGAGAACTTGCCTCGAGGTAAGGCCATGAAATGCTATGCAGAAGCAGAGGCGTGTAGCAGTTTCCATGAGGCCGTAGTCGCTTATCTTCAGCATTTTAAAGCCAGTACGCTTTTCAGGACACCTAGGTGCCTCGCCTGGAAACCCTATTCCCTGCAAAAACACTGAGTACCCTCAGGCTCCCCTGGCCCTTCTAAGCACTATCCAGGGAAGGAGCTTTCCGACTCACAGTGTGTATGCCGAGTGTAGGGCAACACAGTGCACTCTTATTGGAACATCTTGATTTAGCCAGCATCGCACAGGTTCACGAGCACCGTTAAGCAAGTTCCAACAGGCCGTGGAAGTCGCTCTCATTCCCTAGTTTGAGCTGTACAGAGACAAACAGTAAGCTTCTCCTTCCATTCAGGACCTCCTACCTGAAGTCACACTGCCTCCTGAAGAAAGACGACCTCGTTTCTATTGCAACTAAAGCACAGTTGTTCCTGTAGCAGGGCAGGCTTTTGAAGAGGCACGGGCCCAGAGGCATAGCTAGGGCTTTCCTTGGTGAGGCCGTTCACTACATTCAGGACACCCTGCCTCGAGAAGTTGATTCAGGGAAACAACCAGTGTGTACTCTGTGTCTCTTTTGACTTGTTAGAAACCACAGCGATGTATGCTGCCTGTGCCCATGGAAATTGGGGCATGATGGGACTAGCCTTGCTTTCCATTTGGAAAGCTCCATTCTTGCTTTCGTGAAGCTCCCTGAAATTCTCTGCTGTTGACAGGCCCCTGGCCACTGTAGGCTTGGGTCTGGGAAGAAAATGAGTTTTCTCTGTCTACACACGGAGCTTCATTGGCCGCGGTGGGGCGCACCTTGCCATGCTCTAGAGCTAAAGGGAATCTCAACGTGAGTCCTTGCCTCGAGGTAAGGCCCTGAGTAGCCCTACAGAAAAGGAGGCATGCAGCTCTTTCCATCAGCTCTTAGTCGCTGTTCTGGTTTACTTTAAAGGAAGTACCCTTTTCAGGACTCCTAGGCCCCTCGGTTGAGCATCAATTTTGTTCCTAGATCTCTGAGTACCTCCACACCCCTGTAGGCCTGCTGAGCAACAACGAGGCCCATTGGTCCCTCGGAGGTCCTCTGTGTCTGCTGAGTCATGGGCAACACACTGCACTCTTTCTTGTGATATCTTGATTCACAGCACTCGCACAGGTTCAAGAGCAACGTTCAAGCAAGTTCCAACATGCCGTGGAAATCGCACTCAATCCCTAGTCTGAGCTGCACAGAGAAAAACACTAGGCTTCTCCTTCCAATCAGGACCTCCTACCTGAAGTCACCCTGCTTCCAGGAGAAAGACGGCTTGCTTTCCCTTTGCAAGTAAAGCACAGTTTTTCCTGTAGCACTGCAGGCTTTTGAAAAGGCAGGGGCCCAGAGGCCTGCCTAGGGCGTTCCTTGGTGAGGCCTCGGGCCCAGTGGCCTGGCTAGGGCGTTCCTTGGTGAGGCCGTTCACTAGATGCAGAACACCCTTCCTCGAGAAGTTGATTCAGGGAAGCAACCAGTGTGTACTCGGTGTCTCTTTTGACTTGTTAAATCCACAGAGAGGTATGCTGCCTGTGTCCATGGAAATGGGGGCATGATGAGACTAGCCTTGCTTTCCGTTTGGAAACCTCCTTTCTTGCTGCCGTGAAGCTCCCTGAAATTCTCTGCTGTTGACAGGCCTCTGGCCACTGTAGGCATGGGTCTGGGAAGAAAATGAGTTTTCCCTGGGTACACACGGAGCTATATAGGCCAGGGTGGGGCTCACCTTGCCATGCTCTAGAGCTAAAGGGAAACTCAACGTGAGTCCTTGCCTCGAGGTAAGGCCCTGAGTAGCCCTGCAGAAAGGGAGGCATGCAGCTCTTTCCATGAGCTCTTAGTGGAGGTCTGTTTTATTTTAAAGGAAGTACCCTTTTCCGGACTCCTACGCCCTCTGGGTGAGCATCATTTTTATTCCAAGATCACTGACTCCCTCCGCACCCCTGTGGGCCTGCTGAGCAGCATTGAGTCCCATACGTCCCACGGAGGCCCTCTGTGTCTGCAGAGTCTCGGGCAACACACTACGTTACTTCAGGAGAGCTCCGTTTCCAGAGCACTCGAACAGCATCAGAACCACATTTCTAGGCAGTCCAACATGCCCTGGAAGTCTTCGACATTGCCCTCGTCTGAGCTGCCCTGAGAAAACAGTCTGCTTAGAATTTATCAAAGACCTCGTTCCTGAAGTCACTCTATTCAAGGAGAAATACAGCATCTTAACATGCTGTGTCGCTCACAGGGCAAGAAACGTGAGAACTTGCCTCGAGGTAAGGCCATGAAATGCTATGCAGAAGCAGAGGCGTGTAGCAGTTTCCATGAGGCCGTAGTCGCTTATCTTCAGCATTTTAAAGCCAGTACGCTTTTCAGGACGCCTAGGTGCCTCACCTGGAAACCCTATTCCCTGCAAAAACACTGAGTACCCTCAGGCTCCCCTGGCCCTTCTAAGCACTATCCAGGGAAGGAGCTTTCCGACTCACAGTGTGTATGCCGAGTGTAGGGCAACACAGTGCACTCTTATTGGAACATCTTGATTTAGCCAGCATCGCACAGGTTCACGAGCACCGTTAAGCAAGTTCCAACAGGCCGTGGAAGTGGCTCTCATTCCCTAGTTTGAGCTGTACAGAGACAAACAGTAAGCTTCTCCTTCCATTCAGGACCTCCTACCTGTAGTCACCCTGCCTCCTGAAGAAAGACGACCTCGTTTCTATTGCAACTAAAGCGCAGTTGTTCCTGTAGCAGGGCAGGCGTTTGAAGAGGCACGGGCCCAGAGGAATAGCTAGGGCTTTCCTTGGTGAGGCCGTTCACTACATTCAGGACACCCTGCCTCGAGAAGTTGATTCAGGGAAACAACCAGTGTGTACTCTGTGTCTCTTTTGACTTGTTAGAAACCACAGCGATGTATGCTGCCTGTGCCCATGGAAATTGGGGCATGATGGGACTAGCCTTGATTTCCATTTGGAAAGCTCCATTCTTGCTTTCGTGAAGCTCCCTGAAATTCTCTGCTGTTGACAGGCCCCTGGCCACTGTAGGCTTGGGTCTGGGAAGAAAATGAGTTTTCTCTGTCTACACACGGAGCTTCATTGGCCGCGGTGGGGCGCACCTTGCCATGCTCTAGAGCTAAAGGGAATCTCAACGTGAGTCCTTGCCTCGAGGTAAGGCCCTGAGTAGCCCTACAGAAAAGGAGGCATGCAGCTCTTTCCATTAGCTCTTAGTCGCTGTTCTGGTTTACTTTAAAGGAAGTACCCTTTTCAGGACTCCTAGACCCCTCGGTTGAGCATCAATTTTGTTCCAAGATCTCTGAGTACCTCCACACCCCTGTAGGCCTGCTGAGCAGCAACGAGGCCCATTGGTCCCTCGGAGGTCCTCTGTGTCTGCTGAGTCATGGGCAACACACTGCACTCTTTCTTGTGATATCTTGATTCACAGCACTCGCACAGGTTCAAGAGCAACGTTCAAGCAAGTTCCAACATGCCGTGGAAATCGCACTCAATCCCTAGTCTGAGCTGCACAGAGAAAAACACTAGGCTTCTCCTTCCAATCAGGACCTCCTACCTGAAGTCACCCTGCTTCCAGGAGAAAGACGGCTTGCTTTCCTTTTGCAAGTAAAGCACAGTTTTTCCTGTAGCACTGCAGGCTTTTGAAAAGGCAGGGGCCCAGAGGCCTGCCTAGGGCGTTCCTTGGTGAGGCCTCGGGCCCAGTGGCCTGGCTAGGGCGTTCCTTGGTGAGGCCGTTCACTAGATGCAGAACACCCTTCCTCGAGAAGTTGATTCAGGGAAGCAACCAGTGTGTACTCGGTGTCTCTTTTGACTTGTTAAATCCACAGAGAGGTATGCTGCCTGTGTCCATGGAAATGGGGGCATGATGGGACTAGCCTTGCTTTCCGTTTGGAAACCTCCTTTCTTGCTGCCGTGAAGCTCCCTGAAATTCTCTGCTGTTGAGAGGACTCTGGCCACTGTAGGCATGGGTCTGGGAAGAAAATGAGTTTTCCCTGGGTACACACGGAGCTATATAGGCCAGGGTGGGGCTCACCTTGCCATGCTCTAGAGCTAAAGGGAATCTCAACGTGAGTCCTTGCCTCGAGGTAAGGCCCTGAGTAGCCCTACAGAAAAGGAGGCATGCAGCTCTTTCCATTAGCTCTTAGTCGCTGTTCTGGTTTACTTTAAAGGAAGTACCCTTTTCAGGACTCCTAGGCCCCTCGGTTGAGCATCAATTTTGTTCCTAGATCTCTGAGTACCTCCACACCCCTGTAGGCCTGCTGAGCAACAACGAGGCCCATTGGTCCCTCGGAGGTCCTCTGTGTCTGCTGAGTCATGGGCAACACACTGCACTCTTTCTTGTGATATCTTGATTCACAGCACTCGCACAGGTTCAAGAGCAACGTTCAAGCAAGTTCCAACATGCCGTGGAAATCGCACTCAATCCCTAGTCTGAGCTGCACAGAGAAAAACACTAGGCTTCTCCTTCCAATCAGGACCTCCTACCTGAAGTCACCCTGCTTCCAGGAGAAAAACGGCTTGCTTTCCTTTTGCAAGTAAAGCACAGTTTTTCCTGTAACACTGCAGGCTTTTGAAAAGGCACGGGCCCAGAGGCCTGCCTAGGGCGTTCCTTGGTGAGGCCTCGGGCCCAGTGGCCTGGCTAGGGCGTTCCTTGGTGAGGCCGTTCACTAGATGCAGTACACCCTTCCTCGAGAAGTTGATTCAGGGCAGCAACCAGTGTGTACTCGGTGTCTCTTTTGACTCGTTAAAAACCACAGAGAGGTATGCTGCCTGTGTCCATGGAAATGGGGGCATGATGGGACTAGCCTTGCTGTCGGTTTGGATACCTCCTTTCTTGCTGCTGTGAAGCTCCCTGAAATTCTCTGCTGTTGAGAGGCCTCTGGCCACTGTAGGCATGGGTCTGGGAAGAAAATGAGTTTTCCCTGGGTACACACGGAGCTATATAGGCCAGGGTGGGGCTCACCTTGCCATGCTCTAGAGCTAAAGGGAAACTCAACGTGAGTCCTTGCCTCGAGGTAAGGCCCTGAGTAGCCCTGCAGAAAGGGAGGCATGCAGCTCTTTCCATGAGCTCTTAGTGGAGGTCTGTTTTATTTTAAAGGAAGTACCCTTTTCCGGACTCCTACGCCCTCTGGGTGAGCATCATTTTTATTCCAAGATCACTGACTCCCTCCGCACCCCTGTGGGCCTGCTGAGCAGCATTGAGTCCCATACGTCCCACGGAGGCCCTCTGTGTCTGCAGAGTCTCGGGCAACACACTGTACGTTACGTCAGGAGAGCTACATTTCCAGAGCACTCGAACAGCATCAGAACCACATTTCTAGGCAGTCCAACATGCCCTGGAAGTCTTCGACATTGCCCTCGTCTGAGCTGCCCTGAGAAAACAGTCTGCTTAGAATTTATCAAAGACCTCGTTCCTGAAGTCACTCTATTCAAGGAGAAATACAGCATCTTAACATGCTGTGTCGCTCACAGGGCAAGAAACGTGAGAACTTGCCTCGAGGTAAGGCCATGAAATGCTATGCAGAAGCAGAGGCGTGTAGCAGTTTCCATGAGGCCGTAGTCGCTTATCTTCAGCATTTTAAAGCCAGTACGCTTTTCAGGACACCTAGGTGCCTCGCCTGGAAACCCTATTCCCTGCAAAAACACTGAGTACCCTCAGGCTCCCCTGGCCCTTCTAAGCACTATCCAGGGAAGGAGCTTTCCGACTCACAGTGTGTATGCCGAGTGTAGGGCAACACAGTGCACTCTTATTGGAACATCTTGATTTAGCCAGCATCGCACAGGTTCACGAGCACCGTTAAGCAAGTTCCAACAGGCCGTGGAAGTGGCTCTCATTCCCTAGTTTGAGCTGTACAGAGACAAACAGTAAGCTTCTCCTTCCATTCAGGACCTCCTACCTGTAGTCACCCTGCCTCCTGAAGAAAGACGACCTCGTTTCTATTGCAACTAAAGCGCAGTTGTTCCTGTAGCAGGGCAGGCGTTTGAAGAGGCACGGGCCCAGAGGAATAGCTAGGGCTTTCCTTGGTGAGGCCGTTCACTACATTCAGGACACCCTGCCTCGAGAAGTTGATTCAGGGAAACAACCAGTGTGTACTCTGTGTCTCTTTTGACTTGTTAGAAACCACAGCGATGTATGCTGCCTGTGCCCATGGAAATTGGGGCATGATGGGACTAGCCTTGCTTTCCATTTGGAAAGCTCCATTCTTGCTTTCGTGAAGCTCCCTGAAATTCTCTGCTGTTGACAGGCCCCTGGCCACTGTAGGCTTGGGTCTGGGAAGAAAATGAGTTTTCTCTGTCTACACACGGAGCTTCATTGGCCGCGGTGGGGCGCACCTTGCCATGCTCTAGAGCTAAAGGGAATCTCAACGTGAGTCCTTGCCTCGAGGTAAGGCCCTGAGTAGCCCTACAGAAAAGGAGGCATGCAGCTCTTTCCATTAGCTCTTAGTCGCTGTTCTGGTTTACTTTAAAGGAAGTACCCTTTTCAGGACTCCTAGGCCCCTCGGTTGAGCATCAATTTTGTTCCTAGATCTCTGAGTACCTCCACACCCCTGTAGGCCTGCTGAGCAACAACGAGGCCCATTGGTCCCTCGGAGGTCCTCTGTGTCTGCTGAGTCATGGGCAACACACTGCACTCTTTCTTGTGATATCTTGATTCACAGCACTCGCACAGGTTCAAGAGCAACGTTCAAGCAAGTTCCAACATGCCGTGGAAATCGCACTCAATCCCTAGTCTGAGCTGCACAGAGAAAAACACTAGGCTTCTCCTTCCAATCAGGACCTCCTACCTGAAGTCACCCTGCTTCCAGGAGAAAGACGGCTTGCTTTCCTTTTGCAAGTAAAGCACAGTTTTTCCTGTAGCACTGCAGGCTTTTGAAAAGGCAGGGGCCCAGAGGCCTGCCTAGGGCGTTCCTTGGTGAGGCCTCGGGCCCAGTGGCCTGGCTAGGGCGTTCCTTGGTGAGGTCGTTCACTAGATGCAGAACACCCTTCCTCGAGAAGTTGATTCAGGGAAGCAACCAGTGTGTACTCGGTGTCTCTTTTGACTTGTTAAATCCACAGAGAGGTATGCTGCCTGTGTCCATGGAAATGGGGGCATGATGGGACTAGCCTTGCTTTCCGTTTGGAAACCTCCTTTCTTGCTGCCGTGAAGCTCCCTGAAATTCTCTGCTGTTGAGAGGACTCTGGCCACTGTAGGCATGGGTCTGGGAAGAAAATGAGTTTTCCCTGGGTACACACGGAGCTATATAGGCCAGGGTGGGGCTCACCTTGCCATGCTCTAGAGCTAAAGGGAATCTCAACGTGAGTCCTTGCCTCGAGGTAAGGCCCTGAGTAGCCCTGCAGAAAGGGAGGCATGCAGCTCTTTCCATGAGCTCTTAGTGGAGGTCTGTTTTATTTTAAAGGAAGTACCCTTTTCCGGACTCCTACGCCCTCTGGGTGAGCATCATTTTTATTCCAAGATCACTGACTCCCTCCGCACCCCTGTGGGCCTGCTGAGCAGCATTGAGTCCCATACGTCCCACGGAGGCCCTCTGTGTCTGCAGAGTCTCGGGCAACACACTGTACGTTACTTCAGGAGAGCTCCGTTTCCAGAGCACTCGAACAGCATCAGAACCACATTTCTAGGCAGTCCAACATGCCCTGGAAGTCTTCGACATTGCCCTCGTCTGAGCTGCCCTGAGAAAACAGTCTGCTTAGAATTTATCAAAGACCTCGTTCCTGAAGTCACTCTATTCAAGGAGAAATACAGCATCTTAACATGCTGTGTCGCTCACAGGGCAAGAAACGTGAGAACTTGCCTCGAGGTAAGGCCATGAAATGCTATGCAGAAGCAGAGGCGTGTAGCAGTTTCCATGAGGCCGTAGTCGCTTATCTTCAGCATTTTAAAGCCAGTACGCTTTTCAGGACACCTAGGTGCCTCGCCTGGAAACCCTATTCCCTGCAAAAACACTGAGTACCCTCAGGCTCCCCTGGCCCTTCTAAGCACTATCCAGGGAAGGAGCTTTCCGACTCACAGTGTGTATGCCGAGTGTAGGGCAACACAGTGCACTCTTATTGGAACATCTTGATTTAGCCAGCATCGCACAGGTTCACGAGCACCGTTAAGCAAGTTCCAACAGGCCGTGGAAGTCGCTCTCATTCCCTAGTTTGAGCTGTACAGAGACAAACAGTAAGCTTCTCCTTCCATTCAGGACCTCCTACCTGAAGTCACACTGCCTCCTGAAGAAAGACGACCTCGTTTCTATTGCAACTAAAGCACAGTTGTTCCTGTAGCAGGGCAGGCTTTTGAAGAGGCACGGGCCCAGAGGCATAGCTAGGGCTTTCCTTGGTGAGGCCGTTCACTACATTCAGGACACCCTGCCTCGAGAAGTTGATTCAGGGAAACAACCAGTGTGTACTCTGTGTCTCTTTTGACTTGTTAGAAACCACAGCGATGTATGCTGCCTGTGCCCATGGAAATTGGGGCATGATGGGACTAGCCTTGCTTTCCATTTGGAAAGCTCCATTCTTGCTTTCGTGAAGCTCCCTGAAATTCTCTGCTGTTGACAGGCCCCTGGCCACTGTAGGCTTGGGTCTGGGAAGAAAATGAGTTTTCTCTGTCTACACACGGAGCTTCATTGGCCGCGGTGGGGCGCACCTTGCCATGCTCTAGAGCTAAAGGGAATCTCAACGTGAGTCCTTGCCTCGAGGTAAGGCCCTGAGTAGCCCTACAGAAAAGGAGGCATGCAGCTCTTTCCATCAGCTCTTAGTCGCTGTTCTGGTTTACTTTAAAGGAAGTACCCTTTTCAGGACTCCTAGGCCCCTCGGTTGAGCATCAATTTTGTTCCTAGATCTCTGAGTACCTCCACACCCCTGTAGGCCTGCTGAGCAACAACGAGGCCCATTGGTCCCTCGGAGGTCCTCTGTGTCTGCTGAGTCATGGGCAACACACTGCACTCTTTCTTGTGATATCTTGATTCACAGCACTCGCACAGGTTCAAGAGCAACGTTCAAGCAAGTTCCAACATGCCGTGGAAATCGCACTCAATCCCTAGTCTGAGCTGCACAGAGAAAAACACTAGGCTTCTCCTTCCAATCAGGACCTCCTACCTGAAGTCACCCTGCTTCCAGGAGAAAGACGGCTTGCTTTCCCTTTGCAAGTAAAGCACAGTTTTTCCTGTAGCACTGCAGGCTTTTGAAAAGGCAGGGGCCCAGAGGCCTGCCTAGGGCGTTCCTTGGTGAGGCCTCGGGCCCAGTGGCCTGGCTAGGGCGTTCCTTGGTGAGGCCGTTCACTAGATGCAGAACACCCTTCCTCGAGAAGTTGATTCAGGGAAGCAACCAGTGTGTACTCGGTGTCTCTTTTGACTTGTTAAATCCACAGAGAGGTATGCTGCCTGTGTCCATGGAAATGGGGGCATGATGAGACTAGCCTTGCTTTCCGTTTGGAAACCTCCTTTCTTGCTGCCGTGAAGCTCCCTGAAATTCTCTGCTGTTGACAGGCCTCTGGCCACTGTAGGCATGGGTCTGGGAAGAAAATGAGTTTTCCCTGGGTACACACGGAGCTATATAGGCCAGGGTGGGGCTCACCTTGCCATGCTCTAGAGCTAAAGGGAATCTCAACGTGAGTCCTTGCCTCGAGGTAAGGCCCTGAGTAGCCCTGCAGAAAGGGAGGCATGCAGCTCTTTCCATGAGCTCTTAGTGGAGGTCTGTTTTATTTTAAAGGAAGTACCCTTTTCCGGACTCCTACGCCCTCTGGGTGAGCATCATTTTTATTCCAAGATCACTGACTCCCTCCGCACCCCTGTGGGCCTGCTGAGCAGCATTGAGTCCCATACGTCCCACGGAGGCCCTCTGTGTCTGCAGAGTCTCGGGCAACACACTACGTTACTTCAGGAGAGCTCCGTTTCCAGAGCACTCGAACAGCATCAGAACCACATTTCTAGGCAGTCCAACATGCCCTGGAAGTCTTCGACATTGCCCTCGTCTGAGCTGCCCTGAGAAAACAGTCTGCTTAGAATTTATCAAAGACCTCGTTCCTGAAGTCACTCTATTCAAGGAGAAATACAGCATCTTAACATGCTGTGTCGCTCACAGGGCAAGAAACGTGAGAACTTGCCTCGAGGTAAGGCCATGAAATGCTATGCAGAAGCAGAGGCGTGTAGCAGTTTCCATGAGGCCGTAGTCGCTTATCTTCAGCATTTTAAAGCCAGTACGCTTTTCAGGACGCCTAGGTGCCTCACCTGGAAACCCTATTCCCTGCAAAAACACTGAGTACCCTCAGGCTCCCCTGCCCCTTCTAAGCACTATCCAGGGAAGGAGCTTTCCGACTCACAGTGTGTATGCCGAGTGTAGGGCAACACAGTGCACTCTTATTGGAACATCTTGATTTAGCCAGCATCGCACAGGTTCACGAGCACCGTTAAGCAAGTTCCAACAGGCCGTGGAAGTGGCTCTCATTCCCTAGTTTGAGCTGTACAGAGACAAACAGTAAGCTTCTCCTTCCATTCAGGACCTCCTACCTGTAGTCACCCTGCCTCCTGAAGAAAGACGACCTCGTTTCTATTGCAACTAAAGCGCAGTTGTTCCTGTAGCAGGGCAGGCGTTTGAAGAGGCACGGGCCCAGAGGAATAGCTAGGGCTTTCCTTGGTGAGGCCGTTCACTACATTCAGGACACCCTGCCTCGAGAAGTTGATTCAGGGAAACAACCAGTGTGTACTCTGTGTCTCTTTTGACTTGTTAGAAACCACAGCGATGTATGCTGCCTGTGCCCATGGAAATTGGGGCATGATGGGACTAGCCTTGCTTTCCATTTGGAAAGCTCCATTCTTGCTTTCGTGAAGCTCCCTGAAATTCTCTGCTGTTGACAGGCCCCTGGCCACTGTAGGCTTGGGTCTGGGAAGAAAATGAGTTTTCTCTGTCTACACACGGAGCTTCATTGGCCGCGGTGGGGCGCACCTTGCCATGCTCTAGAGCTAAAGGGAATCTCAACGTGAGTCCTTGCCTCGAGGTAAGGCCCTGAGTAGCCCTACAGAAAAGGAGGCATGCAGCTCTTTCCATTAGCTCTTAGTCGCTGTTCTGGTTTACTTTAAAGGAAGTACCCTTTTCAGGACTCCTAGACCCCTCGGTTGAGCATCAATTTTGTTCCAAGATCTCTGAGTACCTCCACACCCCTGTAGGCCTGCTGAGCAGCAACGAGGCCCATTGGTCCCTCGGAGGTCCTCTGTGTCTGCTGAGTCATGGGCAACACACTGCACTCTTTCTTGTGATATCTTGATTCACAGCACTCGCACAGGTTCAAGAGCAACGTTCAAGCAAGTTCCAACATGCCGTGGAAATCGCACTCAATCCCTAGTCTGAGCTGCACAGAGAAAAACACTAGGCTTCTCCTTCCAATCAGGACCTCCTACCTGAAGTCACCCTGCTTCCAGGAGAAAGACGGCTTGCTTTCCTTTTGCAAGTAAAGCACAGTTTTTCCTGTAGCACTGCAGGCTTTTGAAAAGGCAGGGGCCCAGAGGCCTGCCTAGGGCGTTCCTTGGTGAGGCCTCGGGCCCAGTGGCCTGGCTAGGGCGTTCCTTGGTGAGGCCGTTCACTAGATGCAGAACACCCTTCCTCGAGAAGTTGATTCAGGGAAGCAACCAGTGTGTACTCGGTGTCTCTTTTGACTTGTTAAATCCACAGAGAGGTATGCTGCCTGTGTCCATGGAAATGGGGGCATGATGGGACTAGCCTTGCTTTCCGTTTGGAAACCTCCTTTCTTGCTGCCGTGAAGCTCCCTGAAATTCTCTGCTATTGAGAGGACTCTGGCCACTGTAGGCATGGGTCTGGGAAGAAAATGAGTTTTCCCTGGGTACACACGGAGCTATATAGGCCAGGGTGGGGCTCACCTTGCCATGCTCTAGAGCTAAAGGGAATCTCAACGTGAGTCCTTGCCTCGAGGTAAGGCCCTGAGTAGCCCTACAGAAAAGGAGGCATGCAGCTCTTTCCATTAGCTCTTAGTCGCTGTTCTGGTTTACTTTAAAGGAAGTACCCTTTTCAGGACTCCTAGGCCCCTCGGTTGAGCATCAATTTTGTTCCTAGATCTCTGAGTACCTCCACACCCCTGTAGGCCTGCTGAGCAACAACGAGGCCCATTGGTCCCTCGGAGGTCCTCTGTGTCTGCTGAGTCATGGGCAACACACTGCACTCTTTCTTGTGATATCTTGATTCACAGCACTCGCACAGGTTCAAGAGCAACGTTCAAGCAAGTTCCAACATGCCGTGGAAATCGCACTCAATCCCTAGTCTGAGCTGCACAGAGAAAAACACTAGGCTTCTCCTTCCAATCAGGACCTCCTACCTGAAGTCACCCTGCTTCCAGGAGAAAAACGGCTTGCTTTCCTTTTGCAAGTAAAGCACAGTTTTTCCTGTAACACTGCAGGCTTTTGAAAAGGCACGGGCCCAGAGGCCTGCCTAGGGCGTTCCTTGGTGAGGCCTCGGGCCCAGTGGCCTGGCTAGGGCGTTCCTTGGTGAGGCCGTTCACTAGATGCAGTACACCCTTCCTCGAGAAGTTGATTCAGGGCAGCAACCAGTGTGTACTCGGTGTCTCTTTTGACTCGTTAAAAACCACAGAGAGGTATGCTGCCTGTGTCCATGGAAATGGGGGCATGATGGGACTAGCCTTGCTGTCGGTTTGGATACCTCCTTTCTTGCTGCTGTGAAGCTCCCTGAAATTCTCTGCTGTTGAGAGGCCTCTGGCCACTGTAGGCATGGGTCTGGGAAGAAAATGAGTTTTCCCTGGGTACACACGGAGCTATATAGGCCAGGGTGGGGCTCACCTTGCCATGCTCTAGAGCTAAAGGGAAACTCAACGTGAGTCCTTGCCTCGAGGTAAGGCCCTGAGTAGCCCTGCAGAAAGGGAGGCATGCAGCTCTTTCCATGAGCTCTTAGTGGAGGTCTGTTTTATTTTAAAGGAAGTACCCTTTTCCGGACTCCTACGCCCTCTGGGTGAGCATCATTTTTATTCCAAGATCACTGACTCCCTCCGCACCCCTGTGGGCCTGCTGAGCAGCATTGAGTCCCATACGTCCCACGGAGGCCCTCTGTGTCTGCAGAGTCTCGGGCAACACACTGTACGTTACGTCAGGAGAGCTACATTTCCAGAGCACTCGAACAGCATCAGAACCACATTTCTAGGCAGTCCAACATGCCCTGGAAGTGTTCGACATTGCCCTCGTCTGAGCTGCCCTGAGAAAACAGTCTGCTTAGAATTTATCAAAGACCTCGTTCCTGAAGTCACTCTATTCAAGGAGAAATACAGCATCTTAACATGCTGTGTCGCTCACAGGGCAAGAAACGTGAGAACTTGCCTCGAGGTAAGGCCATGAAATGCTATGCAGAAGCAGAGGCGTGTAGCAGTTTCCATGAGGCCGTAGTCGCTTATCTTCAGCATTTTAAAGCCAGTACGCTTTTCAGGACACCTAGGTGCCTCGCCTGGAAACCCTATTCCCTGCAAAAACACTGAGTACCCTCAGGCTCCCCTGGCCCTTCTAAGCACTATCCAGGGAAGGAGCTTTCCGACTCACAGTGTGTATGCCGAGTGTAGGGCAACACAGTGCACTCTTATTGGAACATCTTGATTTAGCCAGCATCGCACAGGTTCACGAGCACCGTTAAGCAAGTTCCAACAGGCCGTGGAAGTGGCTCTCATTCCCTAGTTTGAGCTGTACAGAGACAAACAGTAAGCTTCTCCTTCCATTCAGGACCTCCTACCTGTAGTCACCCTGCCTCCTGAAGAAAGACGACCTCGTTTCTATTGCAACTAAAGCGCAGTTGTTCCTGTAGCAGGGCAGGCGTTTGAAGAGGCACGGGCCCAGAGGAATAGCTAGGGCTTTCCTTGGTGAGGCCGTTCACTACATTCAGGACACCCTGCCTCGAGAAGTTGATTCAGGGAAACAACCAGTGTGTACTCTGTGTCTCTTTTGACTTGTTAGAAACCACAGCGATGTATGCTGCCTGTGCCCATGGAAATTGGGGCATGATGGGACTAGCCTTGCTTTCCATTTGGAAAGCTCCATTCTTGCTTTCGTGAAGCTCCCTGAAATTCTCTGCTGTTGACAGGCCCCTGGCCACTGTAGGCTTGGGTCTGGGAAGAAAATGAGTTTTCTCTGTCTACACACGGAGCTTCATTGGCCGCGGTGGGGCGCACCTTGCCATGCTCTAGAGCTAAAGGGAATCTCAACGTGAGTCCTTGCCTCGAGGTAAGGCCCTGAGTAGCCCTACAGAAAAGGAGGCATGCAGCTCTTTCCATTAGCTCTTAGTCGCTGTTCTGGTTTACTTTAAAGGAAGTACCCTTTTCAGGACTCCTAGACCCCTCGGTTGAGCATCAATTTTGTTCCAAGATCTCTGAGTACCTCCACACCCCTGTAGGCCTGCTGAGCAGCAACGAGGCCCATTGGTCCCTCGGAGGTCCTCTGTGTCTGCTGAGTCATGGGCAACACACTGCACTCTTTCTTGTGATATCTTGATTCACAGCACTCGCACAGGTTCAAGAGCAACGTTCAAGCAAGTTCCAACATGCCGTGGAAATCGCACTCAATCCCTAGTCTGAGCTGCACAGAGAAAAACACTAGGCTTCTCCTTCCAATCAGGACCTCCTACCTGAAGTCACCCTGCTTCCAGGAGAAAGACGGCTTGCTTTCCTTTTGCAAGTAAAGCACAGTTTTTCCTGTAGCACTGCAGGCTTTTGAAAAGGCAGGGGCCCAGAGGCCTGCCTAGGGCGTTCCTTGGTGAGGCCTCGGGCCCAGTGGCCTGGCTAGGGCGTTCCTTGGTGAGGCCGTTCACTAGATGCAGAACACCCTTCCTCGAGAAGTTGATTCAGGGAAGCAACCAGTGTGTACTCGGTGTCTCTTTTGACTTGTTAAATCCACAGAGAGGTATGCTGCCTGTGTCCATGGAAATGGGGGCATGATGGGACTAGCCTTGCTTTCCGTTTGGAAACCTCCTTTCTTGCTGCCGTGAAGCTCCCTGAAATTCTCTGCTGTTGAGAGGACTCTGGCCACTGTAGGCATGGGTCTGGGAAGAAAATGAGTTTTCCCTGGGTACACACGGAGCTATATAGGCCAGGGTGGGGCTCACCTTGCCATGCTCTAGAGCTAAAGGGAATCTCAACGTGAGTCCTTGCCTCGAGGTAAGGCCCTGAGTAGCCCTACAGAAAAGGAGGCATGCAGCTCTTTCCATTAGCTCTTAGTCGCTGTTCTGGTTTACTTTAAAGGAAGTACCCTTTTCAGGACTCCTAGGCCCCTCGGTTGAGCATCAATTTTGTTCCTAGATCTCTGAGTACCTCCACACCCCTGTAGGCCTGCTGAGCAACAACGAGGCCCATTGGTCCCTCGGAGGTCCTCTGTGTCTGCTGAGTCATGGGCAACACACTGCACTCTTTCTTGTGATATCTTGATTCACAGCACTCGCACAGGTTCAAGAGCAACGTTCAAGCAAGTTCCAACATGCCGTGGAAATCGCACTCAATCCCTAGTCTGAGCTGCACAGAGAAAAACACTAGGCTTCTCCTTCCAATCAGGACCTCCTACCTGAAGTCACCCTGCTTCCAGGAGAAAGACGGCTTGCTTTCCTTTTGCAAGTAAAGCACAGTTTTTCCTGTAGCACTGCAGGCTTTTGAAAAGGCAGGGGCCCAGAGGCCTGCCTAGGGCGTTCCTTGGTGAGGCCTCGGGCCCAGTGGCCTGGCTAGGGCGTTCCTTGGTGAGGCCGTTCACTAGATGCAGTACACCCTTCCTCGAGAAGTTGATTCAGGGCAGCAACCAGTGTGTACTCGGTGTCTCTTTTGACTCGTTAAAAACCACAGAGAGGTATGCTGCCTGTGTCCATGGAAATGGGGGCATGATGGGACTAGCCTTGCTGTCGGTTTGGATACCTCCTTTCTTGCTGCCGTGAAGCTCCCTGAAATTCTCTGCTGTTGAGAGGCCTCTGGCCACTGTAGGCATGGGTCTGGGAAGAAAATGAGTTTTCCCTGGGTACACACGGAGCTATATAGGCCAGGGTGGGGCTCACCTTGCCATGCTCTAGAGCTAAAGGGAAACTCAACGTGAGTCCTTGCCTCGAGGTAAGGCCCTGAGTAGCCCTGCAGAAAGGGAGGCATGCAGCTCTTTCCATGAGCTCTTAGTGGAGGTCTGTTTTATTTTAAAGGAAGTACCCTTTTCCGGACTCCTACGCCCTCTGGGTGAGCATCATTTTTATTCCAAGATCACTGACTCCCTCCGCACCCCTGTGGGCCTGCTGAGCAGCATTGAGTCCCATACGTCCCACGGAGGCCCTCTGTGTCTGCAGAGTCTCGGGCAACACACTGTACGTTACGTCAGGAGAGCTACATTTCCAGAGCACTCGAACAGCATCAGAACCACATTTCTAGGCAGTCCAACATGCCCTGGAAGTCTTCGACATTGCCCTCGTCTGAGCTGCCCTGAGAAAACACTCTGCTTAGAATTTATCAAAGACCTCGTTCCTGAAGTCACTCTATTCAAGGAGAAATACAGCATCTTAACATGCTGTGTTGCTCACAGGGCAAGAAACGTGAGAACTTGCCTCGAGGTAAGGCCATGAAATGCTATGCAGAAGCAGAGGCGTGTAGCAGTTTCCATGAGGCCGTAGTCGCTTATCTTCAGCATTTTAAAGCCAGTACGCTTTTCAGGACACCTAGGTGCCTCGCCTGGAAACCCTATTCCCTGCAAAAACACTGAGTACCCTCAGGCTCCCCTGGCCCTTCTAAGCACTATCCAGGGAAGGAGCTTTCCGACTCACAGTGTGTATGCCGAGTGTAGGGCAACACAGTGCACTCTTATTGGAACATCTTGATTTAGCCAGCATCGCACAGGTTCACGAGCACCGTTAAGCAAGTTCCAACAGGCCGTGGAAGTGGCTCTCATTCCCTAGTTTGAGCTGTACAGAGACAAACAGTAAGCTTCTCCTTCCATTCAGGACCTCCTACCTGTAGTCACCCTGCCTCCTGAAGAAAGACGACCTCGTTTCTATTGCAACTAAAGCGCAGTTGTTCCTGTAGCAGGGCAGGCGTTTGAAGAGGCACGGGCCTAGAGGCATAGCTAGAGCTTTCCTTGGTGAGGCCGTTCGCTACATTCAGGACACCCTGCCTCGAGAAGTTGATTCAGGGAAACAACCAGTGTGTACTCGGTGTCTCTTTTGACTTGTTAAATCCACAGAGAGGTATGCTGCCTGTGTCCATGGAAATGGGGGCATGATGGGACTAGCCTTGCTTTCCGTTTGGAAACCTCCTTTCTTGCTGCCGTGAAGCTCCCTGAAATTCTCTGCTGTTGAGAGGACTCTGGCCACTGTAGGCATGGGTCTGGGAAGAAAATGAGTTTTCCCTGGGTACACACGGAGCTATATAGGCCAGGGTGGGGCTCACCTTGCCATGCTCTAGAGCTAAAGGGAATCTCAACGTGAGTCCTTGCCTCGAGGTAAGGCCCTGAGTAGCCCTACAGAAAAGGAGGCATGCAGCTCTTTCCATTAGCTCTTAGTCGCTGTTCTGGTTTACTTTAAAGGAAGTACCCTTTTCAGGACTCCTAGGCCCCTCGGTTGAGCATCAATTTTGTTCCTAGATCTCTGAGTACCTCCACACCCCTGTAGGCCTGCTGAGCAGCAACGAGGCCCATTGGTCCCTCGGAGGTCCTCTGTGTCTGCTGAGTCATGGGCAACACACTGCACTCTTTCTTGTGATATCTTGATTCACAGCACTCGCACAGGTTCAAGAGCAACGTTCAAGCAAGTTCCAACATGCCGTGGAAATCGCACTCAATCCCTAGTCTGAGCTGCACAGAGAAAAACACTAGGCTTCTCCTTCCAATCAGGACCTCCTACCTGAAGTCACCCTGCTTCCAGGAGAAAGACGGCTTGCTTTCCTTTTGCAAGTAAAGCACAGTTTTTCCTGTAACACTGCAGGCTTTTGAAAAGGCACGGGCCCAGAGGCCTGCCTAGGGCGTTCCTTGGTGAGGCCTCGGGCCCAGTGGCCTGGCTAGGGCGTTCCTTGGTGAGGCCGTTCACTAGATGCAGTACACCCTTCCTCGAGAAGTTGATTCAGGGCAGCAACCAGTGTGTACTCGGTGTCTCTTTTGACTCGTTAAAAACCACAGAGAGGTATGCTGCCTGTGTCCATGGAAATGGGGGCATGATGGGACTAGCCTTGCTGTCGGTTTGGATACCTCCTTTCTTGCTGCCGTGAAGCTCCCTGAAATTCTCTGCTGTTGAGAGGCCTCTGGCCACTGTAGGCATGGGTCTGGGAAGAAAATGAGTTTTCCCTGGGTACACACGGAGCTATATAGGCCAGGGTGGGGCTCACCTTGCCATGCTCTAGAGCTAAAGGGAATCTCAACGTGAGTCCTTGCCTCGAGGTAAGGCCCTGAGTAGCCCTGCAGAAAGGGAGGCATGCAGCTCTTTCCATGAGCTCTTAGTGGAGGTCTGTTTTATTTTAAAGGAAGTACCCTTTTCCGGACTCCTACGCCCTCTGGGTGAGCATCATTTTTATTCCAAGATCACTGACTCCCTCCGCACCCCTGTGGGCCTGCTGAGCAGCATTGAGTCCCATACGTCCCACGGAGGCCCTCTGTGTCTGCAGAGTCTCGGGCAACACACTGTACGTTACGTCAGGAGAGCTACATTTCCAGAGCACTCGAACAGCATCAGAACCACATTTCTAGGCAGTCCAACATGCCCTGGAAGTCTTCGACATTGCCCTCGTCTGAGCTGCCCTGAGAAAACAGTCTGCTTAGAATTTATCAAAGACCTCGTTCCTGAAGTCACTCTATTCAAGGAGAAATACAGCATCTTAACATGCTGTGTCGCTCACAGGGCAAGAAACGTGAGAACTTGCCTCGAGGTAAGGCCATGAAATGCTATGCAGAAGCAGAGGCGTTTAGCAGTTTCCATGAGGCCGTAGTCGCTTATCTTCAGCATTTTAAAGCCAGTACGCTTTTCAGGACACCTAGGTGCCTCGCCTGGAAACCCTATTCCCTGCAAAAACACTGAGTACCCTCAGGCTCCCCTGGCCCTTCTAAGCACTATCCAGGGAAGGAGCTTTCCGACTCACAGTGTGTATGCCGAGTGTAGGGCAACACAGTGCACTCTTATTGGAACATCTTGATTTAGCCAGCATCGCACAGGTTCACGAGCACCGTTAAGCAAGTTCCAACAGGCCGTGGAAGTGGCTCTCATTCCCTAGTTTGAGCTGTACAGAGACAAACAGTAAGCTTCTCCTTCCATTCAGGACCTCCTACCTGTAGTCACCCTGCCTCCTGAAGAAAGACGACCTCGTTTCTATTGCAACTAAAGCGCAGTTGTTCCTGTAGCAGGGCAGGCGTTTGAAGAGGCACGGGCCCAGAGGCATAGCTAGAGCTTTCCTTGGTGAGGCCGTTCGCTACATTCAGGACACCCTGCCTCGAGAAGTTGATTCAGGGAAACAACCAGTGTGTACTCGGTGTCTCTTTTGACTTGTTAAATCCACAGAGAGGTATGCTGCCTGTGTCCATGGAAATGGGGGCATGATGGGACTAGCCTTGCTTTCCGTTTGGAAACCTCCTTTCTTGCTGCCGTGAAGCTCCCTGAAATTCTCTGCTGTTGAGAGGACTCTGGCCACTGTAGGCATGGGTCTGGGAAGAAAATGAGTTTTCCCTGGGTACACACGGAGCTATATAGGCCAGGGTGGGGCTCACCTTGCCATGCTCTAGAGCTAAAGGGAATCTCAACGTGAGTCCTTGCCTCGAGGTAAGGCCCTGAGTAGCCCTACAGAAAAGGAGGCATGCAGCTCTTTCCATTAGCTCTTAGTCGCTGTTCTGGTTTACTTTAAAGGAAGTACCCTTTTCAGGACTCCTAGGCCCCTCGGTTGAGCATCAATTTTGTTCCTAGATCTCTGAGTACCTCCACACCCCTGTAGGCCTGCTGAGCAGCAACGAGGCCCATTGGTCCCTCGGAGGTCCTCTGTGTCTGCTGAGTCATGGGCGACACACTGCACTCTTTCTTGTGATATCTTGATTCACAGCACTCGCACAGGTTCAAGAGCAACGTTCAAGCAAGTTCCAACATGCCGTGGAAATCGCACTCAATCCCTAGTCTGAGCTGCACAGAGAAAAACACTAGGCTTCTCCTTCCAATCAGGACCTCCTACCTGAAGTCACCCTGCTTCCAGGAGAAAGACGGCTTGCTTTCCTTTTGCAAGTAAAGCACAGTTTTTCCTGTAACACTGCAGGCTTTTGAAAAGGCACGGGCCCAGAGGCCTGCCTAGGGCGTTCCTTGGTGAGGCCTCGGGCCCAGTGGCCTGGCTAGGGCGTTCCTTGGTGAGGCCGTTCACTAGATGCAGTACACCCTTCCTCGAGAAGTTGATTCAGGGCAGCAACCAGTGTGTACTCGGTGTCTCTTTTGACTCGTTAAAAACCACAGAGAGGTATGCTGCCTGTGTCCATGGAAATGGGGGCATGATGGGACTAGCCTTGCTGTCGGTTTGGATACCTCCTTTCTTGCTGCCGTGAAGCTCCCTGAAATTCTCTGCTGTTGAGAGGCCTCTGGCCACTGTAGGCATGGGTCTGGGAAGAAAATGAGTTTTCCCTGGGTACACACGGAGCTATATAGGCCAGGGTGGGGCTCACCTTGCCATGCTCTAGAGCTAAAGGGAAACTCAACGTGAGTCCTTGCCTCGAGGTAAGGCCCTGAGTAGCCCTGCAGAAAGGGAGGCATGCAGCTCTTTCCATGAGCTCTTAGTGGAGGTCTGTTTTATTTTAAAGGAAGTACCCTTTTCCGGACTCCTACGCCCTCTGGGTGAGCATCATTTTTATTCCAAGATCACTGACTCCCTCCGCACCCCTGTGGGCCTGCTGAGCAGCATTGAGTCCCATACGTCCCACGGAGGCCCTCTGTGTCTGCAGAGTCTCGGGCAACACACTGTACGTTACGTCAGGAGAGCTACATTTCCAGAGCACTCGAACAGCATCAGAACCACATTTCTAGGCAGTCCAACATGCCCTGGAAGTCTTCGACATTGCCCTCGTCTGAGCTGCCCTGAGAAAACAGTCTGCTTAGAATTTATCAAAGACCTCGTTCCTGAAGTCACTCTATTCAAGGAGAAATACAGCATCTTAACATGCTGTGTCGCTCACAGGGCAAGAAACGTGAGAACTTGCCTCGAGGTAAGGCCATGAAATGCTATGCAGAAGCAGAGGCGTGTAGCAGTTTCCATGAGGCCGTAGTCGCTTATCTTCAGCATTTTAAAGCCAGTACGCTTTTCAGGACACCTAGGTGCCTCGCCTGGAAACCCTATTCCCTGCAAAAACACTGAGTACCCTCAGGCTCCCCTGGCCCTTCTAAGCACTATCCAGGGAAGGAGCTTTCCGACTCACAGTGTGTATGCCGAGTGTAGGGCAACACAGTGCACTCTTATTGGAACATCTTGATTTAGCCAGCATCGCACAGGTTCACGAGCACCGTTAAGCAAGTTCCAACAGGCCGTGGAAGTGGCTCTCATTCCCTAGTTTGAGCTGTACAGAGACAAACAGTAAGCTTCTCCTTCCATTCAGGACCTCCTACCTGTAGTCACCCTGCCTCCTGAAGAAAGACGACCTCGTTTCTATTGCAACTAAAGCGCAGTTGTTCCTGTAGCAGGGCAGGCGTTTGAAGAGGCACGGGCCCAGAGGCATAGCTAGAGCTTTCCTTGGTGAGGCCGTTCGCTACATTCAGGACACCCTGCCTCGAGAAGTTGATTCAGGGAAACAACCAGTGTGTACTCTGTGTCTCTTTTGACTTGTTAGAAACCACAGCGATGTATGCTGCCTGTGCCCATGGAAATTGGGGCATGATGGGACTAGCCTTGCTTTCCATTTGGAAAGCTCCATTCTTGCTTTCGTGAAGCTCCCTGAAATTCTCTGCTGTTGACAGGCCCCTGGCCACTGTAGGCTTGGGTCTGGGAAGAAAATGAGTTTTCTCTGTCTACACACGGAGCTTCATTGGCCGCGGTGGGGCGCACCTTGCCATGCTCTACAGCTAAAGGGAATCTCAACGTGAGTCCTTGCCTCGAGGTAAGGCCCTGAGTAGCCCTACAGAAAAGGAGGCATGCAGCTCTTTCCATTAGCTCTTAGTCGCTGTTCTGGTTTACTTTAAAGGAAGTACCCTTTTCAGGACTCCTAGGCCCCTCGGTTGAGCATCAATTTTGTTCCAATATCTCTGAGTACCTCCACACCCCTGTAGGCCTGCTGAGCAACAACGAGGCCCATTGGTCCCTCGGAGGTCCTCTGTGTCTGCTGAGTCATGGGCAACACACTGCACTCTTTCTTGTGATATCTTGATTCACAGCACTCGCACAGGTTCAAGAGCAACGTTCAAGCAAGTTCCAACATGCCGTGGAAATCGCACTCAATCCCTAGTCTGAGCTGCACAGAGAAAAACACTAGGCTTCTCCTTCCAATCAGGACCTCCTACCTGAAGTCACCCTGCTTCCAGGAAAAAGACGGCTTGCTTTCCTTTTGCAAGTAAAGCACAGTTTTTCCTGTAGCACTGCAGGCTTTTGAAAAGGCAGGGGCCCAGAGGCCTGCCTAGGGCGTTCCTTGGTGAGGCCTCGGGCCCAGTGGCCTGGCTAGGGCGTTCCTTGGTGAGGCCGTTCACTAGATGCAGAACACCCTTCCTCGAGAAGTTGATTCAGGGCAGCAACCAGTGTGTACTCGGTGTCTCTTTTGACTCGTTAAAAACCACAGAGAGGTATGCTGCCTGTGTCCATGGAAATGGGGGCATGATGGGACTAGCCTTGCTTTCGGTTTGGATACCTCCTTTCTTGCTGCCGTGAAGCTCCCTGAAATTCTCTGCTGTTGAGAGGCCTCTGGCCACTGTAGGCATGGGTCTGGGAAGAAAATGAGTTTTCCCTGGGTACACACGGAGCTATATAGGCCAGGGTGGGGCTCACCTTGCCATGCTCTAGAGCTAAAGGGAAACTCAACGTGAGTCCTTGCCTCGAGGTAAGGCCCTGAGTAGCCCTGCAGAAAGGGAGGCATGCAGCTCTTTCCATGAGCTCTTAGTGGAGGTCTGTTTTATTTTAAAGGAAGTACCCTTTTCCGGACTCCTACGCCCTCTGGGTGAGCATCATTTTTATTCCAAGATCACTGACTCCCTCCGCACCCCTGTGGGCCTGCTGAGCAGCATTGAGTCCCATACGTCCCACGGAGGCCCTCTGTGTCTGCAGAGTCTCGGGCAACACACTGTACGTTACTTCAGGAGAGCTCCGTTTCCAGAGCACTCGAACAGCATCAGAACCACATTTCTAGGCAGTCCAACATGCCCTGGAAGTCTTCGACATTGCCCTCGTCTGAGCTGCCCTGAGAAAACAGTCTGCTTAGAATTTATCAAAGACCTCGTTCCTGAAGTCACTCTATTCAAGGAGAAATACAGCATCTTAACATGCTGTGTCGCTCACAGGGCAAGAAACGTGAGAACTTGCCTCGAGGTAAGGCCATGAAATGCTATGCAGAAGCAGAGGCGTGTAGCACTTTCCATGAGGCCGTAGTCGCTTATCTTCAGCATTTTAAAGCCAGTACGCTTTTCAGGACGCCTAGGTGCCTCACCTGGAAACCCTATTCCCTGCAAAAACACTGAGTACCCTCAGGCTCCCCTGGCCCTTCTAAGCACTATCCAGGGAAGGAGCTTTCTGACTCACAGTGTGTATGCCGAGTGTAGGGCAAAACAGTGCACTCTTATTGGAACATCTTGATTTAGCCAGCATCGCACAGGTTCACGAACACCGTTAAGCAAGTTCCAACAGGCCGTGGAAGTCGCTCTCATTCCCTAGTTTGAGCTGTACAGAGACAAACAGTAAGCTTCTCCTTCCATTCAGGACCTCCTACCTGTAGTCACCCTGCCTCCTGAAGAAAGACGACCTCGTTTCTATTGCAACTAAAGCGCAGTTGTTCCTGTAGCAGGGCAGGCGTTTGAAGAGGCACGGGCCCAGAGGCATAGCTAGAGCTTTCCTTGGTGAGGCCGTTCACTACATTCAGGACACCCTGCCTCGAGAAGTTGATTCAGGGAAACAACCAGTGTGTACTCTGTGTCTCTTTTGACTTGTTAGAAACCACAGCGATGTATGCTGCCTGTGCCCATGGAAATTGGGGCATGATGGGACTAGCCTTGCTTTCCATTTGGAAAGCTCCATTCTTGCTTTCGTGAAGCTCCCTGAAATTCTCTGCTGTTGACAGGCCCCTGGCCACTGTAGGCTTGGGTCTGGGAAGAAAATGAGTTTTCTCTGTCTACACACGGAGCTTCATTGGCCGCGGTGGGGCGCACCTTGCCATGCTCTACAGCTAAAGGGAATCTCAACGTGAGTCCTTGCCTCGAGGTAAGGCCCTGAGTAGCCCTACAGAAAAGGAGGCATGCAGCTCTTTCCATTAGCTCTTAGTCGCTGTTCTGGTTTACTTTAAAGGAAGTACCCTTTTCAGGACTCCTAGGCCCCTCGGTTGAGCATCAATTTTGTTCCAAGATCTCTGAGTACCTCCACACCCCTGTAGGCCTGCTGAGCAACAAGGAGGCCCATTGGTCCCTCGGAGGTCCTCTGTGTCTGCTGAGTCATGGGCAACACACTGCACTCTTTCTTGTGATATCTTGATTCACAGCACTCACACAGGTTCAAGAGCAACGTTCAAGCAAGTTCCAACATGCCGTGGAAATCGCACTCAATCCCTAGTCTGAGCTGCACAGAGAAAAACACTAGGCTTCTCCTTCCAATCAGGACCTCCTACCTGAAGTCACCCTGCTTCCAGGAGAAAGACGGCTTGCTTTCCTTTTGCAAGTAAAGCACAGTTTTTCCTGTAGCACTGCAGGCTTTTGAAAAGGCAGGGGCCCAGAGGCCTGCCTAGGGCGTTCCTTGGTGAGGCCTCGGGCCCAGTGGCCTGGCTAGGGCGTTCCTTGGTGAGGCCGTTCACTAGATGCAGAACACCCTTCCTCGAGAAGTTGATTCAGGGCAGCAACCAGTGTGTACTCGGTGTCTCTTTTGACTCGTTAAAAACCACAGAGAGGTATGCTGCCTGTGTCCATGGAAATGGGGGCATGATGGGACTAGCCTTGCTTTCGGTTTGGATACCTCCTTTCTTGCTGCCGTGAAGCTCCCTGAAATTCTCTGCTGTTGACAGGCCTCTGGCCACTGTAGGCATGGGTCTGGGAAGAAAATGAGTTTTCCCTGGGTACACACGGAGCTATATAGGCCAGGGTGGGGCTCACCTTGCCATGCTCTAGAGCTAAAGGGAAACTCAACGTGAGTCCTTGCCTCGAGGTAAGGCCCTGAGTAGCCCTGCAGAAAGGGAGGCATGCAGCTCTTTCCATGAGCACTTAGTGGAGGTCTGTTTTATTTTAAAGGAAGTACCCTTTTCCGGACTCCTACGCCCTCTGGGTGAGCATCATTTTTATTCCAAGATCACTGACTCCCTCCGCACCCCTGTGGGCCTGCTGAGCAGCATTGAGTCCCATACGTCCCACGGAGGCCCTCTGTGTCTGCAGAGTCTCGGGCAACACACTGTACGTTACTTCAGGAGAGCTCCGTTTCCAGAGCACTCGAACAGCATCAGAACCACATTTCTAGGCAGTCCAACATGCCCTGGAAGTCTTCGACATTGCCCTCGTCTGAGCTGCCCTGAGAAAACAGTCTGCTTAGAATTTATCAAAGACCTCGTTCCTGAAGTCACTCTATTCAAGGAGAAATACAGCATCTTAACATGCTGTGTCGCTCACAGGGCAAGAAACGTGAGAACTTGCCTCGAGGTAAGGCCATGAAATGCTATGCAGAAGCAGAGGCGTGTAGCAGTTTCCATGAGGCCGTAGTCGCTTATCTTCAGCATTTTAAAGCCAGTACGCTTTTCAGGACGCCTAGGTGCCTCACCTGGAAACCCTATTCCCTGCAAAAACACTGAGTACCCTCAGGCTCCCCTGGCCCTTCTAAGCACTATCCAGGGAAGGAGCTTTCCGACTCACAGTGTGTATGCCGAGTGTAGGGCAACACAGTGCACTCTTATTGGAACATCTTGATTTAGCCAGCATCGCACAGGTTCACGAGCACCGTTAAGCAAGTTCCAACAGGCCGTGGAAGTGGCTCTCATTCCCTAGTTTGAGCTGTACAGAGACAAACAGTAAACTTCTCCTTCCATTCAAGACCTCCTACCTGTAGTCACCCTGCCTCCTGAAGAAAGACGACCTCGTTTCTATTGCAACTAAAGCACAGTTGTTCCTGTAGCAGGGCAGGCTTTTGAAGAGGCACGGGCCCAGAGGCATAGCTAGGGCTTTCCTTGGTGAGGCCGTTCACTACATTCAGGACACCCTGCCTCGAGAAGTTGATTCAGGGAAACAACCAGTGTGTACTCTGTGTCTCTTTTGACTTGTTAGAAACCACAGCGATGTATGCTGCCTGTGCCCATGGAAATTGGGGCATGATGGGACTAGCCTTGCTTTCCATTTGGAAAGCTCCATTCTTGCTTTAGTGAAGCTCCCTGAAATTCTCTGCTGTTGACAGGCCCCTGGCCATTGTAGGCTTGGGTCTGGGAAGAAAATGAGTTTTCTCTGTCTACACACGGAGCTTCATTGGCCGCGGTGGGGCGCACCTTGCCATGCTCTAGAGCTAAAGGGAATCTCAACGTGAGTCCTTGCCTCGAGGTAAGGCCCTGAGTAGCCCTACAGAAAAGGAGGCATGCAGCTCTTTCCATTAGCTCTTAGTCGCTGTTCTGGTTTACTTTAAAGGAAGTACCCTTTTCAGGACTCCTAGGCCCCTCGGTTGAGCATCAATTTTGTTCCTAGATCTCTGAGTACCTCCACACCCCTGTAGGCCTGCTGAGCAACAACGAGGCCCATTGGTCCCTCGGAGGTCCTCTGTGTCTGCTGAGTCATGGGCAACACACTGCACTCTTTCTTGTGATATCTTGATTCACAGCACTCGCACAGGTTCAAGAGCAACGTTCAAGCAAGTTCCAACATGCCGTGGAAATCGCACTCAATCCCTAGTCTGAGCTGCACAGAGAAAAACACTAGGCTTCTCCTTCCAATCAGGACCTCCTACCTGAAGTCACCCTGCTTCCAGGAGAAAGACGGCTTGCTTTCCTTTTGCAAGTAAAGCACAGTTTTTCCTGTAACACTGCAGGCTTTTGAAAAGGCACGGGCCCAGAGGCCTGCCTAGGGCGTTCCTTGGTGAGGCCTCGGGCCCAGTGGCCTGGCTAGGGCGTTCCTTGGTGAGGCCGTTCACTAGATGCAGAACACCCTTCCTCGAGAAGTTGATTCAGGGCAGCAACCAGTGTGTACTCGGTGTCTCTTTTGACTCGTTAAAAACCACAGAGAGGTATGCTGCCTGTGTCCATGGAAATGGGGGCATGATGGGACTAGCCTTGCTTTCGGTTTGGATAACTCCTTTCTTGCTGCCGTGAAGCTCCCTGAAATTCTCTGCTGTTGACAGGCCTCTGGCCACTGTAGGCATGGGTCTGGGAAGAAAATGAGTTTTCCCTGGGTACACACGGAGCTATATAGGCCAGGGTGGGGCTCACCTTGCCATGCTCTAGAGCTAAAGGGAAACTCAACGTGAGTCCTTGCCTCGAGGTAAGGCCCTGAGTAGCCCTGCAGAAAGGGAGGCATGCAGCCCTTTCCATGAGCTCTTAGTGGAGGTCTGTTTTATTTTAAAGGAAGTACCCTTTTCAGGACTCCTACGCCCTCTGGGTGAGCATCATTTTTATTCCAAGATCACTGACTCCCTCCGCACCCCTGTGGGCCTGCTGAGCAGCATTGAGTCCCATACGTCCCACGGAGGCCCTCTGTGTCTGCAGACTCTCGGGCAACACACTGTACGTTACGTCAGGAGAGCTACATTTCCAGAGCACTCGAACAGCATCAGAACCACATTTCTAGGCAGTCCAACATGCCCTGGAAGTCTTCGACATTGCCCTCGTCTGAGCTGCCCTGAGAAAACAGTCTGCTTAGAATTTATCAAAGACCTCGTTCCTGAAGTCACTCTATTCAAGGAGAAATACAGCATCTTAACATGCTGTGTCGCTCACAGGGCAAGAAACGTGAGAACTTGCCTCGAGGTAAGGCCATGAAATGCTATGCAGAAGCAGAGGCGTGTAGCAGTTTCCATGAGGCCGTAGTCGCTTATCTTCAGCATTTTAAAGCCAGTACGCTTTTCAGGACACCTAGGTGCCTCGCCTGGAAACCCTATTCCCTGCAAAAACACTGAGTACCCTCAGGCTCCCCTGGCCCTTCTAAGCACTATCCAGGGAAGGAGCTTTCCGACTCACAGTGTGTATGCCGAGTGTAGGGCAACACAGTGCACTCTTATTGGAACATCTTGATTTAGCCAGCATCGCACAGGTTCACGAGCACCGTTACGCAAGTTCCAACAGGCCGTGGAAGTCGCTCTCATTCCCTAGTTTGAGCTGTACAGAGACAAACAGTAAGCTTCTCCTTCCATTCAGGACCTCCTACCTGTAGTCACCCTGCCTCCTGAAGAAAGACGACCTCGTTTCTATTGCAACTAAAGCGCAGTTGTTCCTGTAGCAGGGCAGGCGTTTGAAGAGGCACGGGCCCAGAGGCATAGCTAGAGCTTTCCATGGTGAGGCCGTTCACTACATTCAGGACACCCTGCCTCGAGAAGTTGATTCAGGGAAACAACCAGTGTGTACTCTGTGTCTCTTTTGACTTGTTAGAAACCACAGCGATGTATGCTGCCTGTGCCCATGGAAATTGGGGCATGATGGGACTAGCCTTGCTTTCCATTTGGAAAGCTCCATTCTTGCTTTCGTGAAGCTCCCTGAAATTCTCTGCTGTTGACAGGCCCCTGGCCACTGTAGGCTTGGGTCTGGGAAGAAAATGAGTTTTCTCTGTCTACACACGGAGCTTCATTGGCCGCGGTGGGGCGCACCTTGCCATGCTCTACAGCTAAAGGGAATCTCAACGTGAGTCCTTGCCTCGAGGTAAGGCCCTGAGTAGCCCTACAGAAAAGGAGGCATGCAGCTCTTTCCATTAGCTCTTAGTCGCTGTTCTGGTTTACTTTAAAGGAAGTACCCTTTTCAGGACTCCTAGGCCCCTCGGTTGAGCATCAATTTTGTTCCTAGATCTCTGAGTACCTCCACACCCCTGTAGGCCTGCTGAGCAACAACGAGGCCCATTGGTCCCTCGGAGGTCCTCTGTGTCTGCTGAGTCATGGGCAACACACTGCACTCTTTCTTGTGATATCTTGATTCACAGCACTCGCACAGGTTCAAGAGCAACGTTCAAGCAAGTTCCAACATGCCGTGGAAATCGCACTCAATCCCTAGTCTGAGCTGCACAGAGAAAAACACTAGGCTTCTCCTTCCAATCAGGACCTCCTACCTGAAGTCACCCTGCTTCCAGGAGAAAGACGGCTTGCTTTCCTTTTGCAAGTAAAGCACAATTTTTCCTGTAGCACTGCAGGCTTTTGAAAAGGCAGGGGCCCAGAAGCCTGCCTAGGGCGTTCCTTGGTGAGGCCTCGGGCCCAGTGGCCTGGCTAGGGCGTTCCTTGGTGAGGCCGTTCACTAGATGCAGAACACCCTTCCTCGAGAAGTTGATTCAGGGAAGCAACCAGTGTGTACTCGGTGTCTCTTTTGACTTGTTAAATCCACAGAGAGGTATGCTGCCTTTGTCCATGGAAATGGGGGCATGATGGGACTAGCCTTGCTTTAGGTTTGGAAACCTCCTTTCTTGCTGCCGTGAAGCTCCCTGAAATTCTCTGCTGTTGACAGGCCTCGGGCCACTGTAGGCATGGGTCTGGGAAGAAAATGAGTTTTCCCTGGGTACACACGGAGCTATATAGGCCAGGGTGGGGCTCACCTTGCCATGCTCTAGAGCTAAAGGGAATCTCAACGTGAGTCCTTGCCTCGAGGTAAGGCCCTGAGTAGCCCTGCAGAAAGGGAGGCATGCAGCTCTTTCCATGAGCTCTTAGTGGAGGTCTGTTTTATTTTAAAGGAAGTACCCTTTTCAGGACTCCTACGGTCTTCGGGTGAGCATCATTTTTATTCCAAGATCACTGACTCCCTCCGCACCCCTGTGGGCCTGCTGAGCAGCATTGAGTCCCATACGTCCCACGGAGGCCCTCTGTGTCTGCAGAGTCTCGGGCAACACACTGTACGTTACGTCAGGAGAGCTACATTTCCAGAGCACTCGAACAGCATCAGAACCACATTTCTAGGCAGTCCAACATGCCCTGGAAGTCTTCGACATTGCCCTCGTCTGAGCTGCCCTGAGAAAACAGTCTGCTTAGAATTTATCAAAGACCTCGTTCCTGAAGTCACTCTATTCAAGGAGAAATACAGCATCTTAACATGCTGTGTCGCTCACAGGGCAAGAAACGTGAGAACTTGCCTCGAGGTAAGGCCATGAAATGCTATGCAGAAGCAGAGGCGTGTAGCAGTTTCCATGAGGCCGTAGTCGCTTATCTTCAGCATTTTAAAGCCAGTACGCTTTTCAGGACGCCTAGGTGCCTCGCCTGGAAACCCTATTCCCTGCAAAAACACTGAGTACCCTCAGGCTCCCCTGGCCCTTCTAAGCACTATCCAGGGAAGGAGCTTTCCGACTCACAGTGTGTATGCCGAGTGTAGGGCAACACAGTGCACTCTTATTGGAACATCTTGATTTAGCCAGCATCGCACAGGTTCACGAGCACCGTTAAGCAAGTTCCAACAGGCCGTGGAAGTGGCTCTCATTCCCTAGTTTGAGCTGTACAGAGACAAACAGTAAGCTTCTCCTTCCATTCAGGACCTCCTACCTGTAGTCACCCTGCCTCCTGAAGAAAGACGACCTCGTTTCTATTGCAACTAAAGCGCAGTTGTTCCTGTAGCAGGGCAGGCGTTTGAAGAGGCACGGGCCCAGAGGCATAGCTAGAGCTTTCCTTGGTGAGGCCGTTCACTACATTCAGGACACCCTGCCTCGAGAAGTTGATTCAGGGAAACAACCAGTGTGTACTCTGTGTCTCTTTTGACTTGTTAGAAACCACAGCGATGTATGCTGCCTGTGCCCATGGAAATTGGGGCATGATGGGACTAGCCTTGCTTTCCATTTGGAAAGCTCCATTCTTGCTTTCGTGAAGCTCCCTGAAATTCTCTGCTGTTGACAGGCCCCTGGCCACTGTAGGCTTGGGTCTGGGAAGAAAATGAGTTTTCTCTGTCTACACACGGAGCTTCATTGGCCGCGGTGGGGCGCACCTTGCCATGCTCTACAGCTAAAGGGAATCTCAAAGTGAGTCCTTGCCTCGAGGTAAGGCCCTGAGTAGCCCTACAGAAAAGGAGGCATGCAGCTCTTTCCATTAGCTCTTAGTCGCTGTTCTGGTTTACTTTAAAGGAAGTACCCTTTTCAGGACTCCTAGGCCCCTCGGTTGAGCATCAATTTTGTTCCTAGATCTCTGAGTACCTCCACACCCCTGTAGGCCTGCTGAGCAACAACGAGGCCCATTGGTCCCTCGGAGGTCCTCTGTGTCTGCTGAGTCATGGGCAACACACTGCACTCTTTCTTGTGATATCTTGATTCACAGCACTCGCACAGGTTCAAGAGCAACGTTCAAGCAAGTTCCAACATGCCGTGGAAATCGCACTCAATCCCTAGTCTGAGCTGCACAGAGAAAAACACTAGGCTTCTCCTTCCAATCAGGACCTCCTACCTGAAGTCACCCTGCTTCCAGGAGAAAGACGGCTTGCTTTCCTTTTGCAAGTAAAGCACAATTTTTCCTGTAGCACTGCAGGCTTTTGAAAAGGCAGGGGCCCAGAAGCCTGCCTAGGGCGTTCCTTGGTGAGGCCTCGGGCCCAGTGGCCTGGCTAGGGCGTTCCTTGGTGAGGCCGTTCACTAGATGCAGAACACCCTTCCTCGAGAAGTTGATTCAGGGAAGCAACCAGTGTGTACTCGGTGTCTCTTTTGACTTGTTAAATCCACAGAGAGGTATGCTGCCTGTGTCCATGGAAATGGGGGCATGATGAGACTAGCCTTCCTTTCCGTTTGGAAAGCTCCTTTCTTGCTGCCGTGAAGCTCCCTGAAATTCTCTGCTGTTGACAGGCCTCGGGCCACTGTAGGCATGGGTCTGGGAAGAAAATGAGTTTTCCCTGGGTACACACGGAGCTATATAGGCCAGGGTGGGGCTCACCTTGCCATGCTCTAGAGCTAAAGGGAATCTCAACGTGAGTCCTTGCCTCGAGGTAAGGCCCTGAGTAGCCCTGCAGAAAGGGAGGCATGCAGCTCTTTCCATGAGCTCTTAGTGGAGGTCTGTTTTATTTTAAAGGAAGGACCCTTTTCCGGACTCCTACGCCCTCTGGGTGAGCATCATTTTTATTCCAAGATCACTGACTCCCTCCGCACCCCTGTGGGCCTGCTGAGCAGCATTGAGTCCCATACGTCCCACGGAGGCCCTCTGTGTCTGCAGAGTCTCGGGCAACACACTACGTTACTTCAGGAGAGCTCCGTTTCCAGAGCACTCGAACAGCATCAGAACCACATTTCTAGGCAGTCCAACATGCCCTGGAAGTCTTCGACATTGCCCTCGTCTGAGCTGCCCTGAGAAAACAGTCTGCTTAGAATTTATCAAAGACCTCGTTCCTGAAGTCACTCTATTCAAGGAGAAATACAGCATCTTAACATGCTGTGTCGCTCACAGGGCAAGAAACGTGAGAACTTGCCTCGAGGTAAGGCCATGAAATGCTATGCAGAAGCAGAGGCGTGTAGCAGTTTCCATGAGGCCGTAGTCGCTTATCTTCAGCATTTTAAAGCCAGTACGCTTTTCAGGACACCTAGGTGCCTCGCCTGGAAACCCTATTCCCTGCAAAAACACTGAGTACCCTCAGGCTCCCCTGGCCCTTCTAAGCACTATCCAGGGAAGGAGCTTTCCGACTCACAGTGTGTATGCCGAGTGTAGGGCAACACAGTGCACTCTTATTGGAACATCTTGATTTAGCCAGCATCGCACAGGTTCACGAGCACCGTTAAGCAAGTTCCAACAGGCCGTGGAAGTGGCTCTCATTCCCTAGTTTGAGCTGTACAGAGACAAACAGTAAGCTTCTCCTTCCATTCAGGACCTCCTACCTGTAGTCACACTGCCTCCTGAAGAAAGACGACCTCGTTTCTATTGCAACTAAAGCGCAGTTGTTCCTGTAGCAGGGCAGGCGTTTGAAGAGGCACGGGCCCAGAGGCATAGCTAGGGCTTTCCTTGGTGAGGCCGTTCACTACATTCAGGACACCCTGCCTCGAGAAGTTGATTCAGGGAAACAACCAGTGTGTACTCTGTGTCTCTTTTGACTTGTTAGAAACCACAGCGATGTATGCTGCCTGTGCCCATGGAAATTGGGGCATGATGGGACTAGCCTTGCTTTCCATTTGGAAAGCTCCATTCTTGCTTTCGTGAAGCTCCCTGAAATTCTCTGCTGTTGACAGGCCCCTGGCCACTGTAGGCTTGGGTCTGGGAAGAAAATGAGTTTTCTCTGTCTACACACGGAGCTTCATTGGCCGCGGTGGGGCGCACCTTGCCATGCTCTACAGCTAAAGGGAATCTCAACGTGAGTCCTTGCCTCGAGGTAAGGCCCTGAGTAGCCCTACAGAAAAGGAGGCATGCAGCTCTTTCCATTAGCTCTTAGTCGCTGTTCTGGTTTACTTTAAAGGAAGTACCCTTTTCAGGACTCCTAGGCCCCTCGGTTGAGCATCAATTTTGTTCCAAGATCTCTGAGTACCTCCACACCCCTGTAGGCCTGCTGAGCAACAACGAGGCCCATTGGTCCCTCGGAGGTCCTCTGTGTCTGCTGAGTCATGGGCAACACACTGCACTCTTTCTTGTGATATCTTGATTCACAGCACTCGCACAGGTTCAAGAGCAACGTTCAAGCAAGTTCCAACATGCCGTGGAAATCGCACTCAATCCCTAGTCTGAGCTGCACAGAGAAAAACACTAGGCTTCTCCTTCCAATCAGGACCTCCTACCTGAAGTCACCCTGCTTCCAGGAGAAAGACGGCTTGCTTTCCTTTTGCAAGTAAAGCACAGTTTTTCCTGTAGCACTGCAGGCTTTTTAAAAGGCAGGGGCCCAGAGGCCTGCCTAGGGCGTTCCTTGGTGAGGCCTCGGGCCCAGTGGCCTGGCTAGGGCGTTCCTTGGTGAGGCCGTTCACTAGATGCAGAACACCCTTCCTCGAGAAGTTGATTCAGGGAAGCAACCAGTGTGTACTCGGTGTCTCTTTTGACTTGTTAAATCCACAGGGAGGTATGCTGCCTGTGTCCATGGAAATGGGGGCATGATGGGACTTGCCTTGCTTTCGGTTTGGATACCTCCTTTCTTGCTGCCGAGACGCTCCCTGAAATTCTCTGCTGTTGAGAGGACTCTGGCCACTGTAGGCATGGGTCTGGGAAGAAAATGAGTTTTCCCTGGGTACACACGGAGCTATATAGGCCAGGGTGGGGCTCACCTTGCCATGCTCTAGAGCTAAAGGGAATCTCAACGTGAGTCCTTGCCTCGAGGTAAGGCCCTGAGTAGCCCTGCAGAAAGGGAGGCATGCAGCTCTTTCCATGAGCTCTTAGTGGAGGTCTGTTTTATTTTAAAGGAAGTACCCTTTTCAGGACTCCTACGGTCTTCGGGTGAGCATCATTTTTATTCCAAGATCACTGACTCCCTCCGCACCCCTGTGGGCCTGCTGAGCAGCATTGAGTCCCATACGTCCCACGGAGGCCCTCTGTGTCTGCAGAGTCTCGGGCAACACACTACGTTACTTCAGGAGAGCTCCGTTTCCAGAGCACTCGAACAGCATCAGAACCACATTTCTAGGCAGTCCAACATGCCCTGGAAGTCTTCGACATTGCCCTCGTCTGAGCTGCCCTGAGAAAACAGTCTGCTTAGAATTTATCAAAGACCTCGTTCCTGAAGTCACTCTATTCAAGGAGAAATACAGCATCTTAACATGCTGTGTCGCTCACAGGGCAAGAAACGTGAGAACTTGCCTCGAGGTAAGGCCATGAAATGCTATGCAGAAGCAGAGGCGTGTAGCAGTTTCCATGAGGCCGTAGTCGCTTATCTTCAGCATTTTAAAGCCAGTACGCTTTTCAGGACGCCTAGGTGCCTCGCCTGGAAACCCTATTCCCTGCAAAAACACTGAGTACCCTCAGGCTCCCCTGGCCCTTCTAAGCACTATCCAGGGAAGGAGCTTTCCGACTCACAGTGTGTATGCCGAGTGTAGGGCAACACAGTGCACTCTTATTGGAACATCTTGATTTAGCCAGCATCGCACAGGTTCACGAGCACCGTTAAGCAAGTTCCAACAGGCCGTGGAAGTGGCTCTCATTCCCTAGTTTGAGCTGTACAGAGACAAACAGTAAACTTCTCCTTCCATTCAGGACCTCCTACCTGTAGTCACCCTGCCTCCTGAAGAAAGACGACCTCGTTTCTATTGCAACTAAAGCACAGTTGTTCCTGTAGCAGGGCAGGCTTTTGAAGAGGCACGGGCCCAGAGGCATAGCTAGGGCTTTCCTTGGTGAGGCCGTTCACTACATTCAGGACACCCTGCCTCGAGAAGTTGATTCAGGGAAACAACCAGTGTGTACTCTGTGTCTCTTTTGACTTGTTAGAAACCACAGCGATGTATGCTGCCTGTGCCCATGGAAATTGGGGCATGATGGGACTAGCCTTGCTTTCCATTTGGAAAGCTCCATTCTTGCTTTCGTGAAGCTCCCTGAAATTCTCTGCTGTTGACAGGCCCCTGGCCATTGTAGGCTTGGGTCTGGGAAGAAAATGAGTTTTCTCTGTCTACACACGGAGCTTCATTGGCCGCGGTGGGGCGCACCTTGCCATGCTCTAGAGCTAAAGGGAATCTCAACGTGAGTCCTTGCCTCGAGGTAAGGCCCTGAGTAGCCCTACAGAAAAGGAGGCATGCAGCTCTTTCCATTAGCTCTTAGTCGCTGTTCTGGTTTACTTTAAAGGAAGTACCCTTTTCAGGACTCCTAGGCCCCTCGGTTGAGCATCAATTTTGTTCCTAGATCTCTGAATACCTCCACACCCCTGTAGGCCTGCTGAGCAACAACGAGGCCCATTGGTCCCTCGGAGGTCCTCTGTGTCTGCTGAGTCATGGGCAACACACTGCACTCTTTCTTGTGATATCTTGATTCACAGCACTCGCACAGGTTCAAGAGCAACGTTCAAGCAAGTTCCAACATGCCGTGGAAATCGCACTCAATCCCTAGTCTGAGCTGCACAGAGAAAAACACTAGGCTTCTCCTTCCAATCAGGACCTCCTACCTGAAGTCACCCTGCTTCCAGGAGAAAGACGGCTTGCTTTCCTTTTGCAAGTAAAGCACAGTTTTTCCTGTAACACTGCAGGCTTTTGAAAAGGCACGGGCCCAGAGGCCTGCCTAGGGCGTTCCTTGGTGAGGCCTCGGGCCCAGTGGCCTGGCTAGGGCGTTCCTTGGTGAGGCCGTTCACTAGATGCAGAACACCCTTCCTCGAGAAGTTGATTCAGGGCAGCAACCAGTGTGTACTCGGTGTCTCTTTTGACTCGTTAAAAACCACAGAGAGGTATGCTGCCTGTGTCCATGGAAATGGGGGCATGATGGGACTAGCCTTGTTTTCGGTTTGGATAACTCCTTTCTTGCTGCCGTGAAGCTCTCTGAAATTCTCTGCTGTTGACAGGCCTCTGGCCACTGTAGGCATGGGTCTGGGAAGAAAATGAGTTTTCCCTGGGTACACACGGAGCTATATAGGCCAGGGTGGGGCTCACCTTGCCATGCTCTAGAGCTAAAGGGAAACTCAACGTGAGTCCTTGCCTCGAGGTAAGGCCCTGAGTAGCCCTGCAGAAAGGGAGGCATGCAGCTCTTTCCATGAGCTCTTAGTGGAGGTCTGTTTTATTTTAAAGGAAGTACCCTTTTCCGGACTCCTACGCCCTCTGGGTGAGCATCATTTTTATTCCAAGATCACTGACTCCCTCCGCACCCCTGTGGGCCTGCTGAGCAGCATTGAGTCCCATACGTCCCACGGAGGCCCTCTGTGTCTGCAGAGTCTCGGGCAACACACTGTACGTTACGTCAGGAGAGCTACATTTCCAGAGCACTCGAACAGCATCAGAACCACATTTCTAGGCAGTCCAACATGCCCTGGAAGTCTTCGACATTGCCCTCGTCTGAGCTGCCCTGAGAAAACAGTCTGCTTAGAATTTATCAAAGACCTCGTTCCTGAAGTCACTCTATTCAAGGAGAAATACAGCATCTTAACATGCTGTGTCGCTCACAGGGCAAGAAACGTGAGAACTTGCCTCGAGGTAAGGCCATGAAATGCTATGCAGAAGCAGAGGCGTGTAGCAGTTTCCATGAGGCCGTAGTCGCTTATCTTCAGCATTTTAAAGCCAGTACGCTTTTCAGGACGCCTAGGTGCCTCGCCTGGAAACCCTATTCCCTGCAAAAACACTGAGTACCCTCAGGCTCCCCTGGCCCTTCTAAGCACTATCCAGGGAAGGAGCTTTCCGACTCACAGTGTGTATGCCGAGTGTAGGGCAACACAGTGCACTCTTATTGGAACATCTTGATTTAGCCAGCATCGCACAGGTTCACGAGCACCGTTAAGCAAGTTCCAACAGGCCGTGGAAGTGGCTCTCATTCCCTAGTTTGAGCTGTACAGAGACAAACAGTAAACTTCTCCTTCCATTCAGGACCTCCTACCTGTAGTCACACTGCCTCCTGAAGAAAGACGACCTCGTTTCTATTGCAACTAAAGCACAGTTGTTCCTGTAGCAGGGCAGGCTTTTGAAGAGGCACGGGCCCAGAGGCATAGCTAGGGCTTTCCTTGGTGAGGCCGTTCACTACATTCAGGACACCCTGCCTCGAGAAGTTGATTCAGGGAAACAACCAGTGTGTACTCTGTGTCTCTTTTGACTTGTTAGAAACCACAGCGATGTATGCTGCCTGTGCCCATGGAAATTGGGGCATGATGGGACTAGCCTTGCTTTCCATTTGGAAAGCTCCAGTCTTGCTTTCGTGAAGCTCCCTGAAATTCTCTGCTGTTGACAGGCCCCTGGCCATTGTAGGCTTGGGTCTGGGAAGAAAATGAGTTTTCTCTGTCTACACACGGAGCTTCATTGGCCGCGGTGGGGCGCACCTTGCCATGCTCTAGAGCTAAAGGGAATCTCAACGTGAGTCCTTGCCTCGAGGTAAGGCCCTGAGTAGCCCTACAGAAAAGGAGGCATGCAGCTCTTTCCATTAGCTCTTAGTCGCTCTTCTGGTTTACTTTAAAGGAAGTACCATTTTCAGGACTCCTAGGCCCCTCGGTTGAGCATCAATTTTGTTCCTAGATCTCTGAGTACCTCCACACCCCTGTAGGCCTGCTGAGCAACAACGAGGCCCATTGGTCCCTCGGAGGTCCTCTGGGTCTGCTGAGTCATGGGCAACACACTGCACTCTTTCTTGTGATATCTTGATTCACAGCACTCGCACAGGTTCAAGAGCAACGTTCAAGCAAGTTCCAACATGCCGTGGAAATCGCACTCAATCCCTAGTCTGAGCTGCACAGAGAAAAACACTAGGCTTCTCCTTCCAATCAGGACCTCCTACCTGAAGTCACCCTGCTTCCAGGAGAAAGACGGCTTGCTTTCCTTTTGCAAGTAAAGCACAGTTTTTCCTGTAGCACTGCAGGCTTTTGAAAAGGCAGGGGCCCAGAGGCCTGCCTAGGGCGTTCCTTGGTGAGGCCTCGGGCCCAGTGGCCTGGCTAGGGCGTTCCTTGGTGAGGCCGTTCACTAGATGCAGAACACCCTTCCTCGAGAAGTTGATTCAGGGCAGCAACCAGTGTGTACTCGGTATCTCTTTTGACTCGTTAAAAACCACAGAGAGGTATGCTGCCTGTGTCCATGGAAATGGGGGCATGATGGGACTAGCCTTGCTTTCGGTTTGGATACCTCCTTTCTTGCTGCCGTGAAGCTCCCTGAAATTCTCTGCTGTTGACAGGCCTCGGGCCACTGTAGGCATGGGTCTGGGAAGAAAATGAGTTTTCCCTGGGTACACACGGAGCTATATAGGCCAGGGTGGGGCTCACCTTGCCATGCTCTAGAGCTAAAGGGAATCTCAACGTGAGTCCTTGCCTCGAGGTAAGGCCCTGAGTAGCCCTGCAGAAAGGGAGGCATGCAGCTCTTTCCATGAGCTCTTAGTGGAGGTCTGTTTTATTTTAAAGGAAGGACCCTTTTCCGGACTCCTACGCCCTCTGGGTGAGCATCATTTTTATTCCAAGATCACTGACTCCCTCCGCACCCCTGTGGGCCTGCTGAGCAGCATTGAGTCCCATACGTCCCACGGAGGCCCTCTGTGTCTGCAGAGTCTCGGGCAACACACTGTACGTTACGTCAGGAGAGCTACATTTCCAGAGCACTCGAACAGCATCCGAACCACATTTCTAGGCAGTCCAACATGCCCTGGAAGTCTTCGACATTGCCCTCGTCTGAGCTGCCCTGAGAAAACAGTCTGCTTAGAATTTATCAAAGACCTCGTTCCTGAAGTCACTCTATTCAAGGAGAAATACAGCATCTTAACATGCTGTGTCGCTCACAGGGCAAGAAACGTGAGAACTTGCCTCGAGGTAAGGCCATGAAATGCTATGCAGAAGCAGAGGCGTGTAGCAGTTTCCATGAGGCCGTAGTCGCTTATCTTCAGCATTTTAAAGCCAGTACGCTTTTCAGGACGCCTAGGTGCCTCGCCTGGAAACCCTATTCCCTGCAAAAACACTGAGTACCCTCAGGCTCCCCTGGCCCTTCTAAGCACTATCCAGGGAAGGAGCTTTCCGACTCACAGTGTGTATGCCGAGTGTAGGGCAACACAGTGCACTCTTATTGGAACATCTTGATTTAGCCAGCATCGCACAGGTTCACGAGCACCGTTAAGCAAGTTCCAACAGGCCGTGGAAGTGGCTCTCATTCCCTAGTTTGAGCTGTACAGAGACAAACAGTAAACTTCTCCTTCCATTCAGGACCTCCTACCTGTAGTCACACTGCCTCCTGAAGAAAGACGACCTCGTTTCTATTGCAACTAAAGCACAGTTGTTCCTGTAGCAGGGCAGGCTTTTGAAGAGGCACGGGCCCAGAGGCATAGCTAGGGCTTTCCTTGGTGAGGCCGTTCACTACATTCAGGAAACCCTGCCTCGAGAAGTTGATTCAGGGAAACAACCAGTGTGTACTCTGTGTCTCTTTTGACTTGTTAGAAACCACAGCGATGTATGCTGCCTGTGCCCATGGAAATTGGGGCATGATGGGACTAGCCTTGCTTTCCATTTGGAAAGCTCCAGTCTTGCTTTCGTGAAGCTCCCTGAAATTCTCTGCTGTTGACAGGCCCCTGGCCATTGTAGGCTTGGGTCTGGGAAGAAAATGAGTTTTCTCTGTCTACACACGGAGCTTCATTGGCCGCGGTGGGGCGCACCTTGCCATGCTCTAGAGCTAAAGGGAATCTCAACGTGAGTCCTTGCCTCGAGGTAAGGCCCTGAGTAGCCCTACAGAAAAGGAGGCATGCAGCTCTTTCCATTAGCTCTTAGTCGCTCTTCTGGTTTACTTTAAAGGAAGTACCATTTTCAGGACTCCTAGGCCCCTCGGTTGAGCATCAATTTTGTTCCTAGATCTCTGAGTACCTCCACACCCCTGTAGGCCTGCTGAGCAACAACGAGGCCCATTGGTCCCTCGGAGATCCTCTGGGTCTGCTGAGTCATGGGCAACACACTGCACTCTTTCTTGTGATATCTTGATTCACAGCACTCGCACAGGTTCAAGAGCAACGTTCAAGCAAGTTCCAACATGCCGTGGAAATCGCACTCAATCCCTAGTCTGAGCTGCACAGAGAAAAACACTAGGCTTCTCCTTCCAATCAGGACCTCCTACCTGAAGTCACCCTGCTTCCAGGAGAAAGACGGCTTGCTTTCCTTTTGCAAGTAAAGCACAGTTTTTCCTGTAGCACTGCAGGCTTTTGAAAAGGCAGGGGCCCAGAGGCCTGCCTAGGGCGTTCCTTGGTGAGGCCTCGGGCCCAGTGGCCTGGCTAGGGCGTTCCTTGGTGAGGCCGTTCACTAGATGCAGAACACCCTTCCTCGAGAAGTTGATTCAGGGCAGCAACCAGTGTGTACTCGGTGTCTCTTTTGACTCGTTAAAAACCACAGAGAGGTATGCTGCCTGTGTCCATGGAAATGGGGGCATGATGGGACTAGCCTTGCTTTCGGTTTGGATACCTCCTTTCTTGCTGCCGTGAAGCTCCCTGAAATTCTCTGCTGTTGACAGGCCTCGGGCCACTGTAGGCATGGGTCTGGGAAGAAAATGAGTTTTCCCTGGGTACACACGGAGCTATATAGGCCAGGGTGGGGCTCACCTTGCCATGCTCTAGAGCTAAAGGGAATCTCAACGTGAGTCCTTGCCTCGAGGTAAGGCCCTGAGTAGCCCTGCAGAAAGGGAGGCATGCAGCTCTTTCCATGAGCTCTTAGTGGAGGTCTGTTTTATTTTAAAGGAAGGACCCTTTTCCGGACTCCTACGCCCTCTGGGTGAGCATCATTTTTATTCCAAGATCACTGACTCCCTCCGCACCCCTGTGGGCCTGCTGAGCAGCATTGAGTCCCATACGTCCCACGGAGGCCCTCTGTGTCTGCAGAGTCTCGGGCAACACACTACGTTACTTCAGGAGAGCTCCGTTTCCAGAGCACTCGAACAGCATCAGAACCACATTTCTAGGCAGTCCAACATGCCCTGGAAGTCTTCGACATTGCCCTCGTCTGAGCTGCCCTGAGAAAACAGTCTGCTTAGAATTTATCAAAGACCTCGTTCCTGAAGTCACTCTATTCAAGGAGAAATACAGCATCTTAACATGCTGTGTCGCTCACAGGGCAAGAAACGTGAGAACTTGCCTCGAGGTAAGGCCATGAAATGCTATGCAGAAGCAGAGGCGTGTAGCAGTTTCCATGAGGCCGTAGTCGCTTATCTTCAGCATTTTAAAGCCAGTACGCTTTTCAGGACACCTAGGTGCCTCGCCTGGAAACCCTATTCCCTGCAAAAACACTGAGTACCCTCAGGCTCCGCTGGCCCTTCTAAGCACTATCCAGGGAAGGAGCTTTCCGACTCACAGTGTGTATGCCGAGTGTAGGGCAACACAGTGCACTCTTATTGGAACATCTTGATTTAGCCAGCATCGCACAGGTTCACGAGCACCGTTAAGCAAGTTCCAACAGGCCGTGGAAGTGGCTCTCATTCCCTAGTTTGAGCTGTACAGAGACAAACAGTAAGCTTCTCCTTCCATTCAGGACCTCCTACCTGTAGTCACACTGCCTCCTGAAGAAAGACGACCTCGTTTCTATTGCAACTAAAGCGCAGTTGTTCCTGTAGCAGGGCAGGCGTTAGAAGAGGCACGGGCCCAGAGGCATAGCTAGGGCTTTCCTTGGTGAGGCCGTTCACTACATTCAGGACACCCTGCCTCGAGAAGTTGATTCAGGGAAACAACCAGTGTGTACTCTGTGTCTCTTTTGACTTGTTAGAAACCACAGCGATGTATGCTGCCTGTGCCCATGGAAATTGGGGCATGATGGGACTAGCCTTGCTTTCCATTTGGAAAGCTCCATTCTTGCTTTCGTGAAGCTCCCTGAAATTCTCTGCTGTTGACAGGCCCCTGGCCACTGTAGGCTTGGGTCTGGGAAGAAAATGAGTTTTCTCTGTCTACACACGGAGCTTCATTGGCCGCGGTGGGGCGCACCTTGCCATGCTCTAGAGCTAAAGGGAATCTCAACGTGAGTCCTTGCCTCGAGGTAAGGCCCTGAGTAGCCCTACAGAAAAGGAGGCATGCAGCTCTTTCCATTAGCTCTTAGTCGCTGTTCTGGTTTACTTTAAAGGAAGTACCCTTTTCAGGACTCCTAGGCCCCTCGGTTGAGCATCAATTTTGTTCCAAGATCTCTGAGTACCTCCACACCCCTGTAGGCCTGCTGAGCAACAACGAGGCCCATTGGTCCCTCGGAGGTCCTCTGTGTCTGCTGAGTCATGGGCAACACACTGCACTCTTTCTTGTGATATCTTGATTCACAGCACTCGCACAGGTTCAAGAGCAACGTTCAAGCAAGTTCCAACATGCCGTGGAAATCGCACTCAATCCCTAGTCTGAGCTGCACAGAGAAAAACACTAGGCTTCTCCTTCCAATCAGGACCTCCTACCTGAAGTCACCCTGCTTCCAGGAGAAAGACGGCTTGCTTTCCTTTTGCAAGTAAAGCACAGTTTTTCCTGTAGCACTGCAGGCTTTTGAAAAGGCAGGGGCCCAGAGGCCTGCCTAGGGCGTTCCTTGGTGAGGCCTCGGGCCCAGTGGCCTGGCTAGGGCGTTCCTTGGTGAGGCCGTTCACTAGATGCAGAACACCCTTCCTCGAGAAGTTGATTCAGGGAAGCAACCAGTGTGTACTCGGTGTCTCTTTTGACTTGTTAAATCCACAGGGAGGTATGCTGCCTGTGTCCATGGAAATGGGGGCATGATGGGACTAGCCTTGCTTTCGGTTTGGATACCTCCTTTCTTGCTGCCGTGACGCTCCCTGAAATTCTCTGCTGTTGAGAGGACTCTGGCCACTGTAGGCATGGGTCTGGGAAGAAAATGAGTTTTCCCTGGGTACACACGGAGCTATATAGGCCAGGGTGGGGCTCACCTTGCCATGCTCTAGAGCTAAAGGGAATCTCAACGTGAGTCCTTGCCTCGAGGTAAGGCCCTGAGTAGCCCTGCAGAAAGGGAGGCATGCAGCTCTTTCCATGAGCTCTTAGTGGAGGTCTGTTTTATTTTAAAGGAAGTACCCTTTTCCGGACTCCTACGCCCTCTGGGTGAGCATCATTTTTATTCCAAGATCACTGACTCCCTCCGCACCCCTGTGGGCCTGCTGAGCAGCATTGAGTCCCATACGTCCCACGGAGGCCCTCTGTGTCTGCAGAGTCTCGGGCAACACACTACGTTACTTCAGGAGAGCTCCGTTTCCAGAGCACTCGAACAGCATCAGAACCACATTTCTAGGCAGTCCAACATGCCCTGGAAGTCTTCGACATTGCCCTCGTCTGAGCTGCCCTGAGAAAACAGTCTGCTTAGAATTTATCAAAGACCTCGTTCCTGAAGTCACTCTATTCAAGGAGAAATACAGCATCTTAACATGCTGTGTCGCTCACAGGGCAAGAAACGTGAGAACTTGCCTCGAGGTAAGGCCATGAAATGCTATGCAGAAGCAGAGGCGTGTAGCAGTTTCCATGAGGCCGTAGTCGCTTATCTTCAGCATTTTAAAGCCAGTACGCTTTTCAGGACGCCTAGGTGCCTCGCCTGGAAACCCTATTCCCTGCAAAAACACTGAGTACCCTCAGGCTCCCCTGGCCCTTCTAAGCACTATCCAGGGAAGGAGCTTTCCGACTCACAGTGTGTATGCCGAGTGTAGGGCAACACAGTGCACTCTTATTGGAACATCTTGATTTAGCCAGCATCGCACAGGTTCACGAGCACCGTTAAGCAAGTTCCAACAGGCCGTGGAAGTGGCTCTCATTCCCTAGTTTGATCTGTACAGAGACAAACAGTAAACTTCTCCTTCCATTCAGGACCTCCTACCTGTAGTCACCCTGCCTCCTGAAGAAAGACGACCTCGTTTCTATTGCAACTAAAGCACAGTTGTTCCTGTAGCAGGGCAGGCTTTTGAAGAGGCACGGGCCCAGAGGCATAGCTAGGGCTTTCCTTGGTGAGGCCGTTCACTACATTCAGGACACCCTGCCTCGAGAAGTTGATTCAGGGAAACAACCAGTGTGTACTCTGTGTCTCTTTTGACTTGTTAGAAACCACAGCGATGTATGCTGCCTGTGCCCATGGAAATTGGGGCATGATGGGACTAGCCTTGCTTTCCATTTGGAAAGCTCCATTCTTGCTTTCGTGAAGCTCCCTGAAATTCTCTGCTGTTGACAGGCCCCTGGCCATTGTAGGCTTGGGTCTGGGAAGAAAATGAGTTTTCTCTGTCTACACACGGAGCTTCATTGGCCGCGGTGGGGCGCACCTTGCCATGCTCTAGAGCTAAATGGAATCTCAACGTGAGTCCTTGCCTCGAGGTAAGGCCCTGAGTAGCCCTACAGAAAAGGAGGCATGCAGCTCTTTCCATTAGCTCTTAGTCGCTGTTCTGGTTTACTTTAAAGGAAGTACCCTTTTCAGGACTCCTAGGCCCCTCGGTTGAGCATCAATTTTGTTCCTAGATCTCTGAGTACCTCCACACCCCTGTAGGCCTGCTGAGCAACAACGAGGCCCATTGGTCCCTCGGAGGTCCTCTGTGTCTGCTGAGTCATGGGCAACACACTGCACTCTTTCTTGTGATATCTTGATTCACAGCACTCGCACAGGTTCAAGAGCAACGTTCAAGCAAGTTCCAACATGCCGTGGAAATCGCACTCAATCCCTAGTCTGAGCTGCACAGAGAAAAACACTAGGCTTCTCCTTCCAATCAGGACCTCCTACCTGAAGTCACCCTGCTTCCAGGAGAAAGACGGCTTGCTTTCCTTTTGCAAGTAAAGCACAGTTTTTCCTGTAACACTGCAGGCTTTTGAAAAGGCACGGGCCCAGAGGCCTGCCTAGGGCGTTCCTTGGTGAGGCCTCGGGCCCAGTGGCCTGGCTAGGGCGTTCCTTGGTGAGGCCGTTCACTAGATGCAGAACACCCTTCCTCGAGAAGTTGATTCAGGGCAGCAACCAGTGTGTACTCGGTGTCTCTTTTGACTCGTTAAAAACCACAGAGAGGTATGCTGCCTGTGTCCATGGAAATGGGGGCATGATGGGACTAGCCTTGCTTTCGGTTTGGATACCTCCTTTCTTGCTGCCGTGAAGCTCCCTGAAATTCTCTGCTGTTGACAGGCCTCTGGCCACTGTAGGCATGGGTCTGGGAAGAAAATGAGTTTTCCCTGGGTACACACGGAGCTATATAGGCCAGGGTGGGGCTCACCTTGCCATGCTCTAGAGCTAAAGGGAAACTCAACGTGAGTCCTTGCCTCGAGGTAAAGCCCTGAGTAGCCCTGCAGAAAGGGAGGCATGCAGCTCTTTCCATGAGCTCTTAGTGGAGGTCTGTTTTATTTTAAAGGAAGTACCCTTTTCCGGACTCCTACGCCCTCTGGGTGAGCATCATTTTTATTCCAAGATCACTGACTCCCTCCGCACCCCTGTGGGCCTGCTGAGCAGCATTGAGTCCCATACGTCCCACGGAGGCCCTCTGTGTCTGCAGAGTCTCGGGCAACACACTGTACGTTACGTCAGGAGAGCTACATTTCCAGAGCACTCGAACAGCATCAGAACCACATTTCTAGGCAGTCCAACATGCCCTGGAAGTCTTCGACATTGCCCTCGTCTGAGCTGCCCTGAGAAAGCAGTCTGCTTAGAATTTATCAAAGACCTCGTTCCTGAAGTCACTCTATTCAAGGAGAAATACAGCATCTTAACATGCTGTGTCGCTCACAGGGCAAGAAACGTGAAAACTTGCCTCGAGGTAAGGCCATGAAATGCTATGCAGAAGCAGAGGCGTGTAGCAGTTTCCATGAGGCCGTAGTCGCTTATCTTCAGCATTTTAAAGCCAGTACGCTTTTCAGGACACCTAGGTGCCTCGCCTGGAAACCCTATTCCCTGCAAAAACACTGAGTACCCTCAGGCTCCCCTGGCCCTTCTAAGCACTATCCAGGGAAGGAGCTTTCCGACTCACAGTGTGTATGCCGAGTGTAGGGCAACACAGTGCACTCTTATTGGAACATCTTGATTTAGCCAGCATCGCACAGGTTCACGAGCACCGTTAAGCAAGTTCCAACAGGCCGTGGAAGTGGCTCTCATTCCCTAGTTTGAGCTGTACAGAGACAAACAGTAAGCTTCTCCTTCCATTCAGGACCTCCTACCTGTAGTCACCCTGCCTCCTGAAGAAAGACGACCTCGTTTCTATTGCAACTAAAGCGCAGTTGTTCCTGTAGCAGGGCAGGCGTTTGAAGAGGCATGGGCCCAGAGGCATAGCTAGGGCTTTCCTTGGTGAGGCCGTTCACTACATTCAGGACACCCTGCCTCGAGAAGTTGATTCAGGGAAACAACCAGTGTGTACTCTGTGTCTCTTTTGACTTGTTAGAAACCACAGCGATGTATGCTGCCTGTGCCCATGGAAATTGGGGCATGATGGGACTAGCCTTGCTTTCCATTTGGAAAGCTCCATTCTTGCTTTCGTGAAGCTCCCTGAAATTCTCTGCTGTTGACAGGCCCCTGGCCACTTTACGCTTGGGTCTGGGAAGAAAATGAGTTTTCTCTGTCTACACACGGAGCTTCATTGGCCGCGGTGGGGCGCACCTTGCCATGCTCTAGAGCTAAAGGGAATCTCAACGTGAGTCCTTGCCTTGAGGTAAGGCCCTGAGTAGCCCTACAGAAAAGGAGGCATGCAGCTCTTTCCATTGGCTCTTAGTCGCTGTTCTGGTTTACTTTAAAGGAAGTACCCTTTTCAGGACTCCTAGGCCCCTCGGTTGAGCATCAATTTTGTTCCTAGATCTCTGAGTACCTCCACACCCCTGTAGGCCTGCTGAGCAACAACGAGGCCCATTGGTCCCTCGGAGGTCCTCTGTGTCTGCTGAGTCATGGGCAACACACTGCACTCTTTCTTGTGATATCTTGATTCACAGCACTCGCACAGGTTCAAGAGCAACGTTCAAGCAAGTTCCAACATGCCGTGGAAATCGCACTCAATCCCTAGTCTGAGCTGCACAGAGTAAAACACTAGGCTTCTCCTTCCAATCACGACCTCCTACCTGAAGTCACCCTGCTTCCAGGAGAAAGACGGCTTGCTTTCCTTTTGCAAGTAAAGCACAGTTTTTCCTGTAGCACTGCAGGCTTTTGAAAAGGCAGGGGCCCATAGGCCTGCCTAGGGCGTTCCTTGGTGAGGCCTCGGGCCCAGTGGCCTGGCTAGGGCGTTCCTTGGTGAGGCCGTTCACTAGATGCAGAACACCCTTCCTCGAGAAGTTGATTCAGGGAAGCAACCAGTGTGTACTCGGTGTCTCTTTTGACTTGTTAAATCCACAGAGAGGTATGCTGCCTGTGTCCATGGAAATGGGGGCATGATGGGACTAGCCTTGCTTTCCGTTTGGAAACCTCCTTTCTTGCTGCCGTGAAGCTCCCTGAAATTCTCTGCTGTTGAGAGGACTCTGGCCACTGTAGGCATGGGTCTGGGAAGAAAATGAGTTTTCCCTGGGTACACACGGAGCTATATAGGCCAGGGTGGGGCTCACCTTGCCATGCTCTAGAGCTAAAGGGAATCTCAACGTGAGTCCTTGCCTCGAGGTAAGGCCCTGAGTAGCCCTGCAGAAAGGGAGGCATGCAGCTCTTTCCATGAGCTCTTAGTGGAGGTCTGTTTTATTTTAAAGGAAGTACCCTTTTCCGTACTCCTACGCCCTCTGGGTGAGCATCATTTTTATTCCAAGATCACTGACTCCCTCCGCACCCCTGTGGGCCTGCTGAGCAGCATTGAGTCCCATACGTCCCACGGAGGCCCTCTGTGTCTGCAGAGTCTCGGGCAACACACTGTACGTTACTTCAGGAGAGCTCCGTTTCCAGAGCACTCGAACAGCATCAGAACCACATTTCTAGGCAGTCCAACATGCCCTGGAAGTCTTCGACATTGCCCTCGTCTGAGCTGCCCTGAGAAAACAGTCTGCTTAGAATTTATCAAAGACCTCGTTCCTGAAGTCACTCTATTCAAGGAGAAATACAGCATCTTAACATGCTGTGTCGCTCACAGGGCAAGAAACGTGAGAACTTGCCTCGAGGTAAGGCCATGAAATGCTATGCAGAAGCAGAGGCGTGTAGCAGTTTCCATGAGGCCGTAGTCGCTTATCTTCAGCATTTTAAAGCCAGTACGCTTTTCAGGACACCTAGGTGCCTCGCCTGGAAACCCTATTCCCTGCAAAAACACTGAGTACCCTCAGGCTCCCCTGGCCCTTCTAAGCACTATCCAGGGAAGGAGCTTTCCGACTCACAGTGTGTATGCCGAGTGTAGGGCAACACAGTGCACTCTTATTGGAACATCTTGATTTAGCCAGCATCGCACAGGTTCACGAGCACCGTTAAGCAAGTTCCAACAGGCCGTGGAAGTGGCTCTCATTCCCTAGTTTGAGCTATACAAAGACAAACAGTAAGCTTCTCCTTCCATTCAGGACCTCCTACCTGTAGTCACCCTGCCTCCTGAAGAAAGACGACCTCGTTTCTATTGCAACTAAAGCACAGTTGTTCCTGTAGCAGGGCAGGCTTTTGAAGAGGCACGGGCCCAGAGGCATAGCTAGGGCTTTCCTTGGTGAGGCCGTTCACTACATTCAGGACACCCTGCCTCGAGAAGTTGATTCAGGGAAACAACCAGTGTGTACTCTGTGTCTCTTTTGACTTGTTAGAAACCACAGAGATGTATGCTGCCTGTGCCCATGGAAATTGGGGCATGATGGGACTAGCCTTGCTTTCCATTTGGAAAGCTCCATTCTTGCTTTCGTGAAGCTCCCTGAAACTCTCTGCTGTTGACAGGCCCCTGGCCACTGTAGGCTTGGGTCTGGGAAGAAAATGAGTTTTCTCTGTCTACACACGGAGCTTCATTGGCCGCGGTGGGGCGCACCTTGCCATGCTCTAGAGCTAAAGGGAATCTCAACGTGAGTCCTTGCCTCGAGGTAAGGCCCTGAGTAGCCCTACAGAAAAGGAGGCATGCAGCTCTTTCCATTAGCTCTTAGTCGCTGTTCTGGTTTACTTTAAAGGAAGTACCCTTTTCAGGACTCCTAGGCCCCTCGGTTGAGCATCAATTTTGTTCCAAGATCTCTGAGTACCTCCACACCCCTGTAGGCCTGCTGAGCAACAACGAGGCCCATTGGTCCCTCGGAGGTCCTCTGTGTCTGCTGAGTCATGGGCAACACACTGCACTCTTTCTTGTGATATCTTGATTCACAGCACTCGCACAGGTTCAAGAGCAACGTTCAAGCAAGTTCCAACATGCCGTGGAAATCGCACTCAATCCCTAGTCTGAGCTGCACAGAGAAAAACACTAGGCTTCTCCTTCCAATCAGGACCTCCTACCTGAAGTCACCCTGCTTCCAGGAGAAAGACGGCTTGCTTTCCTTTTGCAAGTAAAGCACAGTTTTTCCTGTAGCACTGCAGGCTTTTGAAAAGGCAGGGGCCCAGAGGCCTGCCTAGGGCGTTCCTTGGTGAGGCCGTTCACTAGATGCAGAACACCCTTCCTCGAGAAGTTGATTCAGGGAAGCAACCAGTGTGTACTCGGTGTCTCTTTTGACTTGTTAAATCCACAGAGAGGTATGCTGCCTGTGTCCATGGAAATGGGGGCATGATGGGACTAGCCTTGCTTTCCGTTTGGAAACCTCCTTTCTTGCTGCCGTGAAGCTCCCTGAAATTCTCTGCTGTTGAGAGGACTCTGGCCACTGTAGGCATGGGTCTGGGAAGAAAATGAGTTTTCCCTGGGTACACACGGAGCTATATAGGCCAGGGTGGGGCTCACCTTGCCATGCTCTAGAGCTAAAGGGAATCTCAACGTGAGTCCTTGCCTCGAGGTAAGGCCCTGAGTAGCCCTGCAGAAAGGGAGGCATGCAGCTCTTTCCATGAGCTCTTAGTGGAGGTCTGTTTTATTTTAAAGGAAGTACCCTTTTCCGGACTCCTACGCCCTCTGGGTGAGCATCATTTTTATTCCAAGATCACTGACTCCCTCCGCACCCCTGTGGGCCTGCTGAGCAGCATTGAGTCCCATACGTCCCACGGAGGCCCTCTGTGTCCGCAGAGTCTCGGGCAACACACTACGTTACTTCAGGAGAGCTCCGTTTCCAGAGCACTCGAACAGCATCAGAACCACATTTCTAGGCAGTCCAACATGCCCTGGAAGTCTTCGACATTGCCCTCGTCTGAGCTGCCCTGAGAAAACAGTCTGCTTAGAATTTATCAAAGACCTCGTTCCTGAAGTCACTCTATTCAAGGAGAAATACAGCATCTTAACATGCTGTGTCGCTCACAGGGCAAGAAACGTGAGAACTTGCCTCGAGGTAAGGCCATGAAATGCTATGCAGAAGCAGAGGCGTGTAGCAGTTTCCATGAGGCCGTAGTCGCTTATCTTCAGCATTTTAAAGCCAGTACGCTTTTCAGGACGCCTAGGTGCCTCGCCTGGAAACCCTATTCCCTGCAAAAACACTGAGTACCCTCAGGCTCCCCTGGCCCTTCTAAGCACTATCCAGGGAAGGAGCTTTCCGACTCACAGTGTGTATGCCGAGTGTAGGGCAACACAGTGCACTCTTATTGGAACATCTTGATTTAGCCAGCATCGCACAGGTTCACGAGCACCGTTAAGCAAGTTCCAACAGGCCGTGGAAGTGGCTCTCATTCCCTAGTTTGAGCTGTACAGAGACAAACAGTAAACTTCTCCTTCCATTCAGGACCTCCTACCTGTAGTCACCCTGCCTCCTGAAGAAAGACGACCTCGTTTCTATTGCAACTAAAGCACAGTTGTTCCTGTAGCAGGGCAGGCTTTTGAAGAGGCACGGGCCCAGAGGCATAGCTAGGGCTTTCCTTGGTGAGGCCGTTCACTACATTCAGGACACCCTGCCTCGAGAAGTTGATTCAGGGAAACAACCAGTGTGTACTCTGTGTCTCTTTTGACTTGTTAGAAACCACAGCGATGTATGCTGCCTGTGCCCATGGAAATTGGGGCATGATGGGACTAGCCTTGCTTTCCATTTGGAAAGCTCCATTCTTGCTTTCGTGAAGCTCCCTGAAATTCTCTGCTGTTGACAGGCCCCTGGCCATTGTAGGCTTGGGTCTGGGAAGAAAATGAGTTTTCTCTGTCTACACACGGAGCTTCATTGGCCGCGGTGGGACGCACCTTGCCATGCTCTAGAGCTAAAGGGAATCTCAACGTGAGTCCTTGCCTCGAGGTAAGGCCCTGAGTAGCCCTACAGAAAAGGAGGCATGCAGCTCTTTCCATTAGCTCTTAGTCGCTGTTCTGGTTTACTTTAAAGGAAGTACCCTTTTCAGGACTCCTAGGCCCCTCGGTTGAGCATCAATTTTGTTCCAAGATCTCTGAGTACCTCCACACCCCTGTAGGCCTGCTGAGCAACAACGAGGCCCATTGGTCCCTCGGAGGTCCTCTGTGTCTGCTGAGTCATGGGCAACACACTGCACTCTTTCTTGTGATATCTTGATTCACAGCACTCGCACAGGTTCAAGAGCAACGTTCAAGCAAGTTCCAACATGCCGTGGAAATCGCACTCAATCCCTAGTCTGAGCTGCACAGAGAAAAACACTAGGCTTCTCCTTCCAATCAGGACCTCCTACCTGAAGTCACCCTGCTTCCAGGAGAAAGACGGCTTGCTTTCCTTTTGCAAGTAAAGCACAGTTTTTCCTGTAGCACTGCAGGCTTTTGAAAAGGCAGGGGCCCAGAGGCCTGCCTAGGGCGTTCCTTGGTGAGGCCTCGGGCCCAGTGGCCTGGCTAGGGCGTTCCTTGGTGAGGCCGTTCACTAGATGCAGAACACCCTTCCTCGAGAAGTTGATTCAGGGAAGCAACCAGTGTGTACTCGGTGTCTCTTTTGACTTGTTAAATCCACAGAGAGGTATGCTGCCTGTGTCCATGGAAATGGGGGCATGATGGGACTAGCCTTGCTTTCCGTTTGGAAACCTCCTTTCTTGCTGCCGTGAAGCTCCCTGAAATTCTCTGCTGTTGAGAGGACTCTGGCCACTGTAGGCATGGGTCTGGGAAGAAAATGAGTTTTCCCTGGGTACACACGGAGCTATATAGGCCAGGGTGGGGCTCACCTTGCCATGCTCTAGAGCTAAAGGGAATCTCAACGTGAGTCCTTGCCTCGAGGTAAGGCCCTGAGTAGCCCTGCAGAAAGGCAGGCATGCAGCTCTTTCCATGAGCTCTTAGTGGAGGTCTGTTTTATTTTAAAGGAAGTACCCTTTTCCGGACTCCTACGCCCTCTGGGTGAGCATCATTTTTATTCCAAGATCACTGACTCCCTCCGCACCCCTGTGGGCCTGCTGAGCAGCATTGAGTCCCATACGTCCCACGGAGGCCCTCTGTGTCCGCAGAGTCTCGGGCAACACACTACGTTACTTCAGGAGAGCTCCGTTTCCAGAGCACTCGAACAGCATCAGAACCACATTTCTAGGCAGTCCAACATGCCCTGGAAGTCTTCGACATTGCCCTCGTCTGAGCTGCCCTGAGAAAACAGTCTGCTTAGAATTTATCAAAGACCTCGTTCCTGAAGTCACTCTATTCAAGGAGAAATACAGCATCTTAACATGCTGTGTCGCTCACAGGGCAAGAAACGTGAGAACTTGCCTCGAGGTAAGGCCATGAAATGCTATGCAGAAGCAGAGGCGTGTAGCAGTTTCCATGAGGCCGTAGTCGCTTATCTTCAGCATTTTAAAGCCAGTACGCTTTTCAGGACGCCTAGGTGCCTCGCCTGGAAACCCTATTCCCTGCAAAAACACTGAGTACCCTCAGGCTCCCCTGGCCCTTCTAAGCACTATCCAGGGAAGGAGCTTTCCGACTCACAGTGTGTATGCCGAGTGTAGGGCAACACAGTGCACTCTTATTGGAACATCTTGATTTAGCCAGCATCGCACAGGTTCACGAGCACCGTTAAGCAAGTTCCAACAGGCCGTGGAAGTGGCTCTCATTCCCTAGTTTGAGCTGTACAGAGACAAACAGTAAACTTCTCCTTCCATTCAGGACCTCCTACCTGTAGTCACCCTGCCTCCTGAAGAAAGACGACCTCGTTTCTATTGCAACTAAAGCACAGTTGTTCCTGTAGCAGGGCAGGCTTTTGAAGAGGCACGGGCCCAGAGGCATAGCTAGGGCTTTCCTTGGTGAGGCCGTTCACTACATTCAGGAAACCCTGCCTCGAGAAGTTGATTCAGGGAAACAACCAGTGTGTACTCTGTGTCTCTTTTGACTTGTTAGAAACCACAGCGATGTATGCTGCCTGTGCCCATGGAAATTGGGGCATGATGGGACTAGCCTTGCTTTCCATTTGGAAAGCTCCATTCTTGCTTTCGTGAAGCTCCCTGAAATTCTCTGCTGTTGACAGGCCCCTGGCCACTGTAGGCTTGGGTCTGGGAAGAAAATGAGTTTTCTCTGTCTACACACGGAGCTTCATTGGCCGCGGTGGGGCGCACCTTGCCATGCTCTAGAGCTAAAGGGAATCTCAACGTGAGTCCTTGCCTCGAGGTAAGGCCCTGAGTAGCCCTGCAGAAAGGGAGGCATGCAGCTCTTTCCATGAGCTCTTAGTGGAGGTCTGTTTTATTTTAAAGGAAGTACCCTTTTTCGGACTCCTACGCCCTCTGGGTGAGCATCATTTTTATTCCAAGATCACTGACTCCCTCCGCACCCCTGTGGGCCTGCTGAGCAGCATTGAGTCCCATACGTCCCACGGAGGCCCTCTGTGTCTGCAGAGTCTCGGGCAACACACTACGTTACTTCAGGAGAGCTCCGTTTCCAGAGCACTCGAACAGCATCAGAACCACATTTCTAGGCAGTCCAACATGCCCTGGAAGTCTTCGACATTGCCCTCGTCTGAGCTGCCCTGAGAAAACAGTCTGCTTAGAATTTATCAAAGACCTCGTTCCTGAAGTCACTCTATTCAAGGAGAAATACAGCATCTTAACATGCTGTGTCGCTCACAGGGCAAGAAACGTGAGAACTTGCCTCGAGGTAAGGCCATGAAATGCTATGCAGAAGCAGAGGCGTGTAGCAGTTTCCATGAGGCCGTAGTCGCTTATCTTCAGCATTTTAAAGCCAGTACGCTTTTCAGGACGCCTAGGTGCCTCGCCTGGAAACCCTATTCCCTGCAAAAACACTGAGTACCCTCAGGCTCCCCTGGCCCTTCTAAGCACTATCCAGGGAAGGAGCTTTCCGACTCACAGTGTGTATGCCGAGTGTAGGGCAACACAGTGCACTCTTATTGGAACATCTTGATTTAGCCAGCATCGCACAGGTTCACGAGCACCGTTAAGCAAGTTCCAACAGGCCGTGGAAGTGGCTCTCATTCCCTAGTTTGAGCTGTACAGAGACAAACAGTAAACTTCTCCTTCCATTCAGGACCTCCTACCTGTAGTCACACTGCCTCCTGAAGAAAGACGACCTCGTTTCTGTTGCAACTAAAGCACAGTTGTTCCTGTAGCAGGGCAGGCTTTTGAAGAGGCACAGGCCCAGAGGCATAGCTAGGGCTTTCCTTGGTGAGGCCGTTCACTACATTCAGGACACCCTGCCTCGAGAAGTTGATTCAGGGAAACAACCAGTGTGTACTCTGTGTCTCTTTTGACTTGTTAGAAACCACAGCGATGTATGCTGCCTGTGCCCATGGAAATTGGGGCATGATGGGACTAGCCTTGCTTTCCATTTGGAAAGCTCCAGTCTTGCTTTCGTGAAGCTCCCTGAAATTCTCTGCTGTTGACAGGCCCCTGGCCATTGTAGGCTTGGGTCTGGGAAGAAAATGAGTTTTCTCTGTCTACACACGGAGCTTCATTGGCCGCGGTGGGGCGCACCTTGCCATGCTCTAGAGCTAAAGGGAATCTCAACGTGAGTCCTTGCCTCGAGGTAAGGCCCTGAGTAGCCCTACAGAAAAGGAGGCATGCAGCTCTTTCCATTAGCTCTTAGTCGCTGTTCTGGTTTACTTTAAAGGAAGTACCATTTTCAGGACTCCTAGGCCCCTCGGTTGAGCATCAATTTTGTTCCTAGATCTCTGAGTACCTCCACACCCCTGTAGGCCTGCTGAGCAACAACGAGGCCCATTGGTCCCTCGGAGGTCCTCTGTGTCTGCTGAGTCATGGGCAACACACTGCACTCTTTCTTGTGATATCTTGATTCACAGCACTCGCACAGGTTCAAGAGCAACGTTCAAGCAAGTTCCAACATGCCGTGGAAATCGCACTCAATCCCTAGTCTGAGCTGCACAGAGAAAAACACTAGGCTTCTCCTTCCAATCAGGACCTCCTACCTGAAGTCACCCTGCTTCCAGGAGAAAGACGGCTTGCTTTCCTTTTGCAAGTAAAGCACAGTTTTTCCTGTAGCACTGCAGGCTTTTGAAAAGGCAGGGGCCCAGAGGCCTGCCTAGGGCGTTCCTTGGTGAGGCCTCGGGCCCAGTGGCCTGGCTAGGGCGTTCCTTGGTGAGGCCGTTCACTAGATGCAGAACACCCTTCCTCGAGAAGTTGATTCAGGGCAGCAACCAGTGTGTACTCGGTGTCTCTTTTGACTCGTTAAAAACCACAGAGAGGTATGCTGCCTGTGTCCATGGAAATGGGGGCATGATGGGACTAGCCTTGCTTTCGGTTTGGATACCTCCTTTCTTGCTGCCGTGAAGTTCCCTGAAATTCTCTGCTGTTGACAGGCCTCTGGCCACTGTAGGCATGGGTCTGGGAAGAAAATGAGTTTTCCCTGGGTACACACGGAGCTATATAGGCCAGGGTGGGTCTCACCTTGCCATGCTCTAGAGCTAAAGGGAAACTCAACGTGAGTCCTTGCCTCGAGGTAAGGCCCTGAGTAGCCCTGCAGAAAGGGAGGCATGCAGCTCTTTCCATGAGCTCTTAGTGGAGGTCTGTTTTATTTTAAAGGAAGTACCCTTTTCCGGACTCCTACGCCCTCTGGGTGAGCATCATTTTTATTCCAAGATCACTGACTCCCTCCGCACCCCTGTGGGCCTGCTGAGCAGCATTGAGTCCCATACGTCCCACGGAGGCCCTCTGTGTCTGCAGAGTCTCGGGCAACACACTGTACGTTACGTCAGGAGAGCTACATTTCCAGAGCACTCGAACAGCATCAGAACCACATTTCTAGGCAGTCCAACATGCCCTGGAAGTCTTCGACATTGCCCTCGTCTGAGCTGCCCTGAGAAAACAGTCTGCTTAGAATTTATCAAAGACCTCGTTCCTGAAGTCACTCTATTCAAGGAGAAATACAGCATCTTAACATGCTGTGTCGCTCACAGGGCAAGAAACGTGAGAACTTGCCTCGAGGTAAGGCCATGAAATGCTATGCAGAAGCAGAGGCGTGTAGCAGTTTCCATGAGGCCGTAGTCGCTTATCTTCAGCATTTTAAAGCCAGTACGCTTTTCAGGACACCTAGGTGCCTCGCCTGGAAACCCTATTCCCTGCAAAAACACTGAGTACCCTCAGGCTCCCCTGGCCCTTCTAAGCACTATCCAGGGAAGGAGCTTTCCGACTCACAGTGTGTATGCCGAGTGTAGGGCAACACAGTGCACTCTTATTGGAACATCTTGATTTAGCCAGCATCGCACAGGTTCACGAGCACCATTAAGCAAGTTCCAACAGGCCGTGGAAGTGGCTCTCATTCCCTAGTTTGAGCTGTACAGAGACAAACAGTAAGCTTCTCCTTCCATTCAGGACCTCCTACCTGTAGTCACCCTGCCTCCTGAAGAAAGACGACCTCGTTTCTATTGCAACTAAAGCGCAGTTGTTCCTGTAGCAGGGCAGGCGTTTGAAGAGGCACGGGCCCAGAGGCATAGCTAGAGCTTTCCTTGGTGAGGCCGTTCACTGCATTCAGGACACCCTGCCTCGAGAAGTTGATTCAGGGAAACAACCAGTGTGTACTCTGTTTCTCTTTTGACTTGTTAGAAACCACAGCGATGTATGCTGCCTGTGCCCATGGAAATTGGGGCATGATGGGACTAGCCTTGCTTTCCATTTGGAAAGCTCCATTCTTGCTTTCGTGAAGCTCCCTGAAATTCTCTGCTGTTGACAGGCCCCTGGCCATTGTAGGCTTGGGTCTGGGAAGAAAATGAGTTTTCTCTGTCTACACACGGAGCTTCATTGGCCGCGGTGGGGCGCACCTTGCCATGCTCTAGAGCTAAAGGGAATCTCAACGTGAGTCCTTGCCTCGAGGTAAGGCCCTGAGTAGCCCTACAGAAAAGGAGGCATGCAGCTCTTTCCATTAGCTCTTAGTCGCTGTTCTGGTTTACTTTAAAGGAAGTACCCTTTTCAGGACTCCTAGGCCCCTCGGTTGAGCATCAATTTTGTTCCTAGATCTCTGAGTACCTCCACACCCCTGTAGGCCTGCTGAGCAACAACGAGGCCCATTGGTCCCTCGGAGGTCCTCTGTGTCTGCTGAGTCATGGGCAACACACTGCACTCTTTCTTGTGATATCTTGATTCACAGCACTCGCACAGGTTCAAGAGCAACGTTCAAGCAAGTTCCAACATGCCGTGGAAATCGCACTCAATCCCTAGTCTGAGCTGCACAGAGAAAAACACTAGGCTTCTCCTTCCAATCAGGACCTCCTACCTGAAGTAACCCTGCTTCCAGGAGAAAGACGGCTTGCTTTCCTTTTGCAAGTAAAGCACAGTTTTTCCTGTAACACTGCAGGCTTTTGAAAAGGCACGGGCCCAGAGGCCTGCCTAGGGCGTTCCTTGGTGAGGCCTCGGGCCCAGTGGCCTGGCTAGGGCGTTCCTTGGTGAGGCCGTTCACTAGATGCAGAACACCCTTCCTCGAGAAGTTGATTCAGGGCAGCAACCAGTGTGTACTCGGTGTCTCTTTTGACTCGTTAAAAACCACAGAGAGGTATGCTGCCTGTGTCCATGGAAATGGGGGCATGATGGGACTAGCCTTGCTTTCGGTTTGGATAACTCCTTTCTTGCTGCCGTGAAGCTCCCTGAAATTCTCTGCTGTTGACAGGCCTCTGGCCACTGTAGGCATGGGTCTGGGAAGAAAATGAGTTTTCCCTGGGTACACACGGAGCTATATAGGCCAGGGTGGGGCTCACCTTGCCATGCTCTAGAGCTAAAGGGAAACTCAACGTGAGTCCTTGCCTCGAGGTAAGGCCCTGAGTAGCCCTGCAGAAAGGGAGGCATGCAGCTCTTTCCATGAGCTCTTAGTGGAGGTCTGTTTTATTTTAAAGGAAGTACCCTTTTCCGGACTCCTACGCCCTCTGGGTGAGCATCATTTTTATTCCAAGATCACTGACTCCCTCCGCACCCCTGTGGGCCTGCTGAGCAGCATTGAGTCCCATACGTCCCACGGAGGCCCTCTGTGTCTGCAGAGTCTCCGGCAACACACTGTACGTTACGTCAGGAGAGCTACATTTCCAGAGCACTCGAACAGCATCAGAACCACATTTCTAGGCAGTCCAACATGCCCTGGAAGTCTTCGACATTGCCCTCGTCTGAGCTGCCCTGAGAAAACAGTCTGCTTAGAATTTATCAAAGACCTCGTTCCTGAAGTCACTCTATTCAAGGAGAAATACAGCATCTTAACATGCTGTGTCGCTCACAGGGCAAGAAACGTGAGAACTTGCCTCGAGGTAAGGCCATGAAATGCTATGCAGAAGCAGAGGCGTGTAGCAGTTTCCATGAGGCCGTAGTCGCTTATCTTCAGCATTTTAAAGCCAGTACGCTTTTCAGGACGCCTAGGTGCCTCGCCTGGAAACCCTATTCCCTGCAAAAACACTGAGTACCCTCAGGCTCCCCTGGCCCTTCTAAGCACTATCCAGGGAAGGAGCTTTCCGACTCACAGTGTGTATGCCGAGTGTAGGGCAACACAGTGCACTCTTATTGGAACATCTTGATTTAGCCAGCATCGCACAGGTTCACGAGCACCGTTAAGCAAGTTCCAACAGGCCGTGGAAGTGGCTCTCATTCCCTAGTTTGAGCTGTACAGAGACAAACAGTAAACTTCTCCTTCCATTCAGGACCTCCTACCTGTAGTCACACTGCCTCCTGAAGAAAGACGACCTCGTTTCTGTTGCAACTAAAGCACAGTTGTTCCTGTAGCAGGGCAGGCTTTTGAAGAGGCACGGGCCCAGAGGCATAGCTAGGGCTTTCCTTGGTGAGGCCGTTCACTACATTCAGGACACCCTGCCTCGAGAAGTTGATTCAGGGAAACAACCAGTGTGTACTCTGTGTCTCTTTTGACTTGTTAGAAACCACAGCGATGTATGCTGCCTGTGCCCATGGAAATTGGGGCATGATGGGACTAGCCTTGCTTTCCATTTGGAAAGCTCCAGTCTTGCTTTCGTGAAGCTCCCTGAAATTCTCTGCTGTTGACAGGCCCCTGGCCATTGTAGGCTTGGGTCTGGGAAGAAAATGAGTTTTCTCTGTCTACACACGGAGCTTCATTGGCCGCGGTGGGGCGCACCTTGCCATGCTCTAGAGCTAAAGGGAATCTCAACGTGAGTCCTTGCCTCGAGGTAAGGCCCTGAGTAGCCCTACAGAAAAGGAGGCATGCAGCTCTTTCCATTAGCTCTTAGTCGCTGTTCTGGTTTACTTTAAAGGAAGTACCATTTTCAGGACTCCTAGGCCCCTCGGTTGAGCATCAATTTTGTTCCTAGATCTCTGAGTACCTCCACACCCCTGTAGGCCTGCTGAGCAACAACGAGGCCCATTGGTCCCTCGGAGGTCCTCTGTGTCTGCTGAGTCATGGGCAACACACTGCACTCTTTCTTGTGATATCTTGATTCACAGCACTCGCACAGGTTCAAGAGCAACGTTCAAGCAAGTTCCAACATGCCGTGGAAATCGCACTCAATCCCTAGTCTGAGCTGCACAGAGAAAAACACTAGGCTTCTCCTTCCAATCAGGACCTCCTACCTGAAGTCACCCTGCTTCCAGGAGAAAGACGGCTTGCTTTCCTTTTGCAAGTAAAGCACAGTTTTTCCTGTAGCACTGCAGGCTTTTGAAAAGGCAGGGGCCCAGAGGCCTGCCTAGGGCGTTCCTTGGTGAGGCCGTTCACTAGATGCAGAACACCCTTCCTCGAGAAGTTGATTCAGGGCAGCAACCAGTGTGTACTCGGTGTCTCTTTTGACTCGTTAAAAACCACAGAGAGGTATGCTGCCTGTGTCCATGGAAATGGGGGCATGATGGGACTAGCCTTGCTTTCGGTTTGGATACCTCCTTTCTTGCTGCCGTGAAGCTCCCTGAAATTCTCTGCTGTTGACAGGCCTCTGGCCACTGTAGGCATGGGTCTGGGAAGAAAATGAGTTTTCCCTGGGTACACACGGAGCTATATAGGCCAGGGTGGGGCTCACCTTGCCATGCTCTAGAGCTAAAGGGAAACTCAACGTGAGTCCTTGCCTCGAGGTAAGGCCCTGAGTAGCCCTGCAGAAAGGGAGGCATGCAGCTCTTTCCATGAGCTCTTAGTGGAGGTCTGTTTTATTTTAAAGGAAGTACCCTTTTCCGGACTCCTACGCCCTCTGGGTGAGCATCATTTTTATTCCAAGATCACTGACTCCCTCCGCACCCCTGTGGGCCTGCTGAGCAGCATTGAGTCCCATACGTCCCACGGAGGCCCTCTGTGTCTGCACAGTCTCGGGCAACACACTGTACGTTACGTCAGGAGAGCTACATTTCCAGAGCACTCGAACAGCATCAGAACCACATTTCTAGGCAGTCCAACATGCCCTGGAAGTCTTCGACATTGCCCTCGTCTGAGCTGCCCTGAGAAAACAGTCTGCTTAGAATTTATCAAAGACCTCGTTCCTGAAGTCACTCTATTCAAGGAGAAATACAGCATCTTAACATGCTGTGTCGCTCACAGGGCAAGAAACGTGAGAACTTGCCTCGAGGTAAGGCCATGAAATGCTATGCAGAAGCAGAGGCGTGTAGCAGTTTCCATGAGGCCGTAGTCGCTTATCTTCAGCATTTTAAAGCCAGTACGCTTTTCAGGACACCTAGGTGCCTCGCCTGGAAACCCTATTCCCTGCAAAAACACTGAGTACCCTCAGGCTCCCCTGGCCCTTCTAAGCACTATCCAGGGAAGGAGCTTTCCGACTCACAGTGTGTATGCCGAGTGTAGGGCAACACAGTGCACTCTTATTGGAACATCTTGATTTAGCCAGCATCGCACAGGTTCACGAGCACCGTTAAGCAAGTTCCAACAGGCCGTGGAAGTGGCTCTCATTCCCTAGTTTGAGCTGTACAGAGACAAACAGTAAGCTTCTCCTTCCATTCAGGACCTCCTACCTGTAGTCACCCTGCCTCCTGAAGAAAGACGACCTCGTTTCTATTGCAACTAAAGCGCAGTTGTTCCTGTAGCAGGGCAGGCGTTTGAAGAGGCACGGGCCCAGAGGCATAGCTAGAGCTTTCCTTGGTGAGGCCGTTCACTGCATTCAGGACACCCTGCCTCGAGAAGTTGATTCAGGGAAACAACCAGTGTGTACTCTGTTTCTCTTTTGACTTGTTAGAAACCACAGCGATGTATGCTGCCTGTGCCCATGGAAATTGGGGCATGATGGGACTAGCCTTGCTTTCCATTTGGAAAGCTCCATTCTTGCTTTCGTGAAGCTCCCTGAAATTCTCTGCTGTTGACAGGCCCCTGGCCACTGTAGGCTTGGGTCTGGGAAGAAAATGAGTTTTCTCTGTCTACACACGGAGCTTCATTGGCCGCGGTGGGGCGCACCTTGCCATGCTCTACAGCTAAAGGGAATCTCAACGTGAGTCCTTACCTCGAGGTAAGGCCCTGAGTAGCCCTACAGAAAAGGAGGCATGCAGCTCTTTCCATTAGCTCTTAGTCGCTGTTCTGGTTTACTTTAAAGGAAGTACCCTTTTCAGGACTCCTAGGCCCCTCGGTTGAGCATCAATTTTGTTCCTAGATCTCTGAGTACCTCCACACCCCTGTAGGCCTGCTGAGCAACAACGAGGCCCATTGGTCCCTCGGAGGTCCTCTGTGTCTGCTGAGTCATGGGCAACACACTGCACTCTTTCTTGTGATATCTTGATTCACAGCACTCGCACAGGTTCAAGAGCAACGTTCAAGCAAGTTCCAACATGCCGTGGAAATCGCACTCAATCCCTAGTCTGAGCTGCACAGAGAAAAACACTAGGCTTCTCCTTCCAATCAGGACCTCCTACCTGAAGTCACCCTGCTTCCAGGAGAAAGACGGCTTACTTTCCTTTTGCAAGTAAAGCACAGTTTTTCCTGTAGCACTGCAGGCTTTTGAAAAGGCAGGGGCCCAGAGGCCTGCCTAGGGCGTTCCTTGGTGAGGCCTCGGGCCCAGTGGCCTGGCTAGGGCGTTCCTTGGTGAGGCCGTTCACTAGATGCAGAACACCCTTCCTCGAGAAGTTGATTCAGGGCAGCAACCAGTGTGTACTCGGTGTCTCTTTTGACTCGTTAAAAACCACAGAGAGGTATGCTGCCTGTGTCCATGGAAATGGGGGCATGATGGGACTAGCCTTGCTTTCGGTTTGGATACCTCCTTTCTTGCTGCCGTGAAGCTCCCTGAAATTCTCTGCTGTTGACAGGCCTCTGGCCACTGTAGGCATGGGTCTGGGAAGAAAATGAGTTTTCCCTGGGTACACACGGAGCTATATAGGCCAGGGTTTGGCTCACCTTGCCATGCTCTAGAGCTAAAGGGAATCTCAATGTGAGTCCTTGCCTCGAGGTAAGGCCCTGAGTAGCCCTGCAGAAAGGGAGGCATGCAGCTCTTTCCATGAGCTCTTAGTGGAGGTCTGTTTTATTTTAAAGGAAGTACCCTTTTCCGGACTCCTACGCCCTCTGGGTGAGCATCATTTTTATTCCAAGATCACTGACTCCCTCCGCACCCCTGTGGGCCTGCTGAGCAGCATTGAGTCCCATACGTCCCACGGAGGCCCTCTGTGTCTGCAGAGTCTCGGGCAACACACTGTACGTTACTTCAGGAGAGCTCCGTTTCCAGAGCACTCGAACAGCATCAGAACCACATTTCTAGGCAGTCCAACATGCCCTGGAAGTCTTCGACATTGCCCTCGTCTGAGCTGCCCTGAGAAAACAGTCTGCTTAGAATTTATCAAAGACCTCGTTCCTGAAGTCACTCTATTCAAGGAGAAATACAGCATCTTACCATGCTGTGTCGCTCACAGGGCAAGAAACGTGAGAACTTGCCTCGAGGTAAGGCCATGAAATGCTATTCAGAAGCAGAGGCGTGTAGCAGTTTCCATGAGGCCGTAGTCGCTTATCTTCAGCATTTTAAAGCCAGTACGCTTTTCAGGACACCTAGGTGCCTCGCCTGGAAACCCTATTCCCTGCAAAAACACTGAGTACCCTCAGGCTCCCCTGGCCCTTCTAAGCACTATCCAGGGAAGGAGCTTTCCGACTCACAGTGTGTATGCCGAGTGTAGGGCAACACAGTGCACTCTTATTGGAACATCTTGATTTAGCCAGCATCGCACAGGTTCACGAGCACCGTTAAGCAAGTTCCAACAGGCCGTGGAAGTGGCTCTCATTCCCTAGTTTGAGCTGTACAGAGACAAACAGTAAGCTTCTCCTTCCATTCAGGACCTCCTACCTGTAGTCACCCTGCCTCCTGAAGAAAGACGACCTCGTTTCTATTGCAACTAAAGCGCAGTTGTTCCTGTAGCAGGGCAGGCGTTTGAAGAGGCACGGGCCCAGAGGCATAGCTAGGGCTTTCCTTGGTGAGGCCGTTCACTACATTCAGGACACCCTGCCTCGAGAAGTTGATTCAGGGAAACAACCAGTGTGTACTCTGTGTCTCTTTTGACTTGTTAGAAACCACAGCGATGTATGCTGCCTGTGCCCATGGAAATTGGGGCATGATGGGACTAGCCTTGCTTTCCATTTGGAAAGCTCCATTCTTGCTTTCGTGAAGCTCCCTGAAATTCTCTGCTCTTGACAGGCCCCTGGCCACTGTAGGCTTGGGTCTGGGAAGAAAATGAGTTTTCTCTGTCTACACACGGAGCTTCATTGGCCGCGGTGGGGCGCACCTTGCCATGCTCTAGAGCTAAAGGGAATCTCAACGTGAGTCCTTGCCTCGAGGTAAGGCCCTGAGTAGCCCTACAGAAAAGGAGGCATGCAGCTCTTTCCATTGGCTCTTAGTCGCTGTTCTGGTTTACTTTAAAGGAAGTACCCTTTTCAGGACTCCTAGGCCCCTCGGTTGAGCATCAATTTTGTTCCAAGATCTCTGAGTACCTCCACACCCCTGTAGGCCTGCTGAGCAACAACGAGGCCCATTGGTCTCTCGGAGGTCCTCTGTGTCTGCTGAGTCATGGGCAACACACTGCACTCTTTCTTGTGATATCTTGATTCACAGCACTCGCACAGGTTTAAGAGCAACGTTCAAGCAAGTTCCAACATGCCGTGGAAATCGCACTCAATCCCTAGTCTGAGCTGCACAGAGAAAAACACTAGGCTTCTCCTTCCAATCAGGACCTCCTACCTGAAGTCACCCTGCTTCCAGGAGAAAGACGGCTTGCTTTCCTTTTGCAAGTAAAGCACAGTTTTTCCTGTAGCACTGCAGGCTTTTGAAAAGGCAGGGGCCCAGAGGCCTGCCTAGGGCGTTCCTTGGTGAGGCCTCGGGCCCAGTGGCCTGGCTAGGGCGTTCCTGGGTGAGGCCGTTCACTAGATGCAGAACACCCTTCCTCGAGAAGTTGATTCAGGGAAGCAACCAGTGTGTACTCGGTGTCTCTTTTGACTTGTTAAATCCACAGAGAGGTATGCTGCCTGTGTCCATGGAAATGGGGGCATGATGGGACTAGCCTTGCTTTCCGTTTGGAAACCTCCTTTCTTGCTGCCGTGAAGCTCCCTGAAATTCTCTGCTGTTGAGAGGACTCGGGCCACTGTAGGCATGGGTCTGGGAAGAAAATGAGTTTTCCCTGGGTACACACGGAGCTATATAGGCCAGGGTGGGGCTCACCTTGCCATGCTCTAGAGCTAAAGGGAATCTCAATGTGAGTCCTTGCCTCGAGGTAAGGCCCTGAGTAGCCCTGCAGAAAGGGAGGCATGCAGCTCTTTCCATGAGCTCTTAGTGGAGGTCTGTTTTATTTTAAAGGAAGTACCCTTTTCCGGACTCCTACGCCCTCTGGGTGAGCATCATTTTTATTCCAAGATCACTGACTCCCTCCGCACCCCTGTGGGCCTGCTGAGCAGCATTGAGTCCCATACGTCCCACGGAGGCCCTCTGTGTCTGCAGAGTCTCGGGCAACACACTGTACGTTACTTCAGAAGAGCTCCGTTTCCAGAGCACTCGAACAGCATCAGAACCACATTTCTAGGCAGTCCAACATGCCCTGGAAGTCTTCGACATTGCCCTCGTCTGAGCTGCCCTGAGAAAACAGTCTGCTTAGAATTTATCAAAGACCTCGTTCCTGAAGTCACTCTATTCAAGGAGAAATACAGCATCTTAACATGCTGTGTCGCTCACAGGGCAAGAAACGTGAGAACTTGCCTCGAGGTAAGGCCATGAAATGCTATGCAGAAGCAGAGGCGTGTAGCAGTTTCCATGAGGCCGTAGTCACTTATCTTCAGCATTTTAAAGCCAGTACGCTTTTCAGGACACCTAGGTGCCTCGCCTGGAAACCCTATTCCCTGCAAAAACACTGAGTACCCTCAGGCTCCCCTGGCCCTTCTAAGCACTATCCAGGGAAGGAGCTTTCCGACTCACAGTGTGTATGCCGAGTGTAGGGCAACACAGTGCACTCTTATTGGAACATCTTGATTTAGCCAGCATCGCACAGGTTCACGAGCACCGTTAAGCAAGTTCCAACAGGCCGTGGAAGTGGCTCTCATTCCCTAGTTTGAGCTGTACAGAGACAAACAGTAAGCTTCTCCTTCCATTCAGGACCTCCTACCTGTAGTCACCCTGCCTCCTGAAGAAAGACGACCTCGTTTCTATTGCAACTAAAGCGCAGTTGTTCCTGTAGCAGGGCAGGCGTTTGAAGAGGCACGGGCCCAGAGGCATAGCTAGAGCTTTCCTTGGTGAGGCCGTTCGCTACATTCAGGACACCCTGCCTCGAGAAGTTGATTCAGGGAAACAACCAGTGTGTACTCTGTGTCTCTTTTGACTTGTTAGAAACCACAGCGATGTATGCTGCCTGTGCCCATGGAAATTGGGGCATGATGGGACTAGCCTTGCTTTCCATTTGGAAAGCTCCATTCTTGCTTTCGTGAAGCTCCCTGAAATTCTCTGCTGTTGACAGGCCCCTGGCCACTGTAGGCTTGGGTCTGGGAAGAAAATGAGTTTTCTCTGTCTACACACGGAGCTTCATTGGCCGCGGTGGGGCGCACCTTGCCATGCTCTAGAGCTAAAGGGAATCTCAACGTGAGTCCTTGCCTCGAGGTAAGGCCCTGAGTAGCCCTACAGAAAAGGAGGCATGCAGCTCTTTCCATTGGCTCTTAGTCGCTGTTCTGGTTTACTTTAAAGGAAGTACCATTTTCAGGACTCCTAGGCCCCTCGGTTGAGCATCAATTTTGTTCCTAGATCTCTGAGTACCTCCACACCCCTGTAGGCCTGCTGAGCAACAACGAGGCCCATTGGTCCCTCGGAGGTTCTCTGTGTCTGCTGAGTCATGGGCAACACACTGCACTCTTTCTTGTGATATCTTGATTCACAGCACTCGCACAGGTTCAAGAGCAACGTTCAAGCAAGTTCCAACATGCCGTGGAAATCGCACTCAATCCCTAGTCTGAGCTGCACAGAGAAAAACACTAGGCTTCTCCTTCCAATCAGGACCTCCTACCTGAAGTCACCCTGCTTCCAGGAGAAAGACGGCTTGCTTTCCTTTTGCAAGTAAAGCACAGTTTTTCCTGTAGCACTGCAGGCTTTTGAAAAGGCAGGGGCCCAGAGGCCTGCCTAGGGCGTTCCTTGGTGAGGCCTCGGGCCCAGTGGCCTGGCTAGGGCGTTCCTTGGTGAGGCCGTTCACTAGATGCAGAACACCCTTCCTCGAGAAGTTGATTCAGGGCAGCAACCAGTGTGTACTCGGTGTCTCTTTTGACTCGTTAAAAACCACAGAGAGGTATGCTGCCTGTGTCCATGGAAATGGGGGCATGATGGGACTAGCCTTGCTTTCGGTTTGGATACCTCCTTTCTTGCTGCCGTGAAGCTCCCTGAAATTCTCTGCTGTTGACAGGCCTCTGGCCACTGTAGGCATGGGTCTGGGAAGAAAATGAGTTTTCCCTGGGTACACACGGAGCTATATAGGCCAGGGTGGGGCTCACCTTGCCATGCTCTAGAGCTAAAGGGAAACTCAACGTGAGTCCTTGCCTCGAGGTAAGGCCCTGAGTAGCCCTGCAGAAAGGGAGGCATGCAGCTCTTTCCATGAGCTCTTAGTGGAGGTCTGTTTTATTTTAAAGGAAGTACCCTTTTCCGGACTCCTACGCCCTCTGGGTGAGCATCATTTTTATTCCAAGATCACTGACTCCCTCCGCACCCCTGTGGGCCTGCTGAGCAGCATTGAGTCCCATACGTCCCACGGAGGCCCTCTGTGTCTGCACAGTCTCGGGCAACACACTGTACGTTACGTCAGGAGAGCTACATTTCCAGAGCACTCGAACAGCATCAGAACCACATTTCTAGGCAGTCCAACATGCCCTGGAAGTCTTCGACATTGCCCTCGTCTGAGCTGCCCTGAGAAAACAGTCTGCTTAGAATTTATCAAAGACCTCGTTCCTGAAGTCACTCTATTCAAGGAGAAATACAGCATCTTACCATGCTGTGTCGCTCACAGGGCAAGAAACGTGAGAACTTGCCTCGAGGTAAGGCCATGAAATGCTATGCAGAAGCAGAGGCGTGTAGCAGTTTCCATGAGGCCGTAGTCGCTTATCTTCAGCATTTTAAAGCCAGTACGCTTTTCAGGACACCTAGGTGCCTCGCCTGGAAACCCTATTCCCTGCAAAAACACTGAGTACCCTCAGGCTCCCCTGGCCCTTCTAAGCACTATCCAGGGAAGGAGCTTTCCGACTCACAGTGTGTATGCCGAGTGTAGGGCAACACAGTGCACTCTTATTGGAACATCTTGATTTAGCCAGCATCGCACAGGTTCACGAGCACCGTTAAGCAAGTTCCAACAGGCCGTGGAAGTGGCTCTCATTCCCTAGTTTGAGCTGTACAGAGACAAACAGTAAGCTTCTCCTTCCATTCAGGACCTCCTACCTGTAGTCACCCTGCCTCCTGAAGAAAGACGACCTCGTTTCTATTGCAACTAAAGCGCAGTTGTTCCTGTAGCAGGGCAGGCGTTTGAAGAGGCACGGGCCCAGAGGCATAGCTAGAGCTTTCCTTGGTGAGGCCGTTCACTGCATTCAGGACACCCTGCCTCGAGAAGTTGATTCAGGGAAACAACCAGTGTGTACTCTGTTTCTCTTTTGACTTGTTAGAAACCACAGCGATGTATGCTGCCTGTGCCCATGGAAATTGGGGCATGATGGGACTAGCCTTGCTTTCCATTTGGAAAGCTCCATTCTTGCTTTCGTGAAGCTCCCTGAAATTCTCTGCTGTTGACAGGCCCCTGGCCACTGTAGGCTTGGGTCTGGGAAGAAAATGAGTTTTCTCTGTCTACACACGGAGCTTCATTGGCCGCGGTGGGGCGCACCTTGCCATGCTCTACAGCTAAAGGGAATCTCAACGTGAGTCCTTACCTCGAGGTAAGGCCCTGAGTAGCCCTACAGAAAAGGAGGCATGCAGCTCTTTCCATTAGCTCTTAGTCGCTGTTCTGGTTTACTTTAAAGGAAGTACCCTTTTCAGGACTCCTAGGCCCCTCGGTTGAGCATCAATTTTGTTCCTAGATCTCTGAGTACCTCCACACCCCTGTAGGCCTGCTGAGCAACAACGAGGCCCATTGGTCCCTCGGAGGTCCTCTGTGTCTGCTGAGTCATGGGCAACACACTGCACTCTTTCTTGTGATATCTTGATTCACAGCACTCGCACAGGTTCAAGAGCAACGTTCAAGCAAGTTCCAACATGCCGTGGAAATCGCACTCAATCCCTAGTCTGAGCTGCACAGAGAAAAACACTAGGCTTCTCCTTCCAATCAGGACCTCCTACCTGAAGTCACCCTGCTTCCAGGAGAAAGACGGCTTACTTTCCTTTTGCAAGTAAAGCACAGTTTTTCCTGTAGCACTGCAGGCTTTTGAAAAGGCAGGGGCCCAGAGGCCTGCCTAGGGCGTTCCTTGGTGAGGCCTCGGGCCCAGTGGCCTGGCTAGGGCGTTCCTTGGTGAGGCCGTTCACTAGATGCAGAACACCCTTCCTCGAGAAGTTGATTCAGGGCAGCAACCAGTGTGTACTCGGTGTCTCTTTTGACTCGTTAAAAACCACAGAGAGGTATGCTGCCTGTGTCCATGGAAATGGGGGCATGATGGGACTAGCCTTGCTTTCGGTTTGGATACCTCCTTTCTTGCTGCCGTGAAGCTCCCTGAAATTCTCTGCTGTTGACAGGCCTCTGGCCACTGTAGGCATGGGTCTGGGAAGAAAATGAGTTTTCCCTGGGTACACACGGAGCTATATAGGCCAGGGTGGGGCTCACCTTGCCATGCTCTAGAGCTAAAGGGAAACTCAACGTGAGTCCTTGCCTCGAGGTAAGGCCCTGAGTAGCCCTGCAGAAAGGGAGGCATGCAGCTCTTTCCATGAGCTCTTAGTGGAGGTCTGTTTTATTTTAAAGGAAGTACCCTTTTCCGGACTCCTACGCCCTCTGGGTGAGCATCATTTTTATTCCAAAATCACTGACTCCCTCCGCACCCCTGTGGGCCTGCTGAGCAGCATTGAGTCCCATACGTCCCACGGAGGCCCTCTGTGTCTGCAGAGTCTCGGGCAACACACTGTACGTTACGTCAGGAGAGCTACATTTCCAGAGCACTCGAACAGCATCAGAACCACATTTCTAGGCAGTCCAACATGCCCTGGAAGTCTTCGACATTGCCGTCGTCTGAGCTGCCCTGAGAAAACAGTCTGCTTAGAATTTATCAAAGACCTCGTTCCTGAAGTCACTCTATTCAAGGAGAAATACAGCATCTTAACATGCTGTGTCGCTCACAGGGCAAGAAACGTGAGAACTTGCCTCGAGGTAAGGCCATGAAATGCTATGCAGAAGCAGAGGCGTGTAGCAGTTTCCATGAGGCCGTAGTCGCTTATCTTCAGCATTTTAAAGCCAGTACGCTTTTCAGGACGCCTAGGTGCCTCGCCTGGAAACCCTATTCCCTGCAAAAACACTGAGTACCCTCAGGCTCCCCTGGCCCTTCTAAGCACTATCCAGGGAAGGAGCTTTCCGACTCACAGTGTGTATGCCGAGTGTAGGGCAACACAGTGCACTCTTATTGGAACATCTTGATTTAGCCAGCATCGCACAGGTTCACGAGCACCGTTAAGCAAGTTCCAACAGGCCGTGGAAGTCGCTCTCATTCCCTAGTTTGAGCTGTACAGAGACAAACAGTAAGCTTCTCCTTCCATTCAGGACCTCCTACCTGTAGTCACCCTGCCTCCTGAAGAAAGACGACCTCGTTTCTGTTGCAACTAAAGCACAGTTGTTCCTGTAGCAGGGCAGGCTTTTGAAGAGGCACGGGCCCAGAGGCATAGCTAGGGCTTTCCTTGGTGAGGCCGTTCACTACATTCAGGACACCCTGCCTCGAGAAGTTGATTCAGGGAAACAACCAGTGTGTACTCTGTGTCTCTTTTGACTTGTTAGAAACCACAGCGATGTATGCTGCCTGTGCCCATGGAAATTGGGGCATGATGGGACTAGCCTTGCTTTCCATTTGGAAAGCTCCATTCTTGCTTTCGTGAAGCTCCCTGAAATTCTCTGCTGTTGACAGGCCCCTGGCCACTGTAGGCTTGGGTCTGGGAAGAAAATGAGTTTTCTCTGTCTACACACGGAGCTTCATTGGCCGCGGTGGGGCGCACCTTGCCATGCTCTAGAGCTAAAGGGAATCTCAACGTGAGTCCTTGCCTCGAGGTAAGGCCCTGAGTAGCCCTACAGAAAAGGAGGCATGCAGCTCTTTCCATTGGCTCTTAGTCGCTGTTCTGGTTTACTTTAAAGGAAGTACCCTTTTCAGGACTCCTAGGCCCCTCGGTTGAGCATCAATTTTGTTCCAAGATCTCTGAGTACCTCCACACCCCTGTAGGCCTGCTGAGCAACAACGAGGCCCATTGGTCCCTCGGAGGTCCTCTGTGTCTGCTGAGTCATGGGCAACACACTGCACTCTTTCTTGTGATATCTTGATTCACAGCACTCGCACAGGTTTAAGAGCAACGTTCAAGCAAGTTCCAACATGCCGTGGAAATCGCACTCAATCCCTAGTCTGAGCTGCACAGAGAAAAACACTAGGCTTCTCCTTCCAATCAGGACCTCCTACCTGAAGTCACCCTGCTTCCAGGAGAAAGACGGCTTGCTCTCCTTTTGCAAGTAAAGCACAGTTTTTCCTGTAGCACTGCAGGCTTTTGAAAAGGCAGGGGCCCAGAGGCCTGCCTAGGGCGTTCCTTGGTGAGGCCTCGGGCCCAGTGGCCTGGCTAGGGCGTTCCTTGGTGAGGCCGTTCATTAGATGCAGAACACCCTTCCTCGAGAAGTTGATTCAGGGAAGCAACCAGTGTGTACTCGGTGTCTCTTTTGACTTGTTAAATCCACACAGAGGTATGCTGCCTGTGTCCATGGAAATGGGGGCATGATGGGACTAGCCTTGCTTTCCGTTTGGAAACCTCCTTTCTTGCTGCCGTGAAGCTCCCTGAAATTCTCTGCTGTTGAGAGGACTCTGGCCACTGTAGGCATGGGTCTGGGAAGAAAATGAGTTTTCCCTGGGTACACACGGAGCTATATAGGCCAGGGTGGGGCTCACCTTGCCATGCTCTAGAGCTAAAGGGAATCTCAATGTGAGTCCTTGCCTCGAGGTAAGGCCCTGAGTAGCCCTGCAGAAAGGGAGGCATGCAGCTCTTTCCATGAGCTCTTAGTGGAGGTCTGTTTTATTTTAAAGGAAGTACCCTTTTCCGGACTCCTACGCCCTCTGGGTGAGCATCATTTTTATTCCAAGATCACTGACTCCCTCCGCACCCCTGTGGGCCTGCTGAGCAGCATTGAGTCCCATACGTCCCACGGAGGCCCTCTGTGTCTGCAGAGTCTCGGGCAACACACTGTACGTTACTTCAGGAGAGCTCCGTTTCCAGAGCACTCGAACAGCATCAGAACCACATTTCTAGGCAGTCCAACATGCCCTGGAAGTCTTCGACATTGCCCTCGTCTGAGCTGCCCTGAGAAAACAGTCTGCTTAGAATTTATCAAAGACCTCGTTCCTGAAGTCACTCTATTCAAGGAGAAATACAGCATCTTAACATGCTGTGTCGCTCACAGGGCAAGAAACGTGAGAACTTGCCTCGAGGTAAGGCCATGAAATGCTATTCAGAAGCAGAGGCGTGTAGCAGTTTCCATGAGGCCGTAGTCGCTTATCTTCAGCATTTTAAAGCCAGTACGCTTTTCAGGACACCTAGGTGCCTCGCCTGGAAACCCTATTCCCTGCAAAAACACTGAGTACCCTCAGGCTCCCCTGGCCCTTCTAAGCACTATCCAGGGAAGGAGCTTTCCGACTCACAGTGTGTATGCCGAGTGTAGGGCAACACAGTGCACTCTTATTGGAACATCTTGATTTAGCCAGCATCGCACAGGTTCACGAGCACCGTTAAGCAAGTTCCAACAGGCCGTGGAAGTGGCTCTCATTCCCTAGTTTGAGCTGTACAGAGACAAACAGTAAGCTTCTCCTTCCATTCAGGACCTCCTACCTGTAGTCACCCTGCCTCCTGAAGAAAGACGACCTCGTTTCTATTGCAACTAAAGCGCAGTTGTTCCTGTAGCAGGGCAGGCGTTTGAAGAGGCACGGGCCCAGAGGCATAGCTAGGGCTTTCCTTGGTGAGGCCGTTCACTACATTCAGGACACCCTGCCTCGAGAAGTTGATTCAGGGAAACAACCAGTGTGTACTCTGTGTCTCTTTTGACTTGTTAGAAACCACAGCGATGTATGCTGCCTGTGCCCATGGAAATTGGGGCATGATGGGACTAGCCTTGCTTTCCATTTGGAAAGCTCCATTCTTGCTTTCGTGAAGCTCCCTGAAATTCTCTGCTCTTGACAGGCCCCTGGCCACTGTAGGCTTGGGTCTGGGAAGAAAATGAGTTTTCTCTGTCTACACACGGAGCTTCATTGGCCGCGGTGGGGCGCACCTTGCCATGCTCTAGAGCTAAAGGGAATCTCAACGTGAGTCCTTGCCTCGAGGTAAGGCCCTGAGTAGCCCTACAGAAAAGGAGGCATGCAGCTCTTTCCATTGGCTCTTAGTCGCTGTTCTGGTTTACTTTAAAGGAAGTACCCTTTTCAGGACTCCTAGGCCCCTCGGTTGAGCATCAATTTTGTTCCAAGATCTCTGAGTACCTCCACACCCCTGTAGGCCTGCTGAGCAACAACGAGGCCCATTGGTCCCTCGGAGGTCCTCTGTGTCTGCTGAGTCATGGGCAACACACTGCACTCTTTCTTGTGATATCTTGATTCACAGCACTCGCACAGGTTTAAGAGCAACGTTCAAGCAAGTTCCAACATGCCGTGGAAATCGCACTCAATCCCTAGTCTGAGCTGCACAGAGAAAAACACTAGGCTTCTCCTTCCAATCAGGACCTCCTACCTGAAGTCACCCTGCTTCCAGGAGAAAGACGGCTTGCTTTCCTTTTGCAAGTAAAGCACAGTTTTTCCTGTAGCACTGCAGGCTTTTGAAAAGGCAGGGGCCCAGAGGCCTGCCTAGGGCGTTCCTTGGTGAGGCCTCGGGCCCAGTGGCCTGGCTAGGGCGTTCCTGGGTGAGGCCGTTCACTAGATGCAGAACACCCTTCCTCGAGAAGTTGATTCAGGGAAGCAACCAGTGTGTACTCGGTGTCTCTTTTGACTTGTTAAATCCACAGAGAGGTATGCTGCCTGTGTCCATGGAAATGGGGGCATGATGGGACTAGCCTTGCTTTCCGTTTGGAAACCTCCTTTCTTGCTGCCGTGAAGCTCCCTGAAATTCTCTGCTGTTGAGAGGACTCGGGCCACTGTAGGCATGGGTCTGGGAAGAAAATGAGTTTTCCCTGGGTACACACGGAGCTATATAGGCCAGGGTGGGGCTCACCTTGCCATGCTCTAGAGCTAAAGGGAATCTCAATGTGAGTCCTTGCCTCGAGGTAAGGCCCTGAGTACCCCTGCAGAAAGGGAGGCATGCAGCTCTTTCCATGAGCTCTTAGTGGAGGTCTGTTTTATTTTAAAGGAAGTACCCTTTTCCGGACTCCTACGCCCTCTGGGTGAGCATCATTTTTATTCCAAGATCACTGACTCCCTCCGCACCCCTGTGGGCCTGCTGAGCAGCATTGAGTCCCATACGTCCCACGGAGGCCCTCTGTGTCTGCAGAGTCTCGGGCAACACACTGTACGTTACTTCAGAAGAGCTCCGTTTCCAGAGCACTCGAACAGCATCAGAACCACATTTCTAGGCAGTCCAACATGCCCTGGAAGTCTTCGACATTGCCCTCGTCTGAGCTGCCCTGAGAAAACAGTCTGCTTAGAATTTATCAAAGACCTCGTTCCTGAAGTCACTCTATTCAAGGAGAAATACAGCATCTTAACATGCTGTGTCGCTCACAGGGCAAGAAACGTGAGAACTTGCCTCGAGGTAAGGCCATGAAATGCTATGCAGAAGCAGAGGCGTGTAGCAGTTTCCATGAGGCCGTAGTCGCTTATCTTCAGCATTTTAAAGCCAGTACGCTTTTCAGGACACCTAGGTGCCTCGCCTGGAAACCCTATTCCCTGCAAAAACACTGAGTACCCTCAGGCTCCCCTGGCCCTTCTAAGCACTATCCAGGGAAGGAGCTTTCCGACTCACAGTGTGTATGCCGAGTGTAGGGCAACACAGTGCACTCTTATTGGAACATCTTGATTTAGCCAGCATCGCACAGGTTCACGAGCACCGTTAAGCAAGTTCCAACAGGCCGTGGAAGTGGCTCTCATTCCCTAGTTTGAGCTGTACAGAGACAAACAGTAAGCTTCTCCTTCCATTCAGGACCTCCTACCTGTAGTCACCCTGCCTCCTGAAGAAAGACGACCTCGTTTCTATTGCAACTAAAGCGCAGTTGTTCCTGTAGCAGGGCAGGCGTTTGAAGAGGCACGGGCCCAGAGGCATAGCTAGGGCTTTCCTTGGTGAGGCCGTTCACTACATTCAGGACACCCTGCCTCGAGAAGTTGATTCAGGGAAACAACCAGTGTGTACTCTGTGTCTCTTTTGACTTGTTAGAAACCACAGCGATGTATGCTGCCTGTGCCCATGGAAATTGGGGCATGATGGGACTAGCCTTGCTTTCCATTTGGAAAGCTCCATTCTTGCTTTCGTGAAGCTCCCTGAAATTCTCTGCTGTTGACAGGCCCCTGGCCACTGTAGGCTTGGGTCTGGGAAGAAAATGAGTTTTCTCTGGCTACACACGGAGCTTCATTGGCCGCGGTGGGGCGCACCTTGCCATGCTCTAGAGCTAAAGGGAATCTCAACGTGAGTCCTTGCCTCGAGGTAAGGCCCTGAGTAGCCCTACAGAAAAGGAGGCATGCAGCTCTTTCCATTAGCTCTTAGTCGCTGTTCTGGTTTACTTTAAAGGAAGTACCCTTTTCAGGACTCCTAGGCCCCTCGGTTGAGCATCAATTTTGTTCCAAGATCTCTGAGTACCTCCACACCCCTGTAGGCCTGCTGAGCAACAACGAGGCCCATTGGTCCCTCGGAGGTCCTCTGTGTCTGCTGAGTCATGGGCAACACACTGCACTCTTTCTTGTGATATCTTGATTCACAGCACTCGCACAGGTTCAAGAGCAACGTTCAAGCAAGTTCCAACATGCCGTGGAAATCGCACTCAATCCCTAGTCTGAGCTGCACAGAGAAAAACACTAGGCTTCTCCTTCCAATCAGGACCTCCTACCTGAAGTCACCCTGCTTCCAGGAGAAAGACGGCTTGCTTTCCTTTTGCAAGTAAAGCACAGTTTTTCCTGTAGCACTGCAGGCTTTTGAAAAGGCAGGGGCCCAGAGGCCTGCCTAGGGCGTTCCTTGGTGAGGCCTCGGGCCCAGTGGCCTGGCTAGGGCGTTCCTGGGTGAGGCCGTTCACTAGATGCAGAACACCCTTCCTCGAGAAGTTGATTCAGGGAAGCAACCAGTGTGTACTCGGTGTCTCTTTTGACTTGTTAAATCCACACAGAGGTATGCTGCCTGTGTCCATGGAAATGGGGGCATGATGGGACTAGCCTTGCTTTCCGTTTGGAAACCTCCTTTCTTGCTGCCGTGAAGCTCCCTGAAATTCTCTGCTGTTGAGAGGACTCTGGCCACTGTAGGCATGGGTCTGGGAAGAAAATGAGTTTTCCCTGGGTACACACGGAGCTATATAGGCCAGGGTGGGGCTCACCTTGCCATGCTCTAGAGCTAAAGGGAATCTCAACGTGAGTCCTTGCCTCGAGGTAAGGCCCTGAGTAGCCCTGCAGAAAGGGAGGCATGCAGCTCTTTCCATGAGCTCTTAGTGGAGGTCTGTTTTATTTTAAAGGAAGTACCCTTTTCCGGACTCCTACGCCCTCTGGGTGAGCATCATTTTTATTCCAAGATCACTGACTCCCTCCGCACCCCTGTGGGCCTGCTGAGCAGCATTGAGTCCCATACGTCCCACGGAGGCCCTCTGTGTCTGCAGAGTCTCGGGCAACACACTACGTTACTTCAGGAGAGCTCCGTTTCCAGAGCACTCGAACAGCATCAGAACCACATTTCTAGGCAGTCCAACATGCCCTGGAAGTCTTCGACATTGCCCTCGTCTGAGCTGCCCTGAGAAAACAGTCTGCTTAGAATTTATCAAAGACCTCGTTCCTGAAGTCAATCTATTCAAGGAGAAATACAGCATCTTAACATGCTGTGTCGCTCACAGGGCAAGAAACGTGAGAACTTGCCTCGAGGTAAGGCCATGAAATGCTATGCAGAAGCAGAGGCGTGTAGCAGTTTCCATGAGGCCGTAGTCGCTTATCTTCAGCATTTTAAAGCCAGTACGCTTTTCAGGACGCCTAGGTGACTCGCCTGGAAACCCTATTCCCTGCAAAAACACTGAGTACCCTCAGGCTCCCCTGGCCCTTCTAAGCACTATCCAGGGAAGGAGCTTTCCGACTCACAGTGTGTATGCCGAGTGTAGGGCAACACAGTGCACTCTTATTGGAACATCTTGATTTAGCCAGCATCGCACAGGTTCACGAGCACCGTTAAGCAAGTTCCAACAGGCCGTGGAAGTCGCTCTCATTCCCTAGTTTGAGCTGTACAGAGACAAACAGTAAGCTTCTCCTTCCATTCAGGACCTCCTACCTGAAGTCACACTGCCTCCTGAAGAAAGACGACCTCGTTTCTATTGCAACTAAAGCACAGTTGTTCCTGTAGCAGGGCAGGCTTTTGAAGAGGCACGGGCCCAGAGGCATAGCTAGGGCTTTGCTTGGTGAGGCCATTCACTACATTCAGGACACCCTGCCTCGAGAAGTTGATTCAGGGAAACAACCATTGTTTACTCTGTGTCTCTTTTGACTTGTTAGAAACCACAGCGATGTATGCTGCCTGTGCCCATGGAAATTGGGGCATGATGGGACTAGCCTTGCTTTCCATTTGGAAAGCTATTCTTGCTTTCGTGAAGCTCCCTGAAATTCTCTGCTGTTGACAGGCCCCTGGCCATTGTAGGCTTGGGTCTGGGAAGAAAATGAGTTTTCTCTGTCTACACACGGAGCTTCATTGGCCGCGGTGGGGCGCACCTTGCCATGCTCTAGAGCTAAAGGGAATCTCAACGTGAGTCCTTGCCTCGAGGTAAGGCCCTGAGTAGCCCTACAGAAAAGGAGGCATGCAGCTCTTTCCATTAGCTCTTAGTCGCTGTTCTGGTTTACTTTAAAGGAAGTACCCTTTTCAGGACTCCTAGGCCCCTCGGTTGAGCATCAATTTTGTTCCTAGATCTCTGAGTACCTCCACACCCCTGTAGGCCTGCTGAGCAACAACGAGGCCCATTGGTCCCTCGGAGGTCCTCTGTGTCTGCTGAGTCATGGGCAACACACTGCACTCTTTCTTGTGATATCTTGATTCACAGCACTCGCACAGGTTCAAGAGCAACGTTCAAGCAAGTTCCAACATGCCGTGGAAATCGCACTCAATCCCTAGTCTGAGCTGCACAGAGAAAAACACTAGGCTTCTCCTTCCAATCAGGACCTCCTACCTGAAGTCACCCTGCTTCCAGGAGAAAGACGGCTTGCTTTCCTTTTGCAAGTAAAGCACAGTTTTTCCTGTAACACTGCAGGCTTTTGAAAAGGCACGGGCCCAGAGGCCTGCCTAGGGCGTTCCTTGGTGAGGCCTCGGGCCCAGTGGCCTGGCTAGGGCGTTCCTTGGTGAGGCCGTTCACTAGATGCAGAACACCCTTCCTCGAGAAGTTGATTCAGGGCAGCAACCAGTGTGTACTCGGTGTCTCTTTTGACTCGTTAAAAACCACAGAGAGGTATGCTGCCTGTGTCCATGGAAATGGGGGCATGATGGGACTAGCCTTGCTTTCGGTTTGGATAACTCCTTTCTTGCTGCCGTGAAGCTCCCTGAAATTCTCTGCTGTTGACAGGCCTCTGGCCACTGTAGGCATGGGTCTGGGAAGAAAATGAGTTTTCCCTGGGTACACACGGAGCTATATAGGCCAGGGTGGGGCTCACCTTGCCATGCTCTAGAGCTAAAGGGAAACTCAACGTGAGTCCTTGCCTCGAGGTAAGGCCCTGAGTAGCCCTGCAGAAAGGGAGGCATGCAGCCCTTTCCATGAGCTCTTAGTGGAGGTCTGTTTTATTTTAAAGGAAGTACCCTTTTCCGGACTCCTACGCCCTCTGGGTGAGCATCATTTTTATTCCAAGATCACTGACTCCCTCCGCACCCCTGTGGGCCTGCTGAGCAGCATTGAGTCCCATACGTCCCACGGAGGCCCTCTGTGTCTGCAGAGTCTCGGGCAACACACTGTACGTTACGTCAGGAGAGCTACATTTCCAGAGCACTCGAACAGCATCAGAACCACATTTCTAGGCAGTCCAACATGCCCTGGAAGTCTTCGACATTGCCCTCGTCTGAGCTGCCCTGAGAAAACAGTCTGCTTAGAATTTATCAAAGACCTCGTTCCTGAAGTCACTCTATTCAAGGAGAAATACAGCATCTTAACATGCTGTGTCGCTCACAGGGCAAGAAACGTGAGAACTTGCCTCGAGGTAAGGCCATGAAATGCTATGCAGAAGCAGAGGCGTGTAGCAGTTTCCATGAGGCCGTAGTCGCTTATCTTCAGCATTTTAAAGCCAGTACGCTTTTCAGGACACCTAGGTGCCTCGCCTGGAAACCCTATTCCCTGCAAAAACACTGAGTACCCTCAGGCTCCCCTGGCCCTTCTAAGCACTATCCAGGGAAGGAGCTTTCCGACTCACAGTGTGTATGCCGAGTGTAGGGCAACACAGTGCACTCTTATTGGAACATCTTGATTTAGCCAGCATCGCACAGGTTCACGAGCACCGTTAAGCAAGTTCCAACAGGCCGTGGAAGTGGCTCTCATTCCCTAGTTTGAGCTGTACAGAGACAAACAGTAAGCTTCTCCTTCCATTCAGGACCTCCTACCTGTAGTCACCCTGCCTCCTGAAGAAAGACGACCTCGTTTCTATTGCAACTAAAGCACAGTTGTTCCTGTAGCAGGGCAGGCGTTTGAAGAGGCACGGGCCCAGAGGCATAGCTAGAGCTTTCCTTGGTGAGGCCGTTCACTACATTCAGGACACCCTGCCTCGAGAAGTTGATTCAGGGAAACAACCACTGTGTACTCTGTGTCTCTTTTGACTTGTTAGAAACCACAGCGATGTATGCTGCCTGTGCCCATGGAAATTGGGGCATGATGGGACTAGCCTTGCTTTCCATTTGGAAAGCTCCATTCTTGCTTTCGTGAAGCTCCCTGAAATTCTCTGCTGTTGACAGGCCCCTGGCCACTGTAGGCTTGGGTCTGGGAAGAAAATGAGTTTTCTCTGTCTACACACGGAGCTTCATTGGCCGCGGTGGGGCGCACCTTGCCATGCTCTAGAGCTAAAGGGAATCTCAACGTGAGTCCTTGCCTCGAGGTAAGGCCCTGAGTAGCCCTACAGAAAAGGAGGCATGCAGCTCTTTCCATTAGCTCTTAGTCGCTGTTCTGGTTTACTTTAAAGGAAGTACCCTTTTCAGGACTCCTAGGCCCCTCGGTTGAGCATCAATTTTGTTCCTAGATCTCTGAGTACCTCCACACCCCTGTAGGCCTGCTGAGCAACAACGAGGCCCATTGGTCCCTCGGAGGTCCTCTGTGTCTGCTGAGTCATGGGCAACACACTGCACTCTTTCTTGTGATATCTTGATTCACAGCACTCGCACAGGTTCAAGAGCAACGTTCAAGCAAGTTCCAACATGCCGTGGAAATCGCACTCAATCCCTAGTCTGAGCTGCACAGAGAAAAACACTAGGCTTCTCCTTCCAATCAGGACCTCCTACCTGAAGTCACCCTGCTTCCAGGAGAAAGACGGCTTGCTTTCCTTTTGCAAGTAAAGCACAGTTTTTCCTGTAGCACTGCAGGCTTTTGAAAAGGCAGGGGCCCAGAGGCCTGCCTAGGGCGTTCCTTGGTGAGGCCTCGGGCCCAGTGGCCTGGCTAGGGCGTTCCTTGGTGAGGCCGTTCACTAGATGCAGAACACCCTTCCTCGAGAAGTTGATTCAGGGCAGCAACCAGTGTGTACTCGGTGTCTCTTTTGACTCGTTAAAAACCACAGAGAGGTATGCTGCCTGTGTCCATGGAAATGGGGGCATGATGGGACTAGCCTTGCTTTCGGTTTGGATACCTCCTTTCTTGCTGCCGTGAAGCTCCCTGAAATTCTCTGCTGTTGACAGGCCTCTGGCCACTGTAGGCATGGGTCTGGGAAGAAAATGAGTTTTCCCTGGGTACACACGGAGCTATATAGGCCAGGGTGGGGCTCACCTTGCCATGCTCTAGAGCTAAAGGGAAACTCAACGTGAGTCCTTGCCTCGAGGTAAGGCCCTGAGTAGCCCTGCAGAAAGGGAGGCATGCAGCTCTTTCCATGAGCTCTTAGTGGAGGTCTGTTTTATTTTAAAGGAAGTACCCTTTTCCGGACTCCTACGCCCTCTGGGTGAGCATCATTTTTATTCCAAGATCACTGACTCCCTCCGCACCCCTGTGGGCCTGCTGAGCAGCATTGAGTCCCATACGTCCCACGGAGGCCCTCTGTGTCTGCAGAGTCTCGGGCAACACACTGTACGTTACTTCAGGAGAGCTCCGTTTCCAGAGCACTCGAACAGCATCAGAACCACATTTCTAGGCAGTCCAACATGCCCTGGAATTCTTCGACATTGCCCTCGTCTGAGCTGCCCTGAGAAAACAGTCTGCTTAGAATTTATCAAAGACCTCGTTCCTGAAGTCACTCTATTCAAGGAGAAATACAGCATCTTAACATGCTGTGTCGCTCACAGGGCAAGAAACGTGAGAACTTGCCTCGAGGTAAGGCCATGAAATGCTATGCAGAAGCAGAGGCGTGTAGCAGTTTCCATGAGGCCGTAGTCGCTTATCTTCAGCATTTTAAAGCCAGTACGCTTTTCAGGACACCTAGGTGCCTCGCCTGGAAACCCTATTCCCTGCAAAAACACTGAGTACCCTCAGGCTCCCCTGGCCCTTCTAAGCACTATCCAGGGAAGGAGCTTTCCGACTCACAGTGTGTATGCCGAGTGTAGGGCAACACAGTGCACTCTTATTGGAACATCTTGATTTAGCCAGCATCGCACAGGTTCACGAGCACCGTTAAGCAAGTTCCAACAGGCCGTGGAAGTGGCTCTCATTCCCTAGTTTGAGCTGTACAGAGACAAACAGTAAGCTTCTCCTTCCATTCAGGACCTCCTACCTGCAGTCACACTGCCTCCTGAAGAAAGACGACCTCGTTTCTATTGCAACTAAAGCACAGTTGTTCCTGTAGCAGGGCAGGCTTTTGAAGAGGCACGGGCCCAGAGGCATAGCTAGGGCTTTGCTTGGTGAGGCCATTCACTACATTCAGGACACCCTGCCTCGAGAAGTTGATTCAGGGAAACAACCAGTGTTTACTCTGTGTCTCTTTTGACTTGTTAGAAACCACAGCGATGTATGCTGCCTGTGCCCATGGAAATTGGGGCATGATGGGACTAGCCTTGCTTTCCATTTGGAAAGCTATTCTTGCTTTCGTGAAGCTCCCTGAAATTCTCTGCTGTTGACAGGCCCCTGGCCATTGTAGGCTTGGGTCTGGGAAGAAAATGAGTTTTCTCTGTCTACACACGGAGCTTCATTGGCCGCGGTGGGGCGCACCTTGCCATGCTCTAGAGCTAAAGGGAATCTCAACGTGAGTCCTTGCCTCGAGGTAAGGCCCTGAGTAGCCCTACAGAAAAGGAGGCATGCAGCTCTTTCCATTAGCTCTTAGTCGCTGTTCTGGTTTACTTTAAAGGAAGTACCCTTTTCAGGACTCCTAGGACCCTCGGTTGAGCATCAATTTTGTTCCTAGATCTCTGAGTACCTCCACACCCCTGTAGGCCTGCTGAGCAACAACGAGGCCCATTGGTCCCTCGGAGGTCCTCTGTGTCTGCTGAGTCATGGGCAACACACTGCACTCTTTCTTGTGATATCTTGATTCACAGCACTCGCACAGGTTCAAGATCAACGTTCAAGCAAGTTCCAACATGCCGTGGAAATCGCACTCAATCCCTAGTCTGAGCTGCACAGAGAAAAACACTAGGCTTCTCCTTCCAATCAGGACCTCCTACCTGAAGTCACCCTGCTTCCAGGAGAAAGACGGCTTGCTTTCCTTTTGCAAGTAAAGCACAGTTTTTCCTGTAACACTGCAGGCTTTTGAAAAGGCACGGGCCCAGAGGCCTGCCTAGGGCGTTCCTTGGTGAGGCCTCGGGCCCAGTGGCCTGGCTAGGGCGTTCCTTGGTGAGGCCGTTCACTAGATGCAGAACACCCTTCCTCGAGAAGTTGATTCAGGGCAGCAACCAGTGTGTACTCGGTGTCTCTTTTGACTCGTTAAAAACCACAGAGAGGTATGCTGCCTGTGTCCATGGAAATGGGGGCATGATGGGACTAGCCTTGCTTTCGGTTTGGATAACTCCTTTCTTGCTGCCGTGAAGCTCCCTGAAATTCTCTGCTGTTGACAGGCCTCTGGCCACTGTAGGCATGGGTCTGGGAAGAAAATGAGTTTTCCCTGGGTACACACGGAGCTATATAGGCCAGGGTGGGGCTCACCTTGCCATGCTCTAGAGCTAAAGGGAAACTCAACGTGAGTCCTTGCCTCGAGGTAAGGCCCTGAGTAGCCCTGCAGAAAGGGAGGCATGCAGCCCTTTCCATGAGCTCTTAGTGGAGGTCTGTTTTATTTTAAAGGAAGTACCCTTTTCCGGACTCCTACGCCCTCTGGGTGAGCATCATTTTTATTCCAAGATCACTGACTCCCTCCGCACCCCTGTGGGCCTGCTGAGCAGCATTGAGTCCCATACGTCCCACGGAGGCCCTCTGTGTCTGCAGAGTCTCGGGCAACACACTGTACGTTACGTCAGGAGAGCTACATTTCCAGAGCACTCGAACAGCATCAGAACCACATTTCTAGGCAGTCCAACATGCCCTGGAAGTCTTCGACATTGCCCTCGTCTGAGCTGCCCTGAGAAAACAGTCTGCTTAGAATTTATCAAAGACCTCGTTCCTGAAGTCACTCTATTCAAGGAGAAATACAGCATCTTAACATGCTGTGTCGCTCACAGGGCAAGAAACGTGAGAACTTGCCTCGAGGTAAGGCCATGAAATGCTATGCAGAAGCAGAGGCGTGTAGCAGTTTCCATGAGGCCGTAGTCGCTTATCTTCAGCATTTTAAAGCCAGTACGCTTTTCAGGACACCTAGGTGCCTCGCCTGGAAACCCTATTCCCTGCAAAAACACTGAGTACCCTCAGGCTCCCCTGGCCCTTCTAAGCACTATCCAGGGAAGGAGCTTTCCGACTCACAGTGTGTATGCCGAGTGTAGGGCAACACAGTGCACTCTTATTGGAACATCTTGATTTAGCCAGCATCGCACAGGTTCACGAGCACCGTTAAGCAAGTTCCAACAGGCCGTGGAAGTGGCTCTCATTCCCTAGTTTGAGCTGTACAGAGACAAACAGTAAGCTTCTCCTTCCATTCAGGACCTCCTACCTGTAGTCACCCTGCCTCCTGAAGAAAGACGACCTCGTTTCTATTGCAACTAAAGCGCAGTTGTTCCTGTAGCAGGGCAGGCGTTTGAAGAGGCACGGGCCCAGAGGCATAGCTAGAGCTTTCCTTGGTGAGGCCGTTCGCTACATTCAGGACACCCTGCCTCGAGAAGTTGATTCAGGGAAACAACCACTGTGTACTCTGTGTCTCTTTTGACTTGTTAGAAACCACAGCGATGTATGCTGCCTGTGCCCATGGAAATTGGGGCATGATGGGACTAGCCTTGCTTTCCATTTGGAAAGCTCCATTCTTGCTTTCGTGAAGCTCCCTGAAATTCTCTGCTGTTGACAGGCCCCTGGCCACTGTAGGCTTGGGTCTGGGAAGAAAATGAGTTTTCTCTGTCTACACACGGAGCTTCATTGGCCGCGGTGGGGCGCACCTTGCCATGCTCTAGAGCTAAAGGGAATCTCAACGTGAGTCCTTGCCTCGAGGTAAGGCCCTGAGTAGCCCTACAGAAAAGGAGGCATGCAGCTCTTTCCATTAGCTCTTAGTCGCTGTTCTGGTTTACTTTAAAGGAAGTACCCTTTTCAGGACTCCTAGGCCCCTCGGTTGAGCATCAATTTTGTTCCTAGATCTCTGAGTACCTCCACACCCCTGTAGGCCTGCTGAGCAACAACGAGGCCCATTGGTCCCTCGGAGGTCCTCTGTGTCTGCTGAGTCATGGGCAACACACTGCACTCTTTCTTGTGATATCTTGATTCACAGCACTCGCACAGGTTCAAGAGCAACGTTCAAGCAAGTTCCAACATGCCGTGGAAATCGCACTCAATCCCTAGTCTGAGCTGCACAGAGAAAAACACTAGGCTTCTCCTTCCAATCAGGACCTCCTACCTGAAGTCACCCTGCTTCCAGGAGAAAGACGGCTTGCTTTCCTTTTGCAAGTAAAGCACAGTTTTTCCTGTAGCACTGCAGGCTTTTGAAAAGGCAGGGGCCCAGAGGCCTGCCTAGGGCGTTCCTTGGTGAGGCCTCGGGCCCAGTGGCCTGGCTAGGGCGTTCCTTGGTGAGGCCGTTCACTAGATGCAGAACACCCTTCCTCGAGAAGTTGATTCAGGGCAGCAACCAGTGTGTACTCGGTGTCTCTTTTGACTCGTTAAAAACCACAGAGAGGTATGCTGCCTGTGTCCATGGAAATGGGGGCATGATGGGACTAGCCTTGCTTTCGGTTTGGATACCTCCTTTCTTGCTGCCGTGAAGCTCCCTGAAATTCTCTGCTGTTGACAGGCCTCTGGCCACTGTAGGCATGGGTCTGGGAAGAAAATGAGTTTTCCCTGGGTACACACGGAGCTATATAGGCCAGGGTGGGGCTCACCTTGCCATGCTCTAGAGCTAAAGGGAAACTCAACGTGAGTCCTTGCCTCGAGGTAAGGCCCTGAGTAGCCCTGCAGAAAGGGAGGCATGCAGCTCTTTCCATGAGCTCTTAGTGGAGGTCTGTTTTATTTTAAAGGAAGTACCCTTTTCCGGACTCCTACGCCCTCTGGGTGAGCATCATTTTTATTCCAAGATCACTGACTCCCTCCGCACCCCTGTGGGCCTGCTGAGCAGCATTGAGTCCCATACGTCCCACGGAGGCCCTCTGTGTCTGCAGAGTCTCGGGCAACACACTGTACGTTACTTCAGGAGAGCTCCGTTTCCAGAGCACTCGAACAGCATCAGAACCACATTTCTAGGCAGTCCAACATGCCCTGGAATTCTTCGACATTGCCCTCGTCTGAGCTGCCCTGAGAAAACAGTCTGCTTAGAATTTATCAAAGACCTCGTTCCTGAAGTCACTCTATTCAAGGAGAAATACAGCATCTTAACATGCTGTGTCGCTCACAGGGCAAGAAACGTGAGAACTTGCCTCGAGGTAAGGCCATGAAATGCTATGCAGAAGCAGAGGCGTGTAGCAGTTTCCATGAGGCCGTAGTCGCTTATCTTCAGCATTTTAAAGCCAGTACGCTTTTCAGGACACCTAGGTGCCTCGCCTGGAAACCCTATTCCCTGCAAAAACACTGAGTACCCTCAGGCTCCCCTGGCCCTTCTAAGCACTATCCAGGGAAGGAGCTTTCCGACTCACAGTGTGTATGCCGAGTGTAGGGCAACACAGTGCACTCTTATTGGAACATCTTGATTTAGCCAGCATCGCACAGGTTCACGAGCACCGTTAAGCAAGTTCCAACAGGCCGTGGAAGTGGCTCTCATTCCCTAGTTTGAGCTGTACAGAGACAAACAGTAAGCTTCTCCTTCCATTCAGGACCTCCTACCTGCAGTCACACTGCCTCCTGAAGAAAGACGACCTCGTTTCTATTGCAACTAAAGCACAGTTGTTCCTGTAGCAGGGCAGGCTTTTGAAGAGGCACGGGCCCAGAGGCATAGCTAGGGCTTTGCTTGGTGAGGCCATTCACTACATTCAGGACACCCTGCCTCGAGAAGTTGATTCAGGGAAACAACCAGTGTTTACTCTGTGTCTCTTTTGACTTGTTAGAAACCACAGCGATGTATGCTGCCTGTGCCCATGGAAATTGGGGCATGATGGGACTAGCCTTGCTTTCCATTTGGAAAGCTATTCTTGCTTTCGTGAAGCTCCCTGAAATTCTCTGCTGTTGACAGGCCCCTGGCCATTGTAGGCTTGGGTCTGGGAAGAAAATGAGTTTTCTCTGTCTACACACGGAGCTTCATTGGCCGCGGTGGGGCGCACCTTGCCATGCTCTAGAGCTAAAGGGAATCTCAACGTGAGTCCTTGCCTCGAGGTAAGGCCCTGAGTAGCCCTACAGAAAAGGAGGCATGCAGCTCTTTCCATTAGCTCTTAGTCGCTGTTCTGGTTTACTTTAAAGGAAGTACCCTTTTCAGGACTCCTAGGACCCTCGGTTGAGCATCAATTTTGTTCCTAGATCTCTGAGTACCTCCACACCCCTGTAGGCCTGCTGAGCAACAACGAGGCCCATTGGTCCCTCGGAGGTCCTCTGTGTCTGCTGAGTCATGGGCAACACACTGCACTCTTTCTTGTGATATCTTGATTCACAGCACTCGCACAGGTTCAAGATCAACGTTCAAGCAAGTTCCAACATGCCGTGGAAATCGCACTCAATCCCTAGTCTGAGCTGCACAGAGAAAAACACTAGGCTTCTCCTTCCAATCAGGACCTCCTACCTGAAGTCACCCTGCTTCCAGGAGAAAGACGGCTTGCTTTCCTTTTGCAAGTAAAGCACAGTTTTTCCTGTAACACTGCAGGCTTTTGAAAAGGCACGGGCCCAGAGGCCTGCCTAGGGCGTTCCTTGGTGAGGCCTCGGGCCCAGTGGCCTGGCTAGGGCGTTCCTTGGTGAGGCCGTTCACTAGATGCAGAACACCCTTCCTCGAGAAGTTGATTCAGGGCAGCAACCAGTGTGTACTCGGTGTCTCTTTTGACTCGTTAAAAACCACAGAGAGGTATGCTGCCTGTGTCCATGGAAATGGGGGCATGATGGGACTAGCCTTGCTTTCGGTTTGGATAACTCCTTTCTTGCTGCCGTGAAGCTCCCTGAAATTCTCTGCTGTTGACAGGCCTCTGGCCACTGTAGGCATGGGTCTGGGAAGAAAATGAGTTTTCCCTGGGTACACACGGAGCTATATAGGCCAGGGTGGGGCTCACCTTGCCATGCTCTAGAGCTAAAGGGAAACTCAACGTGAGTCCTTGCCTCGAGGTAAGGCCCTGAGTAGCCCTGCAGAAAGGGAGGCATGCAGCCCTTTCCATGAGCTCTTAGTGGAGGTCTGTTTTATTTTAAAGGAAGTACCCTTTTCCGGACTCCTACGCCCTCTGGGTGAGCATCATTTTTATTCCAAGATCACTGACTCCCTCCGCACCCCTGTGGGCCTGCTGAGCAGCATTGAGTCCCATACGTCCCACGGAGGCCCTCTGTGTCTGCAGAGTCTCGGGCAACACACTGTACGTTACGTCAGGAGAGCTACATTTCCAGAGCACTCGAACAGCATCAGAACCACATTTCTAGGCAGTCCAACATGCCCTGGAAGTCTTCGACATTGCCCTCGTCTGAGCTGCCCTGAGAAAACAGTCTGCTTAGAATTTATCAAAGACCTCGTTCCTGAAGTCACTCTATTCAAGGAGAAATACAGCATCTTAACATGCTGTGTCGCTCACAGGGCAAGAAACGTGAGAACTTGCCTCGAGGTAAGGCCATGAAATGCTATGCAGAAGCAGAGGCGTGTAGCAGTTTCCATGAGGCCGTAGTCGCTTATCTTCAGCATTTTAAAGCCAGTACGCTTTTCAGGACACCTAGGTGCCTCGCCTGGAAACCCTATTCCCTGCAAAAACACTGAGTACCCTCAGGCTCCCCTGGCCCTTCTAAGCACTATCCAGGGAAGGAGCTTTCCGACTCACAGTGTGTATGCCGAGTGTAGGGCAACACAGTGCACTCTTATTGGAACATCTTGATTTAGCCAGCATCGCACAGGTTCACGAGCACCGTTAAGCAAGTTCCAACAGGCCGTGGAAGTGGCTCTCATTCCCTAGTTTGAGCTGTACAGAGACAAACAGTAAGCTTCTCCTTCCATTCAGGACCTCCTACCTGTAGTCACCCTGCCTCCTGAAGAAAGACGACCTCGTTTCTATTGCAACTAAAGCGCAGTTGTTCCTGTAGCAGGGCAGGCGTTTGAAGAGGCACGGGCCCAGAGGCATAGCTAGAGCTTTCCTTGGTGAGGCCGTTCACTACATTCAGGACACCCTGCCTCGAGAAGTTGATTCAGGGAAACAACCAGTGTGTACTCTGTGTCTCTTTTGACTTGTTAGAAACCACAGCGATGTATGCTGCCTGTGCCCATGGAAATTGGGGCATGATGGGACTAGCCTTGCTTTCCATTTGGAAAGCTCCATTCTTGCTTTCGTGAAGCTCCCTGAAATTCTCTGCTGTTGACAGGCCCCTGGCCACTGTAGGCTTGGGTCTGGGAAGAAAATGAGTTTTCTCTGTCTACACACGGAGCTTCATTGGCCGCGGTGGGGCGCACCTTGCCATGCTCTACAGCTAAAGGGAATCTCAACGTGAGTCCTTGCCTCGAGGTAAGGCCCTGAGTAGCCCTACAGAAAAGGAGGCATGCAGCTCTTTCCATTAGCTCTTAGTCGCTGTTCTGGTTTACTTTAAAGGAAGTACCCTTTTCAGGACTCCTAGGCCCCTCGGTTGAGCATCAATTTTGTTCCTAGATCTCTGAGTACCTCCACACCCCTGTAGGCCTGCTGAGCAACAACGAGGCCCATTGGTCCCTCGGAGGTCCTCTGTGTCTGCTGAGTCATGGGCAACACACTGCACTCTTTCTTGTGATATCTTGATTCACAGCACTCGCACAGGTTCAAGAGCAACGTTCAAGCAAGTTCCAACATGCCGTGGAAATCGCACTCAATCCCTAGTCTGAGCTGCACAGAGAAAAACACTAGGCTTCTCCTTCCAATCAGGACCTCCTACCTGAAGTCACCCTGCTTCCAGGAGAAAGACGGCTTGCTTTCCTTTTGCAAGTAAAGCACAGTTTTTCCTGTAGCACTGCAGGCTTTTGAAAAGGCAGGGGCACAGAGGCCTGCCTAGGGCGTTCCTTGGTGAGGCCTCGGGCCCAGTGGCCTGGCTAGGGCGTTCCTTGGTGAGGCCGTTCACTAGATGCAGAACACCCTGCTTCGAGAAGTTGATTCAGGGCAGCAACCAGTGTGTACTCGGTGTCTCTTTTGACTCGTTAAAAACCACAGAGAGGTATGCTGCCTGTGTCCATGGAAATGGGGGCATGATGGGACTAGCCTTGCTTTCGGTTTGGATACCTCCTTTCTTGCTGCCGTGAAGCTCCCTGAAATTCTCTGCTGTTGACAGGCCTCTGGCCACTGTAGGCATGGGTCTGGGAAGAAAATGAGTTTTCCCTGGGTACACACGGAGCTATATAGGCCAGGGTGGGGCTCACCTTGCCATGCTCTAGAGCTAAAGGGAATCTCAACGTTAGTCCTTGCCTCGAGGTAAGGCCCTGAGTAGCCCTGCAGAAAGGGAGGCATGCAGCTCTTTCCATGAGCTCTTAGTGGAGGTCTGTTTTATTTTAAAGGAAGTACCCTTTTCCGGACTCCTACGCCCTCTGGGTGAGCATCATTTTTATTCCAAGATCACTGACTCCCTCTGCACCCCTGTGGGCCTGCTGAGCAGCATTGAGTCCCATACGTCCCACGGAGGCCCTCTGTGTCTTCAGAGTCTCGGGCAACACACTGTACGTTACTTCAGGAGAGCTCCGTTTCCAGAGCACTCGAACAGCATCAGAACCACATTTCTAGGCAGTCCAACATGCCCTGGAAGTCTTCGACATTGCCCTCGTCTGAGCTGCCCTGAGAAAACAGTCTGCTTAGAATTTATCAAAGACCTCGTTCCTGAAGTCACTCTATTCAAGGAGAAATACAGCATCTTAACATGCTGTGTCGCTCACAGGGCAAGAAACGTGAGAACTTGCCTCGAGGTAAGGCCATGAAATGCTATGCAGAAGCAGAGGCGTGTAGCAGTTTCCATGAGGCCGTAGTCGCTTATCTTCAGCATTTTAAAGCCAGTACGCTTTTCAGGACACCTAGGTGCCTCGCCTGGAAACCCTATTCCCTGCAAAAACACTGAGTACCCTCAGGCTCCCCTGGCCCTTCTAAGCACTATCCAGGGAAGGAGCTTTCCGACTCACAGTGTGTATGCCGAGTGTAGGGCAACACAGTGCACTCTTATTGGAACATCTTGATTTAGCCAGCATCGCACAGGTTCACGAGCACCGTTAAGCAAGTTCCAACAGGCCGTGGAAGTCGCTCTCATTCCCTAGTTTGAGCTGTACAGAGACAAACAGTAAGCTTCTCCTTCCATTCAGGACCTCCTACCTGAAGTCACACTGCCTCCTGAAGAAAGACGACTTTGTTTCTATTGCAACTAAAGCACAGTTGTTCCTGTAGCAGGGCAGGCTTTTGAAGAGGCACGGGCCCAGAGGCATAGCTAGGGCTTTGCTTGGTGAGGCCGTTCACTACATTCAGGACACCCTGCCTCGAGAAGTTGATTCAGGGAAACAACCAGTGTGTACTCTGTGTCTCTTTTGACTTGTTAGAAACCACAGCTATGTATGCTGCCTGTGCCCATGGAAATTGGGGCATGATGGGACTAGCCTTGCTTTCCATTTGGAAAGCTCCATTCTTGCTTTCGTGAAGCTCCCTGAAATTCTCTGCTGTTGACAGGCCCCTGGCCACTGTAGGCTTGGGTCTGGGAAGAAAATGAGTTTTCTCTGTCTACACACGGAGCTTCATTGGCCGCGGTGGGGCGCACCTTGCCATGCTCTAGAGCTAAAGGGAATCTCAACGTGAGTCCTTGCCTCGAGGTAAGGCCCTGAGTAGCCCTACAGAAAAGGAGGCATGCAGCTCTTTCCATCAGCTCTTAGTCGCTGTTCTGGTTTACTTTAAAGGAAGTACCCTTTTCAGGACTCCTAGGCCCCTCGGTTGAGCATCAATTTTGTTCCTAGATCTCTGAGTACCTCCACACCCCTGTAGGCCTGCTGAGCAACAACGAGGCCCATTGGTCCCTCGGAGGTCCTCTGTGTCTGCTGAGTCATGGGCAACACACTGCACTCTTTCTTGTGATATCTTGATTCACAGCACTCGCACAGGTTCAAGAGCAACGTTCAAGCAAGTTCCAACATGCCGTGGAAATCGCACTCAATCCCTAGTCTGAGCTGCACAGAGAAAAACACTAGGCTTCTCCTTCCAATCAGGACCTCCTACCTGAAGTCACCCTGCTTCCAGGAGAAAGACGGCTTGCTTTCCTTTTGCAAGTAAAGCACAATTTTTCCTGTAGCACTGCAGGCTTTTGAAAAGGCAGGGGCCCAGAAGCCTGCCTAGGGCGTTCCTTGGTGAGGCCTCGGGCCCAGTGGCCTGGCTAGGGCGTTCCTGGGTGAGGCCGTTCACTAGATGCAGAACACCCTTCCTCGAGAAGTTGATTCAGGGAAGCAACCAGTGTGTACTCGGTGTCTCTTTTGACTTGTTAAATCCACACAGAGGTATGCTGCCTGTGTCCATGGAAATGGGGGCATGATGGGACTAGCCTTGCTTTCCGTTTGGAAACCTCCTTTCTTGCTGCCGTGAAGCTCCCTGAAATTCTCTGCTGTTGAGAGGACTCTGGCCACTGTAGGCATGGGTCTGGGAAGAAAATGAGTTTTCCCTGGGTACACACGGAGCTATATAGGCCAGGGTGGGGCTCACCTTGCCATGCTCTAGAGCTAAAGGGAATCTCAACGTGAGTCCTTGCCTCGAGGTAAGGCCCTGAGTAGCCCTGCAGAAAGGGAGGCATGCAGCTCTTTCCATGAGCTCTTAGTGGAGGTCTGTTTTATTTTAAAGGAAGTACCCTTTTCCGGACTCCTACGCCCTCTGGGTGAGCATCATTTTTATTCCAAGATCACTGACTCCCTCCGCACCCCTGTGGGCCTGCTGAGCAGCATTGAGTCCCATACGTCCCACGGAGGCCCTCTGTGTCTTCAGAGTCTCGGGCAACACACTGTACGTTACTTCAGGACAGCTCCGTTTCCAGAGCACTCGAACAGCATCAGAACCACATTTCTAGGCAGTCCAACATGCCCTGGAAGTCTTCGACATTGCCCTCGTCTGAGCTGCCCTGAGAAAACAGTCTGCTTAGAATTTATCAAAGACCTCGTTCCTGAAGTCACTCTATTCAAGGAGAAATACAGCATCTTAACATGCTGTGTCGCTCACAGGGCAAGAAACGTGAGAACTTGCCTCGAGGTAAGGCCATGAAATGCTATGCAGAAGCAGAGGCGTGTAGCAGTTTCCATGAGGCCGTAGTCGCTTATCTTCAGCATTTTAAAGCCAGTACGCTTTTCAGGACACCTAGGTGCCTCGCCTGGAAACCCTATTCCCTGCAAAAACACTGAGTACCCTCAGGCTCCCCTGGCCCTTCTAAGCACTATCCAGGGAAGGAGCTTTCCGACTCACAGTGTGTATGCCGAGTGTAGGGCAACACAGTGCACTCTTATTGGAACATCTTGATTTAGCCAGCATCGCACAGGTTCACGAGCACCGTTAAGCAAGTTCCAACAGGCCGTGGAAGTGGCTCTCATTCCCTAGTTTGAGCTATACAGAGACAAACAGTAAGCTTCTCCTTCCATTCAGGACCTCCTACCTGTAGTCATCCTGCCTCCTGAAGAAAGACGACCTCGTTTCTATTGCAACTAAAGCACAGTTGTTCCTGTAGCAGGGCAGGCTTTTGAAGAGGCACGGGCCCAGAGGCATAGCTAGGGCTTTCCTTGGTGAGGCCGTTCACTACATTCAGGACACCCTGCCTCGAGAAGTTGATTCAGGGAAACAACCAGTGTGTACTCTGTGTCTCTTTTGACTTGTTAGAAACCACAGCGATGTATGCTGCCTGTGCCCATGGAAATTGGGGCATGATGGGACTAGCCTTGCTTTCCATTTGGAAAGCTCCATTCTTGCTTTCGTGAAGCTCCCTGAAATTCTCTGCTGTTGACAGGCCCCTGGCCACTGTAGGCTTGGGTCTGGGAAGAAAATGAGTTTTCTCTGGCTACACACGGAGCTTCATTGGCCGCGGTGGGGCGCACCTTGCCATGCTCTAGAGCTAAAGGGAATCTCAACGTGAGTCCTTGCCTCGAGGTAAGGCCCTGCGTAGCCCTACAGAAAAGGAGGCATGCAGCTCTTTCCATTAGCTCTTAGTCGCTGTTCTGGTTTACTTTAAAGGAAGTACCCTTTTCAGGACTCCTAGGCCCCTCGGTTGAGCATCAATTTTGTTCCAAGATCTCTGAGTACCTCCACACCCCTGTAGGCCTGCTGAGCAACAACGAGGCCCATTGGTCCCTCGGAGGTCCTCTGTGTCTGCTGAGTCATGGGCAACACACTGCACTCTTTCTTGTGATATCTTGATTCACAGCACTCGCACAGGTTCAAGAGCAACGTTCAAGCAAGTTCCAACATGCCGTGGAAATCGCACTCAATCCCTAGTCTGAGCTGCACAGAGAAAAACACTAGGCTTCTCCTTCCAATCAGGACCTCCTACCTGAAGTCACCCTGCTTCCAGGAGAAAGACGGCTTGCTTTCCTTTTGCAAGTAAAGCACAGTTTTTCCTGTAGCACTGCAGGCTTTTGAAAAGGCAGGGGCCCAGAGGCCTGCCTAGGGCGTTCCTTGGTGAGGCCTCGGGCCCAGTGGCCTGGCTAGGGCGTTCCTTGGTGAGGCCGTTCACTAGATGCAGAACACCCTTCCTCGAGAAGTTGATTCAGGTAAGCAACCAGTGTGTACTCGGTGTCTCTTTTGACTTGTTAAATCCACAGAGAGGTATGCTGCCTGTGTCCATGGAAATGGGGGCATGATGGGACTAGCCTTGCTTTCCGTTTGGAAACCTCCTTTCTTGCTGCCGTGAAGCTCCCTGAAATTCTCTGCTGTTGACAGGCCTCGGGCCACTGTAGGCATGGGTCTGGGAAGAAAATGAGTTTTCCCTGGGTACACACGGAGCTATATAGGCCAGGGTGGGGCTCACCTTGCCATGCTCTAGAGCTAAAGGGAATCTCAACGTGAGTCCTTGCCTCGAGGTAAGGCCCTGAGTAGCCCTGCAGAAAGGGAGGCATGCAGCTCTTTCCATGAGCTCTTAGTGGAGGTCTGTTTTATTTTAAAGGAAGTACCCTTTTCCGGACTCCTACGCCCTCTGGGTGAGCATCATTTTTATTCCAAGATCACTGACTCCCTCCGCACCCCTGTGGGCCTGCTGAGCAGCATTGAGTCCCATACGTCCCACGGAGGCCCTCTGTGTCTGCAGAGTCTCGGGCAACACACTGTACGTTACTTCAGGAGAGCTCCGTTTCCAGAGCACTCGAACAGCATCAGAACCACATTTCTAGGCAGTCCAACATGCCCTGGAAGTCTTCGACATTGCCCTCGTCTGAGCTGCCCTGAGAAAACAGTCTGCTTAGAATTTATCAAAGACCTCGTTCCTGAAGTCACTCTATTCAAGGAGAAATACAGCATCTTAACATGCTGTGTCGCTCACAGGGCAAGAAACGTGAGAACTTGCCTCGAGGTAAGGCCATGAAATGCTATGCAGAAGCAGAGGCGTGTAGCAGTTTCCATGAGGCCGTAGTCGCTTATCTTCAGCATTTTAAAGCCAGTACGCTTTTCAGGACACCTAGGTGCCTCGCCTGGAAACCCTATTCCCTGCAAAAACACTGAGTACCCTCAGGCTCCCCTGGCCCTTCTAAGCACTATCCAGGGAAGGAGCTTTCCGACTCACAGTGTGTATGCCGAGTGTAGGGCAACACAGTGCACTCTTATTGGAACATCTTGATTTAGCCAGCATCGCACAGGTTCACGAGCACCGTTAAGCAAGTTCCAACAGGCCGTGGAAGTGGCTCTCATTCCCTAGTTTGAGCTATACAGAGACAAACAGTAAGCTTCTCCTTCCATTCAGGACCTCCTACCTGTAGTCACCCTGCCTCCTGAAGAAAGACGACCTCGTTTCTATTGCAACTAAAGCACAGTTGTTCCTGTAGCAGGGCAGGCTTTTGAAGAGGCACGGGCCCAGAGGCATAGTTAGGGCTTTCCTTGGTGAGGCCGTTCACTACATTCAGGACACCCTGCCTCGAGAAGTTGATTCAGGGAAACAACCAGTGTGTACTCTGTGTCTCTTTTGACTTGTTAGAAACCACAGCGATGTATGCTGCCTGTGCCCATGGAAATTGGGGCGTGATGGGACTAGCCTTGCTTTCCATTTGGAAAGCTCCATTCTTGCTTTCGTGAAGCTCCCTGAAATTCTCTGCTGTTGACAGGCCCCTGGCCACTGTAGGCTTGGGTCTGGGAAGAAAATGAGTTTTCTCTGGCTACACACGGAGCTTCATTGGCCGCGGTGGGGCGCACCTTGCCATGCTCTAGAGCTAAAGGGAATCTCAACGTGAGTCCTTGCCTCGAGGTAAGGCCCTGAGTAGCCCTACAGAAAAGGAGGCATGCAGCTCTTTCCATTGGCTCTTAGTCGCTGTTCTGGTTTACTTTAAAGGAAGTACCCTTTTCAGGACTCCTAGGCCCCTCGGTTGAGCATCAATTTTGTTCCAAGATCTCTGAGTACCTCCACACCCCTGTAGGCCTGCTGAGCAACAACGAGGCCCATTGGTCCCTCGGAGGTCCTCTGTGTCTGCTGAGTCATGGGCAACACACTGCACTCTTTCTTGTGATATCTTGATTCACAGCACTCGCACAGGTTTAAGAGCAACGTTCAAGCAAGTTCCAACATGCCGTGGAAATCGCACTCAATCCCTAGTCTGAGCTGCACAGAGAAAAACACTAGGCTTCTCCTTCCAATCAGGACCTCCTACCTGAAGTCACCCTGCTTCCAGGAGAAAGACGGCTTGCTTTCCTTTTGCAAGTAAAGCACAGTTTTTCCTGTAGCACTGCAGGCTTTTGAAAAGGCAGGGGCCCAGAGGCCTGCCTAGGGCGTTCCTTGGTGAGGCCTCGGGCCCAGTGGCCTGGCTAGGGCGTTCCTTGGTGAGGCCGTTCACTAGATGCAGAACACCCTTCCTCGAGATGTTGATTCAGGGAAGCAACCAGTGTGTACTCGGTGTCTCTTTTGACTTGTTAAATCCACAGAGAGGTATGCTGCCTGTGTCCATGGAAATGGGGGCATGATGGGACTAGCCTTGCTTTCCGTTTGGAAACCTCCTTTCTTGCTGCCGTGAAGCTCCCTGAAATTCTCTGCTGTTGAGAGGACTCTGGCCACTGTAGGCATGGGTCTGGGAAGAAAATGAGTTTTCCCTGGGTACACACGGAGCTCTATAGGCCAGGGTGGGGCTCACCTTGCCATGCTCTAGAGCTAAAGGGAATCTCAACGTGAGTCCTTGCCTCGAGGTAAGGCCCTGAGTAGCCCTGCAGAAAGGGAGGCATGCAGCTCTTTCCATGAGCTCTTAGTGGAGGTCTGTTTTATTTTAAAGGAAGTACCCTTTTCCGGACTCCTACGCCCTCTGGGTGAGCATCATTTTTATTCCAAGATCACTGACTCCCTCCGCACCCCTGTGGGCCTGCTGAGCAGCATTGAGTCCCATACGTCCCACGGAGGCCCTCTGTGTCTGCAGAGTCTCGGGCAACACACTGTACGTTACTTCAGGAGAGCTCCGTTTCCAGAGCACTCGAACAGCATCAGAACCACATTTCTAGGCAGTCCAACATGCCCTGGAAGTCTTCGACATTGCCCTCGTCTGAGCTGCCCTGAGAAAACAGTCTGCTTAGAATTTATCAAAGACCTCGTTCCTGAAGTCACTCTATTCAAGGAGAAATACAGCATCTTAACATGCTGTGTCGCTCACAGGGCAAGAAACGTGAGAACTTGCCTCGAGGTAAGGCCATGAAATGGTATGCAGAAGCAGAGGCGTGTAGCAGTTTCCATGAGGCCGTAGTCGCTTATCTTCAGCATTTTAAAGCCAGTACGCTTTTCAGGACACCTAGGTGCCTCGCCTGGAAACCCTATTCCCTGCAAAAACACTGAGTACCCTCAGGCTCCCCTGGCCCTTCTAAGCACTATCCAGGGAAGGAGCTTTCCGACTCACAGTGTGTATGCCGAGTGTAGGGCAACACAGTGCACTCTTATTGGAACATCTTGATTCAGCCAGCATCGCACAGGTTCATGAGCACCGTTAAGCAAGTTCCAACAGGCCGTGGAAGTGGCTCTCATTCCCTAGTTTGAGCTATACAGAGACAAACAGTAAGCTTCTCCTTCCATTCAGGACCTCCTACCTGAAGTCACCCTGCCTCCTGAAGAAAGACGACCTCGTTTCTATTGCAACTAAAGCACAGTTGTTCCTGTAGCAGGGCAGGCTTTTGAAGAGGCACGGGCCCAGAGGCATAGCTAGGGCTTTCCTTGGTGAGGCCGTTCACTACATTCAGGACACCCTGCCTCGAGAAGTTGATTCAGGGAAACAACCAGTGTGTACTCTGTGTCTCTTTTGACTTGTTAGAAACCACAGCGATGTATGCTGCCTGTGCCCATGGAAATTGGGGCATGATGGGACTAGCCTTGCTTTCCATTTGGAAAGCTCCATTCTTGCTTTCGTGAAGCTCCCTGAAATTCTCTGCTGTTGACAGGCCCCTGGCCACTGTAGGCTTGGGTCTGGGAAGAAAATGAGTTTTCTCTGGCTACACACGGAGCTTCATTGGCCGCGGTGGGGCGCACCTTGCCATGCTCTAGAGCTAAAGGGAATCTCAACGTGAGTCCTTGCCTCGAGGTAAGGCCCTGAGTAGCCCTACAGAAAAGGAGGCATGCAGCTCTTTCCATTAGCTCTTAGTCGCTGTTCTGGTTTACTTTAAAGGAAGTACCCTTTTCAGGACTCCTAGGCCCCTCGGTTGAGCATCAATTTTGTTCCAAGATCTCTGAGTACCTCCACACCCCTGTAGGCCTGCTGAGCAACAACGAGGCCCATTGGTCCCTCGGAGGTCCTCTGTGTCTGCTGAGTCATGGGGAACACACTGCACTCTTTCTTGTGATATCTTGATTCACAGCACTCGCACAGGTTCAAGAGCAACGTTCAAGCAAGTTCCAACATGCCGTGGAAATCGCACTCAATCCCTAGTCTGAGCTGCACAGAGAAAAACACTAGGCTTCTCCTTCCAATCAGGACCTCCTACCTGAAGTCACCCTGCTTCCAGGAGAAAGACGGCTTGCTTTCCTTTTGCAAGTAAAGCACAGTTTTTCCTGTAGCACTGCAGGCTTTTGAAAAGGCAGGGGCCCAGAGGCCTGCCTAGGGCGTTCCTTGGTGAGGCCTCGGGCCCAGTGGCCTGGCTAGGGCGTTCCTTGGTGAGGCCGTTCACTAGATGCAGAACACCCTTCCTCGAGAAGTTGATTCAGGGAAGCAACCAGTGTGTACTCGGTGTCTCTTTTGACTTGTTAAATCCACAGAGAGGTATGCTGCCTGTGTCCATGGAAATGGGGGCATGATGGGACTAGCCTTGCTTTCCGTTTGGAAACCTCCTTTCTTGCTGCCGTGAAGCTCCCTAAAATTCTCTGCTGTTGAGAGGACTCTGGCCACTGTAGGCATGGGTCTGGGAAGAAAATGAGTTTTCCCTGGGTACACACGGAGCTATATAGGCCAGGGTGGGGCTCACCTTGCCATGCTCTAGAGCTAAAGGGAATCTCAACGTGAGTCCTTGCCTCGAGGTAAGGCCCTGAGTAGCCCTGCAGAAAGGGAGGCATGCAGCTCTTTCCATGAGCTCTTAGTGGAGGTCTGTTTTATTTTAAAGGAAGTACCCTTTTCCGGACTCCTACGCCCTCTGGGTGAGCATCATTTTTATTCCAAGATCACTGACTCCCTCCGCACCCCTGTGGGCCTGCTGAGCAGCATTGAGTCCCATACGTCCCACGGAGGCCCTCTGTGTCTTCAGAGTCTCGGGCAACACACTGTACGTTACTTCAGGAGAGCTCCGTTTCCAGAGCACTCTAACAGCATCAGAACCACATTTCTAGGCAGTCCAACATGCCCTGGAAGTCTTCGACATTGCCCTCGTCTGAGCTGCCCTGAGAAAACAGTCTGCTTAGAATTTATCAAAGACCTCGTTCCTGAAGTCACTCTATTCAAGGAGAAATACAGCATCTTAACATGCTGTGTCGCTCACAGGGCAAGAAACGTGAGAACTTGCCTCGAGGTAAGGCCATGAAATGCTATGCAGAAGCAGAGGCGTGTAGCAGTTTCCATGAGGCCGTAGTCGCTTATCTTCAGCATTTTAAAGCCAGTACGCTTTTCAGGACACCTAGGTGCCTCGCCTGGAAACCCTATTCCCTGCAAAAACACTGAGTACCCTCAGGCTCCCCTGGCCCTTCTAAGCACTATCCAGGGAAGGAGCTTTCCGACTCAGAGTGTGTATGCCGAGTGTAGGGCAACACAGTGCACTCTTATTGGAACATCTTGATTTAGCCAGCATCGCACAGGTTCACGAGCACCGTTAAGCAAGTTCCAACAGGCCGTGGAAGTGGCTCTCATTCCCTAGTTTGAGCTGTACAGAGACAAACAGTAAGCTTCTCCTTCCATTCAGGACCTCCTACCTGTAGTCACCCTGCCTCCTGAAGAAAGACGACCTCGTTTCTATTGCAACTAAAGCACAGTTGTTCCTGTAGCAGGGCAGGCTTTTGAAGAGGCACGGGCCCAGAGGCATAGCTAGGGCTTTCCTTGGTGAGGCCGTTCACTACATTCAGGACACCCTGCCTCGAGAAGTTGATTCAGGGAAACAACCAGTGTGTACTCTGTGTCTCTTTTGACTTGTTAGAAACGACAGCGATGTATGCTGCCTGTGCCCATGGAAATTGGGGCGTGATGGGACTAGCCTTGCTTTCCATTTGGAAAGCTCCATTCTTGCTTTCGTGAAGCTCCCTGAAATTCTCTGCTGTTGACAGGCCCCTGGCCACTGTAGGCTTGGGTCTGGGAAGAAAATGAGTTTTCTCTGGCTACACACGCAGCTTCATTGGCCGCGGTGGGGCGCACCTTGCCATGCTCTACAGCTAAAGGGAATCTCAACGTGAGTCCTTGCCTCGAGGTAAGGCCCTGAGTAGCCCTACAGAAAAGGAGGCATGCAGCTCTTTCCATTAGCTCTTAGTCGCTGTTCTGGTTTACTTTAAAGGAAGTACCCTTTTCAGGACTCCTAGGCCCCTCGGTTGAGCATCAATTTTGTTCCAAGATCTCTGAGTACCTCCACACCCCTGTAGGCCTGCTGAGCAACAACGAGGCCCATTGGTCCCTCGGAGGTCCTCTGTGTCTGCTGAGTCATGGGCAACACACTGCACTCTTTCTTGTGATATCTTGATTCACAGCACTCGCACAGGTTCAAGAGCAACGTTCAAGCAAGTTCCAACATGCCGTGGAAATCGCACTCAATCCCTAGTCTGAGCTGCACAGAGAAAAACACTAGGCTTCTCCTTCCAATCAGGACCTCCTACCTGAAGTCACCCTGCTTCCAGGAGAAAGACGGCTTGCTTTCCTTTTGCAAGTAAAGCACAGTTTTTCCTGTAGCACTGCAGGCTTTTGAAAAGGCAGGGGCCCAGAGGCCTGCCTAGGGCGTTCCTTGGTGAGGCCTCGGGCCCAGTGGCCTGGCTAGGGCGTTCCTTGGTGAGGCCGTTCACTAGATGCAGAACACCCTTCCTCGAGAAGTTGATTCAGGGAAGCAACCAGTGTGTACTCGGTGTCTCTTTTGACTTGTTAAATCCACAGAGAGGTATGCTGCCTGTGTCCATGGAAATGGGGGCATGATGGGACTAGCCTTGCTTTCCGTTTGGAAACCTCCTTTCTTGCTGCCGTGAAGCTCCCTAAAATTCTCTGCTGTTGAGAGGACTCTGGCCACTGTAGGCATGGGTCTGGGAAGAAAATGAGTTTTCCCTGGGTACACACGGAGCTATATAGGCCAGGGTGGGGCTCACCTTGCCATGCTCTAGAGCTAAAGGGAATCTCAACGTGAGTCCTTGCCTCGAGGTAAGGCCCTGAGTAGCCCTGCAGAAAGGGAGGCATGCAGCTCTTTCCATGAGCTCTTAGTGGAGGTCTGTTTTATTTTAAAGGAAGTACCCTTTTCCGGACTCCTACGCCCTCTGGGTGAGCATCATTTTTATTCCAAGATCACTGACTCCCTCCGCACCCCTGTGGGCCTGCTGAGCAGCATTGAGTCCCATACGTCCCACGGAGGCCCTCTGTGTCTTCAGAGTCTCGGGCAACACACTGTACGTTACTTCAGGAGAGCTCCGTTTCCAGAGCACTCGAACAGCATCAGAACCACATTTCTAGGCAGTCCAACATGCCCTGGAAGTCTTCGACATTGCCCTCGTCTGAGCTGCCCTGAGAAAACAGTCTGCTTAGAATTTATCAAAGACCTCGTTCCTGAAGTCACTCTATTCAAGGAGAAATACAGCATCTTAACATGCTGTGTCGCTCACAGGGCAAGAAACGTGAGAACTTGCCTCGAGGTAAGGCCATGAAATGCTATGCAGAAGCAGAGGCGTGTAGCAGTTTCCATGAGGCCGTAGTCGCTTATCTTCAGCATTTTAAAGCCAGTACGCTTTTCAGGACACCTAGGTGCCTCGCCTGGAAACCCTATTCCCTGCAAAAACACTGAGTACCCTCAGGCTCCCCTGGCCCTTCTAAGCACTATCCAGGGAAGGAGCTTTCCGACTCACAGTGTGTATGCCGAGTGTAGGGCAACACAGTGCACTCTTATTGGAACATCTTGATTTAGCCAGCATCGAACAGGTTCACGAGCACCGTTAAGCAAGTTCCAACAGGCCGTGGAAGTGGCTCTCATTCCCTAGTTTGAGCTGTACAGAGACAAACAGTAAGCTTCTCCTTCCATTCAGGACCTCCTACCTGTAGTCACCCTGCCTCCTGAAGAAAGACGACCTCGTTTCTATTGCAACTAAAGCACAGTTGTTCCTGTAGCAGGGCAGGCTTTTGAAGAGGCACGGGCCCAGAGGCATAGCTAGGGCTTTCCTTGGTGAGGCCGTTCACTACATTCAGGACACCCTGCCTCGAGAAGTTGATTCAGGGAAACAACCAGTGTGTACTCTGTGTCTCTTTTGACTTGTTAGAAACCACAGCGATGTATGCTGCCTGTGCCCATGGAAATTGGGGCGTGATGGGACTAGCCTTGCTTTCCATTTGGAAAGCTCCATTCTTGCTTTCGTGAAGCTCCCTGAAATTCTCTGCTGTTGACAGGCCCCTGGCCACTGTAGGCTTGGGTCTGGGAAGAAAATGAGTTTTCTCTGGCTACACACGCAGCTTCATTGGCCGCGGTGGGGCGCACCTTGCCATGCTCTACAGCTAAAGGGAATCTCAACGTGAGTCCTTGCCTCGAGGTAAGGCCCTGAGTAGCCCTACAGAAAAGGAGGCATGCAGCTCTTTCCATTAGCTCTTAGTCGCTGTTCTGGTTTACTTTAAAGGAAGTACCCTTTTCAGGACTCCTAGGCCCCTCGGTTGAGCATCAATTTTGTTCCAAGATCTCTGAGTACCTCCACACCCCTGTAGGCCTGCTGAGCAACAACGAGGCCCATTGGTCCCTCGGAGGTCCTCTGTGTCTGCTGAGTCATGGGCAACACACTGCACTCTTTCTTGTGATATCTTGATTCACAGCACTCGCACAGGTTCAAGAGCAACGTTCAAGCAAGTTCCAACATGCCGTGGAAATCGCACTCAATCCCTAGTCTGAGCTGCACAGAGAAAAACACTAGGCTTCTCCTTCCAATCAGGACCTCCTACCTGAAGTCACCCTGCTTCCAGGAGAAAGACGGCTTGCTTTCCTTTTGCAAGTAAAGCACAGTTTTTCCTGTAGCACTGCAGGCTTTTGAAAAGGCAGGGGCCCAGAGGCCTGCCTAGGGCGTTCCTTGGTGAGGCCTCGGGCCCAGTGGCCTGGCTAGGGCGTTCCTGGGTGAGGCCGTTCACTAGATGCACAACACCCTTCCTCGAGAAGTTGATTCAGGGAAGCAACCAGTGTGTACTCGGTGTCTCTTTTGACTTGTTAAATCCACACAGAGGTATGCTGCCTGTGTCCATGGAAATGGGGGCATGATGGGACTAGCCTTGCTTTCCGTTTGGAAACCTCCTTTCTTGCTGCCGTGAAGCTCCCTGAAATTCTCTGCTGTTGAGAGGACTCTGGCCACTGTAGGCATGGGTCTGGGAAGAAAATGAGTTTTCCCTGGGTACACACGGAGCTATATAGGCCAGGGTGGGGCTCACCTTGCCATGCTCTAGAGCTAAAGGGAATCTCAACGTGAGTCCTTGCCTCGAGGTAAGGCCCTGAGTAGCCCTGCAGAAAGGGAGGCATGCAGCTCTTTCCATGAGCTCTTAGTGGAGGTCTGTTTTATTTTAAAGGAAGTACCCTTTTCCGGACTCCTACGCCCTCTGGGTGAGCATCATTTTTATTCCAAGATCACTGACTCCCTCCGCACCCCTGTGGGCCTGCTGAGCAGCATTGAGTCCCATACGTCCCACGGAGGCCCTCTGTGTCTGCAGAGTCTCGGGCAACACACTGTACGTTACGTCAGGAGAGCTACATTTCCAGAGCACTCGAACAGCATCAGAACCACATTTCTAGGCAGTCCAACATGCCCTGGAAGTCTTCGACATTGCCCTCGTCTGAGCTGCCCTGAGAAAACAGTCTGCTTAGAATTTATCAAAGACCTCGTTCCTGAAGTCACTCTATTCAAGGAGAAATACAGCATCTTAACATGCTGTGTCGCTCACAGGGCAAGAAACGTGAGAACTTGCCTCGAGGTAAGGCCATGAAATGCTATGCAGAAGCAGAGGCGTGTAGCAGTTTCCATGAGGCCGTAGTCGCTTATCTTCAGCATTTTAAAGCCAGTACGCTTTTCAGGACACCTAGGTGCCTCGCCTGGAAACCCTATTCCCTGCAAAAACACTGAGTACCCTCAGGCTCCCCTGGCCCTTCTAAGCACTATCCAGGGAAGGAGCTTTCCGACTCACAGTGTGTATGCCGAGTGTAGGGCAACACAGTGCACTCTTATTGGAACATCTTGATTTAGCCAGCATCGCACAGGTTCACGAGCACCGTTAAGCAAGTTCCAACAGGCCGTGGAAGTGGCTCTCATTCCCTAGTTTGAGCTGTACAGAGACAAACAGTAAGCTTCTCCTTCCATTCAGGACCTCCTACCTGAAGTCACCCTGCCTCCTGAAGAAAGACGACCTCGTTTCTATTGCAACTAAAGCACAGTTGTTCCTGTAGCAGGGCAGGCTTTTGAAGAGGCACGGGCCCAGAGGCATAGCTAGGGCTTTCCTTGGTGAGGCCGTTCACTACATTCAGGACACCCTGCCTCGAGAAGTTGATTCAGGGAAACAACCAGTGTGTACTCTGTGTCTCTTTTGACTTGTTAGAAACCACAGCGATGTATGCTGCCTGTGCCCATGGAAATTGGGGCATGATGGGACTAGCCTTGCTTTCCATTTGGAAAGCTCCATTCTTGCTTTCGTGAAGCTCCCTGAAATTCTGTGCTGTTGACAGGCCCCTGGCCACTGTAGGCTTGGGTCTGGGAAGAAAATGAGTTTTCTCTGTCTACACACGGAGCTTCATTGGCCGCGGTGGGGCGCACCTTGCCATGCTCTAGAGCTAAAGGGAATCTCAACGTGAGTCCTTGCCTCGAGGTAAGGCCCTGAGTAGCCCTACAGAAAAGGAGGCATGCAGCTCTTTCCATTAGCTCTTAGTCGCTGTTCTGGTTTACTTTAAAGGAAGTACCCTTTTCAGGACTCCTAGGCCCCTCGGTTGAGCATCAATTTTGTTCCTAGATCTCTGAGTACCTCCACACCCCTGTAGGCCTGCTGAGCAACAACGAGGCCCATTGGTCCCTCGGAGGTCCTCTGTGTCTGCTGAGTCATGGGCAACACACTGCACTCTTTCTTGTGATATCTTGATTCACAGCACTCGCACAGGTTCAAGATCAACGTTCAAGCAAGTTCCAACATGCCGTGGAAATCGCACTCAATCCCTAGTCTGAGCTGCACAGAGAAAAACACTAGGCTTCTCCTTCCAATCAGGACCTCCTACCTGAAGTCACCCTGCTTCCACGAGAAAGACGGCTTGCTTTCCTTTTGCAAGTAAAGCACAGTTTTTCCTGTAGCACTGCAGGCTTTTGAAAAGGCAGGGGCCCAGAGGCCTGCCTAGGGCGTTCCTTGGTGAGGCCTCGGGCCCAGTGGCCTGGCTAGGGCGTTCCTGGGTGAGGCCGTTCACTAGATGCAGAACACCCTTCCTCGAGAAGTTGATTCAGGGAAGCAACCAGTGTGTACTCGGTGTCTCTTTTGACTTGTTAAATCCACACAGAGGTATGCTGCCTGTGTCCATGGAAATGGGGGCATGATGGGACTAGCCTTGCTTTCCGTTTGGAAACCTCCTTTCTTGCTGCCGTGAAGCTCCCTGAAATTCTCTGCTGTTGAGAGGACTCTGGCCACTGTAGGCATGGGTCTGGGAAGAAAATGAGTTTTCCCTGGGTACACACGGAGCTATATAGGCCAGGGTGGGGCTCACCTTGCCATGCTCTAGAGCTAAAGGGAATCTCAACGTGAGTCCTTGCCTCGAGGTAAGGCCCTGAGTAGCCCTGCAGAAAGGGAGGCATGCAGCTCTTTCCATGAGCTCTTAGTGGAGGTCTGTTTTATTTTAAAGGAAGTACCCTTTTCCGGACTCCTACGCCCTCTGGGTGAGCATCATTTTTATTCCAAGATCACTGACTCCCTCCGCACCCCTGTGGGCCTGCTGAGCAGCATTGAGTCCCATACGTCCCACGGAGGCCCTCTGTGTCTGCAGAGTCTCGGGCAACACACTGTACGTTACTTCAGGAGAGCTCCGTTTCCAGAGCACTCGAACAGCATCAGAACCACATTTCTAGGCAGTCCAACATGCCCTGGAAGTCTTCGACATTGCCCTCGTCTGAGCTGCCCTGAGAAAACAGTCTGCTTAGAATTTATCAAAGACCTCGTTCCTGAAGTCACTCTATTCAAGGAGAAATACAGCATCTTAACATGCTGTGTCGCTCACAGGGCAAGAAACGTGAGAACTTGCCTCGAGGTAAGGCCATGAAATGCTATGCAGAAGCAGAGGCGTGTAGCTGTTTCCATGAGGCCGTAGTCGCTTATCTTCAGCATTTTAAAGCCAGTACGCTTTTCAGGACACCTAGGTGCCTCGCCTGGAAACCCTATTCCCTACAAAAACACTGAGTACCCTCAGGCTCCCCTGGCCCTTCTAAGCACTATCCAGGGAAGGAGCTTTCCGACTCACAGTGTGTATGCCGAGTGTAGGGCAACACAGTGCACTCTTATTGGAACATCTTGATTTAGCGAGCATCGCACAGGTTCACGAGCACCGTTAAGCAAGTTCCAACAGGCCGTGGAAGTCGCTCTCATTCCCTAGTTTGAGCTGTACAGAGACAAACAGTAAGCTTCTCCTTCCATTCAGGACCTCCTACCTGAAGTCACACTGCCTCCTGAAGAAAGACGACCTCGTTTCTATTGCAACTAAAGCACAGTTGTTCCTGTAGCAGGGCAGGCTTTTGAAGAGGCACGGGCCCAGAGGCATAGCTAGGGCTTTCCTTGGTGAGGCCGTTCACTACATTCAGGACACCCTGCCTCGAGAAGTTGATTCAGGGAAACAACCAGTGTGTACTCTGTGTCTCTTTTGACTTGTTAGAAACCACAGCGATGTATGCTGCCTGTGCCCATGGAAATTGGGGCATGATGGGACTAGCCTTGCTTTCCATTTGGAAAGCTCCATTCTTGCTTTCGTGAAGCTCCCTGAAATTCTCTGCTGTTGACAGGCCCCTGGCCACTGTAGGCTTGGGTCTGGGAAGAAAATGAGTTTTCTCTGTCTACACACGGAGCTTCATTGGCCGCGGTGGGGCGCACCTTGCCATGCTCTAGAGCTAAAGGGAATCTCAACGTGAGTCCTTGCCTCGAGGTAAGGCCCTGAGTAGCCCTACAGAAAAGGAGGCATGCAGCTCTTTCCATCAGCTCTTAGTCGCTGTTCTGGTTTACTTTAAAGGAAGTACCCTTTTCAGGACTCCTAGGCCCCTCGGTTGAGCATCAATTTTGTTCCAAGATCTCTGAGTACCTCCACCCCCCTGTAGGCCTGCTGAGCAACAACGAGGCCCATTGGTCCCTCGGAGGTCCTCTGTGTCTGCTGAGTCATGGGCAACACACTGCACTCTTTCTTGTGATATCTTGATTCACAGCACTCGCACAGGTTCAAGAGCAACGTTCAAGCAAGTTCCAACATGCCGTGGAAATCGCACTCAATCCCTAGTCTGAGCTGCACAGAGAAAAACACTAGGCTTCTCCTTCCAATCAGGACCTCCTACCTGAAGTCACCCTGCTTCCAGGAGAAAGACGGCTTGCTTTCCTTTTGCAAGTAAAGCACAGTTTTTCCTGTAGCACTGCAGGCTTTTGAAAAGGCAGGGGCCCAGAGGCCTGCCTAGGGCGTTCCTTGGTGAGGCCTCGGGCCCAGTGGCCTGGCTAGGGCGTTCCTGGGTGAGGCCGTTCACTAGATGCAGAACACCCTTCCTCGAGAAGTTGATTCAGGGAAGCAACCAGTGTGTACTCGGTGTCTCTTTTGACTTGTTAAATCCACAGAGAGGTATGCTGCCTGTGTCCATGGAAATGGGGGCATGATGGGACTAGCCTTGCTTTCCGTTTGGAAACCTCCTTTCTTGCTGCCGTGAAGCTCCCTGAAATTCTCTGCTGTTGAGAGGACTCTGGCCACTGTAGGCATGGGTCTGGGAAGAAAATGAGTTTTCCCTGGGTACACACGGAGCTCTATAGGCCAGGGTGGGGCTCACCTTGCCATGCTCTAGAGCTAAAGGGAATCTCAACGTGAGTCCTTGCCTCGAGGTAAGGCCCTGAGTAGCCCTGCAGAAAGGGAGGCATGCAGCTCTTTCCATGAGCTCTTAGTGGAGGTCTGTTTTATTTTAAAGGAAGTACCCTTTTCCGGACTCCTACGGTCTTCGGGTGAGCATCATTTTTATTCCAAGATCACTGACTCCCTCCGCACCCCTGTGGGCCTGCTGAGCAGCATTGAGTCCCATACGTCCCACGGAGGCCCTCTGTGTCTGCAGAGTCTCGGGCAACACACTGTACGTTACTTCAGGAGAGCTCCGTTTCCAGAGCACTCGAACAGCATCAGAACCACATTTCTAGGCAGTCCAACATGCCCTGGAAGTCTTCGACATTGCCCTCGTCTGAGCTGCCCTGAGAAAACAGTCTGCTTAGAATTTATCAAAGACCTCGTTCCTGAAGTCACTCTATTCAAGGAGAAATACAGCATCTTAACATGCTGTGTCGCTCACAGGGCAAGAAACGTGAGAACTTGCCTCGAGGTAAGGCCATGAAATGCTATGCAGAAGCAGAGGCGTGTAGCAGTTTCCATGAGGCCGTAGTCGCTTATCTTCAGCATTTTAAAGCCAGTACGCTTTTCAGGACACCTAGGTGCCTCGCCTGGAAACCCTATTCCCTGCAAAAACACTGAGTACCCTCAGGCTCCCCTGGCCCTTCTAAGCACTATCCAGGGAAGGAGTTTTCCGACTCACAGTGTGTATGCCGAGTGTAGGGCAACACAGTGCACTCTTATTGGAACATCTTGATTTAGCCAGCATCGCACAGGTTCACGAGCACCGTTAAGCAAGTTCCAACAGGCCGTGGAAGTCGCTCTCATTCCCTACTTTGAGCTGTACAGAGACAAACAGTAAGCCTCTCCTTCCATTCAGGACCTCCTACCTGAAGTCACACTGCCTCCTGAAGAAAGACGACCTCGTTTCTATTGCAACTAAAGCACAGTTGTTCCTGTAGCAGGGCAGGCTTTTGAAGAGGCACGGGCCCAGAGGCATAGCTAGGGCTTTCCTTGGTGAGGCCGTTCACTACATTCAGGACACCCTGCCTCGAGAAGTTGATTCAGGGAAACAACCAGTGTGTACTCTGTGTCTCTTTTGACTTGTTAGAAACCACAGCGATGTATGCTGCCTGTGCCCATGGAAATTGGGGCATGATGGGACTAGCCTTGCTTTCCATTTGGAAAGCTCCATTCTTGCTTTCGTGAAGCTCCCTGAAATTCTCTGCTGTTGACAGGCCCCTGGCCACTGTAGGCTTGGGTCTGGGAAGAAAATGAGTTTTCTCTGTCTACACACGGAGCTTCATTGGCCGCGGTGGGGCGCACCTTGCCATGCTCTAGAGCTAAAGGGAATCTCAACGTGAGTCCTTGCCTCGAGGTAAGGCCCTGAGTAGCCCTACAGAAAAGGAGGCATGCAGCTCTTTCCATCAGCTCTTAGTCGCTGTTCTGGTTTACTTTAAAGGAAGTACCCTTTTCAGGACTCCTAGGCCCCTCGGTTGAGCATCAATTTCGTTCCTAGATCTCTGAGTACCTCCACACCCCTGTAGGCCTGCTGAGCAACAACGAGGCCCATTGGTCCCTCGGAGGTCCTCTGTGTCTGCTGAGTCATGGGCAACACACTGCACTCTTTCTTGTGATATCTTGATTCACAGCACTCGCACAGGTTCAAGAGCAACGTTCAAGCAAGTTCCAACATGCCGTGGAAATCGCACTCAATCCCTAGTCTGAGCAGCACAGAGAAAAACACTAGGCTTCTCCTTCCAATCAGGACCTCCTACCTGAAGTCACCCTGCTTCCAGGAGAAAGACGGCTTGCTTTCCTTTTGCAAGTAAAGCACAGTTTTTCCTGTAGCACTGCAGGCTTTTGAAAAGGCAGGGGCCCAGAGGCCTGCCTAGGGCGTTCCTTGGTGAGGCCTCGGGCCCAGTGGCCTGGCTAGGGCGTTCCTGGGTGAGGCCGTTCACTAGATGCACAACACCCTTCCTCGAGAAGTTGATTCAGGGAAGCAACCAGTGTGTACTCGGTGTCTCTTTTGACTTGTTAAATCCACAGAGAGGTATGCTGCCTTTGTCCATGGAAATGGGGGCATGATGGGACTAGCCTTGCTTTCCGTTTGGAAACCTCCTTTCTTGCTGCCGTGAAGCTCCCTGAAATTCTCTGCTGTTGACAGGCCTCGGGCCACTGTAGGCATGGGTCTGGGAAGAAAATGAGTTTTCCCTGGGTACACACGGAGCTATATAGGCCAGGGTGGGGCTCACCTTGCCATGCTCTAGAGCTAAAGGGAATCTCAACGTGAGTCCTTGCCTCGAGGTAAGGCCCTGAGTAGCCCTGCAGAAAGGGAGGCATGCAGCTCTTTCCATGAGCTCTTAGTGGAGGTCTGTTTTATTTTAAAGGAAGTACCCTTTTCCGGACTCCTACGGTCTTCGGGTGAGCATCATTTTTATTCCAAGATCACTGACTCCCTCCGCACCCCTGTGGGCCTGCTGAGCAGCATTGAGTCCCATACGTCCCACGGAGGCCCTCTGTGTCTGCAGAGTCTCGGGCAACACACTACGTTACTTCAGGAGAGCTCCGTTTCCAGAGCACTCGAACAGCATCAGAACCACATTTCTAGGCAGTCCAACATGCCCTGGAAGTCTTCGACATTGCCCTCGTCTGAGCTGCCCTGAGAAAACAGTCTGCTTAGAATTTATCAAAGACCTCGTTCCTGAAGTCACTCTATTCAAGGAGAAATACAGCATCTTAACATGCTGTGTCGCTCACAGGGCAAGAAACGTGAGAACTTGCCTCGAGGTAAGGCCATGAAATGCTATGCAGAAGCAGAGGCGTGTAGCAGTTTCCATGAGGCCGTAGTCGCTTATCTTCAGCATTTTAAAGCCAGTACGCTTTTCAGGACACCTAGGTGCCTCGCCTGGAAACCCTATTCCCTGCAAAAACACTGAGTACCCTCAGGCTCCCCTGGCCCTTCTGAGCACTATCCAGGGAAGGAGTTTTCCGACTCACAGTGTGTATGCCGAGTGTAGGGCAACACAGTGCACTCTTATTGGAACATCTTGATTTAGCCAGCATCGCACAGGTTCACGAGCACCGTTAAGCAAGTTCCAACAGGCCGTGGAAGTCGCTCTCATTCCCTACTTTGAGCTGTACAGAGACAAACAGTAAGCCTCTCCTTCCATTCAGGACCTCCTACCTGAAGTCACACTGCCTCCTGAAGAAAGACGACCTCGTTTCTATTGCAACTAAAGCACAGTTGTTCCTGTAGCAGGGCAGGCTTTTGAAGAGGCACGGGCCCAGAGGCATAGCTAGGGCTTTCCTTGGTGAGGCCGTTCACTACATTCAGGACACCCTGCCTCGAGAAGTTGATTCAGGGAAACAACCAGTGTGTACTCTGTGTCTCTTTTGACTTGTTAGAAACCACAGCGATGTATGCTGCCTGTGCCCATGGAAATTGGGGCATGATGGGACTAGCCTTGCTTTCCATTTGGAAAGCTCCATTCTTGCTTTCGTGAAGCTCCCTGAAATTCTCTGCTGTTGACAGGCCCCTGGCCACTGTAGGCTTGGGTCTGGGAAGAAAATGAGTTTTCTCTGTCTACACACGGAGCTTCATTGGCCGCGGTGGGGCGCACCTTGCCATGCTCTAGAGCTAAAGGGAATCTCAACGTGAGTCCTTGCCTCGAGGTAAGGCCCTGAGTAGCCCTACAGAAAAGGAGGCATGCAGCTCTTTCCATCAGCTCTTAGTCGCTGTTCTGGTTTACTTTAAAGGAAGTACCCTTTTCAGGACTCCTAGGCCCCTCGGTTGAGCATCAATTTCGTTCCTAGATCTCTGAGTACCTCCACACCCCTGTAGGCCTGCTGAGCAACAACGAGGCCCATTGGTCCCTCGGAGGTCCTCTGTGTCTGCTGAGTCATGGGCAACACACTGCACTCTTTCTTGTGATATCTTGATTCACAGCACTCGCACAGGTTCAAGAGCAACGTTCAAGCAAGTTCCAACATGCCGTGGAAATCGCACTCAATCCCTAGTCTGAGCAGCACAGAGAAAAACACTAGGCTTCTCCTTCCAATCAGGACCTCCTACCTGAAGTCACCCTGCTTCCAGGAGAAAGACGGCTTGCTTTCCTTTTGCAAGTAAAGCACAGTTTTTCCTGTAGCACTGCAGGCTTTTGAAAAGGCAGGGGCCCAGAGGCCTGCCTAGGGCGTTCCTTGGTGAGGCCTCGGGCCCAGTGGCCTGGCTAGGGCGTTCCTGGGTGAGGCCGTTCACTAGATGCACAACACCCTTCCTCGAGAAGTTGATTCAGGGAAGCAACCAGTGTGTACTCGGTGTCTCCTTTGACTTGTTAAATCCACAGAGAGGTATGCTGCCTTTGTCCATGGAAATGGGGGCATGATGGGACTAGCCTTGCTTTCCGTTTGGAAACCTCCTTTCTTGCTGCCGTGAAGCTCCCTGAAATTCTCTGCTGTTGACAGGCCTCGGGCCACTGTAGGCATGGGTCTGGGAAGAAAATGAGTTTTCCCTGGGTACACACGGAGCTATATAGGCCAGGGTGGGGCTCACCTTGCCATGCTCTAGAGCTAAAGGGAATCTCAACGTGAGTCCTTGCCTCGAGGTAAGGCCCTGAGTAGCCCTGCAGAAAGGGAGGCATGCAGCTCTTTCCATGAGCTCTTAGTGGAGGTCTGTTTTATTTTAAAGGAAGTACCCTTTTCCGGACTCCTACGGTCTTCGGGTGAGCATCATTTTTATTCCAAGATCACTGACTCCCTCCGCACCCCTGTGGGCCTGCTGAGCAGCATTGAGTCCCATACGTCCCACGGAGGCCCTCTGTGTCTGCAGAGTCTCGGGCAACACACTACGTTACTTCAGGAGAGCTCCGTTTCCAGAGCACTCGAACAGCATCAGAACCACATTTCTAGGCAGTCCAACATGCCCTGGAAGTCTTCGACATTGCCCTCGTCTGAGCTGCCCTGAGAAAACAGTCTGCTTAGAATTTATCAAAGACCTCGTTCCTGAAGTCACTCTATTCAAGGAGAAATACAGCATCTTAACATGCTGTGTCGCTCACAGGGCAAGAAACGTGAGAACTTGCCTCGAGGTAAGGCCATGAAATGCTATGCAGAAGCAGAGGCGTGTAGCAGTTTCCATGAGGCCGTAGTCGCTTATCTTCAGCATTTTAAAGCCAGTACACTTTTCAGGACACCTAGGTGCCTCGCCTGGAAACCCTATTCCCTGCAAAAACACTGAGTACCCTCAGGCTCCCCTGGCCCTTCTGAGCACTATACAGGGAAGGAGTTTTCCGACTCACAGTGTGTATGCCGAGTGTAGGGCAACACAGTGCACTCTTATTGGAACATCTTGATTTAGCCAGCATCGCACAGGTTCACGAGCACCGTTAAGCAAGTTCCAACAGGCCGTGGAAGTCGCTCTCATTCCCTACTTTGAGCTGTACAGAGACAAACAGTAAGCCTCTCCTTCCATTCAGGACCTCCTACCTGAAGTCACACTGCCTCCTGAAGAAAGACGACCTCGTTTCTATTGCAACTAAAGTACAGTCGTTCCTGTAGCAGGGCAGGCTTTTGAAGAGGCACGGGCCCAGAGGCATAGCTAGGGCTTTCCTTGGTGAGGCCGTTCACTACATTCAGGACACCCTGCCTCGAGAAGTTGATTCAGGGAAACAACCAGTGTGTACTCTGTGTCTCTTTTGACTTGTTAGAAACCACAGCGATGTATGCTGCCTGTGCCCATGGAAATTGGGGCATGATGGGACTAGCCTTGCTTTCCATTTGGAAAGCTCCATTCTTGCTTTCGTGAAGCTCCCTGAAATTCTCTGCTGTTGACAGGCCCCTGGCCACTGTAGGCTTGGGTCTGGGAAGAAAATGAGTTTTCTCTGTCTACACACGGAGCTTCATTGGCCGCGGTGGGGCGCACCTTGCCATGCTCTAGAGCTAAAGGGAATCTCAACGTGAGTCCTTGCCTCGAGGTAAGGCCCTGAGTAGCCCTACAGAAAAGGAGGCATGCAGCTCTTTCCATCAGCTCTTAGTCGCTGTTCTGGTTTACTTTAAAGGAAGTACCCTTTTCAGGACTCCTAGGCCCCTCGGTTGAGCATCAATTTTGTTCCAAGATCTCTGAGTACCTCCACCCCCCTGTAGGCCTGCTGAGCAACAACGAGGCCCATTGGTCCCTCGGAGGTCCTCTGTGTCTGCTGAGTCATGGGCAACACACTGCACTCTTTCTTGTGATATCTTGATTCACAGCACTCGCACAGGTTCAAGAGCAACGTTCAAGCAAGTTCCAACATGCCGTGGAAATCGCACTCAATCCCTAGTCTGAGCTGCACAGAGAAAAACACTAGGCTTCTCCTTCCAATCAGGACCTCCTACCTGAAGTCACCCTGCTTCCAGGAGAAAGACGACTTGCTTTCCTTTTGCAAGTAAAGCACAGTTTTTCCTGTAGCACTGCAGGCTTTTGAAAAGGCAGGGGCCCAGAGGCCTGCCTAGGGCGTTCCTTGGTGAGGCCTCGGGCCCAGTGGCCTGGCTAGGGCGTTCCTGGGTGAGGCCGTTCACTAGATGCAGAACACCCTTCCTCGAGAAGTTGATTCAGGGAAGCAACCAGTGTGTACTCGGTGTCTCTTTTGACTTGTTAAATCCACAGAGAGGTATGCTGCCTGTGTCCATGGAAATGGGGGCATGATGGGACTAGCCTTGCTTTCCGTTTGGAAACCTCCTTTCTTGCTACCGTGAAGCTCCCTGAAATTCTCTGCTGTTGAGAGGACTCTGGCCACTGTAGGCATGGGTCTGGGAAGAAAATGAGTTTTCCCTGGGTACACACGGAGCTATATAGGCCAGGGTGGGGCTCACCTTGCCATGCTCTAGAGCTAAAGGGAATCTCAACGTGAGTCCTTGCCTCGAGGTAAGGCCCTGAGTAGCCCTGCAGAAAGGGAGGCATGCAGCTCTTTCCATGAGCTCTTAGTGGAGGTCTGTTTTATTTTAAAGGAAGTACCCTTTTCCGGACTCCTACGCCCTCTGGGTGAGCATCATTTTTATTCCAAGATCACTGACTCCCTCCGCACCCCTGTGGGCCTGCTGAGCAGCATTGAGTCCCATACGTCCCACGGAGGCCCTCTGTGTCTGCAGAGTCTCGGGCAACACACTACGTTACTTCAGGAGAGCTCCGTTTCCAGAGCACTCGAACAGCATCAGAACCACATTTCTAGGCAGTCCAACATGCCCTGGAAGTCTTCGACATTGCCCTCGTCTGAGCTGCCCTGAGAAAACAGTCTGCTTAGAATTTATCAAAGACCTCGTTCCTGAAGTCACTCTATTCAAGGAGAAATACAGCATCTTAACATGCTGTGTCGCTCACAGGGCAAGAAACGTGAGAACTTGCCTCGAGGTAAGGCCATGAAATGCTATGCAGAAGCAGAGGCGTGTAGCAGTTTCCATGAGGCCGTAGTCGCTTATCTTCAGCATTTTAAAGCCAGTACGCTTTTCAGGACACCTAGGTGCCTCGCCTGGAAACCCTATTCCCTGCAAAAACACTGAGTACCCTCAGGCTCCCCTGGCCCTTCTGAGCACTATCCAGGGAAGGAGTTTTCCGACTCACAGTGTGTATGCCGAGTGTAGGGCAACACAGTGCACTCTTATTGGAACATCTTGATTTAGCCAGCATCGCACAGGTTCACGAGCACCGTTAAGCAAGTTCCAACAGGCCGTGGAAGTCGCTCTCATTCCCTACTTTGAGCTGTACAGAGACAAACAGTAAGCTTCTCCTTCCATTCAGGACCTCCTACCTGAAGTCACACTGCCTCCTGAAGAAAGACGACCTCGTTTCTATTGCAACTAAAGCACAGTTGTTCCTGTAGCAGGGCAGGCTTTTGAAGAGGCACGGGCCCAGAGGCATAGCTAGGGCTTTCCTTGGTGAGGCCGTTCACTACATTCAGGACACCCTGCCTCGAGAAGTTGATTCAGGGAAACAACCAGTGTGTACTCTGTGTCTCTTTTGACTTGTTAGAAACCACAGCGATGTATGCTGCCTGTGCCCATGGAAATTGGGGCATGATGGGACTAGCCTTGCTTTCCATTTGGAAAGCTCCATTCTTGCTTTCGTGAAGCTCCCTGAAATTCTCTGCTGTTGACAGGCCCCTGGCCACTGTAGGCTTGGGTCTGGGAAGAAAATGAGTTTTCTCTGTCTACACACGGAGCTTCATTGGCCGCGGTGGGGCGCACCTTGCCATGCTCTACAGCTAAAGGGAATCTCAACGTGAGTCCTTGCCTCGAGGTAAGGCCCTGAGTAGCCCTACAGAAAAGGAGGCATGCAGCTCTTTCCATTAGCTCTTAGTCGCTGTTCTGGTTTACTTTAAAGGAAGTACCCTTTTCAGGACTCCTAGGCCCCTCGGTTGAGCATCAATTTTGTTCCTAGATCTCTGAGTACCTCCACACCCCTGTAGGCCTGCTGAGCAACAACGAGGCCCATTGGTCCCTCGGAGGTCCTCTGTGTCTGCTGAGTCATGGGCAACACACTGCACTCTTTCTTGTGATATCTTGATTCACAGCACTCGCACAGGTTCAAGAGCAACGTTCAAGCAAGTTCCAACATGCCGTGGAAATCGCACTCAATCCCTAGTCTGAGCTGCACAGAGAAAAACACTAGGCTTCTCCTTCCAATCAGGACCTCCTACCTGAAGTCACCCTGCTTCCAGGAGAAAGACGGCTTGCTTTCCTTTTGCAAGTAAAGCACAGTTTTTCCTGTAACACTGCAGGCTTTTGAAAAGGCATGGGCCCAGAGGCCTGCCTAGGGCGTTCCTTGGTGAGGCCTCGGGCCCAGTGGCCTGGCTAGGGCGTTCCTTGGTGAGGCCGTTCACTAGATGCAGAACACCCTTCCTCGAGAAGTTGATTCAGGGCAGCAACCAGTGTGTACTCGGTGTCTCTTTTGACTCGTTAAAAACCATAGAGAGGTATGCTGCCTGTGTCCATGGAAATGGGGGCATGATGGGACTAGCCTTGCTTTCCGTTTGGATACCTCCTTTCTTGCTGCGGTGAAGCTCCCTGAAATTCTCTGCTGTTGACAGGCCTCTGGCCACTGTAGGCATGGGTCTGGGAAGAAAATGAGTTTTCCCTGGGTACACACGGAGCTATATAGGCCAGGGTGGGGCTCACCTTGCCATGCTCTAGAGCTAAAGGGAATCTCAACGTGAGTCCTTGCCTCGAGGTAAGGACCTGAGTAGCCCTGCAGAAAGGGAGGCATGCAGCTCTTTCCATGAGCTCTTAGTGGAGGTCTGTTTTATTTTAAAGGAAGTACCCTTTTCCGGACTCCTACGCCCTCTGGGTGAGCATCATTTTTATTCCAAGATCACTGACTCCCTCCGCACCCCTGTGGGCCTGCTGAGCAGCATTGAGTCCCATACGTCCCACGGAGGCCCTCTGTGTCTGCAGAGTCTCGGGCAACACACTACGTTACTTCAGGAGAGCTCCGTTTCCAGAGCACTCGAACAGCATCAGAACCACATTTCTAGGCAGTCCAACATGCCCTGGAAGTCTTCGACATTGCCCTCGTCTGAGCTGCCCTGAGAAAACAGTCTGCTTAGAATTTATCAAAGACCTCGTTCCTGAAGTCACTCTATTCAAGGAGAAATACAGCATCTTAACATGCTGTGTCGCTCACAGGGCAAGAAACGTGAGAACTTGCCTCCAGGTAAGGCCATGAAATGCTATGCAGAAGCAGAGGCGTGTAGCAGTTTCCATGAGGCCGTAGTCGCTTATCTTCAGCATTTTAAAGCCAGTACGCTTTTCAGGACACCTAGGTGCCTCGCCTGGAAACCCTATTCCCTGCAAAAACACTGAGTACCCTCAGGCTCCCCTGGCCCTTCTAAGCACTATCCAGGGAAGGAGTTTTCCGACTCACAGTGTGTATGCCGAGTGTAGGGCAACACAGTGCACTCTTATTGGAACATCTTGATTTAGCCAGCATCGCACAGGTTCACGAGCACCGTTAAGCAAGTTCCAACAGGCCGTGGAAGTCGCTCTCATTCCCTAGTTTGAGCTGTACAGAGACAAACAGTAAGCTTCTCCTTCCATTCAGGACCTCCTACCTGAAGTCACACTGCCTCCTGAAGAAAGACGACCTCGTTTCTATTGCAACTAAAGCACAGTTGTTCCTGTAGCAGGGCAGGCTTTTGAAGAGGCACGGGCCCAGAGGCATAGCTAGGGCTTTCCTTGGTGAGGCCGTTCACTACATTCAGGACACCCTGCCTCGAGAAGTTGATTCAGGGAAACAACCAGTGTGTACTCTGTGTCTCTTTTGACTTGTTAGAAACCACAGCGATGTATGCTGCCTGTGCCCATGGAAATTGGGGCATGATGGGACTAGCCTTGCTTTCCATTTGGAAAGCTCCATTCTTGCTTTCGTGAAGCTCCCTGAAATTCTCTGCTGTTGACAGGCCCCTGGCCACTGTAGGCTTGGGTCTGGGAAGAAAATGAGTTTTCTCTGTCTACACACGGAGCTTCATTGGCCGCGGTGGGGCGCACCTTGCCATGCTCTAGAGCTAAAGGGAATCTCAACGTGAGTCCTTGCCTCCAGGTAAGGCCCTGAGTAGCCCTACAGAAAAGGAGGCATGCAGCTCTTTCCATCAGCTCTTAGTCGCTGTTCTGGTTTACTTTAAAGGAAGTACCCTTTTCAGGACTCCTAGGCCCCTCGGTTGAGCATCAATTTTGTTCCTAGATCTCTGAGTACCTCCACACCCCTGTAGGCCTGCTGAGCAACAACGAGGCCCATTGGTCCCTCGGAGGTCCTCTGTGTCTGCTGAGTCATGGGCAACACACTGCACTCTTTCTTGTGATATCTTGATTCACAGCACTCGCACAGGTTCAAGAGCAACGTTCAAGCAAGTTCCAACATGCCGTGGAAATTGCACTCAATCCCTAGTCTGAGCAGCACAGAGAAAAACACTAGGCTTCTCCTTCCAATCAGGACCTCCTACCTGAAGTCACCCTGCTTCCAGGAGAAAGACGGCTTGCTTTCCTTTTGCAAGTAAAGCACAGTTTTTCCTGTAGCACTGCAGGCTTTTGAAAAGGTAGGGGCCCAGAGGCCTGCCTAGGGCGTTCCTTGGTGAGGCCTCGGGCCCAGTGGCCTGGCTAGGGCGTTCCTTGGTGAGGCCGTTCACTAGATGCAGAACACCCTTCCTCGAGAAGTTGATTCAGGGAAGCAACCAGTGTGTACTCGGTGTCTCTTTTGACTTGTTAAATCCACAGAGATGTATGCTGCCTTTGTCCATGGAAATGGGGGCATGATGGGACTAGCCTTGCTTTCCGTTTGGAAACCTCCTTTCTTGCTGCCGTGAAGCTCCCTGAAATTCTCTGCTGTTGACAGGCCTCGGGCCACTGTAGGCATGGGTCTGGGAAGAAAATGAGTTTTCCCTGGGTACACACGGAGCTATATAGGCCAGGGTGGGGCTCACCTTGCCATGCTCTAGAGCTAAAGGGAATCTCAACGTGAGTCCTTGCCTCGAGGTAAGGCCCTGAGTAGCCCTGCAGAAAGGGAGGCATGCAGCTCTTTCCATGAGCTCTTAGTGGAGGTCTGTTTTATTTTAAAGGAAGTACCCTTTTCCGGACTCCTACGGTCTTCGGGTGAGCATCATTTTTATTCCAAGATCACTGACTCCCTCCGCACCCCTGTGGGCCTGCTGAGCAGCATTGAGTCCCATACGTCCCACGGAGGCCCTCTGTGTCTGCAGAGTCTCGGGCAACACACTGTACGTTACTTCAGGAGAGCTCCGTTTCCAGAGCACTCGAACAGCATCAGAACCACATTTCTAGGCAGTCCAACATGCCCTGGAAGTCTTCGACATTGCCCTCGTCTGAGCTGCCCTGAGAAAACAGTCTGCTTAGAATTTATCAAAGACCTCGTTCCTGAAGTCACTCTATTCAAGGAGAAATACAGCATCTTAACATGCTGTGTCGCTCACAGGGCAAGAAACGTGAGAACTTGCCTCGAGGTAAGGCCATGAAATGCTATGCAGAAGCAGAGGCGTGTAGCAGTTTCCATGAGGCCGTAGTCGCTTATCTTCAGCATTTTAAAGCCAGTACGCTTTTCAGGACACCTAGGTGCCTCGCCTGGAAACCCTATTCCCTGCAAAAACACTGAGTACCCTCAGGCTCCCCTGGCCCTTCTAAGCACTATCCAGGGAAGGAGCTTTCCGACTCACAGTGTGTATGCCGAGTGTAGGGCAACACAGTGCACTCTTATTGGAACATCTTGATTTAGCCAGCATCGCACAGGTTCACGAGCACCGTTAAGCAAGTTCCAACAGGCCGTGGAAGTCGCTCTCATTCCCTAGTTTGAGCTGTACAGAGACAAACAGTAAGCTTCTCCTTCCATTCAGGACCTCCTACCTGAAGTCACACTGCCTCCTGAAGAAAGACGACCTCGTTTCTATTGCAACTAAAGCGCAGTTGTTCCTGTAGCAGGGCAGGCTTTTGAAGAGGCACGGGCCCAGAGGCATAGCTAGAGCTTTCCTTGGTGAGGCCGTTCACTACATTCAGGACACCCTGCCTCGAGAAGTTGATTCAGGGAAACAACCAGTGTGTACTCTGTGTCTCTTTTGACTTGTTAGAAACCACAGCGATGTATGCTGCCTGTGCCCATGGAAATTGGGGCATGATGGGACTAGCCTTGCTTTCCATTTGGAAAGCTCCATTCTTGCTTTCGTGAAGCTCCCTGAAATTCTCTGCTCTTGACAGGCCCCTGGCCACTGTAGGCTTGGGTCTGGGAAGAAAATGAGTTTTCTCTGTCTACACACGGAGCTTCATTGGCCGCGGTGGGGCGCACCTTGCCATGCTCTAGAGCTAAAGGGAATCTCAACGTGAGTCCTTGCCTCGAGGTAAGGCCCTGAGTAGCCCTACAGAAAAGGAGGCATGCAGCTCTTTCCATTAGCTCTTAGTCGCTGTTCTGGTTTACTTTAAAGGAAGTACCCTTTTCAGGACTCCTAGGCCCCTCGGTTGAGCATCAATTTTGTTCCTAGATCTCTGAGTACCTCCACACCCCTGTAGGCCTGCTGAGCAACAACGAGGCCCATTGGTCCCTCGGAGGTCCTCTGTGTCTGCTGAGTCATGGGCAACACACTGCACTCTTTCTTGTGATATCTTGATTCACAGCACTCGCACAGGTTCAAGATCAACGTTCAAGCAAGTTCCAACATGCCGTGGAAATCGCACTCAATCCCTAGTCTGAGCTGCACAGAGAAAAACACTAGGCTTCTCCTTCCAATCAGGACCTCCTACCTGAAGTCACCCTGCTTCCAGGAGAAAGACGGCTTGCTTTCCTTTTGCAAGTAAAGCACAGTTTTTCCTGTAGCACTGCAGGCTTTTGAAAAGGCAGGGGCCCAGAGGCCTGCCTAGGGCGTTCCTTGGTGAGGCCTCGGGCCCAGTGGCCTGGCTAGGGCGTTCCTTGGTGAGGCCGTTCACTAGATGCAGAACACCCTTCCTCGAGAAGTTGATTCAGGGCAGCAACCAGTGTGTACTCGGTGTCTCTTTTGACTCGTTAAAAACCACAGAGAGGTATGCTGCCTGTGTCCATGGAAATGGGGGCATGATGGGACTAGCCTTGCTGTCGGTTTGGATACCTCCTTTCTTGCTGCCGTGAAGCTCCCTGAAATTCTCTGCTGTTGACAGGCCTCTGGCCACTGTAGGCATGGGTCTGGGAAGAAAATGAGTTTTCCCTGGGTACACACGGAGCTATATAGGCCAGGGTGGGGCTCACCTTGCCATGCTCTAGAGCTAAAGGGAATCTCAACGTGAGTCCTTGCCTCGAGGTAAGGCCCTGAGTAGCCCTGCAGAAAGGGAGGCATGCAGCTCTTTCCATGAGCTCTTAGTGGAGGTCTGTTTTATTTTAAAGGAAGTACCCTTTTCAGGACTCCTACGGTCTTCGGGTGAGCATCATTTTTATTCCAAGATCACTCACTCCCTCCGCACCCCTGTGGGCCTGCTGAGCAGCATTGAGTCCCATACGTCCCACGGAGGCCCTCTGTGTCTGCAGAGTCTCGGGCAACACACTACGTTACTTCAGGAGAGCTCCGTTTCCAGAGCACTCGAACAGCATCAGAACCACATTTCTAGGCAGTCCAACATGCCCTGGAAGTCTTCGACATTGCCCTCGTCTGAGCTGCCCTGAGAAAACAGTCTGCTTAGAATTTATCAAAGACCTCGTTCCTGAAGTCACTCTATTCAAGGAGAAATACAGCATCTTAACATGCTGTGTCGCTCACAGGGCAAGAAACGTGAGAACTTGCCTCCAGGTAAGGCCATGAAATGCTATGCAGAAGCAGAGGCGTGTAGCAGTTTCCATGAGGCCGTAGTCGCTTATCTTCAGCATTTTAAAGCCAGTACGCTTTTCAGGACACCTAGGTGCCTCGCCTGGAAACCCTATTCCCTGCAAAAACACTGAGTACCCTCAGGCTCCCCTGGCCCTTCTAAGCACTATCCAGGGAAGGAGTTTTCCGACTCACAGTGTGTATGCCGAGTGTAGGGCAACACAGTGCACTCTTATTGGAACATCTTGATTTAGCCAGCATCGCACAGGTTCACGAGCACCGTTAAGCAAGTTCCAACAGGCCGTGGAAGTCGCTCTCATTCCCTAGTTTGAGCTGTACAGAGACAAACAGTAAGCTTCTCCTTCCATTCAGGACCTCCTACCTGAAGTCACACTGCCTCCTGAAGAAAGACGACCTCGTTTCTATTGCAACTAAAGCACAGTTGTTCCTGTAGCAGGGCAGGCTTTTGAAGAGGCACGGGCCCAGAGGCATAGCTAGGGCTTTCCTTGGTGAGGCCGTTCACTACATTCAGGACACCCTGCCTCGAGAAGTTGATTCAGGGAAACAACCAGTGTGTACTCTGTGTCTCTTTTGACTTGTTAGAAACCACAGCGATGTATGCTGCCTGTGCCCATGGAAATTGGGGCATGATGGGACTAGCCTTGCTTTCCATTTGGAAAGCTCCATTCTTGCTTTCGTGAAGCTCCCTGAAATTCTCTGCTGTTGACAGGCCCCTGGCCACTGTAGGCTTGGGTCTGGGAAGAAAATGAGTTTTCTCTGTCTACACACGGAGCTTCATTGGCCGCGGTGGGGCGCACCTTGCCATGCTCTAGAGCTAAAGGGAATCTCAACGTGAGTCCTTGCCTCGAGGTAAGACCCTGAGTAGCCCTAAAGAAAAGGAGGCATGCAGCTCTTTCCATCAGCTCTTAGTCGCTGTTCTGGTTTACTTTAAAGGAAGTACCCTTTTCAGGACTCCTAGGCCCCTCGGTTGAGCATCAAATTTGTTCCTAGATCTCTGAGTACCTCCACACCCCTGTAGGCCTGCTGAGCAACAACGAGGCCCATTGGTCCCTCGGAGGTCCTCTGTGTCTGCTGAGTCATGGGCAACACACTGCACTCTTTCTTGTGATATCTTGATTCACAGCACTCGCACAGGTTCAAGAGCAACGTTCAAGCAAGTTCCAACATGCCGTGGAAATTGCACTCAATCCCTAGTCTGAGCAGCACAGAGAAAAACACTAGGCTTCTCCTTCCAATCAGGACCTCCTACCTGAAGTCACCCTGCTTCCAGGAGAAAGACGGCTTGCTTTCCTTTTGCAAGTAAAGCACAGTTTTTCCTGTAGCACTGCAGGCTTTTGAAAAGGCAGGGGCCCAGAGGCCTGCCTAGGGCGTTCCTTGGTGAGGCCTCGGGCCCAGTGGCCTGGCTAGGGCGTTCCTTGGTGAGGCCGTTCACTAGATGCAGAACACCCTTCCTCGAGAAGTTGATTCAGGGAAGCAACCAGTGTGTACTCGGTGTCTCTTTTGACTTGTTAAATCCACAGAGATGTATGCTGCCTTTGTCCATGGAAATGGGGGCATGATGGGACTAGCCTTGCTTTCCGTTTGGAAACCTCCTTTCTTGCTGCCGTGAAGCTCCCTGAAATTCTCTGCTGTTGACAGGCCTCGGGCCACTGTAGGCATGGGTCTGGGAAGAAAATGAGTTTTCCCTGGGTACACACGGAGCTATATAGGCCAGGGTGGGGCTCACCTTGCCATGCTCTAGAGCTAAAGGGAATCTCAACGTGAGTCCTTGCCTCGAGGTAAGGCCCTGAGTAGCCCTGCAGAAAGGGAGGCATGCAGCTCTTTCCATGAGCTCTTAGTGGAGGTCTGTTTTATTTTAAAGGAAGTACCCTTTTCCGGACTCCTACGGTCTTCGGGTGAGCATCATTTTTATTCCAAGATCACTGACTCCCTCCGCACCCCTGTGGGCCTGCTGAGCAGCATTGAGTCCCATACGTCCCACGGAGGCCCTCTGTGTCTGCAGAGTCTCGGGCAACACACTGTACGTTACTTCAGGAGAGCTCCGTTTCCAGAGCACTCGAACAGCATCAGAACCACATTTCTAGGCAGTCCAACATGCCCTGGAAGTCTTCGACATTGCCCTCGTCTGAGCTGCCCTGAGAAAACAGTCTGCTTAGAATTTATCAAAGACCTCGTTCCTGAAGTCACTCTATTCAAGGAGAAATACAGCATCTTAACATGCTGTGTCGCTCACAGGGCAAGAAACGTGAGAACTTGCCTCGAGGTAAGGCCATGAAATGCTATGCAGAAGCAGAGGCGTGTAGCAGTTTCCATGAGGCCGTAGTCGCTTATCTTCAGCATTTTAAAGCCAGTACGCTTTTCAGGACACCTAGGTGCCTCGCCTGGAAACCCTATTCCCTGCAAAAACACTGAGTACCCTCAGGCTCCCCTGGCCCTTCTAAGCACTATCCAGGGAAGGAGCTTTCCGACTCACAGTGTGTATGCCGAGTGTAGGGCAACACAGTGCACTCTTATTGGAACATCTTGATTTAGCCAGCATCGCACAGGTTCACGAGCACCGTTAAGCAAGTTCCAACAGGCCGTGGAAGTCGCTCTCATTCCCTAGTTTGAGCTGTACAGAGACAAACAGTAAGCTTCTCCTTCCATTCAGGACGTCCTACCTGAAGTCACACTGCCTCCTGAAGAAAGACGACCTCGTTTCTATTGCAACTAAAGCGCAGTTGTTCCTGTAGCAGGGCAGGCTTTTGAAGAGGCACGGGCCCAGAGGCATAGCTAGAGCTTTCCTTGGTGAGGCCGTTCACTACATTCAGGACACCCTGCCTCGAGAAGTTGATTCAGGGAAACAACCAGTGTGTACTCTGTGTCTCTTTTGACTTGTTAGAAACCACAGCGATGTATGCTGCCTGTGCCCATGGAAATTGGGGCATGATGGGACTAGCCTTGCTTTCCATTTGGAAAGCTCCATTCTTGCTTTCGTGAAGCTCCCTGAAATTCTCTGCTCTTGACAGGCCCCTGGCCACTGTAGGCTTGGGTCTGGGAAGAAAATGAGTTTTCTCTGTCTACACACGGAGCTTCATTGGCCGCGGTGGGGCGCACCTTGCCATGCTCTAGAGCTAAAGGGAATCTCAACGTGAGTCCTTGCCTCGAGGTAAGGCCCTGAGTAGCCCTACAGAAAAGGAGGCATGCAGCTCTTTCCATTAGCTCTTAGTCGCTGTTCTGGTTTACTTTAAAGGAAGTACCCTTTTCAGGACTCCTAGGCCCCTCGGTTGAGCATCAATTTTGTTCCAAGATCTCTGAGTACCTCCACACCCCTGTAGGCCTGCTGAGCAACAACGAGGCCCATTGGTCCCTCGGAGGTCCTCTGTGTCTGCTGAGTCATGGGCAACACACTGCACTCTTTCTTGCGATATCTTGATTCACAGCACTCGCACAGGTTCAAGAGCAACGTTCAAGCAAGTTCCAACATGCCGTGGAAATCGCACTCAATCCCTAGTCTGAGCTGCACAGAGAAAAACACTAGGCTTCTCCTTCCAATCAGGACCTCCTACCTGAAGTCACCCTGCTTCCAGGAGAAAGACGGCTTGCTTTCCTTTTGCAAGTAAAGCACAGTTTTTCCTGTAACACTGCAGGCTTTTGAAAAGGCACGGTCCCAGAGGCCTGCCTAGGGCGTTCCTTGGTGAGGCCTCGGGCCCAGTGGCCTGGCTAGGGCGTTCCTTGGTGAGGCCTTTCACTAGATGCAGAACACCCTTCCTCGAGAAGTTGATTCAGGGCAGCAACCAGTGTGTACTCGGTGTCTCTTTTGACTCGTTAAAAACCACAGAGAGGTATGCTGCCTGTGTCCATGGAAATGGGGGCATGATGGGACTAGCCTTGCTGTCGGTTTGGATACCTCCTTTCTTGCTGCCGTGAAGCTCCCTGAAATTCTCTGCTGTTGACAGGCCTCTGGCCACTGTAGGCATGGGTCTGGGAAGAAAATGTGTTTTCCCTGGGTACACACGGAGCTATATAGGCCAGGGTGGGGCTCACCTTGCCATGCTCTAGAGCTAAAGGGAATCTCAACGTGAGTCCTTGCCTCGAGGTAAGGCCCTGAGTAGCCCTGCAGAAAGGGAGGCATGCAGCTCTTTCCATGAGCTCTTAGTGGAGGTCTGTTTTATTTTAAAGGAAGTACCCTTTTCCGGACTCCTACGCCCTCTGGGTGAGCATCATTTTTATTCCAAGATCACTGACTCCCTCCGCACCCCTGTGGGCCTGCTGAGCAGCATTGAATCCCATACGTCCCACGGAGGCCCTCTGTGTCTGCAGAGTCTCGGGCAACACACTGTACGTTACTTCAGGAGAGCTCCGTTTCCAGAGCACTCGAACAGCATCAGAACCACATTTCTAGGCAGTCCAACATGCCCTGGAAGTCTTCGACATTGCCCTCGTCTGAGCTGCCCTGAGAAAACAGTCTGCTTAGAATTTATCAAAGACCTCGTTCCTGAAGTCACTCTATTCAAGGAGAAATACAGCATCTTAACATGCTGTGTCGCTCACAGGGCAAGAAACGTGAGAACTTGCCTCGAGGTAAGGCCATGAAATGCTATGCAGAAGCAGAGGCGTGTAGCAGTTTCCATGAGGCCGTAGTCGCTTATCTTCAGCATTTTAAAGCCAGTACGCTTTTCAGGACACCTAGGTGCCTCGCCTGGAAACCCTATTCCCTGCAAAAACACTGAGTACCCTCAGGCTCCCCTGGCCCTTCTAAGCACTATCCAGGGAAGGAGCTTTCCGACTCACAGTGTGTATGCCGAGTGTAGGGCAACACAGTGCACTCTTATTGGAACATCTTGATTTAGCCAGCATCGCACAGGTTCACGAGCACCGTTAAGCAAGTTCCAACAGGCCGTGGAAGTCGCTCTCATTCCCTACTTTGAGCTGTACAGAGACAAACAGTAAGCTTCTCCTTCCATTCAGGACCTCCTACCTGAAGTCACACTGCCTCCTGAAGAAAGACGACCTCGTTTCTATTGCAACTAAAGCGCAGTTGTTCCTGTAGCAGGGCAGGCTTTTGAAGAGGCACGGGCCCAGAGGCATAGCTAGAGCTTTCCTTGGTGAGGCCGTTCACTACATTCAGGACACCCTGCCTCGAGAAGTTGATTCAGGGAAACAACCAGTGTGTACTCTGTGTCTCTTTTGACTTGTTAGAAACCACAGCGATGTATGCTGCCTGTGCCCATGGAAATTGGGGCATGATGGGACTAGCCTTGCTTTCCATTTGGAAAGCTCCATTCTTGCTTTCGTGAAGCTCCCTGAAATTCTCTGCTGTTGACAGGCCCCTGGCCACTGTAGGCTTGGGTCTGGGAAGAAAATGAGTTTTCTCTGTCTACACACGGAGCTTCATTGGCCGCGGTGGGGCGCACCTTGCCATGCTCTAGAGCTAAAGGGAATCTCAACGTGAGTCCTTGCCTCGAGGTAAGGCCCTGAGTAGCCCTACAGAAAAGGAGGCATGCAGCTCTTTCCATTAGCTCTTAGTCGCTGTTCTGGTTTACTTTAAAGGAAGTACCCTTTTCAGGACTCCTAGGCCCCTCGGTAGAGCATCAATTTTGTTCCAAGATCTCTGAGTACCTCCACACCCCTGTAGGCCTGCTGAGCAACAACGAGGCCCATTGGTCCCTCGGAGGTCCTCTGTGTCTGCTGAGTCATGGGCAACACACTGCACTCTTTCTTGCGATATCTTGATTCACAGCACTCGCACAGGTTCAAGAGCAACGTTCAAGCAAGTTCCAACATGCCGTGGAAATCGCACTCAATCCCTAGTCTGAGCTGCACAGAGAAAAACACTAGGCTTCTCCTTCCAATCAGGACCTCCTACCTGAAGTCACCCTGCTTCCAGGAGAAAGACGGCTTGCTTTCCTTTTGCAAGTAAAGCACAGTTTTTCCTGTAACACTGCAGGCTTTTGAAAAGGCACGGTCCCAGAGGTCTGCCTAGGGCGTTCCTTGGTGAGGCCTCGGGCCCAGTGGCCTGGCTAGGGCGTTCCTTGGTGAGGCCGTTCACTAGATGCAGAACACCCTTCCTCGAGAAGTTGATTCAGGGCAGCAACCAGTGTGTACTCGGTGTCTCTTTTGACTCGTTAAAAACCACAGAGAGGTATGCTGCCTGTGTCCATGGAAATGGGGGCATGATGGGACTAGCCTTGCTGTCGGTTTGGATACCTCCTTTCTTGCTGCCGTGAAGCTCCCTGAAATTCTCTGCTGTTGACAGGCCTCTGGCCACTGTAGGCATGGGTCTGGGAAGAAAATGTGTTTTCCCTGGGTACACACGGAGCTATATAGGCCAGGGTGGGGCTCACCTTGCCATGCTCTAGAGCTAAAGGGAATCTCAACGTGAGTCCTTGCCTCGAGGTAAGGCCCTGAGTAGCCCTGCAGAAAGGGAGGCATGCAGCTCTTTCCATGAGCTCTTAGTGGAGGTCTGTTTTATTTTAAAGGAAGTACCCTTTTCCGGACTCCTACGCCCTCTGGGTGAGCATCATTTTTATTCCAAGATCACTGACTCCCTCCGCACCCCTGTGGGCCTGCTGAGCAGCATTGAATCCCATACGTCCCACGGAGGCCCTCTGTGTCTGCAGAGTCTCGGGCAACACACTGTACGTTACTTCAGGAGAGCTCCGTTTCCAGAGCACTCGAACAGCATCAGAACCACATTTCTAGGCAGTCCAACATGCCCTGGAAGTCTTCGACATTGCCCTCGTCTGAGCTGCCCTGAGAAAACAGTCTGCTTAGAATTTATCAAAGACCTCGTTCCTGAAGTCACTCTATTCAAGGAGAAATACAGCATCTTAACATGCTGTGTCGCTCACAGGGCAAGAAACGTGAGAACTTGCCTCGAGGTAAGGCCATGAAATGCTATGCAGAAGCAGAGGCGTGTAGCAGTTTCCATGAGGCCGTAGTCGCTTATCTTCAGCATTTTAAAGCCAGTACGCTTTTCAGGACACCTAGGTGCCTCGCCTGGAAACCCTATTCCCTGCAAAAACACTGAGTACCCTCAGGCTCCCCTGGCCCTTCTAAGCACTATCCAGGGAAGGAGCTTTCCGACTCACAGTGTGTATGCCGAGTGTAGGGCAACACAGTGCACTCTTATTGGAACATCTTGATTTAGCCAGCATCGCACAGGTTCACGAGCACCGTTAAGCAAGTTCCAACAGGCCGTGGAAGTGGCTCTCATTCCCTAGTTTGAGCTGTACAGAGACAAACAGTAAGCTTCTCCTTCCATTCAGGACCTCCTACCTGTAGTCACCCTGCCTTCTGAAGAAAGACGACCTCGTTTCTATTGCAACTAAAGCGCAGTTGCTCCTGTAGCAGGGCAGGCGTTTGAAGAGGCACGGGCCCAGAGGCATAGCTAGGGCTTTCCTTGGTGAGGCCGTTCACTACATTCAGGACACCCTGCCTCGAGAAGTTGATTCAGGGAAACAACCAGTGTGTACTCTGTGTCTCTTTTGACTTGTTAGAAACCACAGCGATGTATGCTGCCTGTGCCCATGGAAATTGGGGCATGATGGGACTAGCCTTGCTTTCCATTTGGAAAGCTCCATTCTTGCTTTCGTGAAGCTCCCTGAAATTCTCTGCTGTTGACAGGCCCCTGGCCACTGTAGGCTTGGGTCTGGGAAGAAAATGAGTTTTCTCTGTCTACACACGGAGCTTCATTGGCCGCGGTGGGGCGCACCTTGCCATGCTCTAGAGCTAAAGGGAATCTCAACGTGAGTCCTTACCTCGAGGTAAGGCCCTGAGTAGCCCTACAGAAAAGGAGGCATGCAGCTCTTTCCATTAGCTCTTAGTCGCTGTTCTGGTTTACTTTAAAGGAAGTACCCTTTTCAGGACTCCTAGGCCCCTCGGTTGAGCATCAATTTTGTTCCTAGATCTCTGAGTACCTCCACACCCCTGTAGGCCTGCTGAGCAACAACGAGGCCCATTGGTCCCTCGGAGGTCCTCTGTGTCTGCTGAGTCATGGGCAACACACTGCACTCTTTCTTGTGATATCTTGATTCACAGCACTCGCACAGGTTCAAGAGCAACGTTCAAGCAAGTTCCAACATGCCGTGGAAATCGCACTCAATCCCTAGTCTGAGCTGCACAGAGAAAAACACTAGGCTTCTCCTTCCAATCAGGACCTCCTACCTGAAGTCACCCTGCTTCCAGGAGAAAGACGGCTTGCTTTCCTTTTGCAAGTAAAGCACAGTTTTTCCTGTAGCACTGCAGGCTTTTGAAAAGGCAGGGGCCCAGAGGCCTGCCTAGGGCGTTCCTTGGTGAGGCCTCGGGCCCAGTGGCCTGGCTAGGGCGTTCCTTGGTGAGGCCGTTCACTAGATGCAGAACACCCTGCCTCGAGAAGTTGATTCAGGGCAGCAACCAGTGTGTACTCGGTGTCTCTTTTGACTCGTTAAAAACCACAGAGAGGTATGCTGCCTGTGTCCATGGAAATGGGGGCATGATGGGACTAGCCTTGCTTTCGGTTTGGATACCTCCTTTCTTGCTGCCGTGAAGCTCCCTGAAATTCTCTGCTGTTGACAGGCCTCTGGCCACTGTAGGCATGGGTCTGGGAAGAAAATGAGTTTTCCCTGGGTACACACGGAGCTATATAGGCCAGGGTGGGGCTCACCTTGCCATGCTCTAGAGCTAAAGGGAATCTCAACGTGAGTCCTTGCCTCGAGGTAAGGCCCTGAGTAGCCCTGCAGAAAGGGAGGCATGCAGCTCTTTCCATGAGCTCTTAGTGGAGGTCTGTTTTATTTTAAAGGAAGTACCCTTTTCAGGACTCCTACGGTCTTCGGGTGAGCATAATTTTTATTCCAAGATCACTGACTCCCTCCGCACCCCTGTGGGCCTGCTGAGCAGCATTGAGTCCCATACGTCCCACGGAGGCCCTCTGTGTCTGCAGAGTCTCGGGCAACACACTACGTTACTTCAGGAGAGCTCCGTTTCCAGAGCACTCGAACAGCATCAGAACCACATTTCTAGGCAGTCCAACATGCCCTGGAAGTCTTCGACATTGCCCTCGTCTGAGCTGCCCTGAGAAAACAGTCTGCTTAGAATTTATCAAAGACCTCGTTCCTGAAGTCACTCTATTCAAGGAGAAATACAGCATCTTAACATGCTGTGTCGCTCACAGGGCAAGAAACGTGAGAACTTGCCTCGAGGTAAGGCCATGAAATGCTATGCAGAAGCAGAGGCGTGTAGCAGTTTCCATGAGGCCGTAGTCGCTTATCTTCAGCATTTTAAAGCCAGTACGCTTTTCAGGACACCTAGGTGCCTCGCCTGGAAACCCTATTCCCTGCAAAAACACTGAGTACCCTCAGGCTCCCCTGGCCCTTCTAAGCACTATCCAGGGAAGGAGTTTTCCGACTCACAGTGTGTATGCCGAGTGTAGGGCAACACAGTGCACTCTTATTGGAACATCTTGATTTAGCCAGCATCGCACAGGTTCACGAGCACCGTTAAGCAAGTTCCAACAGGCCGTGGAAGTCGCTCTCATTCCCTACTTTGAGCTGTACAGAGACAAACAGTAAGCTTCTCCTTCCATTCAGGACCTCCTACCTGAAGTCACACTGCCTCCTGAAGAAAGACGACCTCGTTTCTATTGCAACTAAAGCACAGTTGTTCCTGTAGCAGGGCAGGCTTTTGAAGAGGCACGGGCCCAGAGGCATAGCTAGGGCTTTCCTTGGTGAGGCCGTTCACTACATTCAGGACACCCTGCCTCGAGAAGTTGATTCAGGGAAACAACCAGTGTGTACTCTGTGTCTCTTTTGACTTGTTAGAAACCACAGCGATGTATGCTGCCTGTGCCCATGGAAATTGGGGCATGATGGGACTAGCCTTGCTTTCCATTTGGAAAGCTCCATTCTTGCTTTCGTGAAGCTCCCTGAAATTCTCTGCTGTTGACAGGCCCCTGGCCACTGTAGGCTTGGGTCTGGGAAGAAAATGAGTTTTCTCTGTCTACACACGGAGCTTCATTGGCCGCGGTGGGGCGCACCTTGCCATGCTCTAGAGCTAAAGGGAATCTCAACGTGAGTCCTTGCCTCGAGGTAAGACCCTGAGTAGCCCTAAAGAAAAGGAGGCATGCAGCACTTTCCATCAGCTCTTAGTCGCTGTTCTGGTTTACTTTAAAGGAAGTACCCTTTTCAGGACTCCTAGGCCCCTCGGTTGAGCATCAAATTTGTTCCTAGATCTCTGAGTACCTCCACACCCCTGTAGGCCTGCTGAGCAACAACGAGGCCCATTGGTCCCTCGGAGGTCCTCTGTGTCTGCTGAGTCATGGGCAACACACTGCACTCTTTCTTGTGATATCTTGATTCACAGCACTCGCACAGGTTCAAGAGCAACGTTCAAGCAAGTTCCAACATGCCGTGGAAATTGCACTCAATCCCTAGTCTGAGCAGCACAGAGAAAAACACTAGGCTTCTCCTTCCAATCAGGACCTCCTACCTGAAGTCACCCTGCTTCCAGGAGAAAGACGGCTTGCTTTCCTTTTGCAAGTAAAGCACAGTTTTTCCTGTAGCACTGCAGGCTTTTGAAAAGGCAGGGGCCCAGAGGCCTGCCTAGGGCGTTCCTTGGTGAGGCCTCGGGCCCAGTGGCCTGGCTAGGGCGTTCCTTGGTGAGGCCGTTCACTAGATGCAGAACACCCTGCCTCGAGAAGTTGATTCAGGGCAGCAACCAGTGTGTACTCGGTGTCTCTTTTGACTCGTTAAAAACCACAGAGAGGTATGCTGCCTGTGTCCATGGAAATGGGGGCATGATGGGACTAGCCTTGCTTTCGGTTTGGATACCTCCTTTCTTGCTGCCGTGAAGCTCCCTGAAATTCTCTGCTGTTGACAGGCCTCTGGCCACTGTAGGCATGGGTCTGGGAAGAAAATGAGTTTTCCCTGGGTACACACGGAGCTATATAGGCCAGGGTGGGGCTCACCTTGCCATGCTCTAGAGCTAAAGGGAATCTCAACGTGAGTCCTTGCCTCGAGGTAAGGCCCTGAGTAGCCCTGCAGAAAGGGAGGCATGCAGCTCTTTCCATGAGCTCTTAGTGGAGGTCTGTTTTATTTTAAAGGAAGTACCCTTTTCAGGACTCCTACGGTCTTCGGGTGAGCATCATTTTTATTCCAAGATCACTGACTCCCTCCGCACCCCTGTGGGCCTGCTGAGCAGCATTGAGTCCCATACGTCCCACGGAGGCCCTCTGTGTCTGCAGAGTCTCGGGCAACACACTACGTTACTTCAGGAGAGCTCCGTTTCCAGAGCACTCGAACAGCATCAGAACCACATTTCTAGGCAGTCCAACATGCCCTGGAAGTCTTCGACATTGCCCTCGTCTGAGCTGCCCTGAGAAAACAGTCTGCTTAGAATTTATCAAAGACCTCGTTCCTGAAGTCACTCTATTCAAGGAGAAATACAGCATCTTAACATGCTGTGTCGCTCACAGGGCAAGAAACGTGAGAACTTGCCTCGAGGTAAGGCCATGAAATGCTATGCAGAAGCAGAGGCGTGTAGCAGTTTCCATGAGGCCGTAGTCGCTTATCTTCAGCATTTTAAAGCCAGTACGCTTTTCAGGACACCTAGGTGCCTCGCCTGGAAACCCTATTCCCTGCAAAAACACTGAGTACCCTCAGGCTCCCCTGGCCCTTCTAAGCACTATCCAGGGAAGGAGTTTTCCGACTCACAGTGTGTATGCCGAGTGTAGGGCAACACAGTGCACTCTTATTGGAACATCTTGATTTAGCCAGCATCGCACAGGTTCACGAGCACCGTTAAGCAAGTTCCAACAGGCCGTGGAAGTCGCTCTCATTCCCTACTTTGAGCTGTACAGAGACAAACAGTAAGCTTCTCCTTCCATTCAGGACCTCCTACCTGAAGTCACACTGCCTCCTGAAGAAAGACGACCTCGTTTCTATTGCAACTAAAGCACAGTTGTTCCTGTAGCAGGGCAGGCTTTTGAAGAGGCACGGGCCCAGAGGCATAGCTAGGGCTTTCCTTGGTGAGGCCGTTCACTACATTCAGGACACCCTGCCTCGAGAAGTTGATTCAGGGAAACAACCAGTGTGTACTCTGTGTCTCTTTTGACTTGTTAGAAACCACAGCGATGTATGCTGCCTGTGCCCATGGAAATTGGGGCATGATGGGACTAGCCTTGCTTTCCATTTGGAAAGCTCCATTCTTGCTTTCGTGAAGCTCCCTGAAATTCTCTGCTGTTGACAGGCCCCTGGCCACTGTAGGCTTGGGTCTGGGAAGAAAATGAGTTTTCTCTGTCTACACACGGAGCTTCATTGGCCGCGGTGGGGCGCACCTTGCCATGCTCTAGAGCTAAAGGGAATCTCAACGTGAGTCCTTGCCTCGAGGTAAGACCCTGAGTAGCCCTAAAGAAAAGGAGGCATGCAGCACTTTCCATCAGCTCTTAGTCGCTGTTCTGGTTTACTTTAAAGGAAGTACCCTTTTCAGGACTCCTAGGCCCCTCGGTTGAGCATCAAATTTGTTCCTAGATCTCTGAGTACCTCCACACCCCTGTAGGCCTGCTGAGCAACAACGAGGCCCATTGGTCCCTCGGAGGTCCTCTGTGTCTGCTGAGTCATGGGCAACACACTGCACTCTTTCTTGTGATATCTTGATTCACAGCACTCGCACAGGTTCAAGAGCAACGTTCAAGCAAGTTCCAACATGCCGTGGAAATTGCACTCAATCCCTAGTCTGAGCAGCACAGAGAAAAACACTAGGCTTCTCCTTCCAATCAGGACCTCCTACCTGAAGTCACCCTGCTTCCAGGAGAAAGACGGCTTGCTTTCCTTTTGCAAGTAAAGCACAGTTTTTCCTGTAGCACTGCAGGCTTTTGAAAAGGCAGGGGCCCAGAGGCCTGCCTAGGGCGTTCCTTGGTGAGGCCTCGGGCCCAGTGGCCTGGCTAGGGCGTTCCTTGGTGAGGCCGTTCACTAGATGCAGAACACCCTTCCTCGAGAAGTTGATTCAGGGAAGCAACCAGTGTGTACTCGGTGTCTCTTTTGACTTGTTAAATCCACAGAGATGTATGCTGCCTTTGTCCATGGAAATGGGGGCATGATGGGACTAGCCTTGCTTTCCGTTTGGAAACCTCCTTTCTTGCTGCCGTGAAGCTCCCTGAAATTCTCTGCTGTTGACAGGCCTCGGGCCACTGTAGGCATGGGTCTGGGAAGAAAATGAGTTTTCCCTGGGTACACACGGAGCTATATAGGCCAGGGTGGGGCTCACCTTGCCATGCTCTAGAGCTAAAGGGAATCTCAACGTGAGTCCTTGCCTCGAGGTAAGGCCCTGAGTAGCCCTGCAGAAAGGGAGGCATGCAGCTCTTTCCATGAGCTCTTAGTGGAGGTCTGTTTTATTTTAAAGGAAGTACCCTTTTCCGGACTCCTACGGTCTTCGGGTGAGCATCATTTTTATTCCAAGATCACTGACTCCCTCCGCACCCCTGTGGGCCTGCTGAGCAGCATTGAGTCCCATACGTCCCACGGAGGCCCTCTGTGTCTGCAGAGTCTCGGGCAACACACTGTACGTTACTTCAGGAGAGCTCCGTTTCCAGAGCACTCGAACAGCATCAGAACCACATTTCTAGGCAGTCCAACATGCCCTGGAAGTCTTCGACATTGCCCTCGTCTGAGCTGCCCTGAGAAAACAGTCTGCTTAGAATTTATCAAAGACCTCGTTCCTGAAGTCACTCTATTCAAGGAGAAATACAGCATCTTAACATGCTGTGTCGCTCACAGGGCAAGAAACGTGAGAACTTGCCTCGAGGTAAGGCCATGAAATGCTATGCAGAAGCAGAGGCGTGTAGCAGTTTCCATGAGGCCGTAGTCGCTTATCTTCAGCATTTTAAAGCCAGTACGCTTTTCAGGACACCTAGGTGCCTCGCCTGGAAACCCTATTCCCTGCAAAAACACTGAGTACCCTCAGGCTCCCCTGGCCCTTCTAAGCACTATCCAGGGAAGGAGCTTTCCGACTCACAGTGTGTATGCCGAGTGTAGGGCAACACAGTGCACTCTTATTGGAACATCTTGATTTAGCCAGCATCGCACAGGTTCACGAGCACCGTTAAGCAAGTTCCAACAGGCCGTGGAAGTGGCTCTCATTCCCTAGTTTGAGCTGTACAGAGACAAACAGTAAGCTTCTCCTTCCATTCAGGACCTCCTACCTGAAGTCACACTGCCTCCTGAAGAAAGACGACCTCGTTTCTATTGCAACTAAAGCGCAGTTGTTCCTGTAGCAGGGCAGGCTTTTGAAGAGGCACGGGCCCAGAGGCATAGCTAGAGCTTTCCTTGGTGAGGCCGTTCACTACATTCAGGACACCCTGCCTCGAGAAGTTGATTCAGGGAAACAACCAGTGTGTACTCTGTGTCTCTTTTGACTTGTTAGAAACCACAGCGATGTATGCTGCCTGTGCCCATGGAAATTGGGGCATGATGGGACTAGCCTTGCTTTCCATTTGGAAAGCTCCATTCTTGCTTTCGTGAAGCTCCCTGAAATTCTCTGCTGTTGACAGGCCCCTGGCCACTGTAGGCTTGGGTCTGGGAAGAAAATGAGTTTTCTCTGTCTACACACGGAACTTCATTGGCCGCGGTGGGGCGCACCTTGCCATGCTCTAGAGCTAAAGGGAATCTCAACGTGAGTCCTTGCCTCGAGGTAAGGCCCTGAGTAGCCCTACAGAAAAGGAGGCATGCAGCTCTTTCCATTAGCTCTTAGTCGCTGTTCTGGTTTACTTTAAAGGAAGTACCCTTTTCAGGACTCCTAGGCCCCTCGGTTGAGCATCAATTTTGTTCCTAGATCTCTGAGTACCTCCACACCCCTGTAGGCCTGCTGAGCAACAACGAGGCCCATTGGTCCCTCGGAGGTCCTCTGTGTCTGCTGAGTCATGGGCAACACACTGCACTCTTTCTTGTGATATCTTGATTCACAGCACTCGCACAGGTTCAAGATCAACGTTCAAGCAAGTTCCAACATGCCGTGGAAATCGCACTCAATCCCTAGTCTGAGCTGCACAGAGAAAAACACTAGGCTTCTCCTTCCAATCAGGACCTCCTACCTGAAGTCACCCTGCTTCCAGGAGAAAGACGGCTTGCTTTCCTTTTGCAAGTAAAGCACAGTTTTTCCTGTAGCACTGCAGGCTTTTGAAAAGGCAGGGGCCCAGAGGCCTGCCTAGGGCGTTCCTTGGTGAGGCCTCGGGCCCAGTGGCCTGGCTAGGGCGTTCCTTGGTGAGGCCGTTCACTAGATGCAGAACACCCTTCCTCGAGAAGTTGATTCAGGGCAGCAACCAGTGTGTACTCGGTGTCTCTTTTGACTCGTTAAAAACCACAGAGAGGTATGCTGCCTGTGTCCATGGAAATGGGGGCATGATGGGACTAGCCTTGCTGTCGGTTTGGATACCTCCTTTCTTGCTGCCGTGAAGCTCCCTGAAATTCTCTGCTGTTGACAGGCCTCTGGCCACTGTAGGCATGGGTCTGGGAAGAAAATGAGTTTTCCCTGGGTACACACGGAGCTATATAGGCCAGGGTGGGGCTCACCTTGCCATGCTCTAGAGCTAAAGGGAATCTCAACGTGAGTCCTTGCCTCGAGGTAAGGCCCTGAGTAGCCCTGCAGAAAGGGAGGCATGCAGCTCTTTCCATGAGCTCTTAGTGGAGGTCTGTTTTATTTTAAAGGAAGTACCCTTTTCAGGACTCCTACGGTCTTCGGGTGAGCATCATTTTTATTCCAAGATCACTGACTCCCTCCGCACCCCTGTGGGCCTGCTGAGCAGCATTGAGTCCCATACGTCCCACGGAGGCCCTCTGTGTCTGCAGAGTCTCGGGCAACACACTACGTTACTTCAGGAGAGCTCCGTTTCCAGAGCACTCGAACAGCATCAGAACCACATTTCTAGGCAGTCCAACATGCCCTGGAAGTCTTCGACATTGCCCTCGTCTGAGCTGCCCTGAGAAAACAGTCTGCTTAGAATTTATCAAAGACCTCGTTCCTGAAGTCACTCTATTCAAGGAGAAATACAGCATCTTAACATGCTGTGTCGCTCACAGGGCAAGAAACGTGAGAACTTGCCTCGAGGTAAGGCCATGAAATGCTATGCAGAAGCAGAGGCGTGTAGCAGTTTCCATGAGGCCGTAGTCGCTTATCTTCAGCATTTTAAAGCCAGTACGCTTTTCAGGACACCTAGGTGCCTCGCCTGGAAACCCTATTCCCTGCAAAAACACTGAGTACCCTCAGGCTCCCCTGGCCCTTCTAAGCACTATCCAGGGAAGGAGCTTTCCGACTCACAGTGTGTATGCCGAGTGTAGGGCAACACAGTGCACTCTTATTGGAACATCTTGATTTAGCCAGCATCGCACAGGTTCACGAGCACCGTTAAGCAAGTTCCAACAGGCCGTGGAAGTGGCTCTCATTCCCTAGTTTGAGCTGTACAGAGACAAACAGTAAGCTTCTCCTTCCATTCAGGACCTCCTACCTGAAGTCACACTGCCTCCTGAAGAAAGACGACCTCGTTTCTATTGCAACTAAAGCGCAGTTGTTCCTGTAGCAGGGCAGGCTTTTGAAGAGGCACGGGCCCAGAGGCATAGCTAGAGCTTTCCTTGGTGAGGCCGTTCACTACATTCAGGACACCCTGCCTCGAGAAGTTGATTCAGGGAAACAACCAGTGTGTACTCTGTGTCTCTTTTGACTTGTTAGAAACCACAGCGATGTATGCTGCCTGTGCCCATGGAAATTGGGGCATGATGGGACTAGCCTTGCTTTCCATTTGGAAAGCTCCATTCTTGCTTTCGTGAAGCTCCCTGAAATTCTCTGCTGTTGACAGGCCCCTGGCCACTGTAGGCTTGGGTCTGGGAAGAAAATGAGTTTTCTCTGTCTACACACGGAACTTCATTGGCCGCGGTGGGGCGCACCTTGCCATGCTCTAGAGCTAAAGGGAATCTCAACGTGAGTCCTTGCCTCGAGGTAAGGCCCTGAGTAGCCCTACAGAAAAGGAGGCATGCAGCTCTTTCCATTAGCTCTTAGTCGCTGTTCTGGTTTACTTTAAAGGAAGTACCCTTTTCAGGACTCCTAGGCCCCTCGGTTGAGCATCAATTTTGTTCCTAGATCTCTGAGTACCTCCACACCCCTGTAGGCCTGCTGAGCAACAACGAGGCCCATTGGTCCCTCGGAGGTCCTCTGTGTCTGCTGAGTCATGGGCAACACACTGCACTCTTTCTTGTGATATCTTGATTCACAGCACTCGCACAGGTTCAAGATCAACGTTCAAGCAAGTTCCAACATGCCGTGGAAATCGCACTCAATCCCTAGTCTGAGCTGCACAGAGAAAAACACTAGGCTTCTCCTTCCAATCAGGACCTCCTACCTGAAGTCACCCTGCTTCCAGGAGAAAGACGGCTTGCTTTCCTTTTGCAAGTAAAGCACAGTTTTTCCTGTAGCACTGCAGGCTTTTGAAAAGGCAGGGGCCCAGAGGCCTGCCTAGGGCGTTCCTTGGTGAGGCCTCGGGCCCAGTGGCCTGGCTAGGGCGTTCCTTGGTGAGGCCGTTCACTAGATGCAGAACACCCTTCCTCGAGAAGTTGATTCAGGGCAGCAACCAGTGTGTACTCGGTGTCTCTTTTGACTCGTTAAAAACCACAGAGAGGTATGCTGCCTGTGTCCATGGAAATGGGGGCATGATGGGACTAGCCTTGCTGTCGGTTTGGATACCTCCTTTCTTGCTGCCGTGAAGCTCCCTGAAATTCTCTGCTGTTGACAGGCCTCTGGCCACTGTAGGCATGGGTCTGGGAAGAAAATGAGTTTTCCCTGGGTACACACGGAGCTATATAGGCCAGGGTGGGGCTCACCTTGCCATGCTCTAGAGCTAAAGGGAATCTCAACGTGAGTCCTTGCCTCGAGGTAAGGCCCTGAGTAGCCCTGCAGAAAGGGAGGCATGCAGCTCTTTCCATGAGCTCTTAGTGGAGGTCTGTTTTATTTTAAAGGAAGTACCCTTTTCAGGACTCCTACGGTCTTCGGGTGAGCATCATTTTTATTCCAAGATCACTGACTCCCTCCGCACCCCTGTGGGCCTGCTGAGCAGCATTGAGTCCCATACGTCCCACGGAGGCCCTCTGTGTCTGCAGAGTCTCGGGCAACACACTACGTTACTTCAGGAGAGCTCCGTTTCCAGAGCACTCGAACAGCATCAGAACCACATTTCTAGGCAGTCCAACATGCCCTGGAAGTCTTCGACATTGCCCTCGTCTGAGCTGCCCTGAGAAAACAGTCTGCTTAGAATTTATCAAAGACCTCGTTCCTGAAGTCACTCTATTCAAGGAGAAATACAGCATCTTAACTTGCTGTGTCGCTCACAGGGCAAGAAACGTGAGAACTTGCCTCGAGGTAAGGCCATGAAATGCTATGCAGAAGCAGAGGCGTGTAGCAGTTTCCATGAGGCCGTAGTCGCTTATCTTCAGCATTTTAAAGCCAGTACGCTTTTCAGGACACCTAGGTGCCTCGCCTGGAAACCCTATTCCCTGCAAAAACACTGAGTACCCTCAGGCTCCCCTGGCCCTTCTAAGCACTATCCAGGGAAGGAGTTTTCCGACTCACAGTGTGTATGCCGAGTGTAGGGCAACACAGTGCACTCTTATTGGAACATCTTGATTTAGCCAGCATCGCACAGGTTCACGAGCACCGTTAAGCAAGTTCCAACAGGCCGTGGAAGTCGCTCTCATTCCCTAGTTTGAGCTGTACAGAGACAAACAGTAAGCTTCTCCTTCCATTCAGGACCTCCTACCTGAAGTCACACTGCCTCCTGAAGAAAGACGACCTCGTTTCTATTGCAACTAAAGCGCAGTTGTTCCTGTAGCAGGGCAGGCTTTTGAAGAGGCACGGGCCCAGAGGCATAGCTAGAGCTTTCCTTGGTGAGGCCGTTCACTACATTCAGGACACCCTGCCTCGAGAAGTTGATTCAGGGAAACAACCAGTGTGTACTCTGTGTCTCTTTTGACTTGTTAGAAACCACAGCGATGTATGCTGCCTGTGCCCATGGAAATTGGGGCATGATGGGACTAGCCTTGCTTTCCATTTGGAAAGCTCCATTCTTGCTTTCGTGAAGCTCCCTGAAATTCTCTGCTCTTGACAGGCCCCTGGCCACTGTAGGCTTGGGTCTGGGAAGAAAATGAGTTTTCTCTGTCTACACACGGAGCTTCATTGGCCGCGGTGGGGCGCACCTTGCCATGCTCTAGAGCTAAAGGGAATCTCAACGTGAGTCCTTGCCTCGAGGTAAGGCCCTGAGTAGCCCTACAGAAAAGGAGGCATGCAGCTCTTTCCATTAGCTCTTAGTCGCTGTTCTGGTTTACTTTAAAGGAAGTACCCTTTTCAGGACTCCTAGGCCCCTCGGTTGAGCATCAATTTTGTTCCTAGATCTCTGAGTACCTCCACACCCCTGTAGGCCTGCTGAGCAACAACGAGGCCCATTGGTCCCTCGGAGGTCCTCTGTGTCTGCTGAGTCATGGGCAACACACTGCACTCTTTCTTGTGATATCTTGATTCACAGCACTCGCACAGGTTCAAGATCAACGTTCAAGCAAGTTCCAACATGCCGTGGAAATCGCACTCAATCCCTAGTCTGAGCTGCACAGAGAAAAACACTAGGCTTCTCCTTCCAATCAGGACCTCCTACCTGAAGTCACCCTGCTTCCAGGAGAAAGACGGCTTGCTTTCCTTTTGCAAGTAAAGCACAGTTTTTCCTGTAGCACTGCAGGCTTTTGAAAAGGCAGGGGCCCAGAGGCCTGCCTAGGGCGTTCCTTGGTGAGGCCTCGGGCCCAGTGGCCTGGCTAGGGCGTTCCTTGGTGAGGCCGTTCACTAGATGCAGAACACCCTTCCTCGAGAAGTTGATTCAGGGCAGCAACCAGTGTGTACTCGGTGTCTCTTTTGACTCGTTAAAAACCACAGAGAGGTATGCTGCCTGTGTCCATGGAAATGGGGGCATGATGGGACTAGCCTTGCTGTCGGTTTGGATACCTCCTTTCTTGCTGCCGTGAAGCTCCCTGAAATTCTCTGCTGTTGACAGGCCTCTGGCCACTGTAGGCATGGGTCTGGGAAGAAAATGAGTTTTCCCTGGGTACACACGGAGCTATATAGGCCAGGGTGGGGCTCACCTTGCCATGCTCTAGAGCTAAAGGGAATCTCAACGTGAGTCCTTGCCTCGAGGTAAGGCCCTGAGTAGCCCTGCAGAAAGGGAGGCATGCAGCTCTTTCCATGAGCTCTTAGTGGAGGTCTGTTTTATTTTAAAGGAAGTACCCTTTTCAGGACTCCTACGGTCTTCGGGTGAGCATCATTTTTATTCCAAGATCACTGACTCCCTCCGCACCCCTGTGGGCCTGCTGAGCAGCATTGAGTCCCATACGTCCCACGGAGGCCCTCTGTGTCTGCAGAGTCTCGGGCAACACACTACGTTACTTCAGGAGAGCTCCGTTTCCAGAGCACTCGAACAGCATCAGAACCACATTTCTAGGCAGTCCAACATGCCCTGGAAGTCTTCGACATTGCCCTCGTCTGAGCTGCCCTGAGAAAACAGTCTGCTTAGAATTTATCAAAGACCTCGTTCCTGAAGTCACTCTATTCAAGGAGAAATACAGCATCTTAACATGCTGTGTCGCTCACAGGGCAAGAAACGTGAGAACTTGCCTCCAGGTAAGGCCATGAAATGCTATGCAGAAGCAGAGGCGTGTAGCAGTTTCCATGAGGCCGTAGTCGCTTATCTTCAGCATTTTAAAGCCAGTACGCTTTTCAGGACACCTAGGTGCCTCGCCTGGAAACCCTATTCCCTGCAAAAACACTGAGTACCCTCAGGCTCCCCTGGCCCTTCTAAGCACTATCCAGGGAAGGAGTTTTCCGACTCACAGTGTGTATGCCGAGTGTAGGGCAACACAGTGCACTCTTATTGGAACATCTTGATTTAGCCAGCATCGCACAGGTTCACGAGCACCGTTAAGCAAGTTCCAACAGGCCGTGGAAGTCGCTCTCATTCCCTAGTTTGAGCTGTACAGAGACAAACAGTAAGCTTCTCCTTCCATTCAGGACCTCCTACCTGAAGTCACACTGCCTCCTGAAGAAAGACGACCTCGTTTCTATTGCAACTAAAGCACAGTTGTTCCTGTAGCAGGGCAGGCTTTTGAAGAGGCACGGGCCCAGAGGCATAGCTAGGGCTTTCCTTGGTGAGGCCGTTCACTACATTCAGGACACCCTGCCTCGAGAAGTTGATTCAGGGAAACAACCAGTGTGTACTCTGTGTCTCTTTTGACTTGTTAGAAACCACAGCGATGTATGCTGCCTGTGCCCATGGAAATTGGGGCATGATGGGACTAGCCTTGCTTTCCATTTGGAAAGCTCCATTCTTGCTTTCGTGAAGCTCCCTGAAATTCTCTGCTGTTGACAGGCCCCTGGCCACTGTAGGCTTGGGTCTGGGAAGAAAATGAGTTTTCTCTGTCTACACACGGAGCTTCATTGGCCGCGGTGGGGCGCACCTTGCCATGCTCTAGAGCTAAAGGGAATCTCAACGTGAGTCCTTGCCTCGAGGTAAGACCCTGAGTAGCCCTAAAGAAAAGGAGGCATGCAGCTCTTTCCATCAGCTCTTAGTCGCTGTTCTGGTTTACTTTAAAGGAAGTACCCTTTTCAGGACTCCTAGGCCCCTCGGTTGAGCATCAAATTTGTTCCTAGATCTCTGAGTACCTCCACACCCCTGTAGGCCTGCTGAGCAACAACGAGGCCCATTGGTCCCTCGGAGGTCCTCTGTGTCTGCTGAGTCATGGGCAACACACTGCACTCTTTCTTGTGATATCTTGATTCACAGCACTCGCACAGGTTCAAGAGCAACGTTCAAGCAAGTTCCAACATGCCGTGGAAATTGCACTCAATCCCTAGTCTGAGCAGCACAGAGAAAAACACTAGGCTTCTCCTTCCAATCAGGACCTCCTACCTGAAGTCACCCTGCTTCCAGGAGAAAGACGGCTTGCTTTCCTTTTGCAAGTAAAGCACAGTTTTTCCTGTAGCACTGCAGGCTTTTGAAAAGGCAGGGGCCCAGAGGCCTGCCTAGGGCGTTCCTTGGTGAGGCCTCGGGCCCAGTGGCCTGGCTAGGGCGTTCCTTGGTGAGGCCGTTCACTAGATGCAGAACACCCTTCCTCGAGAAGTTGATTCAGGGAAGCAACCAGTGTGTACTCGGTGTCTCTTTTGACTTGTTAAATCCACAGAGATGTATGCTGCCTTTGTCCATGGAAATGGGGGCATGATGGGACTAGCCTTGCTTTCCGTTTGGAAACCTCCTTTCTTGCTGCCGTGAAGCTCCCTGAAATTCTCTGCTGTTGACAGGCCTCGGGCCACTGTAGGCATGGGTCTGGGAAGAAAATGAGTTTTCCCTGGGTACACACGGAGCTATATAGGCCAGGGTGGGGCTCACCTTGCCATGCTCTAGAGCTAAAGGGAATCTCAACGTGAGTCCTTGCCTCGAGGTAAGGCCCTGAGTAGCCCTGCAGAAAGGGAGGCATGCAGCTCTTTCCATGAGCTCTTAGTGGAGGTCTGTTTTATTTTAAAGGAAGTACCCTTTTCCGGACTCCTACGGTCTTCGGGTGAGCATCATTTTTATTCCAAGATCACTGACTCCCTCCGCACCCCTGTGGGCCTGCTGAGCAGCATTGAGTCCCATACGTCCCACGGAGGCCCTCTGTGTCTGCAGAGTCTCGGGCAACACACTGTACGTTACTTCAGGAGAGCTCCGTTTCCAGAGCACTCGAACAGCATCAGAACCACATTTCTAGGCAGTCCAACATGCCCTGGAAGTCTTCGACATTGCCCTCGTCTGAGCTGCCCTGAGAAAACAGTCTGCTTAGAATTTATCAAAGACCTCGTTCCTGAAGTCACTCTATTCAAGGAGAAATACAGCATCTTACCATGCTGTGTCGCTCACAGGGCAAGAAACGTGAGAACTTGCCTCGAGGTAAGGCCATGAAATGCTATGCAGAAGCAGAGGCGTGTAGCAGTTTCCATGAGGCCGTAGTCGCTTATCTTCAGCATTTTAAAGCCAGTACGCTTTTCAGGACACCTAGGTGCCTCGCCTGGAAACCCTATTCCCTGCAAAAACACTGAGTACCCTCAGGCTCCCCTGGCCCTTCTAAGCACTATCCAGGGAAGGAGCTTTCCGACTCACAGTGTGTATGCCGAGTGTAGGGCAACACAGTGCACTCTTATTGGAACATCTTGATTTAGCCAGCATCGCACAGGTTCACGAGCACCGTTAAGCAAGTTCCAACAGGCCGTGGAAGTCGCTCTCATTCCCTAGTTTGAGCTGTACAGAGACAAACAGTAAGCTTCTCCTTCCATTCAGGACCTCCTACCTGAAGTCACACTGCCTCCTGAAGAAAGACGACCTCGTTTCTATTGCAACTAAAGCGCAGTTGTTCCTGTAGCAGGGCAGGCTTTTGAAGAGGCACGGGCCCAGAGGCATAGCTAGAGCTTTCCTTGGTGAGGCCGTTCACTACATTCAGGACACCCTGCCTCGAGAAGTTGATTCAGGGAAACAACCAGTGTGTACTCTGTGTCTCTTTTGACTTGTTAGAAACCACAGCGATGTATGCTGCCTGTGCCCATGGAAATTGGGGCATGATGGGACTAGCCTTGCTTTCCATTTGGAAAGCTCCATTCTTGCTTTCGTGAAGCTCCCTGAAATTCTCTGCTCTTGACAGGCCCCTGGCCACTGTAGGCTTGGGTCTGGGAAGAAAATGAGTTTTCTCTGTCTACACACGGAGCTTCATTGGCCGCGGTGGGGCGCACCTTGCCATGCTCTAGAGCTAAAGGGAATCTCAACGTGAGTCCTTGCCTCGAGGTAAGGCCCTGAGTAGCCCTACAGAAAAGGAGGCATGCAGCTCTTTCCATTAGCTCTTAGTCGCTGTTCTGGTTTACTTTAAAGGAAGTACCCTTTTCAGGACTCCTAGGCCCCTCGGTTGAGCATCAATTTTGTTCCAAGATCTCTGAGTACCTCCACACCCCTGTAGGCCTGCTGAGCAACAACGAGGCCCATTGGTCCCTCGGAGGTCCTCTGTGTCTGCTGAGTCATGGGCAACACACTGCACTCTTTCTTGCGATATCTTGATTCACAGCACTCGCACAGGTTCAAGAGCAACGTTCAAGCAAGTTCCAACATGCCGTGGAAATCGCACTCAATCCCTAGTCTGAGCTGCACAGAGAAAAACACTAGGCTTCTCCTTCCAATCAGGACCTCCTACCTGAAGTCACCCTGCTTCCAGGAGAAAGACGGCTTGCTTTCCTTTTGCAAGTAAAGCACAGTTTTTCCTGTAACACTGCAGGCTTTTGAAAAGGCACGGTCCCAGAGGCCTGCCTAGGGCGTTCCTTGGTGAGGCCTCGGGCCCAGTGGCCTGGCTAGGGCGTTCCTTGGTGAGGCCTTTCACTAGATGCAGAACACCCTTCCTCGAGAAGTTGATTCAGGGCAGCAACCAGTGTGTACTCGGTGTCTCTTTTGACTCGTTAAAAACCACAGAGAGGTATGCTGCCTGTGTCCATGGAAATGGGGGCATGATGGGACTAGCCTTGCTGTCGGTTTGGATACCTCCTTTCTTGCTGCCGTGAAGCTCCCTGAAATTCTCTGCTGTTGACAGGCCTCTGGCCACTGTAGGCATGGGTCTGGGAAGAAAATGTGTTTTCCCTGGGTACACACGGAGCTATATAGGCCAGGGTGGGGCTCACCTTGCCATGCTCTAGAGCTAAAGGGAATCTCAACGTGAGTCCTTGCCTCGAGGTAAGGCCCTGAGTAGCCCTGCAGAAAGGGAGGCATGCAGCTCTTTCCATGAGCTCTTAGTGGAGGTCTGTTTTATTTTAAAGGAAGTACCCTTTTCCGGACTCCTACGCCCTCTGGGTGAGCATCATTTTTATTCCAAGATCACTGACTCCCTCCGCACCCCTGTGGGCCTGCTGAGCAGCATTGAATCCCATACGTCCCACGGAGGCCCTCTGTGTCTGCAGAGTCTCGGGCAACACACTGTACGTTACTTCAGGAGAGCTCCGTTTCCAGAGCACTCGAACAGCATCAGAACCACATTTCTAGGCAGTCCAACATGCCCTGGAAGTCTTCGACATTGCCCTCGTCTGAGCTGCCCTGAGAAAACAGTCTGCTTAGAATTTATCAAAGACCTCGTTCCTGAAGTCACTCTATTCAAGGAGAAATACAGCATCTTAACATGCTGTGTCGCTCACAGGGCAAGAAACGTGAGAACTTGCCTCGAGGTAAGGCCATGAAATGCTATGCAGAAGCAGAGGCGTGTAGCAGTTTCCATGAGGCCGTAGTCGCTTATCTTCAGCATTTTAAAGCCAGTACGCTTTTCAGGACACCTAGGTGCCTCGCCTGGAAACCCTATTCCCTGCAAAAACACTGAGTACCCTCAGGCTCCCCTGGCCCTTCTAAGCACTATCCAGGGAAGGAGCTTTCCGACTCACAGTGTGTATGCCGAGTGTAGGGCAACACAGTGCACTCTTATTGGAACATCTTGATTTAGCCAGCATCGCACAGGTTCACGAGCACCGTTAAGCAAGTTCCAACAGGCCGTGGAAGTGGCTCTCATTCCCTACTTTGAGCTGTACAGAGACAAACAGTAAGCTTCTCCTTCCATTCAGGACCTCCTACCTGTAGTCACCCTGCCTTCTGAAGAAAGACGACCTCGTTTCTATTGCAACTAAAGCGCAGTTGCTCCTGTAGCAGGGCAGGCGTTTGAAGAGGCACGGGCCCAGAGGCATAGCTAGGGCTTTCCTTGGTGAGGCCGTTCACTACATTCAGGACACCCTGCCTCGAGAAGTTGATTCAGGGAAACAACCAGTGTGTACTCTGTGTCTCTTTTGACTTGTTAGAAACCACAGCGATGTATGCTGCCTGTGCCCATGGAAATTGGGGCATGATGGGACTAGCCTTGCTTTCCATTTGGAAAGCTCCATTCTTGCTTTCGTGAAGCTCCCTGAAATTCTCTGCTGTTGACAGGCCCCTGGCCACTGTAGGCTTGGGTCTGGGAAGAAAATGAGTTTTCTCTGTCTACACACGGAGCTTCATTGGCCGCGGTGGGGCGCACCTTGCCATGCTCTAGAGCTAAAGGGAATCTCAACGTGAGTCCTTACCTCGAGGTAAGGCCCTGAGTAGCCCTACAGAAAAGGAGGCATGCAGCTCTTTCCATTAGCTCTTAGTCGCTGTTCTGGTTTACTTTAAAGGAAGTACCCTTTTCAGGACTCCTAGGCCCCTCGGTTGAGCATCAATTTTGTTCCTAGATCTCTGAGTACCTCCACACCCCTGTAGGCCTGCTGAGCAACAACGAGGCCCATTGGTCCCTCGGAGGTCCTCTGTGTCTGCTGAGTCATGGGCAACACACTGCACTCTTTCTTGTGATATCTTGATTCACAGCACTCGCACAGGTTCAAGAGCAACGTTCAAGCAAGTTCCAACATGCCGTGGAAATCGCACTCAATCCCTAGTCTGAGCTGCACAGAGAAAAACACTAGGCTTCTCCTTCCAATCAGGACCTCCTACCTGAAGTCACCCTGCTTCCAGGAGAAAGACGGCTTGCTTTCCTTTTGCAAGTAAAGCACAGTTTTTCCTGTAGCACTGCAGGCTTTTGAAAAGGCAGGGGCCCAGAGGCCTGCCTAGGGCGTTCCTTGGTGAGGCCTCGGGCCCAGTGGCCTGGCTAGGGCGTTCCTTGGTGAGGCCGTTCACTAGATGCAGAACACCCTGCCTCGAGAAGTTGATTCAGGGCAGCAACCAGTGTGTACTCGGTGTCTCTTTTGACTCGTTAAAAACCACAGAGAGGTATGCTGCCTGTGTCCATGGAAATGGGGGCATGATGGGACTAGCCTTGCTTTCGGTTTGGATACCTCCTTTCTTGCTGCCGTGAAGCTCCCTGAAATTCTCTGCTGTTGACAGGCCTCTGGCCACTGTAGGCATGGGTCTGGGAAGAAAATGAGTTTTCCCTGGGTACACACGGAGCTATATAGGCCAGGGTGGGGCTCACCTTGCCATGCTCTAGAGCTAAAGGGAATCTCAACGTGAGTCCTTGCCTCGAGGTAAGGCCCTGAGTAGCCCTGCAGAAAGGGAGGCATGCAGCTCTTTCCATGAGCTCTTAGTGGAGGTCTGTTTTATTTTAAAGGAAGTACCCTTTTCAGGACTCCTACGGTCTTCGGGTGAGCATCATTTTTATTCCAAGATCACTGACTCCCTCCGCACCCCTGTGGGCCTGCTGAGCAGCATTGAGTCCCATACGTCCCACGGAGGCCCTCTGTGTCTGCAGAGTCTCGGGCAACACACTACGTTACTTCAGGAGAGCTCCGTTTCCAGAGCACTCGAACAGCATCAGAACCACATTTCTAGGCAGTCCAACATGCCCTGGAAGTCTTCGACATTGCCCTCGTCTGAGCTGCCCTGAGAAAACAGTCTGCTTAGAATTTATCAAAGACCTCGTTCCTGAAGTCACTCTATTCAAGGAGAAATACAGCATCTTAACATGCTGTGTCGCTCACAGGGCAAGAAACGTGAGAACTTGCCTCGAGGTAAGGCCATGAAATGCTATGCAGAAGCAGAGGCGTGTAGCAGTTTCCATGAGGCCGTAGTCGCTTATCTTCAGCATTTTAAAGCCAGTACGCTTTTCAGGACACCTAGGTGCCTCGCCTGGAAACCCTATTCCCTGCAAAAACACTGAGTACCCTCAGGCTCCCCTGGCCCTTCTAAGCACTATCCAGGGAAGGAGTTTTCCGACTCACAGTGTGTATGCCGAGTGTAGGGCAACACAGTGCACTCTTATTGGAACATCTTGATTTAGCCAGCATCGCACAGGTTCACGAGCACCGTTAAGCAAGTTCCAACAGGCCGTGGAAGTCGCTCTCATTCCCTACTTTGAGCTGTACAGAGACAAACAGTAAGCTTCTCCTTCCATTCAGGACCTCCTACCTGAAGTCACACTGCCTCCTGAAGAAAGACGACCTCGTTTCTATTGCAACTAAAGCACAGTTGTTCCTGTAGCAGGGCAGGCTTTTGAAGAGGCACGGGCCCAGAGGCATAGCTAGGGCTTTCCTTGGTGAGGCCGTTCACTACATTCAGGACACCCTGCCTCGAGAAGTTGATTCAGGGAAACAACCAGTGTGTACTCTGTGTCTCTTTTGACTTGTTAGAAACCACAGCGATGTATGCTGCCTGTGCCCATGGAAATTGGGGCATGATGGGACTAGCCTTGCTTTCCATTTGGAAAGCTCCATTCTTGCTTTCGTGAAGCTCCCTGAAATTCTCTGCTGTTGACAGGCCCCTGGCCACTGTAGGCTTGGGTCTGGGAAGAAAATGAGTTTTCTCTGTCTACACACGGAGCTTCATTGGCCGCGGTGGGGCGCACCTTGCCATGCTCTAGAGCTAAAGGGAATCTCAACGTGAGTCCTTGCCTCGAGGTAAGACCCTGAGTAGCCCTAAAGAAAAGGAGGCATGCAGCTCTTTCCATCAGCTCTTAGTCGCTGTTCTGGTTTACTTTAAAGGAAGTACCCTTTTCAGGACTCCTAGGCCCCTCGGTTGAGCATCAAATTTGTTCCTAGATCTCTGAGTACCTCCACACCCCTGTAGGCCTGCTGAGCAACAACGAGGCCCATTGGTCCCTCGGAGGTCCTCTGTGTCTGCTGAGTCATGGGCAACACACTGCACTCTTTCTTGTGATATCTTGATTCACAGCACTCGCACAGGTTCAAGAGCAACGTTCAAGCAAGTTCCAACATGCCGTGGAAATCGCACTCAATCCCTAGTCTGAGCTGCACAGAGAAAAACACTAGGCTTCTCCTTCCAATCAGGACCTCCTACCTGAAGTCACCCTGCTTCCAGGAGAAAGACGGCTTGCTTTCCTTTTGCAAGTAAAGCACAGTTTTTCCTGTAGCACTGCAGGCTTTTGAAAAGGCAGGGGCCCAGAGGCCTGCCTAGGGCGTTCCTTGGTGAGGCCTCGGGCCCAGTGGCCTGGCTAGGGCGTTCCTTGGTGAGGCCGTTCACTAGATGCAGAACACCCTTCCTCGAGAAGTTGATTCAGGGCAGCAACCAGTGTGTACTCGGTGTCTCTTTTGACTCGTTAAAAACCACAGAGAGGTATGCTGCCTGTGTCCATGGAAATGGGGGCATGATGGGACTAGCCTTGCTGTCGGTTTGGATACCTCCTTTCTTGCTGCCGTGAAGCTCCCTGAAATTCTCTGCTGTTGACAGGCCTCTGGCCACTGTAGGCATGGGTCTGGGAAGAAAATGAGTTTTCCCTGGGTACACACGGAGCTATATAGGCCAGGGTGGGGCTCACCTTGCCATGCTCTAGAGCTAAAGGGAATCTCAACGTGAGTCCTTGCCTCGAGGTAAGGCCCTGAGTAGCCCTGCAGAAAGGGAGGCATGCAGCTCTTTCCATGAGCTCTTAGTGGAGGTCTGTTTTATTTTAAAGGAAGTACCCTTTTCAGGACTCCTACGGTCTTCGGGTGAGCATCATTTTTATTCCAAGATCACTGACTCCCTCCGCACCCCTGTGGGCCTGCTGAGCAGCATTGAGTCCCATACGTCCCACGGAGGCCCTCTGTGTCTGCAGAGTCTCGGGCAACACACTACGTTACTTCAGGAGAGCTCCGTTTCCAGAGCACTCGAACAGCATCAGAACCACATTTCTAGGCAGTCCAACATGCCCTGGAAGTCTTCGACATTGCCCTCGTCTGACCTGCCCTGAGAAAACAGTCTGCTTAGAATTTATCAAAGACCTCGTTCCTGAAGTCACTCTATTCAAGGAGAAATACAGCATCTTAACATGCTGTGTCGCTCACAGGGCAAGAAACGTGAGAACTTGCCTCGAGGTAAGGCCATGAAATGCTATGCAGAAGCAGAGGCGTGTAGCAGTTTCCATGAGGCCGTAGTCGCTTATCTTCAGCATTTTAAAGCCAGTACGCTTTTCAGGACACCTAGGTGCCTCGCCTGGAAACCCTATTCCCTGCAAAAACACTGAGTACCCTCAGGCTCCCCTGGCCCTTCTAAGCACTATCCAGGGAAGGAGCTTTCCGACTCACAGTGTGTATGCCGAGTGTAGGGCAACACAGTGCACTCTTATTGGAACATCTTGATTTAGCCAGCATCGCACAGGTTCACGAGCACCGTTAAGCAAGTTCCAACAGGCCGTGGAAGTGGCTCTCATTCCCTAGTTTGAGCTGTACAGAGACAAACAGTAAGCTTCTCCTTCCATTCAGGACCTCCTACCTGAAGTCACACTGCCTCCTGAAGAAAGACGACCTCGTTTCTATTGCAACTAAAGCGCAGTTGTTCCTGTAGCAGGGCAGGCTTTTGAAGAGGCACGGGCCCAGAGGCATAGCTAGAGCTTTCCTTGGTGAGGCCGTTCACTACATTCAGGACACCCTGCCTCGAGAAGTTGATTCAGGGAAACAACCAGTGTGTACTCTGTGTCTCTTTTGACTTGTTAGAAACCACAGCGATGTATGCTGCCTGTGCCCATGGAAATTGGGGCATGATGGGACTAGCCTTGCTTTCCATTTGGAAAGCTCCATTCTTGCTTTCGTGAAGCTCCCTGAAATTCTCTGCTGTTGACAGGCCCCTGGCCACTGTAGGCTTGGGTCTGGGAAGAAAATGAGTTTTCTCTGTCTACACACGGAGCTTCATTGGCCGCGGTGGGGCGCACCTTGCCATGCTCTAGAGCTAAAGGGAATCTCAACGTGAGTCCTTACCTCGAGGTAAGGCCCTGAGTAGCCCTACAGAAAAGGAGGCATGCAGCTCTTTCCATTAGCTCTTAGTCGCTGTTCTGGTTTACTTTAAAGGAAGTACCCTTTTCAGGACTCCTAGGCCCCTCGGTTGAGCATCAATTTTGTTCCTAGATCTCTGAGTACCTCCACACCCCTGTAGGCCTGCTGAGCAACAACGAGGCCCATTGGTCCCTCGGAGGTCCTCTGTGTCTGCTGAGTCATTGGCAACACACTGCACTCTTTCTTGTGATATCTTGATTCACAGCACTCGCACAGGTTCAAGAGCAACGTTCAAGCAAGTTCCAACATGCCGTGGAAATCGCACTCAATCCCTAGTCTGAGCTGCACAGAGAAAAACACTAGGCTTCTCCTTCCAATCAGGACCTCCTACCTGAAGTCACCCTGCTTCCAGGAGAAAGACGGCTTGCTTTCCTTTTGCAAGTAAAGCACAGTTTTTCCTGTAGCACTGCAGGCTTTTGAAAAGGCAGGGGCCCAGAGGCCTGCCTAGGGCGTTCCTTGGTGAGGCCTCGGGCCCAGTGGCCTGGCTAGGGCGTTCCTTGGTGAGGCCGTTCACTAGATGCAGAACACCCTGCCTCGAGAAGTTGATTCAGGGCAGCAACCAGTGTGTACTCGGTGTCTCTTTTGACTCGTTAAAAACCACAGAGAGGTATGCTGCCTGTGTCCATGGAAATGGGGGCATGATGGGACTAGCCTTGCTTTCGGTTTGGATACCTCCTTTCTTGCTGCCGTGAAGCTCCCTGAAATTCTCTGCTGTTGACAGGCCTCTGGCCACTGTAGGCATGGGTCTGGGAAGAAAATGAGTTTTCCCTGGGTACACACGGAGCTATATAGGCCAGGGTGGGGCTCACCTTGCCATGCTCTAGAGCTAAAGGGAAACTCAACGTGAGTCCTTGCCTCGAGGTAAGGCCCTGAGTAGCCCTGCAGAAAGGGAGGCATGCAGCTCTTTCCATGAGCTCTTAGTGGAGGTCTGTTTTATTTTAAAGGAAGTACCCTTTTCCGGACTCCTACGGTCTTCGGGTGAGCATCATTTTTATTCCAAGATCACTGACTCCCTCCGCACCCCTGTGGGCCTGCTGAGCAGCATTGAGTCCCATACGTCCCACGGAGGCCCTCTGTGTCTGCAGAGTCTCGGGCAACACACTACGTTACTTCAGGAGAGCTCCGTTTCCAGAGCACTCGAACAGCATCAGAACCACATTTCTAGGCAGTCCAACATGCCCTGGAAGTCTTCGACATTGCCCTCGTCTGAGCTGCCCTGAGAAAACAGTCTGCTTAGAATTTATCAAAGACCTCGTTCCTGAAGTCACTCTATTCAAGGAGAAATACAGCATCTTAACATGCTGTGTCGCTCACAGGGCAAGAAACGTGAGAACTTGCCTCGAGGTAAGGCCATGAAATGCTATGCAGAAGCAGAGGCGTGTAGCAGTTTCCATGAGGCCGTAGTCGCTTATCTTCAGCATTTTAAAGCCAGTACACTTTTCAGGACACCTAGGTGCCTCGCCTGGAAACCCTATTCCCTGCAAAAACACTGAGTACCCTCAGGCTCCCCTGGCCCTTCTGAGCACTATCCAGGGAAGGAGTTTTCCGACTCACAGTGTGTATGCCGAGTGTAGGGCAACACAGTGCACTCTTATTGGAACATCTTGATTTAGCCAGCATCGCACAGGTTCACGAGCACCGTTAAGCAAGTTCCAACAGGCCGTGGAAGTCGCTCTCATTCCCTACTTTGAGCTGTACAGAGACAAACAGTAAGCCTCTCCTTCCATTCAGGACCTCCTACCTGAAGTCACACTGCCTCCTGAAGAAAGACGACCTCGTTTCTATTGCAACTAAAGCACAGTTGTTCCTGTAGCAGGGCAGGCTTTTGAAGAGGCACGGGCCCAGAGGCATAGCTAGGGCTTTCCTTGGTGAGGCCGTTCACTACATTCAGGACACCCTGCCTCGAGAAGTTGATTCAGGGAAACAACCAGTGTGTACTCTGTGTCTCTTTTGACTTGTTAGAAACCACAGCGATGTATGCTGCCTGTGCCCATGGAAATTGGGGCATGATGGGACTAGCCTTGCTTTCCATTTGGAAAGCTCCATTCTTGCTTTCGTGAAGCTCCCTGAAATTCTCTGCTGTTGACAGGCCCCTGGCCACTCTAGGCTTGGGTCTGGGAAGAAAATGAGTTTTCTCTGTCTACACACGGAGCTTCATTGGCCGCGGTGGGGCGCACCTTGCCATGCTCTAGAGCTAAAGGGAATCTCAACGTGAGTCCTTGCCTCGAGGTAAGGCCCTGAGTAGCCCTACAGAAAAGGAGGCATGCAGCTCTTTCCATCAGCTCTTAGTCGCTGTTCTGGTTTACTTTAAAGGAAGTACCCTTTTCAGGACTCCTAGGCCCCTCGGTTGAGCATCAATTTCGTTCCTAGATCTCTGAGTACCTCCACACCCCTGTAGGCCTGCTGAGCAACAACGAGGCCCATTGGTCCCTCGGAGGTCCTCTGTGTCTGCTGAGTCATGGGCAACACACTGCACTCTTTCTTGTGATATCTTGATTCACAGCACTCGCACAGGTTCAAGAGCAACGTTCAAGCAAGTTCCAACATGCCGTGGAAATCGCACTCAATCCCTAGTCTGAGCAGCACAGAGAAAAACACTAGGCTTCTCCTTCCAATCAGGACCTCCTACCTGAAGTCACCCTGCTTCCAGGAGAAAGACGGCTTGCTTTCCTTTTGCAAGTAAAGCACAGTTTTTCCTGTAGCACTGCAGGCTTTTGAAAAGGCAGGGGCCCAGAGGCCTGCCTAGGGCGTTCCTGGGTGAGGCCGTTCACTAGATGCACAACACCCTTCCTCGAGAAGTTGATTCAGGGAAGCAACCAGTGTGTACTCGGTGTCTCTTTTGACTTGTTAAATCCACAGAGAGGTATGCTGCCTTTGTCCATGGAAATGGGGGCATGATGGGACTAGCCTTGCTTTCCGTTTGGAAACCTCCTTTCTTGCTGCCGTGAAGCTCCCTGAAATTCTCTGCTGTTGACAGGCCTCGGGCCACTGTAGGCATGGGTCTGGGAAGAAAATGAGTTTTCCCTGGGTACACACGGAGCTATATAGGCCAGGGTGGGGCTCACCTTGCCATGCTCTAGAGCTAAAGGGAATCTCAACGTGAGTCCTTGCCTCGAGGTAAGGCCCTGAGTAGCCCTGCAGAAAGGGAGGCATGCAGCTCTTTCCATGAGCTCTTAGTGGAGGTCTGTTTTATTTTAAAGGAAGTACCCTTTTCCGGACTCCTACGCCCTCTGGGTGAGCATCATTTTTATTCCAAGATCACTGACTCCCTCCGCACCCCTGTGGGCCTGCTGAGCAGCATTGAGTCCCATACGTCCCACGGAGGCCCTCTGTGTCTGCAGAGTCTCGGGCAACACACTACGTTACTTCAGGAGAGCTCCGTTTCCAGAGCACTCGAACAGCATCAGAACCACATTTCTAGGCAGTCCAACATGCCCTGGAAGTCTTCGACATTGCCCTCGTCTGAGCTGCCCTGAGAAAACAGTCTGCTTAGAATTTATCAAAGACCTCGTTCCTGAAGTCACTCTATTCAAGAAGAAATACAGCATCTTAACATGCTGTGTCGCTCACAGGGCAAGAAACGTGAGAACTTGCCTCGAGGTAAGGCCATGAAATGCTATGCAGAAGCAGAGGCGTGTAGCAGTTTCCATGAGGCCGTAGTCGCTTATCTTCAGCATTTTAAAGCCAGTACGCTTTTCAGGACACCTAGGTGCCTCGCCTGGAAACCCTATTCCCTGCAAAAACACTGAGTACCCTCAGGCTCCCCTGGCCCTTCTGAGCACTATCCAGGGAAGGAGTTTTCCGACTCACAGTGTGTATGCCGAGTGTAGGGCAACACAGTGCACTCTTATTGGAACATCTTGATTTAGCCAGCATCGCACAGGTTCACGAGCACCGTTAAGCAAGTTCCAACAGGCCGTGGAAGTCGCTCTCATTCCCTACTTTGAGCTGTACAGAGACAAACAGTAAGCCTCTCCTTCCATTCAGGACCTCCTACCTGAAGTCACACTGCCTCCTGAAGAAAGACGACCTCGTTTCTATTGCAACTAAAGCACAGTTGTTCCTGTAGCAGGGCAGGCTTTTGAAGAGGCACGGGCCCAGAGGCATAGCTAGGGCTTTCCTTGGTGAGGCCGTTCACTACATTCAGGACACCCTGCCTCGAGAAGTTGATTCAGGGAAACAACCAGTGTGTACTCTGTGTCTCTTTTGACTTGTTAGAAACCACAGCGATGTATGCTGCCTGTGCCCATGGAAATTGGGGCATGATGGGACTAGCCTTGCTTTCCATTTGGAAAGCTCCATTCTTGCTTTCGTGAAGCTCCCTGAAATTCTCTGCTGTTGACAGGCCCCTGGCCACTCTAGGCTTGGGTCTGGGAAGAAAATGAGTTTTCTCTGTCTACACACGGAGCTTCATTGGCCGCGGTGGGGCGCACCTTGCCATGCTCTAGAGCTAAAGGGAATCTCAACGTGAGTCCTTGCCTCGAGGTAAGGCCCTGAGTAGCCCTACAGAAAAGGAGGCATGCAGCTCTTTCCATCAGCTCTTAGTCGCTGTTCTGGTTTACTTTAAAGGAAGTACCCTTTTCAGGACTCCTAGGCCCCTCGGTTGAGCATCAATTTCGTTCCTAGATCTCTGAGTACCTCCACACCCCTGTAGGCCTGCTGAGCAACAACGAGGCCCATTGGTCCCTCGGAGGTCCTCTGTGTCTGCTGAGTCATGGGCAACACACTGCACTCTTTCTTGTGATATCTTGATTCACAGCACTCGCACAGGTTCAAGAGCAACGTTCAAGCAAGTTCCAACATGCCGTGGAAATCGCACTCAATCCCTAGTCTGAGCAGCACAGAGAAAAACACTAGGCTTCTCCTTCCAATCAGGACCTCCTACCTGAAGTCACCCTGCTTCCAGGAGAAAGACGGCTTGCTTTCCTTTTGCAAGTAAAGCACAGTTTTTCCTGTAGCACTGCAGGCTTTTGAAAAGGCAGGGGCCCAGAGGCCTGCCTAGGGCGTTCCTTGGTGAGGCCTCGGGCCCAGTGGCCTGGCTAGGGCGTTCCTGGGTGAGGCCGTTCACTAGATGCACAACACCCTTCCTCGAGAAGTTGATTCAGGGAAGCAACCAGTGTGTACTCGGTGTCTCTTTTGACTTGTTAAATCCACAGAGAGGTATGCTGCCTTTGTCCATGGAAATGGGGGCATGATGGGACTAGCCTTGCTTTCCGTTTGGAAACCTCCTTTCTTGCTGCCGTGAAGCTCCCTGAAATTCTCTGCTGTTGACAGGCCTCGGGCCACTGTAGGCATGGGTCTGGGAAGAAAATGAGTTTTCCCTGGGTACACACGGAGCTATATAGGCCAGGGTGGGGCTCACCTTGCCATGCTCTAGAGCTAAAGGGAATCTCAACGTGAGTCCTTGCCTCGAGGTAAGGCCCTGAGTAGCCCTGCAGAAAGGGAGGCATGCAGCTCTTTCCATGAGCTCTTAGTGGAGGTCTGTTTTATTTTAAAGGAAGTACCCTTTTCCGGACTCCTACGGTCTTCGGGTGAGCATCATTTTTATTCCAAGATCACTGACTCCCTCCGCACCCCTGTGGGCCTGCTGAGCAGCATTGAGTCCCATACGTCCCACGGAGGCCCTCTGTGTCTGCAGAGTCTCGGGCAACACACTACGTTACTTCAGGAGAGCTCCGTTTCCAGAGCACTCGAACAGCATCAGAACCACATTTCTAGGCAGTCCAACATGCCCTGGAAGTCTTCGACATTGCCCTCGTCTGAGCTGCCCTGAGAAAACAGTCTGCTTAGAATTTATCAAAGACCTCGTTCCTGAAGTCACTCTATTCAAGGAGAAATATAGCATCTTAACATGCTGTGTCGCTCACAGGGCAAGAAACGTGAGAACTTGCCTCGAGGTAAGGCCATGAAATGCTATGCAGAAGCAGAGGCGTGTAGCAGTTTCCATGAGGCCGTAGTCGCTTATCTTCAGCATTTTAAAGCCAGTACACTTTTCAGGACACCTAGGTGCCTCGCCTGGAAACCCTATTCCCTGCAAAAACACTGAGTACCCTCAGGCTCCCCTGGCCCTTCTGAGCACTATCCAGGGAAGGAGTTTTCCGACTCACAGTGTGTATGCCGAGTGTAGGGCAACACAGTGCACTCTTATTGGAACATCTTGATTTAGCCAGCATCGCACAGGTTCACGAGCACCGTTAAGCAAGTTCCAACAGGCCGTGGAAGTCGCTCTCATTCCCTACTTTGAGCTGTACAGAGACAAACAGTAAGCCTCTCCTTCCATTCAGGACCTCCTACCTGAAGTCACACTGCCTCCTGAAGAAAGACGACCTCGTTTCTATTGCAACTAAAGCACAGTTGTTCCTGTAGCAGGGCAGGCTTTTGAAGAGGCACGGGCCCAGAGGCATAGCTAGGGCTTTCCTTGGTGAGGCCGTTCACTACATTCAGGACACCCTGCCTCGAGAAGTTGATTCAGGGAAACAACCAGTGTGTACTCTGTGTCTCTTTTGACTTGTTAGAAACCACAGCGATGTATGCTGCCTGTGCCCATGGAAATTGGGGCATGATGGGACTAGCCTTGCTTTCCATTTGGAAAGCTCCATTCTTGCTTTCGTGAAGCTCCCTGAAATTCTCTGCTGTTGACAGGCCCCTGGCCACTGTAGGCTTGGGTCTGGGAAGAAAATGAGTTTTCTCTGTCTACACACGGAGCTTCATTGGCCGCGGTGGGGCGCACCTTGCCATGCTCTAGAGCTAAAGGGAATCTCAACGTGAGTCCTTGCCTCGAGGTAAGGCCCTGAGTAGCCCTACAGAAAAGGAGGCATGCAGCTCTTTCCATCAGCTCTTAGTCGCTGTTCTGGTTTACTTTAAAGGAAGTACCCTTTTCAGGACTCCTAGGCCCCTCGGTTGAGCATCAATTTCGTTCCTAGATCTCTGAGTACCTCCACACCCCTGTAGGCCTGCTGAGCAACAACGAGGCCCATTGGTCCCTCGGAGGTCCTCTGTGTCTGCTGAGTCATGGGCAACACACTGCACTCTTTCTTGTGATATCTTGATTCACAGCACTCGCACAGGTTCAAGAGCAACGTTCAAGCAAGTTCCAACATGCCGTGGAAATCGCACTCAATCCCTAGTCTGAGCAGCACAGAGAAAAACACTAGGCTTCTCCTTCCAATCAGGACCTCCTACCTGAAGTCACCCTGCTTCCAGGAGAAAGACGGCTTGCTTTCCTTTTGCAAGTAAAGCACAGTTTTTCCTGTAGCACTGCAGGCTTTTGAAAAGGCAGGGGCCCAGAGGCCTGCCTAGGGCGTTCCTTGGTGAGGCCTCGGGCCCAGTGGCCTGGCTAGGGCGTTCCTTGGTGAGGCCGTTCACTAGATGCACAACACCCTTCCTCGAGAAGTTGATTCAGGGAAGCAACCAGTGTGTACTCGGTGTCTCTTTTGACTTGTTAAATCCACAGAGAGGTATGCTGCCTTTGTCCATGGAAATGGGGGCATGATGGGAGTAGCCTTGCTTTCCGTTTGGAAACCTCCTTTCTTGCTGCCGTGAAGCTCCCTGAAATTCTCTGCTGTTGACAGGCCTCGGGCCACTGTAGGCATGGGTCTGGGAAGAAAATGAGTTTTCCCTGGGTACACACGGAGCTATATAGGCCAGGGTGGGGCTCACCTTGCCATGCTCTAGAGCTAAAGGGAATCTCAACGTGAGTCCTTGCCTCGAGGTAAGGCCCTGAGTAGCCCTGCAGAAAGGGAGGCATGCAGCTCTTTCCATGAGCTCTTAGTGGAGGTCTGTTTTATTTTAAAGGAAGTACCCTTTTCCGGACTCCTACGCCCTCTGGGTGAGCATCATTTTTATTCCAAGATCACTGACTCCCTCCGCACCGCTGTGGGCCTGCTGAGCAGCATTGAGTCCCATACGTCCCACGGAGGCCCTCTGTGTCTGCAGAGTCTCGGGCAACACACTACGTTACTTCAGGAGAGCTCCGTTTCCAGAGCACTCGAACAGCATCAGAACCACATTTCTAGGCAGTCCAACATGCCCTGGAAGTCTTCGACATTGCCCTCGTCTGAGCTGCCCTGAGAAAACAGTCTGCTTAGAATTTATCAAAGACCTCGTTCCTGAAGTCACTCTATTCAAGGAGAAATACAGCATCTTAACATGCTGTGTCGCTCACAGGGCAAGAAACGTGAGAACTTGCCTCGAGGTAAGGCCATGAAATGCTATGCAGAAGCAGAGGCGTGTAGCAGTTTCCATGAGGCCGTAGTCGCTTATCTTCAGCATTTTAAAGCCAGTACGCTTTTCAGGACACCTAGGTGCCTCGCCTGGAAACCCTATTCCCTGCAAAAACACTGAGTACCCTCAGGCTCCCCTGGCCCTTCTGAGCACTATCCAGGGAAGGAGTTTTCCGACTCACAGTGTGTATGCCGAGTGTAGGGCAACACAGTGCACTCTTATTGGAACATCTTGATTTAGCCAGCATCGCACAGGTTCACGAGCACCGTTAAGCAAGTTCCAACAGGCCGTGGAAGTCGCTCTCATTCCCTACTTTGAGCTGTACAGAGACAAACAGTAAGCCTCTCCTTCCATTCAGGACCTCCTACCTGAAGTCACACTGCCTCCTGAAGAAAGACGACCTCGTTTCTATTGCAACTAAAGCACAGTTGTTCCTGTAGCAGGGCAGGCTTTTGAAGAGGCACGGGCCCAGAGGCATAGCTAGGGCTTTCCTTGGTGAGGCCGTTCACTACATTCAGGACACCCTGCCTCGAGAAGTTGATTCAGGGAAACAACCAGTGTGTACTCTGTGTCTCTTTTGACTTGTTAGAAACCACAGCGATGTATGCTGCCTGTGCCCATGGAAATTGGGGCATGATGGGACTAGCCTTGCTTTCCATTTGGAAAGCTCCATTCTTGCTTTCGTGAAGCTCCCTGAAATTCTCTGCTGTTGACAGGCCCCTGGCCACTGTAGGCTTGGGTCTGGGAAGAAAATGAGTTTTCTCTGTCTACACACGGAGCTTCATTGGCCGCGGTGGGGCGCACCTTGCCATGCTCTAGAGCTAAAGGGAATCTCAACGTGAGTCCTTGCCTCGAGGTAAGGCCCTGAGTAGCCCTACAGAAAAGGAGGCATGCAGCTCTTTCCATCAGCTCTTAGTCGCTGTTCTGGTTTACTTTAAAGGAAGTACCCTTTTCAGGACTCCTAGGCCCCTCGGTTGAGCATCAATTTCGTTCCTAGATCTCTGAGTACCTCCACACCCCTGTAGGCCTGCTGAGCAACAACGAGGCCCATTGGTCCCTCGGAGGTCCTCTGTGTCTGCTGAGTCATGGGCAACACACTGCACTCTTTCTTGTGATATCTTGATTCACAGCACTCGCACAGGTTCAAGAGCAACGTTCAAGCAAGTTCCAACATGCCGTGGAAATCGCACTCAATCCCTAGTCTGAGCAGCACAGAGAAAAACACTAGGCTTCTCCTTCCAATCAGGACCTCCTACCTGAAGTCACCCTGCTTCCAGGAGAAAGACGGCTTGCTTTCCTTTTGCAAGTAAAGCACAGTTTTTCCTGTAGCACTGCAGGCTTTTGAAAAGGCAGGGGCCCAGAGGCCTGCCTAGGGCGTTCCTTGGTGAGGCCTCGGGCCCAGTGGCCTGGCTAGGGCGTTCCTGGGGGAGGCCGTTCACTAGATGCACAACACCCTTCCTCGAGAAGTTGATTCAGGGAAGCAACCAGTGTGTACTCGGTGTCTCTTTTGACTTGTTAAATCCACAGAGAGGTATGCTGCCTTTGTCCATGGAAATGGGGGCATGATGGGACTAGCCTTGCTTTCCGTTTGGAAACCTCCTTTCTTGCTGCCGTGAAGCTCCCTGAAATTCTCTGCTGTTGACAGGCCTCGGGCCACTGTAGGCATGGGTCTGGGAAGAAAATGAGTTTTCCCTGGGTACACACGGAGCTATATAGGCCAGGGTGGGGCTCACCTTGCCATGCTCTAGAGCTAAAGGGAATCTCAACGTGAGTCCTTGCCTCGAGGTAAGGCCCTGAGTAGCCCTGCAGAAAGGGAGGCATGCAGCTCTTTCCATGAGCTCTTAGTGGAGGTCTGTTTTATTTTAAAGGAAGTACCCTTTTCCGGACTCCTACGGTCTTCGGGTGAGCATCATTTTTATTCCAAGATCACTGACTCCCTCCGCACCCCTGTGGGCCTGCTGAGCAGCATTGAGTCCCATACGTCCCACGGAGGCCCTCTGTGTCTGCAGAGTCTCGGGCAACACACTACGTTACTTCAGGAGAGCTCCGTTTCCAGAGCACTCGAACAGCATCAGAACCACATTTCTAGGCAGTCCAACATGCCCTGGAAGTCTTCGACATTGCCCTCGTCTGAGCTGCCCTGAGAAAACAGTCTGCTTAGAATTTATCAAAGACCTCGTTCCTGAAGTCACTCTATTCAAGGAGAAATACAGCATCTTAACATGCTGTGTCGCTCACAGGGCAAGAAACGTGAGAACTTGCCTCGAGGTAAGGCCATGAAATGCTATGCAGAAGCAGAGGCGTGTAGCAGTTTCCATGAGGCCGTAGTCGCTTATCTTCAGCATTTTAAAGCCAGTACACTTTTCAGGACACCTAGGTGCCTCGCCTGGAAACCCTATTCCCTGCAAAAACACTGAGTACCCTCAGGCTCCCCTGGCCCTTCTGAGCACTATCCAGGGAAGGAGTTTTCCGACTCACAGTGTGTATGCCGAGTGTAGGGCAACACAGTGCACTCTTATTGGAACATCTTGATTTAGCCAGCATCGCACAGGTTCACGAGCACCGTTAAGCAAGTTCCAACAGGCCGTGGAAGTCGCTCTCATTCCCTACTTTGAGCTGTACAGAGACAAACAGTAAGCTTCTCCTTCCATTCAGGACCTCCTACCTGAAGTCACACTGCCTCCTGAAGAAAGACGACCTCGTTTCTATTGCAACTAAAGTACAGTCGTTCCTGTAGCAGGGCAGGCTTTTGAAGAGGCACGGGCCCAGAGGCATAGCTAGGGCTTTCCTTGGTGAGGCCGTTCACTACATTCAGGACACCCTGCCTCGAGAAGTTGATTCAGGGAAACAACCAGTGTGTACTCTGTGTCTCTTTTGACTTGTTAGAAACCACAGCGATGTATGCTGCCTGTGCCCATGGAAATTGGGGCATGATGGGACTAGCCTTGCTTTCCATTTGGAAAGCTCCATTCTTGCTTTCGTGAAGCTCCCTGAAATTCTCTGCTGTTTACAGGCCCCTGGCCACTGTAGGCTTGGGTCTGGGAAGAAAATGAGTTTTCTCTGTCTACACACGGAGCTTCATTGGCCGCGGTGGGGCGCACCTTGCCATGCTCTAGAGCTAAAGGGAATCTCAACGTGAGTCCTTGCCTCGAGGTAAGGCCCTGAGTAGCCCTACAGAAAAGGAGGCATGCAGCTCTTTCCATCAGCTCTTAGTCGCTGTTCTGGTTTACTTTAAAGGAAGTACCCTTTTCAGGACTCCTAGGCCCCTCGGTTGAGCATCAATTTTGTTCCTAGATCTCTGAGTACCTCCACACCCCTGTAGGCCTGCTGAGCAACAACGAGGCCCATTGGTCCCTCGGAGGTCCTCTGTGTCTGCTGAGTCATGGGCAACACACTGCACTCTTTCTTGTGATATCTTGATTCACAGCACTCGCACAGGTTCAAGAGAAACGTTCAAGCAAGTTCCAACATGCCGTGGAAATTGCACTCAATCCCTAGTCTGAGCAGCACAGAGAAAAACACTAGGCTTCTCCTTCCAATCAGGACCTCCTACCTGAAGTCACCCTGCTTCCAGGAGAAAGACGGCTTGCTTTCCTTTTGCAAGTAAAGCACAGTTTTTCCTGTAGCACTGCAGGCTTTTGAAAAGGCAGGGGCCCAGAGGCCTGCCTAGGGCGTTCCTTGGTGAGGCCTCGGGCCCAGTGGCCTGGCTAGGGCGTTCCTGGGTGAGGCCGTTCACTAGATGCACAACACCCTTCCTCGAGAAGTTGATTCAGGGAAGCAACCAGTGTGTACTCGGTGTCTCTTTTGACTTGTTAAATCCACAGAGAGGTATGCTGCCTTTGTCCATGGAAATGGGGGCATGATGGGACTAGCCTTGCTTTCCGTTTGGAAACCTCCTTTCTTGCTGCCGTGAAGCTCCCTGAAATTCTCTGCTGTTGACAGGCCTCGGGCCACTGTAGGCATGGGTCTGGGAAGAAAATGAGTTTTCCCTGGGTACACACGGAGCTATATAGGCCAGGGTGGGGCTCACCTTGCCATGCTCTAGAGCTAAAGGGAATCTCAACGTGAGTCCTTGCCTCGAGGTAAGGCCCTGAGTAGCCCTGCAGAAAGGGAGGCATGCAGCTCTTTCCATGAGCTCTTAGTGGAGGTCTGTTTTATTTTAAAGGAAGTACCCTTTTCCGGACTCCTACGGTCTTCGGGTGAGCATCATTTTTATTCCAAGATCACTGACTCCCTCCGCACCCCTGTGGGCCTGCTGAGCAGCATTGAGTCCCATACGTCCCACGGAGGCCCTCTGTGTCTGCAGAGTCTCGGGCAACACACTACGTTACTTCAGGAGAGCTCCGTTTCCAGAGCACTCGAACAGCATCAGAACCACATTTCTAGGCAGTCCAACATGCCCTGGAAGTCTTCGACATTGCCCTCGTCTGAGCTGCCCTGAGAAAACAGTCTGCTTAGAATTTATCAAAGACCTCGTTCCTGAAGTCACTCTATTCAAGGAGAAATACAGCATCTTAACATGCTGTGTCGCTCACAGGGCAAGAAACGTGAGAACTTGCCTCGAGGTAAGGCCATGAAATGCTATGCAGAAGCAGAGGCGTGTAGCAGTTTCCATGAGGCCGTAGTCGCTTATCTTCAGCATTTTAAAGCCAGTACACTTTTCAGGACACCTAGGTGCCTCGCCTGGAAACCCTATTCCCTGCAAAAACACTGAGTACCCTCAGGCTCCCCTGGCCCTTCTGAGCACTATCCAGGGAAGGAGTTTTCCGACTCACAGTGTGTATGCCGAGTGTAGGGCAACACAGTGCACTCTTATTGGAACATCTTGATTTAGCCAGCATCGCACAGGTTCACGAGCACCGTTAAGCAAGTTCCAACAGGCCGTGGAAGTCGCTCTCATTCCCTACTTTGAGCTGTACAGAGACAAACAGTAAGCCTCTCCTTCCATTCAGGACCTCCTACCTGAAGTCACACTGCCTCCTGAAGAAAGACGACCTCGTTTCTATTGCAACTAAAGCACAGTTGTTCCTGTAGCAGGGCAGGCTTTTGAAGAGGCACGGGCCCAGAGGCATAGCTAGGGCTTTCCTTGGTGAGGCCGTTCACTACATTCAGGACACCCTGCCTCGAGAAGTTGATTCAGGGAAACAACCAGTGTGTACTCTGTGTCTCTTTTGACTTGTTAGAAACCACAGCGATGTATGCTGCCTGTGCCCATGGAAATTGGGGCATGATGGGACTAGCCTTGCTTTCCATTTGGAAAGCTCCATTCTTGCTTTCGTGAAGCTCCCTGAAATTCTCTGCTGTTGACAGGCCCCTGGCCACTGTAGGCTTGGGTCTGGGAAGAAAATGAGTTTTCTCTGTCTACACACGGAGCTTCATTGGCCGCGGTGGGGCGCACCTTGCCATGCTCTAGAGCTAAAGGGAATCTCAACGTGAGTCCTTGCCTCGAGGTAAGGCCCTGAGTAGCCCTACAGAAAAGGAGGCATGCAGCTCTTTCCATCAGCTCTTAGTCGCTGTTCTGGTTTACTTTAAAGGAAGTACCCTTTTCAGGACTCCTAGGCCCCTCGGTTGAGCATCAATTTCGTTCCTAGATCTCTGAGTACCTCCACACCCCTGTAGGCCTGCTGAGCAACAACGAGGCCCATTGGTCCCTCGGAGGTCCTCTGTGTCTGCTGAGTCATGGGCAACACACTGCACTCTTTCTTGTGATATCTTGATTCACAGCACTCGCACAGGTTCAAGAGCAACGTTCAAGCAAGTTCCAACATGCCATGGAAATCGCACTCAATCCCTAGTCTGAGCAGCACAGAGAAAAACACTAGGCTTCTCCTTCCAATCAGGACCTCCTACCTGAAGTCACCCTGCTTCCAGGAGAAAGACGGCTTGCTTTCCTTTTGCAAGTAAAGCACAGTTTTTCCTGTAGCACTGCAGGCTTTTGAAAAGGCAGGGGCCCAGAGGCCTGCCTAGGGCGTTCCTTGGTGAGGCCTCGGGCCCAGTGGCCTGGCTAGGGCGTTCCTTGGTGAGGCCGTTCACTAGATGCACAACACCCTTCCTCGAGAAGTTGATTCAGGGAAGCAACCAGTGTGTACTCGGTGTCTCTTTTGACTTGTTAAATCCACAGAGAGGTATGCTGCCTTTGTCCATGGAAATGGGGGCATGATGGGACTAGCCTTGCTTTCCGTTTGGAAACCTCCTTTCTTGCTGCCGTGAAGCTCCCTGAAATTCTCTGCTGTTGACAGGCCTCGGGCCACTGTAGGCATGGGTCTGGGAAGAAAATGAGTTTTCCCTGGGTACACACGGAGCTATATAGGCCAGGGTGGGGCTCACCTTGCCATGCTCTAGAGCTAAAGGGAATCTCCACGTGAGTCCTTGCCTCGAGGTAAGGCCCTGAGTAGCCCTGCAGAAAGGGAGGCATGCAGCTCTTTCCATGAGCTCTTAGTGGAGGTCTGTTTTATTTTAAAGGAAGTACCCTTTTCCGGACTCCTACGGTCTTCGGGTGAGCATCATTTTTATTCCAAGATCACTGACTCCCTCCGCACCCCTGTGGGCCTGCTGAGCAGCATTGAGTCCCATACGTCCCACGGAGGCCCTCTGTGTCTGCAGAGTCTCGGGCAACACACTACGTTACTTCAGGAGAGCTCCGTTTCCAGAGCACTCGAACAGCATCAGAACCACATTTCTAGGCAGTCCAACATGCCCTGGAAGTCTTCGACATTGCCCTCGTCTGAGCTGCCCTGAGAAAACAGTCTGCTTAGAATTTATCAAAGACCTCGTTCCTGAAGTCACTCTATTCAAGGAGAAATACAGCATCTTAACATGCTGTGTCGCTCACAGGGCAAGAAACGTGAGAACTTGCCTCGAGGTAAGGCCATGAAATGCTATGCAGAAGCAGAGGCGTGTAGCAGTTTCCATGAGGCCGTAGTCGCTTATCTTCAGCATTTTAAAGCCAGTACACTTTTCAGGACACCTAGGTGCCTCGCCTGGAAACCCTATTCCCTGCAAAAACACTGAGTACCCTCAGGCTCCCCTGGCCCTTCTGAGCACTATCCAGGGAAGGAGTTTTCCGACTCACAGTGTGTATGCCGAGTGTAGGGCAACACAGTGCACTCTTATTGGAACATCTTGATTTAGCCAGCATCGCACAGGTTCACGAGCACCGTTAAGCAAGTTCCAACAGGCCGTGGAAGTCGCTCTCATTCCCTAGTTTGAGCTGTACAGAGACAAACAGTAAGCTTCTCCTTCCATTCAGGACCTCCTACCTGAAGTCACACTGCCTCCTGAAGAAAGACGACCTCGTTTCTATTGCAACTAAAGCACAGTTGTTCCTGTAGCAGGGCAGGCTTTTGAAGAGGCACGGGCCCAGAGGCATAGCTAGGGCTTTCCTTGGTGAGGCCGTTCACTACATTCAGGACACCCTGCCTCGAGAAGTTGATTCAGGGAAACAACCAGTGTGTACTCTGTGTCTCTTTTGACTTGTTAGAAACCACAGCGATGTATGCTGCCTGTGCCCATGGAAATTGGGGCATGATGGGACTAGCCTTGCTTTCCATTTGGAAAGCTCCATTCTTGCTTTCGTGAAGCTCCCTGAAATTCTCTGCTGTTGACAGGCCCCTGGCCACTGTAGGCTTGGGTCTGGGAAGAAAATGAGTTTTCTCTGTCTACACACGGAGCTTCATTGGCCGCGGTGGGGCGCACCTTGCCATGCTCTACAGCTAAAGGGAATCTCAACGTGAGTCCTTGCCTCGAGGTAAGGCCCTGAGTAGCCCTACAGAAAAGGAGGCATGCAGCTCTTTCCATTAGCTCTTAGTCGCTGTTCTGGTTTACTTTAAAGGAAGTACCCTTTTCAGGACTCCTAGGCCCCTCGGTTGAGCATCAATTTTGTTCCTAGATCTCTGAGTACCTCCACACCCCTGTAGGCCTGCTGAGCAACAACGAGGCCCATTGGTCCCTCGGAGGTCCTCTGTGTCTGCTGAGTCATGGGCAACACACTGCACTCTTTCTTGTGATATCTTGATTCACAGCACTCGCACAGGTTCAAGAGCAACGTTCAAGCAAGTTCCAACATGCCGTGGAAATCGCACTCAATCCCTAGTCTGAGCTGCACAGAGAAAAACACTAGGCTTCTCCTTCCAATCAGGACCTCCTACCTGAAGTCACCCTGCTTCCAGGAGAAAGACGGCTTGCTTTCCTTTTGCAAGTAAAGCACAGTTTTTCCTGTAACACTGCAGGCTTTTGAAAAGGCATGGGCCCAGAGGCCTGCCTAGGGCGTTCCTTGGTGAGGCCTCGGGCCCAGTGGCCTGGCTAGGGCGTTCCTTGGTGAGGCCGTTCACTAGATGCAGAACACCCTTCCTCGAGAAGTTGATTCAGGGCAGCAACCAGTGTGTACTCGGTGTCTCTTTTGACTCGTTAAAAACCATAGAGAGGTATGCTGCCTGTGTCCATGGAAATGGGGGCATGATGGGACTAGCCTTGCTTTCCGTTTGGATACCTCCTTTCTTGCTGCCGTGAAGCTCCCTGAAATTCTCTGCTGTTGACAGGCCTCTGGCCACTGTAAGCATGGGTCTGGGAAGAAAATGAGTTTTCCCTGGGTACACACGGAGCTATATAGGCCAGGGTGGGGCTCACCTTGCCATGCTCTAGAGCTAAAGGGAATCTCAACGTGAGTCCTTGCCTCGAGGTAAGGCCCTGAGTAGCCCTGCAGAAAGGGAGGCATGCAGCTCTTTCCATGAGCTCTTAGTGGAGGTCTGTTTTATTTTAAAGGAAGTACCCTTTTCCGGACTCCTACGCCCTCTGGGTGAGCATCATTTTTATTCCAAGATCACTGACTCCCTCCGCACCCCTGTGGGCCTGCTGAGCAGCATTGAGTCCCATACGTCCCACGGAGGCCCTCTGTGTCTGCAGAGTCTCGGGCAACACACTACGTTACTTCAGGAGAGCTCCGTTTCCAGAGCACTCGAACAGCATCAGAACCACATTTCTAGGCAGTCCAACATGCCCTGGAAGTCTTCGACATTGCCCTCGTCTGAGCTGCCCTGAGAAAACAGTCTGCTTAGAATTTATCAAAGACCTCGTTCCTGAAGTCACTCTATTCAAGGAGAAATACAGCATCTTAACATGCTGTGTCGCTCACAGGGCAAGAAACGTGAGAACTTGCCTCCAGGTAAGGCCATGAAATGCTATGCAGAAGCAGAGGCGTGTAGCAGTTTCCATGAGGCCGTAGTCGCTTATCTTCAGCATTTTAAAGCCAGTACGCTTTTCAGGACACCTAGGTGCCTCGCCTGGAAACCCTATTCCCTGCAAAAACACTGAGTACCCTCAGGCTCCCCTGGCCCTTCTAAGCACTATCCAGGGAAGGAGTTTTCCGACTCACAGTGTGTATGCCGAGTGTAGGGCAACACAGTGCACTCTTATTGGAACATCTTGATTTAGCCAGCATCGCACAGGTTCACGAGCACCGTTAAGCAAGTTCCAACAGGCCGTGGAAGTCGTTCTCATTCCCTACTTTGAGCTGTACAGAGACAAACAGTAAGCTTCTCCTTCCATTCAGGACCTCCTACCTGAAGTCACACTGCCTCCTGAAGAAAGACGACCTCGTTTCTATTGCAACTAAAGCACAGTTGTTCCTGTAGCAGGGCAGGCTTTTGAAGAGGCACGGGCCCAGAGGCATAGCTAGGGCTTTCCTTGGTGAGGCCGTTCACTACATTCAGGACACCCTGCCTCGAGAAGTTGATTCAGGGAAACAACCAGTGTGTACTCTGTGTCTCTTTTGACTTGTTAGAAACCACAGCGATGTATGCTGCCTGTGCCCATGGAAATTGGGGCATGATGGGACTAGCCTTGCTTTCCATTTGGAAAGCTCCATTCTTGCTTTCGTGAAGCTCCCTGAAATTCTCTGCTGTTGACAGGCCCCTGGCCACTGTAGGCTTGGGTCTGGGAAGAAAATGAGTTTTCTCTGTCTACACACGGAGCTTCATTGGCCGCGGTGGGGCGCACCTTGCCATGCTCTAGAGCTAAAGGGAATCTCAACGTGAGTCCTTGCCTCCAGGTAAGGCCCTGAGTAGCCCTACAGAAAAGGAGGCATGCAGCTCTTTCCATCAGCTCTTAGTCGCTGTTCTGGTTTACTTTAAAGGAAGTACCCTTTTCAGGACTCCTAGGCCCCTCGGTTGAGCATCAATTTTGTTCCTAGATCTCTGAGTACCTCCACACCCCTGTAGGCCTGCTGAGCAACAACGAGGCCCATTGGTCCCTCGGAGGTCCTCTGTGTCTGCTGAGTCATGGGCAACACACTGCACTCTTTCTTGTGATATCTTGATTCACAGCACTCGCACAGGTTCAAGAGAAACGTTCAAGCAAGTTCCAACATGCCGTGGAAATTGCACTCAATCCCTAGTCTGAGCAGCACAGAGAAAAACACTAGGCTTCTCCTTCCAATCAGGACCTCCTACCTGAAGTCACCCTGCTTCCAGGAGAAAGACGGCTTGCTTTCCTTTTGCAAGTAAAGCACAGTTTTTCCTGTAGCACTGCAGGCTTTTGAAAAGGCAGGGGCCCAGAGGCCTGCCTAGGGCGTTCCTTGGTGAGGCCTCGGGCCCAGTGGCCTGGCTAGGGCGTTCCTTGGTGAGGCCGTTCACTAGATGCAGAACACCCTTCCTCGAGAAGTTGATTCAGGGAAGCAACCAGTGTGTACTCGGTGTCTCTTTTGACTTGTTAAATCCACAGAGAGGTATGCTGCCTTTGTCCATGGAAATGGGGGCATGATGGGACTAGCCTTGCTTTCCGTTTGGAAACCTCCTTTCTTGCTGCCGTGAAGCTCCCTGAAATTCTCTGCTGTTGACAGGCCTCTGGCCACTGTAGGCATGGGTCTGGGAAGAAAATGAGTTTTCCCTGGGTACACACGGAGCTATATAGGCCAGGGTGGGGCTCACCTTGCCATGCTCTAGAGCTAAAGGGAATCTCAACGTGAGTCCTTGCCTCGAGGTAAGGCCCTGAGTAGCCCTGCAGAAAGGGAGGCATGCAGCTCTTTCCATTAGCTCTTAGTCGCTGTTCTGGTTTACTTTAAAGGAAGTACCCTTTTCAGGACTCCTAGGCCCCTCGGTTGAGCATCAATTTTGTTCCTAGATCTCTGAGTACCTCCACACCCCTGTAGGCCTGCTGAGCAACAACGAGGCCCATTGGTCCCTCGGAGGTCCTCTGTGTCTGCTGAGTCATGGGCAACACACTGCACTCTTTCTTGTGATATCTTGATTCACAGCACTCGCACAGGTTCAAGATCAACGTTCAAGCAAGTTCCAACATGCCGTGGAAATCGCACTCAATCCCTAGTCTGAGCTGCACAGAGAAAAACACTAGGCTTCTCCTTCCAATCAGGACCTCCTACCTGAAGTCACCCTGCTTCCAGGAGAAAGACGGCTTGCTTTCCTTTTGCAAGTAAAGCACAGTTTTTCCTGTAGCACTGCAGGCTTTTGAAAAGGCAGGGGCCCAGAGGCCTGCCTAGGGCGTTCCTTGGTGAGGCCTCGGGCCCAGTGGCCTGGCTAGGGCGTTCCTTGGTGAGGCCGTTCACTAGATGCAGAACACCCTTCCTCGAGAAGTTGATTCAGGGCAGCAACCAGTGTGTACTCGGTGTCTCTTTTGACTCGTTAAAAACCACAGAGAGGTATGCTGCCTGTGTCCATGGAAATGGGGGCATGATGGGACTAGCCTTGCTGTCGGTTTGGATACCTCCTTTCTTGCTGCCGTGAAGCTCCCTGAAATTCTCTGCTGTTGACAGGCCTCTGGCCACTGTAGGCATGGGTCTGGGAAGAAAATGAGTTTTCCCTGGGTACACACGGAGCTATATAGGCCAGGGTGGGGCTCACCTTGCCATGCTCTAGAGCTAAAGGGAATCTCAACGTGAGTCCTTGCCTCGAGGTAAGGCCCTGAGTAGCCCTGCAGAAAGGGAGGCATGCAGCTCTTTCCATGAGCTCTTAGTGGAGGTCTGTTTTATTTTAAAGGAAGTACCCTTTTCAGGACTCCTACGGTCTTCGGGTGAGCATCATTTTTATTCCAAGATCACTGACTCCCTCCGCACCCCTGTGGGCCTGCTGAGCAGCATTGAGTCCCATACGTCCCACGGAGGCCCTCTGTGTCTGCAGAGTCTCGGGCAACACACTACGTTACTTCAGGAGAGCTCCGTTTCCAGAGCACTCGAACAGCATCAGAACCACATTTCTAGGCAGTCCAACATGCCCTGGAAGTCTTCGACATTGCCCTCGTCTGAGCTGCCCTGAGAAAACAGTCTGCTTAGAATTTATCAAAGACCTCGTTCCTGAAGTCACTCTATTCAAGGAGAAATACAGCATCTTAACATGCTGTGTCGCTCACAGGGCAAGAAACGTGAGAACTTGCCTCGAGGTAAGGCCATGAAATGCTATGCAGAAGCAGAGGCGTGTAGCAGTTTCCATGAGGCCGTAGTCGCTTATCTTCAGCATTTTAAAGCCAGTACGCTTTTCAGGACACCTAGGTGCCTCGCCTGGAAACCCTATTCCCTGCAAAAACACTGAGTACCCTCAGGCTCCCCTGGCCCTTCTAAGCACTATCCAGGGAAGGAGTTTTCCGACTCACAGTGTGTATGCCGAGTGTAGGGCAACACAGTGCACTCTTATTGGAACATCTTGATTTAGCCAGCATCGCACAGGTTCACGAGCACCGTTAAGCAAGTTCCAACAGGCCGTGGAAGTCGCTCTCATTCCCTACTTTGAGCTGTACAGAGACAAACAGTAAGCTTCTCCTTCCATTCAGGACCTCCTACCTGAAGTCACACTGCCTCCTGAAGAAAGACGACCTCGTTTCTATTGCAACTAAAGCACAGTTGTTCCTGTAGCAGGGCAGGCTTTTGAAGAGGCACGGGCCCAGAGGCATAGCTAGGGCTTTCCTTGGTGAGGCCGTTCACTACATTCAGGACACCCTGCCTCGAGAAGTTGATTCAGGGAAACAACCAGTGTGTACTCTGTGTCTCTTTTGACTTGTTAGAAACCACAGCGATGTATGCTGCCTGTGCCCATGGAAATTGGGGCATGATGGGACTAGCCTTGCTTTCCATTTGGAAAGCTCCATTCTTGCTTTCGTGAAGCTCCCTGAAATTCTCTGCTGTTGACAGGCCCCTGGCCACTGTAGGCTTGGGTCTGGGAAGAAAATGAGTTTTCTCTGTCTACACACGGAGCTTCATTGGCCGCGGTGGGGCGCACCTTGCCATGCTCTAGAGCTAAAGGGAATCTCAACGTGAGTCCTTGCCTCGAGGTAAGACCCTGAGTAGCCCTACAGAAAAGGAGGCATGCAGCTCTTTCCATCAGCTCTTAGTCGCTGTTCTGGTTTACTTTAAAGGAAGTACCCTTTTCAGGACTCCTAGGCCCCTCGGTTGAGCATCAAATTTGTTCCTAGATCTCTGAGTACCTCCACACCCCTGTAGGCCTGCTGAGCAACAACGAGGCCCATTGGTCCCTCGGAGGTCCTCTGTGTCTGCTGAGTCATGGGCAACACACTGCACTCTTTCTTGTGATATCTTGATTCACAGCACTCGCACAGGTTCAAGAGCAACGTTCAAGCAAGTTCCAACATGCCGTGGAAATTGCACTCAATCCCTAGTCTGAGCAGCACAGAGAAAAACACTAGGCTTCTCCTTCCAATCAGGACCTCCTACCTGAAGTCACCCTGCTTCCAGGAGAAAGACGGCTTGCTTTCCTTTTGCAAGTAAAGCACAGTTTTTCCTGTAGCACTGCAGGCTTTTGAAAAGGCAGGGGCCCAGAGGCCTGCCTAGGGCGTTCCTTGTTGAGGCCTCGGGCCCAGTGGCCTGGCTAGGGCGTTCCTTGTTGAGGCCGTTCACTAGATGCAGAACACCCTTCCTCGAGAAGTTGATTCAGGGAAGCAACCAGTGTGTACTCGGTGTCTCTTTTGACTTGTTAAATCCACAGAGATGTATGCTGCCTTTGTCCATGGAAATGGGGGCATGATGGGACTAGCCTTGCTTTCCGTTTGGAAACCTCCTTTCTTGCTGCCGTGAAGCTCCCTGAAATTCTCTGCTGTTGACAGGCCTCTGGCCACTGTAGGCATGGGTCTGGGAAGAAAATGAGTTTTCCCTGGGTACACACGGAGCTATATAGGCCAGGGTGGGGCTCACCTTGCCATGCTCTAGAGCTAAAGGGAATCTCAACGTGAGTCCTTGCCTCGAGGTAAGGCCCTGAGTAGCCCTGCAGAAAGGGAGGCATGCAGCTCTTTCCATGAGCTCTTAGTGGAGGTCTGTTTTATTTTAAAGGAAGTACCCTTTTCAGGACTCCTACGGTCTTCGGGTGAGCATCATTTTTATTCCAAGATCACTGACTCCCTCCGCACCCCTGTGGGCCTGCTGAGCAGCATTGAGTCCCATACGTCCCACGGAGGCCCTCTGTGTCTGCAGAGTCTCGGGCAACACACTGTACGTTACTTCAGGAGAGCTCCGTTTCCAGAGCACTCGAACAGCATCAGAACCACATTTCTAGGCAGTCCAACATGCCCTGGAAGTCTTCGACATTGCCCTCGTCTGAGCTGCCCTGAGAAAACAGTCTGCTTAGAATTTATCAAAGACCTCGTTCCTGAAGTCACTCTATTCAAGGAGAAATACAGCATCTTAACATGCTGTGTCGCTCACAGGGCAAGAAACGTGAGAACTTGCCTCGAGGTAAGGCCATGAAATGCTATGCAGAAGCAGAGGCGTGTAGCAGTTTCCATGAGGCCGTAGTCGCTTATCTTCAGCATTTTAAAGCCAGTACGCTTTTCAGGACACCTAGGTGCCTCGCCTGGAAACCCTATTCCCTGCAAAAACACTGAGTACCCTCAGGCTCCCCTGGCCCTTCTAAGCACTATCCAGGGAAGGAGTTTTCCGACTCACAGTGTGTATGCCGAGTGTAGGGCAACACAGTGCACTCTTATTGGAACATCTTGATTTAGCCAGCATCGCACAGGTTCACGAGCACCGTTAAGCAAGTTCCAACAGGCCGTGGAAGTCGCTCTCATTCCCTACTTTGAGCTGTACAGAGACAAACAGTAAGCTTCTCCTTCCATTCAGGACCTCCTACCTGAAGTCACACTGCCTCCTGAAGAAAGACGACCTCGTTTCTATTGCAACTAAAGCACAGTTGTTCCTGTAGCAGGGCAGGCTTTTGAAGAGGCACGGGCCCAGAGGCATAGCTAGGGCTTTCCTTGGTGAGGCCGTTCACTACATTCAGGACACCCTGCCTCGAGAAGTTGATTCAGGGAAACAACCAGTGTGTACTCTGTGTCTCTTTTGACTTGTTAGAAACCACAGCGATGTATGCTGCCTGTGCCCATGGAAATTGGGGCATGATGGGACTAGCCTTGCTTTCCATTTGGAAAGCTCCATTCTTGCTTTCGTGAAGCTCCCTGAAATTCTCTGCTGTTGACAGGCCCCTGGCCACTGTAGGCTTGGGTCTGGGAAGAAAATGAGTTTTCTCTGTCAACACACGGAGCTTCATTGGCCGCGGTGGGGCGCACCTTGCCATGCTCTACAGCTAAAGGGAATCTCAACGTGAGTCCTTGCCTCGAGGTAAGACGCTGAGTAGCCCTACAGAAAAGGAGGCATGCAGCTCTTTCCATCAGCTCTTAGTCGCTGTTCTGGTTTACTTTAAAGGAAGTACCCTTTTCAGGACTCCTAGGCCCTCGGTTGAGCATCAAATTTATTCCTAGATCTCTGAGTACCTCCACACCCCTGTAGGCCTGCTGAGCAACAACGAGGCCCATTGGTCCCTCGGAGGTCCTCTGTGTCTGCTGAGTCATGGGCAACACACTGCACTCTTTCTTGTGATATCTTGATTCACAGCACTCGCACAGGTTCAAGAGCAACGTTCAAGCAAGTTCCAACATGCCGTGGAAATTGCACTCAATCCCTAGTCTGAGCAGCACAGAGAAAAACACTAGGCTTCTCCTTCCAATCAGGACCTCCTACCTGAAGTCACCCTGCTTCCAGGAGAAAGACGGCTTGCTTTCCTTTTGCAAGTAAAGCACAGTTTTTCCTGTAGCACTGCAGGCTTTTGAAAAGGCAGGGGCCCAGAGGCCTGCCTAGGGCGTTCCTTGTTGAGGCCTCGGGCCCAGTGGCCTGGCTAGGGCGTTCCTTGTTGAGGCCGTTCACTAGATGCAGAACACCCTTCCTCGAGAAGTTGATTCAGGGAAGCAACCAGTGTGTACTCGGTGTCTCTTTTGACTTGTTAAATCCACAGAGATGTATGCTGCCTTTGTCCATGGAAATGGGGGCATGATGGGACTAGCCTTGCTTTCCGTTTGGAAACCTCCTTTCTTGCTGCCGTGAAGCTCCCTGAAATTCTCTGCTGTTGACAGGCCTCGGGCCACTGTAGGCATGGGTCTGGGAAGAAAATGAGTTTTCCCTGGGTACACACGGAGCTATATAGGCCAGGGTGGGGCTCACCTTGCCATGCTCTAGAGCTAAAGGGAATCTCAACGTGAGTCCTTGCCTCGAGGTAAGGCCCTGAGTAGCCCTGCAGAAAGGGAGGCATGCAGCTCTTTCCATGAGCTCTTAGTGGAGGTCTGTTTTATTTTAAAGGAAGTACCCTTTTCCGGACTCCTACGGTCTTCGGGTGAGCATCATTTTTATTCCAAGATCACTGACTCCCTCCGCACCCCTGTGGGCCTGCTGAGCAGCATTGAGTCCCATACGTCCCACGGAGGCCCTCTGTGTCTGCAGAGTCTCGGGCAACACACTGTACGTTACTTCAGGAGAGCTCCGTTTCCAGAGCACTCGAACAGCATCAGAACCACATTTCTAGGCAGTCCAACATGCCCTGGAAGTCTTCGACATTGCCCTCGTCTGAGCTGCCCTGAGAAAACAGTCTGCTTAGAATTTATCAAAGACCTCGTTCCTGAAGTCACTCTATTCAAGGAGAAATACAGCATCTTAACATGCTGTGTCGCTCACAGGGCAAGAAACGTGAGAACTTGCCTCGAGGTAAGGCCATGAAATGCTATGCAGAAGCAGAGGCGTGTAGCAGTTTCCATGAGGCCGTAGTCGCTTATCTTCAGCATTTTAAAGCCAGTACGCTTTTCAGGACACCTAGGTGCCTCGCCTGGAAACCCTATTCCCTGCAAAAACACTGAGTACCCTCAGGCTCCCCTGGCCCTTCTAAGCACTATCCAGGGAAGGAGCTTTCCGACTCACAGTGTGTATGCCGAGTGTAGGGCAACACAGTGCACTCTTATTGGAACATCTTGATTTAGCCAGCATCGCACAGGTTCACGAGCACCGTTAAGCAAGTTCCAACAGGCCGTGGAAGTCGCTCTCATTCCCTAGTTTGAGCTGTACAGAGACAAACAGTAAGCTTCTCCTTCCATTCAGGACCTCCTACCTGAAGTCACACTGCCTCCTGAAGAAAGACGACCTCGTTTCTATTGCAACTAAAGCGCAGTTGTTCCTGTAGCAGGGCAGGCTTTTGAAGAGGCACGGGCCCAGAGGCATAGCTAGAGCTTTCCTTGGTGAGGCCGTTCACTACATTCAGGACACCCTGCCTCGAGAAGTTGATTCAGGGAAACAACCAGTGTGTACTCTGTGTCTCTTTTGACTTGTTAGAAACCACAGCGATATATGCTGCCTGTGCCCATGGAAATTGGGGCATGATGGGACTAGCCTTGCTTTCCATTTGGAAAGCTCCATTCTTGCTTTCGTGAAGCTCCCTGAAATTCTCTGCTGTTGACAGGCCCCTGGCCACTGTAGGCTTGGGTCTGGGAAGAAAATGAGTTTTCTCTGTCTACACACGGAGATTCATTGGCCACGGTGGGGCGCACCTTGCCATGCTCTAGAGCTAAAGGGAATCTCAACGTGAGTCCTTGCCTCGAGGTAAGGCCCTGAGTAGCCCTACAGAAAAGGAGGCATGCAGCTCTTTCCATTAGCTCTTAGTCGCTGTTCTGGTTTACTTTAAAGGAAGTACCCTTTTCAGGACTCCTAGGCCCCTCGGTTGAGCATCAATTTTGTTCCTAGATCTCTGAGTACCTCCACACCCCTGTAGGCCTGCTGAGCAACAACGAGGCCCATTGGTCCCTCGGAGGTCCTCTGTGTCTGCTGAGTCATGGGCAACACACTGCACTCTTTCTTGTGATATCTTGATTCACAGCACTCGCACAGGTTCAAGAGCAACGTTCAAGCAAGTTCCAACATGCCGTGGAAATCGCACTCAATCCCTAGTCTGAGCTGCACAGAGAAAAACACTAGGCTTCTCCTTCCAATCAGGACCTCCTACCTGAAGTCACCCTGCTTCCAGGAGAAAGACGGCTTGCTTTCCTTTTGCAAGTAAATCACAGTTTTTCCTGTAACACTGCAGGCTTTTGAAAAGGCACGGTCCCAGAGGCCTGCCTAGGGCGTTCCTTGGTGAGGCCTCGGGCCCAGTGGCCTGGCTAGGGCGTTCCTTGGTGAGGCCGTTCACTAGATGCAGAACACCCTTCCTCGAGAAGTTGATTCAGGGCAGCAACCAGTGTGTACTCGGTGTCTCTTTTGACTCGTTAAAAACCACAGAGAGGTATGCTGCCTGTGTCCATGGAAATGGGGGCATGATGGGACTAGCCTTGCTGTCGGTTTGGATACCTCCTTTCTTGCTGCCGTGAAGCTCCCTGAAATTCTCTGCTGTTGACAGGCCTCTGGCCACTGTAGGCATGGGTCTGGGAAGAAAATGTGTTTTCCCTGGGTACACACGGAGCTATATAGGCCAGGGTGGGGCTCACCTTGCCATGCTCTAGAGCTAAAGGGAATCTCAACGTGAGTCCTTGCCTCGAGGTAAGGCCCTGAGTAGCCCTGCAGAAAGGGAGGCATGCAGCTCTTTCCATGAGCTCTTAGTGGAGGTCTGTTTTATTTTAAAGGAAGTACCCTTTTCCGGACTCCTACGCCCTCTGGGTGAGCATCATTTTTATTCCAAGATCACTGACTCCCTCCGCACCCCTGTGGGCCTGCTGAGCAGCATTGAATCCCATACGTCCCACGGAGGCCCTCTGTGTCTGCAGAGTCTCGGGCAACACACTGTACGTTACTTCAGGAGAGCTCCGTTTCCAGAGCACTCGAACAGCATCAGAACCACATTTCTAGGCAGTCCAACATGCCCTGGAAGTCTTCGACATTGCCCTCGTCTGAGCTGCCCTGAGAAAACAGTCTGCTTAGAATTTATCAAAGACCTCGTTCCTGAAGTCACTCTATTCAAGGAGAAATACAGCATCTTAACATGCTGTGTCGCTCACAGGGCAAGAAACGTGAGAACTTGCCTCGAGGTAAGGCCATGAAATGCTATGCAGAAGCAGAGGCGTGTAGCAGTTTCCATGAGGCCGTAGTCGCTTATCTTCAGCATTTTAAAGCCAGTACGCTTTTCAGGACACCTAGGTGCCTCGCCTGGAAACCCTATTCCCTGCAAAAACACTGAGTACCCTCAGGCTCCCCTGGCCCTTCTAAGCACTATCCAGGGAAGGAGCTTTCCGACTCACAGTGTGTATGCCGAGTGTAGGGCAACACAGTGCACTCTTATTGGAACATCTTGATTTAGCCAGCATCGCACAGGTTCACGAGCACCGTTAAGCAAGTTCCAACAGGCCGTGGAAGTCGCTCTCATTCCCTAGTTTGAGCTATACAGAGACAAACAGTAAGCTTCTCCTTCCATTCAGGACCTCCTACCTGTAGTCACCCTGCCTCCTGAAGAAAGACGACCTCGTTTCTATTGCAACTAAAGCACAGTTGTTCCTGTAGCAGGGCAGGCTTTTGAAGAGGCACGGGCCCAGAGGCATAGCTAGGGCTTTCCTTGGTGAGGCCGTTCACTACATTCAGGACACCCTGCCTCGAGAAGTTGATTCAGGGAAACAACCAGTGTGTACTCTGTGTCTCTTTTGACTTGTTAGAAACCACAGCGATGTATGCTGCCTGTGCCCATGGAAATTGGGGCATGATGGGACTAGCCTTGCTTTCCATTTGGAAAGCTCCATTCTTGCTTTCGTGAAGCTCCCTGAAATTCTCTGCTGTTGACAGGCCCCTGGCCACTGTAGGCTTGGGTCTGGGAAGAAAATGAGTTTTCTCTGTCTACACACGGAGCTTCATTGGCCGCGGTGGGGCGCACCTTGCCATGCTCTAGAGCTAAAGGGAATCTCAACGTGAGTCCTTGCCTCGAGGTAAGGCCCTGAGTAGCCCTACAGAAAAGGAGGCATGCAGCTCTTTCCATTAGCTCTTAGTCGCTGTTCTGGTTTACTTTAAAGGAAGTACCCTTTTCAGGACTCCTAGGCCCCTCGGTTGAGCATCAATTTTGTTCCTAGATCTCTGAGTACCTCCACACCCCTGTAGGCCTGCTGAGCAACAACGAGGCCCATTGGTCCCTCGGAGGTCCTCTGTGTCTGCTGAGTCATGGGCAACACACTGCACTCTTTCTTGTGATATCTTGATTCACAGCACTCGCACAGGTTCAAGATCAACGTTCAAGCAAGTTCCAACATGCCGTGGAAATCGCACTCAATCCCTAGTCTGAGCTGCACAGAGAAAAACACTAGGCTTCTCCTTCCAATCAGGACCTCCTACCTGAAGTCACCCTGCTTCCAGGAGAAAGACGGCTTGCTTTCCTTTTGCAAGTAAAGCACAGTTTTTCCTGTAACACTGCAGGCTTTTGAAAAGGCACGGTCCCAGAGGCCTGCCTAGGGCGTTCCTTGGTGAGGCCTCGGGCCCAGTGGCCTGGCTAGGGCGTTCCTTGGTGAGGCCGTTCACTAGATGCAGAACACCCTTCCTCGAGAAGTTGATTCAGGGCAGCAACCAGTGTGTACTCGGTGTCTCTTTTGACTCGTTAAAAACCACAGAGAGGTATGCTGCCTGTGTCCATGGAAATGGGGGCATGATGGGACTAGCCTTGCTGTCGGTTTGGATACCTCCTTTCTTGCTGCCGTGAAGCTCCCTGAAATTCTCTGCTGTTGACAGGCCTCTGGCCACTGTAGGCATGGGTCTGGGAAGAAAATGAGTTTTCCCTGGGTACACACGGAGCTATATAGGCCAGGGTGGGGCTCACCTTGCCATGCTCTAGAGCTAAAGGGAATCTCAACGTGAGTACTTGCCTCGAGGTAAGGCCCTGAGTAGCCCTGCAGAAAGGGAGGCATGCAGCTCTTTCCATGAGCTCTTAGTGGAGGTCTGTTTTATTTTAAAGGAAGTACCCTTTTCAGGACTCCTACGGTCTTCGGGTGAGCATCATTTTTATTCCAAGATCACTGACTCCCTCCGCACCCCTGTGGGCCTGCTGAGCAGCATTGAGTCCCATACGTCCCACGGAGGCCCTCTGTGTCTGCAGAGTCTCGGGCAACACACTACGTTACTTCAGGAGAGCTCCGTTTCCAGAGCACTCGAACAGCATCAGAACCACATTTCTAGGCAGTCCAACATGCCCTGGAAGTCTTCGACATTGCCCTCGTCTGAGCTGCCCTGAGAAAACAGTCTGCTTAGAATTTATCAAAGACCTCGTTCCTGAAGTCACTCTATTCAAGGAGAAATACAGCATCTTAACATGCTGTGTCGCTCACAGGGCAAGAAACGTGAGAACTTGCCTCGAGGTAAGGCCATGAAATGCTATGCAGAAGCAGAGGCGTGTAGCAGTTTCCATGAGGCCGTAGTCGCTTATCTTCAGCATTTTAAAGCCAGTACGCTTTTCAGGACACCTAGGTGCCTCGCCTGGAAACCCTATTCCCTGCAAAAACACTGAGTACCCTCAGGCTCCCCTGGCCCTTCTAAGCACTATCCAGGGAAGGAGCTTTCCGACTCACAGTGTGTATGCCGAGTGTAGGGCAACACAGTGCACTCTTATTGGAACATCTTGATTTAGCCAGCATCGCACAGGTTCACGAGCACCGTTAAGCAAGTTCCAACAGGCCGTGGAAGTCGCTCTCATTCCCTAGTTTGAGCTATACAGAGACAAACAGTAAGCTTCTCCTTCCATTCAGGACCTCCTACCTGTAGTCACCCTGCCTCCTGAAGAAAGACGACCTCGTTTCTATTGCAACTAAAGCACAGTTGTTCCTGTAGCAGGGCAGGCTTTTGAAGAGGCACGGGCCCAGAGGCATAGCTAGGGCTTTCCTTGGTGAGGCCGTTCACTACATTCAGGACACCCTGCCTCGAGAAGTTGATTCAGGGAAACAACCAGTGTGTACTCTGTGTCTCTTTTGACTTGTTAGAAACCACAGCGATGTATGCTGCCTGTGCCCATGGAAATTGGGGCATGATGGGACTAGCCTTGCTTTCCATTTGGAAAGCTCCATTCTTGCTTTCGTGAAGCTCCCTGAAATTCTCTGCTGTTGACAGGCCCCTGGCCACTGTAGGCTTGGGTCTGGGAAGAAAATGAGTTTTCTCTGTCTACACACGGAGCTTCATTGGCCGCGGTGGGGCGCACCTTGCCATGCTCTAGAGCTAAAGGGAATCTCAACGTGAGTCCTTGCCTCGAGGTAAGGCCCTGAGTAGCCCTACAGAAAAGGAGGCATGCAGCTCTTTCCATTAGCTCTTAGTCGCCGTTCTGGTTTACTTTAAAGGAAGTACCCTTTTCAGGACTCCTAGGCCCCTCGGTTGAGCATCAATTTTGTTCCAAGATCTCTGAGTACCTCCACACCCCTGTAGGCCTGCTGAGCAACAACGAGGCCCATTGGTCCCTCGGAGGTCCTCTGTGTCTGCTGAGTCATGGGCAACACACTGCACTCTTTCTTGTGATATCTTGATTCACAGCACTCGCACAGGTTCAAGATCAACGTTCAAGCAAGTTCCAACATGCCGTGGAAATCGCACTCAATCCCTAGTCTGAGCTGCACAGAGAAAAACACTAGGCTTCTCCTTCCAATCAGGACCTCCTACCTGAAGTCACCCTGCTTCCAGGAGAAAGACGGCTTGCTTTCCTTTTGCAAGTAAAGCACAGTTTTTCCTGTAGCACTGCAGGCTTTTGAAAAGGCAGGGGCCCAGAGGCCTGCCTAGGGCGTTCCTTGGTGAGGCCTCGGGCCCAGTGGCCTGGCTAGGGCGTTCCTTGGTGAGGCCGTTCACTAGATGCAGAACACCCTTCCTCGAGAAGTTGATTCAGGGCAGCAACCAGTGTGTACTCGGTGTCTCTTTTGACTCGTTAAAAACCACAGAGAGGTATGCTGCCTGTGTCCATGGAAATGGGGGCATGATGGGACTAGCCTTGCTGTCGGTTTGGATACCTCCTTTCTTGCTGCCGTGAAGCTCCCTGAAATTCTCTGCTGTTGACAGGCCTCTGGCCACTGTAGGCATGGGTCTGGGAAGAAAATGAGTTTTCCCTGGGTACACACGGAGCTATATAGGCCAGGGTGGGGCTCACCTTGCCATGCTCTAGAGCTAAAGGGAATCTCAACGTGAGTCCTTGCCTCGAGGTAAGGCCCTGAGTAGCCCTGCAGAAAGGGAGGCATGCAGCTCTTTCCATGAGCTCTTAGTGGAGGTCTGTTTTATTTTAAAGGAAGTACCCTTTTCAGGAATCCTACGGTCTTCGGGTGAGCATCATTTTTATTCCAAGATCACTGACTCCCTCCGCACCCCTGTGGGCCTGCTGAGCAGCATTGAGTCCCATACGTCCCACGGAGGCCCTCTGTGTCTGCAGAGTCTCGGGCAACACACTGTACGTTACTTCAGGAGAGCTCCGTTTCCAGAGCACTCGAACAGCATCAGAACCACATTTCTAGGCAGTCCAACATGCCCTGGAAGTCTTCGACATTGCCCTCGTCTGAGCTGCCCTGAGAAAACAGTCTGCTTAGAATTTATCAAAGACCTCGTTCCTGAAGTCACTCTATTCAAGGAGAAATACAGCATCTTAACATGCTGTGTCGCTCACAGGGCAAGAAACGTGAGAACTTGCCTCGAGGTAAGGCCATGAAATGCTATGCAGAAGCAGAGGCGTGTAGCAGTTTCCATGAGGCCGTAGTCGCTTATCTTCAGCATTTTAAAGCCAGTACGCTTTTCAGGACACCTAGGTGCCTCGCCTGGAAACCCTATTCCCTGCAAAAACACTGAGTACCCTCAGGCTCCCCTGGCCCTTCTAAGCACTATCCAGGGAAGGAGCTTTCCGACTCACAGTGTGTATGCCGAGTGTAGGGCAACACAGTGCACTCTTATTGGAACATCTTGATTTAGCCAGCATCGCACAGGTTCACGAGCACCGTTAAGCAAGTTCCAACAGGCCGTGGAAGTCGCTCTCATTCCCTAGTTTGAGCTGTACAGAGACAAACAGTAAGCTTCTCCTTCCATTCAGGACCTCCTACCTGAAGTCACACTGCCTCCTGAAGAAAGACGACCTCGTTTCTATTGCAACTAAAGCACAGTTGTTCCTGTAGCAGGGCAGGCTTTTGAAGAGGCACGGGCCCAGAGGCATAGCTAGGGCTTTCCTTGGTGAGGCCGTTCACTACATTCAGGACACCCTGCCTCGAGAAGTTGATTCAGGGAAACAACCAGTGTGTACTCTGTGTCTCTTTTGACTTGTTAGAAACCACAGCGATGTATGCTGCCTGTGCCCATGGAAATTGGGGCATGATGGGACTAGCCTTGCTTTCCATTTGGAAAGCTCCATTCTTGCTTTCGTGAAGCTCCCTGAAATTCTCTGCTGTTGACAGGCCCCTGGCCACTGTAGGCTTGGGTCTGGGAAGAAAATGAGTTTTCTCTGTCTACACACGGAGCTTCATTGGCCGCGGTGGGGCGCACCTTGCCATGCTCTAGAGCTAAAGGGAATCTCAACGTGAGTCCTTGCCTCGAGGTAAGGCCCTGAGTAGCCCTACAGAAAAGGAGGCATGCAGCTCTTTCCATTGGCTCTTAGTCGCTGTTCTGGTTTACTTTAAAGGAAGTACCCTTTTCAGGACTCCTAGGCCCCTCGGTTGAGCATCAATTTTGTTCCAAGATCTCTGAGTACCTCCACACCCCTGTAGGCCTGCTGAGCAACAACGAGGCCCATTGGTCCCTCGGAGGTCCTCTGTGTCTGCTGAGTCATGGGCAACACACTGCACTCTTTCTTGTGATATCTTGATTCACAGCACTCGCACAGGTTCAAGAGCAACGTTCAAGCAAGTTCCAACATGCCGTGGAAATCGCACTCAATCCCTAGTCTGAGCTGCACAGAGAAAAACACTAGGCTTCTCCTTCCAATCAGGACCTCCTACCTGAAGTCACCCTGCTTCCAGGAGAAAGACGGCTTGCTTTCCTTTTGCAAGTAAAGCACAGTTTTTCCTGTAGCACTGCAGGCTTTTGAAAAGGCAGGGGCCCAGAGGCCTGCCTAGGGCGTTCCTTGGTGAGGCCTCGGGCCCAGTGGCCTGGCTAGGGCGTTCCTTGGTGAGGCCGTTCACTAGATGCAGAACACCCTTCCTCGAGAAGTTGATTCAGGGCAGCAACCAGTGTGTACTCGGTGTCTCTTTTGACTCGTTAAAAACCACAGAGAGGTATGCTGCCTGTGTCCATGGAAATGGGGGCATGATGGGACTAGCCTTGCTGTCGGTTTGGATACCTCCTTTCTTGCTGCCGTGAAGCTCCCTGAAATTCTCTGCTGTTGACAGGCCTCTGGCCACTGTAGGCATGGGTCTGGGAAGAAAATGAGTTTTCCCTGGGTACACACGGAGCTATATAGGCCAGGGTGGGGCTCACCTTGCCATGCTCTAGAGCTAAAGGGAATCTCAACGTGAGTCCTTGCCTCGAGGTAAGGCCCTGAGTAGCCCTGCAGAAAGGGAGGCATGCAGCTCTTTCCATGAGCTCTTAGTGGAGGTCTGTTTTATTTTAAAGGAAGTACCCTTTTCCGGACTCCTACGCCCTCTGGGTGAGCATCATTTTTATTCCAAGATCACTGACTCCCTCCGCACCCCTGTGGGCCTGCTGAGCAGCATTGAGTCCCATACGTCCCACGGAGGCCCTCTGTGTCTGCAGAGTCTCGGGCAACACACTGTACGTTACTTCAGGAGAGCTCCGTTTCCAGAGCACTCGAACAGCATCAGAACCACATTTCTAGGCAGTCCAACATGCCCTGGAAGTCTTCGACATTGCCCTCGTCTGAGCTGCCCTGAGAAAACAGTCTGCTTAGAATTTATCAAAGACCTCGTTCCTGAAGTCACTCTATTCAAGGAGAAATACAGCATCTTAACATGCTGTGTCGCTCACAGGGCAAGAAACGTGAGAACTTGCCTCGAGGTAAGGCCATGAAATGCTATGCAGAAGCAGAGGCGTGTAGCAGTTTCCATGAGGCCGTAGTCGCTTATCTTCAGCATTTTAAAGCCAGTACGCTTTTCAGGACACCTAGGTGCCTCGCCTGGAAACCCTATTCCCTGCAAAAACACTGAGTACCCTCAGGCTCCCCTGGCCCTTCTAAGCACTATCCAGGGAAGGAGCTTTCCGACTCACAGTGTGTATGCCGAGTGTAGGGCAACACAGTGCACTCTTATTGGAACATCTTGATTTAGCCAGCATCGCACAGGTTCACGAGCACCGTTAAGCAAGTTCCAACAGGCCGTGGAAGTCGCTCTCATTCCCTAGTTTGAGCTGTACAGAGACAAACAGTAAGCTTCTCCTTCCATTCAGGACCTCCTACCTGAAGTCACACTGCCTCCTGAAGAAAGACGACTTCGTTTCTATTGCAACTAAAGCACAGTTGTTCCTGTAGCAGGGCAGGCTTTTGAAGAGGCACGGGCCCAGAGGCATAGCTAGGGCTTTCCTTGGTGAGGCCGTTCACTACATTCAGGACACCCTGCCTCGAGAAGTTGATTCAGGGAAACAACCAGTGTGTACTCTGTGTCTCTTTTGACTTGTTAGAAACCACAGCGATGTATGCTGCCTGTGCCCATGGAAATTGGGGCATGATGGGACTAGCCTTGCTTTCCATTTGGAAAGCTCCATTCTTGCTTTCGTGAAGCTCCCTGAAATTCTCTGCTGTTGACAGGCCCCTGGCCACTGTAGGCTTGGGTCTGGGAAGAAAATGAGTTTTCTCTGTCTACACACGGAGCTTCATTGGCCGCGGTGGGGCGCACCTTGCCATGCTCTAGAGCTAAAGGGAATCTCAACGTGAGTCCTTGCCTCGAGGTAAGGCCCTGAGTAGCCCTACAGAAAAGGAGGCATGCAGCTCTTTCCATCAGCTCTTAGTCGCTGTTCTGGTTTACTTTAAAGGAAGTACCCTTTTCAGGACTCCTAGGCCCCTCGGTTGAGCATCAATTTTGTTCCTAGATCTCTGAGTACCTCCACACCCCTGTAGGCCTGCTGAGCAACAACGAGGCCCATTGGTCCCTCGGAGGTCCTCTGTGTCTGCTGAGTCATGGGCAACACACTGCACTCTTTCTTGTGATATCTTGATTCACAGCACTCGCACAGGTTCAAGAGCAACGTTCAAGCAAGTTCCAACATGCCGTGGAAATCGCACTCAATCCCTAGTCTGAGCTGCACAGAGAAAAACACTAGGCTTCTCCTTCCAATCAGGACCTCCTACCTGAAGTCACCCTGCTTCCAGGAGAAAGACGGCTTGCTTTCCTTTTGCAAGTAAAGCACAGTTTTTCCTGTAGCACTGCAGGCTTTTGAAAAGGCAGGGGCCCAGAGGCCTGCCTAGGGCGTTCCTTGGTGAGGCCTCGGGCCCAGTGGCCTGGCTAGGGCGTTCCTTGGTGAGGCCGTTCACTAGATGCAGAACACCCTTCCTCGAGAAGTTAATTCAGGGAAGCAACCAGTGTGTACTCGGTGTCTCTTTTGACTTGTTAAATCCACAGAGAGGTATGCTGCCTGTGTCCATGGAAATGGGGGCATGATGGGACTAGCCTTGCTTTCCGTTTGGAAACCTCCTTTCTTGCTGCCGTGAAGCTCCCTGAAATTCTCTGCTGTTGAGAGGACTCTGGCCACTGTAGGCATGGGTCTGGGAAGAAAATGAGTTTTCCCTGGGTACACACGGAGCTATATAGGCCAGGGTGGGGCTCACCTTGCCATGCTCTAGAGCTAAAGGGAATCTCAACGTGAGTCCTTGCCTCGAGGTAAGGCCCTGAGTAGCCCTGCAGAAAGGGAGGCATGCAGCTCTTTCCATGAGCTCTTAGTGGAGGTCTGTTTTATTTTAAAGGAAGTACCCTTTTCCGGACTCCTACGCCCTCTGGGTGAGCATCATTTTTATTCCAAGATCACTGACTCCCTCCGCACCCCTGTGGGCCTGCTGAGCAGCATTGAGTCCCATACGTCCCACGGAGGCCCTCTGTGTCTGCAGAGTCTCGGGCAACACACTGTACGTTACTTCAGGAGTGCTCCGTTTCCAGAGCACTCGAACAGCATCAGAACCACATTTCTAGGCAGTCCAACATGCCCTGGAAGTCTTCGACATTGCCCTCGTCTGAGCTGCCCTGAGAAAACAGTCTGCTTAGAATTTATCAAAGACCTCGTTCCTGAAGTCACTCTATTCAAGGAGAAATACAGCATCTTAACATGCTGTGTCGCTCACAGGGCAAGAAACGTGAGAACTTGCCTCGAGGTAAGGCCATGAAATGCTATGCAGAAGCAGAGGCGTGTAGCAGTTTCCATGAGGCCGTAGTCGCTTATCTTCAGCATTTTAAAGCCAGTACGCTTTTCAGGACACCTAGGTGCCTCGCCTGGAAACCCTATTCCCTGCAAAAACACTGAGTACCCTCAGGCTCCCCTGGCCCTTCTAAGCACTATCCAGGGAAGGAGCTTTCCGACTCACAGTGTGTATGCCGAGTGTAGGGCAACACAGTGCACTCTTATTGGAACATCTTGATTTAGCCAGCATCGCACAGGTTCACGAGCACCGTTAAGCAAGTTCCAACAGGCCGTGGAAGTCGCTCTCATTCCCTAGTTTGAGCTGTACAGAGACAAACAGTAAGCTTCTCCTTCCATTCAGGACCTCCTACCTGAAGTCACACTGCCTCCTGAAGAAAGACGACCTCGTTTCTATTGCAACTAAAGCACAGTTGTTCCTGTAGCAGGGCAGGCTTTTGAAGAGGCACGGGCCCAGAGGCATAGCTAGGGCTTTCCTTGGTGAGGCCGTTCACTACATTCAGGACACCCTGCCTCGAGAAGTTGATTCAGGGAAACAACCAGTGTGTACTCTGTGTCTCTTTTGACTTGTTAGAAACCACAGCGATGTATGCTGCCTGTGCCCATGGAAATTGGGGCATGATGGGACTAGCCTTGCTTTCCATTTGGAAAGCTCCATTCTTGCTTTCGTGAAGCTCCCTGAAATTCTCTGCTGTTGACAGGCCCCTGGCCACTGTAGGCTTGGGTCTGGGAAGAAAATGAGTTTTCTCTGTCTACACACGGAGCTTCATTGGCCGCGGTGGGGCGCACCTTGCCATGCTCTAGAGCTAAAGGGAATCTCAACGTGAGTCCTTGCCTCGAGGTAAGGCCCTGAGTAGCCCTACAGAAAAGGAGGCATGCAGCTCTTTCCATCAGCTCTTAGTCGCTGTTCTGGTTTACTTTAAAGGAAGTACCCTTTTCAGGACTCCTAGGCCCCTCGGTTGAGCATCAATTTTGTTCCTAGATCTCTGAGTACCTCCACACCCCTGTAGGCCTGCTGAGCAACAACGAGGCCCATTGGTCCCTCGGAGGTCCTCTGTGTCTGCTGAGTCATGGGCAACACACTGCACTCTTTCTTGTGATATCTTGATTCACAGCACTCGCACAGGTTCAAGAGCAACGTTCAAGCAAGTTCCAACATGCCGTGGAAATCGCACTCAATCCCTAGTCTGAGCTGCACAGAGAAAAACACTAGGCTTCTCCTTCCAATCAGGACCTCCTACCTGAAGTCACCCTGCTTCCAGGAGAAAGACGGCTTGCTTTCCTTTTGCAAGTAAAGCACAGTTTTTCCTGTAGCACTGCAGGCTTTTGAAAAGGCAGGGGCCCAGAGGCCTGCCTAGGGCGTTCCTTGGTGAGGCCTCGGGCCCAGTGGCCTGGCTAGGGCGTTCCTTGGTGAGGCCGTTCACTAGATGCAGAACACCCTTCCTCGAGAAGTTAATTCAGGGAAGCAACCAGTGTGTACTCGGTGTCTCTTTTGACTTGTTAAATCCACAGAGAGGTATGCTGCCTGTGTCCATGGAAATGGGGGCATGATGGGACTAGCCTTGCTTTCCGTTTGGAAACCTCCTTTCTTGCTGCCGTGAAGCTCCCTGAAATTCTCTGCTGTTGAGAGGACTCTGGCCACTGTAGGCATGGGTCTGGGAAGAAAATGAGTTTTCCCTGGGTACACACGGAGCTATATAGGCCAGGGTGGGGCTCACCTTGCCATGCTCTAGAGCTAAAGGGAATCTCAACGTGAGTCCTTGCCTCGAGGTAAGGCCCTGAGTAGCCCTGCAGAAAGGGAGGCATGCAGCTCTTTCCATGAGCTCTTAGTGGAGGTCTGTTTTATTTTAAAGGAAGTACCCTTTTCCGGACTCCTACGCCCTCTGGGTGAGCATCATTTTTATTCCAAGATCACTGACTCCCTCCGCACCCCTGTGGGCCTGCTGAGCAGCATTGAGTCCCATACGTCCCACGGAGGCCCTCTGTGTCTGCAGAGTCTCGGGCAACACACTGTACGTTACTTCAGGAGTGCTCCGTTTCCAGAGCACTCGAACAGCATCAGAACCACATTTCTAGGCAGTCCAACATGCCCTGGAAGTCTTCGACATTGCCCTCGTCTGAGCTGCCCTGAGAAAACAGTCTGCTTAGAATTTATCAAAGACCTCGTTCCTGAAGTCACTCTATTCAAGGAGAAATACAGCATCTTAACATGCTGTGTCGCTCACAGGGCAAGAAACGTGAGAACTTGCCTCGAGGTAAGGCCATGAAATGCTATGCAGAAGCAGAGGCGTGTAGCAGTTTCCATGAGGCCGTAGTCGCTTATCTTCAGCATTTTAAAGCCAGTACGCTTTTCAGGACACCTAGGTGCCTCGCCTGGAAACCCTATTCCCTGCAAAAACACTGAGTACCCTCAGGCTCCCCTGGCCCTTCTAAGCACTATCCAGGGAAGGAGCTTTCCGACTCACAGTGTGTATGCCGAGTGTAGGGCAACACAGTGCACTCTTATTGGAACATCTTGATTTAGCCAGCATCGCACAGGTTCACGAGCACCGTTAAGCAAGTTCCAACAGGCCGTGGAAGTCGCTCTCATTCCCTAGTTTGAGCTGTACAGAGACAAACAGTAAGCTTCTCCTTCCATTCAGGACCTCCTACCTGAAGTCACACTGCCTCCTGAAGAAAGACGACCTCGTTTCTATTGCAACTAAAGCACAGTTGTTCCTGTAGCAGGGCAGGCTTTTGAAGAGGCACGGGCCCAGAGGCATAGCTAGGGCTTTCCTTGGTGAGGCCGTTCACTACATTCAGGACACCCTGCCTCGAGAAGTTGATTCAGGGAAACAACCAGTGTGTACTCTGTGTCTCTTTTGACTTGTTAGAAACCACAGCGATGTATGCTGCCTGTGCCCATGGAAATTGGGGCATGATGGGACTAGCCTTGCTTTCCATTTGGAAAGCTCCATTCTTGCTTTCGTGAAGCTCCCTGAAATTCTCTGCTGTTGACAGGCCCCTGGCCACTGTAGGCTTGGGTCTGGGAAGAAAATGAGTTTTCTCTGTCTACACACGGAGCTTCATTGGCCGCGGTGGGGCGCACCTTGCCATGCTCTAGACCTAAAGGGAATCTCAACGTGAGTCCTTGCCTCGAGGTAAGGCCCTGAGTAGCCCTACAGAAAAGGAGGCATGCAGCTCTTTCCATCAGCTCTTAGTCGCTGTTCTGGTTTACTTTAAAGGAAGTACCCTTTTCAGGACTCCTAGGCCCCTCGGTTGAGCATCAATTTTGTTCCTAGATCTCTGAGTACCTCCACACCCCTGTAGGCCTGCTGAGCAACAACGAGGCCCATTGGTCCCTCGGAGGTCCTCTGTGTCTGCTGAGTCATGGGCAACACACTGCACTCTTTCTTGTGATATCTTGATTCACAGCACTCGCACAGGTTCAAGATCAACGTTCAAGCAAGTTCCAACATGCCGTGGAAATCGCACTCAATCCCTAGTCTGAGCTGCACAGAGAAAAACACTAGGCTTCTCCTTCCAATCAGGACCTCCTACCTGAAGTCACCCTGCTTCCAGGAGAAAGACGGCTTGCTTTCATTTTGCAAGTAAAGCACAGTTTTTCCTGTAGCACTGCAGGCTTTTGAAAAGGCAGGGGCCCAGAGGCCTGCCTAGGGCGTTCCTTGGTGAGGCCTCGGGCCCAGTGGCCTGGCTAGGGCGTTCCTTGGTGAGGCCGTTCACTAGATGCAGAACACCCTTCCTCGAGAAGTTGATTCAGGGAAGCAACCAGTGTGTACTCGGTGTCTCTTTTGACTTGTTAAATCCACAGAGAGGTATGCTGCCTGTGTCCATGGAAATGGGGGCATGATGGGACTAGCCTTGCTTTCCGTTTGGAAACCTCCTTTCTTGCTGCCGTGAAGCTCCCTGAAATTCTCTGCTGTTGAGAGGACTCTGGCCACTGTAGGCATGGGTCTGGGAACAAAATGAGTTTTCCCTGGGTACACACGGAACTATATAGGCCAGGGTGGGGCTCACCTTGCCATGCTCTAGAGCTAAAGGGAATCTCAACGTGAGTCCTTGCCTCGAGGTAAGGCCCTGAGTAGCCCTGCAGAAAGGGAGGCATGCAGCTCTTTCCATGAGCTCTTAGTGGAGGTCTGTTTTATTTTAAAGGAAGTACCCTTTTCCGGACTCCTACGCCCTCTGGGTGAGCATCATTTTTATTCCAAGATCACTGACTCCCTCCGCACCCCTGTGGGCCTGCTGAGCAGCATTGAGTCCCATACGTCCCACGGAGGCCCTCTGTGTCTGCAGAGTCTCGGGCAACACACTGTACGTTACTTCAGGAGAGCTCCGTTTCCAGAGCACTCGAACAGCATCAGAACCACATTTCTAGGCAGTCCAACATGCCCTGGAAGTCTTCGACATTGCCCTCGTCTGAGCTGCCCTGAGAAAACAGTCTGCTTAGAATTTATCAAAGACCTCGTTCCTGAAGTCACTCTATTCAAGGAGAAATACAGCATCTTAACATGCTGTGTCGCTCACAGGGCAAGAAACGTGAGAACTTGCCTCGAGGTAAGGCCATGAAATGCTATGCAGAAGCAGAGGCGTGTAGCAGTTTCCATGAGGCCGTAGTCGCTTATCTTCAGCATTTTAAAGCCAGTACGCTTTTCAGGACACCTAGGTGCCTCGCCTGGAAACCCTATTCCCTGCAAAAACACTGAGTACCCTCAGGCTCCCCTGGCCCTTCTAAGCACTATCCAGGGAAGGAGCTTTCCGACTCACAGTGTGTATGCCGAGTGTAGGGCAACACAGTGCACTCTTATTGGAACATCTTGATTTAGCCAGCATCGCACAGGTTCACGAGCACCGTTAAGCAAGTTCCAACAGGCCGTGGAAGTCGCTCTCATTCCCTAGTTTGAGCTGTACAGAGACAAACAGTAAGCTTCTCCTTCCATTCAGGACCTCCTACCTGAAGTCACACTGCCTCCTGAAGAAAGACGACTTTGTTTCTATTGCAACTAAAGCACAGTTGTTCCTGTAGCAGGGCAGGCTTTTGAAGAGGCACGGGCCCAGAGGCATAGCTAGGGCTTTCCTTGGTGAGGCCGTTCACTACATTCAGGACACCCTGCCTCGAGAAGTTGATTCAGGGAAACAACCAGTGTGTACTCTGTGTCTCTTTTGACTTGTTAGAAACCACAGCGATGTATGCTGCCTGTGCCCATGGAAATTGGGGCATGATGGGACTAGCCTTGCTTTCCATTTGGAAAGCTCCATTCTTGCTTTCGTGAAGCTCCCTGAAATTCTCTGCTGTTGACAGGCCCCTGGCCACTGTAGGCTTGGGTCTGGGAAGAAAATGAGTTTTCTCTGTCTACACACGGAGCTTCATTGGCCGCGGTGGGGCGCACCTTGCCATGCTCTAGAGCTAAAGGGAATCTCAACGTGAGTCCTTGCCTCGAGGTAAGGCCCTGAGTAGCCCTACAGAAAAGGAGGCATGCAGCTCTTTCCATCAGCTCTTAGTCGCTGTTCTGGTTTACTTTAAAGGAAGTACCCTTTTCAGGACTCCTAGGCCCCTCGGTTGAGCATCAATTTTGTTCCTAGATCTCTGAGTACCTCCACACCCCTGTAGGCCTGCTGAGCAACAACGAGGCCCATTGGTCCCTCGGAGGTCCTCTGTGTCTGCTGAGTCATGGGCAACACACTGCACTCTTTCTTGTGATATCTTGATTCACAGCACTCGCACAGGTTCAAGAGCAACGTTCAAGCAAGTTCCAACATGCCGTGGAAATCGCACTCAATCCCTAGTCTGAGCTGCACAGAGAAAAACACTAGGCTTCTCCTTCCAATCAGGACCTCCTACCTGAAGTCACCCTGCTTCCAGGAGAAAGACGGCTTGCTTTCCTTTTGCAAGTAAAGCACAGTTTTTCCTGTAGCACTGCAGGCTTCTGAAAAGGCAGGGGCCCAGAGGCCTGCCTAGGGCGTTCCTTGGTGAGGCCTCGGGCCCAGTGGCCTGGCTAGGGCGTTCCTTGGTGAGGCCGTTCACTAGATGCAGAACACCCTTCCTCGAGAAGTTGATTCAGGGCAGCAACCAGTGTGTACTCGGTGTCTCTTTTGACTCGTTAAAAACCACAGAGAGGTATGCTGCCTGTGTCCATGGAAATGGGGGCATGATGGGACTAGCCTTGCTGTCGGTTTGGATACCTCCTTTCTTGCTGCCGTGAAGCTCCCTGAAATTCTCTGCTGTTGACAGGCCTCTGGCCACTGTAGGCATGGGTCTGGGAAGAAAATGAGTTTTCCCTGGGTACACACGGAGCTATATAGGCCAGGGTGGGGCTCACCTTGCCATGCTCTAGAGCTAAAGGGAATCTCAACGTGAGTCCTTGCCTCGAGGTAAGGCCCTGAGTAGCCCTGCAGAAAGGGAGGCATGCAGCTCTTTCCATGAGCTCTTAGTGGAGGTCTGTTTTATTTTAAAGGAAGTACCCTTTTCAGGACTCCTACGGTCTTCGGGTGAGCATCATTTTTATTCCAAGATCACTGACTCCCTCCGCACCCCTGTGGGCCTGCTGAGCAGCATTGAGTCCCATACGTCCCACGGAGGCCCTCTGTGTCTGCAGAGTCTCGGGCAACACACTGTACGTTACGTCAGGAGAGCTACATTTCCAGAGCACTCGAACAGCATCAGAACCACATTTCTAGGCAGTCCAACATGCCCTGGAAGTCTTCGACATTGCCCTCATCTGAGCTGCCCTGAGAAAACAGTCTGCTTAGAATTTATCAAAGACCTCGTTCCTGAAGTCACTCTATTCAAGGAGAAATACAGCATCTTAACATGCTGTGTCACTCACAGGGCAAGAAACGTGAGAACTTGCCTCGAGGTAAGGCCATGAAATGCTATGCAGAAGCAGAGGCGTGTAGCAGTTTCCATGAGGCCGTAGTCGCTTATCTTCAGCATTTTAAAGCCAGTACGCTTTTCAGGACACCTAGGTGCCTCGCCTGGAAACCCTATTCCCTGCAAAAACACTGAGTACCCTCAGGCTCCCCTGGCCCTTCTAAGCACTATCCAGGGAAGGAGCTTTCCGACTCACAGTGTGTATGCCGAGTGTAGGGCAACACAGTGCACTCTTATTGGAACATCTTGATTTAGCCAGCATCGCACAGGTTCACGAGCACCGTTAAGCAAGTTCCAACAGGCCGTGGAAGTCGCTCTCATTCCCTAGTTTGAGCTGTACAGAGACAAACAGTAAGCTTCTCCTTCCATTCAGGACCTCCTACCTGTAGTCACCCTGCCTCCTGAAGAAAGACGACCTCGTTTCTATTGCAACTAAAGCACAGTTGTTCCTGTAGCAGGGCAGGCTTTTGAAGAGGCACGGGCCCAGAGGGATAGCTAGGGCTTTCCTTGGTGAGGCCGTTCACTACATTCAGGACACCCTGCCTCGAGAAGTTGATTCAGGGAAACAACCAGTGTGTACTCTGTGTCTCTTTTGACTTGTTAGAAACCACAGCGATGTATGCTGCCTGTGCCCATGGAAATTGGGGCATGATGGGACTAGCCTTGCTTTCCATTTGGAAAGCTCCATTCTTGCTTTCGTGAAGCTCCCTGAAATTCTCTGCTGTTGACAGGCCCCTGGCCACTGTAGGCTTGGGTCTGGGAAGAAATGAGTTTTCTCTGTCTACACACGGAGCTTCATTGGCCGCGGTGGGGCGCACCTTGCCATGCTCTAGAGCTAAAGGGAATCTCAACGTGAGTCCTTGCCTCGAGGTAAGGCCCTGAGTAGCCCTACAGAAAAGGAGGCATGCAGCTCTTTCCATCAGCTCTTAGTCGCTGTTCTGGTTTACTTTAAAGGAAGTACCCTTTTCAGGACTCCTAGGCCCCTCGGTTGAGCATCAATTTTGTTCCTAGATCTCTGAGTACCTCCACACCCCTGTAGGCCTGCTGAGCAACAACGAGGCCCATTGGTCCCTCGGAGGTCCTCTGTGTCTGCTGAGTCATGGGCAACACACTGCACTCTTTCTTGTGATATCTTGATTCACAGCACTCGCACAGGTTCAAGATCAACGTTCAAGCAAGTTCCAACATGCCGTGGAAATCGCACTCAATCCCTAGTCTGAGCTGCACAGAGAAAAACACTAGGCTTCTCCTTCCAATCAGGACCTCCTACCTGAAGTCACCCTGCTTCCAGGAGAAAGACGGCTTGCTTTCATTTTGCAAGTAAAGCACAGTTTTTCCTGTAGCACTGCAGGCTTTTGAAAAGGCAGGGGCCCAGAGGCCTGCCTAGGGCGTTCCTTGGTGAGGCCTCGGGCCCAGTGGCCTGGCTAGGGCGTTCCTTGGTGAGGCCGTTCACTAGATGCAGAACACCCTTCCTCGAGAAGTTGATTCAGGGAAGCAACCAGTGTGTACTCGGTGTCTCTTTTGACTTGTTAAATCCACAGAGAGGTATGCTGCCTGTGTCCATGGAAATGGGGGCATGATGGGACTAGCCTTGCTTTCCGTTTGGAAACCTCCTTTCTTGCTGCCGTGAAGCTCCCTGAAATTCTCTGCTGTTGAGAGGACTCTGGCCACTGTAGGCATGGGTCTGGGAAGAAAATGAGTTTTCCCTGGGTACACACGGAACTATATAGGCCAGGGTGGGGCTCACCTTGCCATGCTCTAGAGCTAAAGGGAATCTCAACGTGAGTCCTTGCCTCGAGGTAAGGCCCTGAGTAGCCCTGCAGAAAGGGAGGCATGCAGCTCTTTCCATGAGCTCTTAGTGGAGGTCTGTTTTATTTTAAAGGAAGTACCCTTTTCCGGACTCCTACGCCCTCTGGGTGAGCATCATTTTTATTCCAAGATCACTGACTCCCTCCGCACCCCTGTGGGCCTGCTGAGCAGCATTGAGTCCCATACGTCCCACGGAGGCCCTCTGTGTCTGCAGAGTCTCGGGCAACACACTGTACGTTACTTCAGGAGAGCTCCGTTTCCAGAGCACTCGAACAGCATCAGAACCACATTTCTAGGCAGTCCAACATGCCCTGGAAGTCTTCGACATTGCCCTCGTCTGAGCTGCCCTGAGAAAACAGTCTGCTTAGAATTTATCAAAGACCTCGTTCCTGAAGTCACTCTATTCAAGGAGAAATACAGCATCTTAACATGCTGTGTCGCTCACAGGGCAAGAAACGTGAGAACTTGCCTCGAGGTAAGGCCATGAAATGCTATGCAGAAGCAGAGGCGTGTAGCAGTTTCCATGAGGCCGTAGTCGCTTATCTTCAGCATTTTAAAGCCAGTACGCTTTTCAGGACACCTAGGTGCCTCGCCTGGAAACCCTATTCCCTGCAAAAACACTGAGTACCCTCAGGCTCCCCTGGCCCTTCTAAGCACTATCCAGGGAAGGAGCTTTCCGACTCACAGTGTGTATGCCGAGTGTAGGGCAACACAGTGCACTCTTATTGGAACATCTTGATTTAGCCAGCATCGCACAGGTTCACGAGCACCGTTAAGCAAGTTCCAACAGGCCGTGGAAGTCGCTCTCATTCCCTAGTTTGAGCTGTACAGAGACAAACAGTAAGCTTCTCCTTCCATTCAGGACCTCCTACCTGAAGTCACACTGCCTCCTGAAGAAAGACGACTTTGTTTCTATTGCAACTAAAGCACAGTTGTTCCTGTAGCAGGGCAGGCTTTTGAAGAGGCACGGGCCCAGAGGCATAGCTAGGGCTTTCCTTGGTGAGGCCGTTCACTACATTCAGGACACCCTGCCTCGAGAAGTTGATTCAGGGAAACAACCAGTGTGTACTCTGTGTCTCTTTTGACTTGTTAGAAACCACAGCGATGTATGCTGCCTGTGCCCATGGAAATTGGGGCATGATGGGACTAGCCTTGCTTTCCATTTGGAAAGCTCCATTCTTGCTTTCGTGAAGCTCCCTGAAATTCTCTGCTGTTGACAGGCCCCTGGCCACTGTAGGCTTGGGTCTGGGAAGAAAATGAGTTTTCTCTGTCTACACACGGAGCTTCATTGGCCGCGGTGGGGCGCACCTTGCCATGCTCTAGAGCTAAAGGGAATCTCAACGTGAGTCCTTGCCTCGAGGTAAGGCCCTGAGTAGCCCTACAGAAAAGGAGGCATGCAGCTCTTTCCATCAGCTCTTAGTCGCTGTTCTGGTTTACTTTAAAGGAAGTACCCTTTTCAGGACTCCTAGGCCCCTCGGTTGAGCATCAATTTTGTTCCTAGATCTCTGAGTACCTCCACACCCCTGTAGGCCTGCTGAGCAACAACGAGGCCCATTGGTCCCTCGGAGGTCCTCTGTGTCTGCTGAGTCATGGGCAACACACTGCACTCTTTCTTGTGATATCTTGATTCACAGCACTCGCACAGGTTCAAGAGCAACGTTCAAGCAAGTTCCAACATGCCGTGGAAATCGCACTCAATCCCTAGTCTGAGCTGCACAGAGAAAAACACTAGGCTTCTCCTTCCAATCAGGACCTCCTACCTGAAGTCACCCTGCTTCCAGGAGAAAGACGGCTTGCTTTCCTTTTGCAAGTAAAGCACAGTTTTTCCTGTAGCACTGCAGGCTTCTGAAAAGGCAGGGGCCCAGAGGCCTGCCTAGGGCGTTCCTTGGTGAGGCCTCGGGCCCAGTGGCCTGGCTAGGGCGTTCCTTGGTGAGGCCGTTCACTAGATGCAGAACACCCTTCCTCGAGAAGTTGATTCAGGGCAGCAACCAGTGTGTACTCGGTGTCTCTTTTGACTCGTTAAAAACCACAGAGAGGTATGCTGCCTGTGTCCATGGAAATGGGGGCATGATGGGACTAGCCTTGCTGTCGGTTTGGATACCTCCTTTCTTGCTGCCGTGAAGCTCCCTGAAATTCTCTGCTGTTGACAGGCCTCTGGCCACTGTAGGCATGGGTCTGGGAAGAAAATGAGTTTTCCCTGGGTACACACGGAGCTATATAGGCCAGGGTGGGGCTCACCTTGCCATGCTCTAGAGCTAAAGGGAATCTCAACGTGAGTCCTTGCCTCGAGGTAAGGCCCTGAGTAGCCCTGCAGAAAGGGAGGCATGCAGCTCTTTCCATGAGCTCTTAGTGGAGGTCTGTTTTATTTTAAAGGAAGTACCCTTTTCAGGACTCCTACGGTCTTCGGGTGAGCATCATTTTTATTCCAAGATCACTGACTCCCTCCGCACCCCTGTGGGCCTGCTGAGCAGCATTGAGTCCCATACGTCCCACGGAGGCCCTCTGTGTCTGCAGAGTCTCGGGCAACACACTGTACGTTACGTCAGGAGAGCTACATTTCCAGAGCACTCGAACAGCATCAGAACCACATTTCTAGGCAGTCCAACATGCCCTGGAAGTCTTCGACATTGCCCTCATCTGAGCTGCCCTGAGAAAACAGTCTGCTTAGAATTTATCAAAGACCTCGTTCCTGAAGTCACTCTATTCAAGGAGAAATACAGCATCTTAACATGCTGTGTCACTCACAGGGCAAGAAACGTGAGAACTTGCCTCGAGGTAAGGCCATGAAATGCTATGCAGAAGCAGAGGCGTGTAGCAGTTTCCATGAGGCCGTAGTCGCTTATCTTCAGCATTTTAAAGCCAGTACGCTTTTCAGGACACCTAGGTGCCTCGCCTGGAAACCCTATTCCCTGCAAAAACACTGAGTACCCTCAGGCTCCCCTGGCCCTTCTAAGCACTATCCAGGGAAGGAGCTTTCCGACTCACAGTGTGTATGCCGAGTGTAGGGCAACACAGTGCACTCTTATTGGAACATCTTGATTTAGCCAGCATCGCACAGGTTCACGAGCACCGTTAAGCAAGTTCCAACAGGCCGTGGAAGTCGCTCTCATTCCCTAGTTTGAGCTGTACAGAGACAAACAGTAAGCTTCTCCTTCCATTCAGGACCTCCTACCTGTAGTCACCCTGCCTCCTGAAGAAAGACGACCTCGTTTCTATTGCAACTAAAGCACAGTTGTTCCTGTAGCAGGGCAGGCTTTTGAAGAGGCACGGGCCCAGAGGGATAGCTAGGGCTTTCCTTGGTGAGGCCGTTCACTACATTCAGGACACCCTGCCTCGAGAAGTTGATTCAGGGAAACAACCAGTGTGTACTCTGTGTCTCTTTTGACTTGTTAGAAACCACAGCGATGTATGCTGCCTGTGCCCATGGAAATTGGGGCATGATGGGACTAGCCTTGCTTTCCATTTGGAAAGCTCCATTCTTGCTTTCGTGAAGCTCCCTGAAATTCTCTGCTGTTGACAGGCCCCTGGCCACTGTAGGCTTGGGTCTGGGAAGAAATGAGTTTTCTCTGTCTACACACGGAGCTTCATTGGCCGCGGTGGGGCGCACCTTGCCATGCTCTAGAGCTAAAGGGAATCTCAACGTGAGTCCTTGCCTCGAGGTAAGGCCCTGAGTAGCCCTACAGAAAAGGAGGCATGCAGCTCTTTCCATTGGCTCTTAGTCGCTGTTCTGGTTTACTTTAAAGGAAGTACCCTTTTCAGGACTCCTAGGCCCCTCGGTTGAGCATCAATTTTGTTCCAAGATCTCTGAGTACCTCCACACCCCTGTAGGCCTGCTGAGCAACAACGAGGCCCATTGGTCCCTCGGAGGTCCTCTGTGTCTGCTGAGTCATGGGCAACACACTGCACTCTTTCTTGTGATATCTTGATTCACAGCACTCGCACAGGTTCAAGAGCAACGTTCAAGCAAGTTCCAACATGCCGTGGAAATCGCACTCAATCCCTAGTCTGAGCTGCACAGAGAAAAACACTAGGCTTCTCCTTCCAATCAGGACCTCCTACCTGAAGTCACCCTGCTTCCAGGAGAAAGACGGCTTGCTTTCCTTTTGCAAGTAAAGCACAGTTTTTCCTGTAGCACTGCAGGCTTCTGAAAAGGCAGGGGCCCAGAGGCCTGCCTAGGGCGTTCCTTGGTGAGGCCTCGGGCCCAGTGGCCTGGCTAGGGCGTTCCTTGGTGAGGCCGTTCACTAGATGCAGAACACCCTTCCTCGAGAAGTTGATTCAGGGCAGCAACCAGTGTGTACTCGGTGTCTCTTTTGACTCGTTAAAAACCACAGAGAGGTATGCTGCCTGTGTCCATGGAAATGGGGGCATGATGGGACTAGCCTTGCTGTCGGTTTGGATACCTCCTTTCTTGCTGCCGTGAAGCTCCCTGAAATTCTCTGCTGTTGACAGGCCTCTGGCCACTGTAGGCATGGGTCTGGGAAGAAAATGAGTTTTCCCTGGGTACACACGGAGCTATATAGGCCAGGGTGGGGCTCACCTTGCCATGCTCTAGAGCTAAAGGGAATCTCAACGTGAGTCCTTGCCTCGAGGTAAGGCCCTGAGTAGCCCTGCAGAAAGGGAGGCATGCAGCTCTTTCCATGAGCTCTTAGTGGAGGTCTGTTTTATTTTAAAGGAAGTACCCTTTTCAGGACTCCTACGGTCTTCGGGTGAGCATCATTTTTATTCCAAGATCACTGACTCCCTCCGCACCCCTGTGGGCCTGCTGAGCAGCATTGAGTCCCATACGTCCCACGGAGGCCCTCTGTGTCTGCAGAGTCTCGGGCAACACACTGTACGTTACGTCAGGAGAGCTACATTTCCAGAGCACTCGAACAGCATCAGAACCACATTTCTAGGCAGTCCAACATGCCCTGGAAGTCTTCGACATTGCCCTCATCTGAGCTGCCCTGAGAAAACAGTCTGCTTAGAATTTATCAAAGACCTCGTTCCTGAAGTCACTCTATTCAAGGAGAAATACAGCATCTTAACATGCTGTGTCACTCACAGGGCAAGAAACGTGAGAACTTGCCTCGAGGTAAGGCCATGAAATGCTATGCAGAAGCAGAGGCGTGTAGCAGTTTCCATGAGGCCGTAGTCGCTTATCTTCAGCATTTTAAAGCCAGTACGCTTTTCAGGACACCTAGGTGCCTCGCCTGGAAACCCTATTCCCTGCAAAAACACTGAGTACCCTCAGGCTCCCCTGGCCCTTCTAAGCACTATCCAGGGAAGGAGCTTTCCGACTCACAGTGTGTATGCCGAGTGTAGGGCAACACAGTGCACTCTTATTGGAACATCTTGATTTAGCCAGCATCGCACAGGTTCACGAGCACCGTTAAGCAAGTTCCAACAGGCCGTGGAAGTCGCTCTCATTCCCTAGTTTGAGCTGTACAGAGACAAACAGTAAGCTTCTCCTTCCATTCAGGACCTCCTACCTGTAGTCACCCTGCCTCCTGAAGAAAGACGACCTCGTTTCTATTGCAACTAAAGCACAGTTGTTCCTGTAGCAGGGCAGGCTTTTGAAGAGGCACGGGCCCAGAGGGATAGCTAGGGCTTTCCTTGGTGAGGCCGTTCACTACATTCAGGACACCCTGCCTCGAGAAGTTGATTCAGGGAAACAACCAGTGTGTACTCTGTGTCTCTTTTGACTTGTTAGAAACCACAGCGATGTATGCTGCCTGTGCCCATGGAAATTGGGGCATGATGGGACTAGCCTTGCTTTCCATTTGGAAAGCTCCATTCTTGCTTTCGTGAAGCTCCCTGAAATTCTCTGCTGTTGACAGGCCCCTGGCCACTGTAGGCTTGGGTCTGGGAAGAAATGAGTTTTCTCTGTCTACACACGGAGCTTCATTGGCCGCGGTGGGGCGCACCTTGCCATGCTCTAGAGCTAAAGGGAATCTCAACGTGAGTCCTTGCCTCGAGGTAAGGCCCTGAGTAGCCCTACAGAAAAGGAGGCATGCAGCTCTTTCCATTGGCTCTTAGTCGCTGTTCTGGTTTACTTTAAAGGAAGTACCCTTTTCAGGACTCCTAGGCCCCTCGGTTGAGCATCAATTTTGTTCCAAGATCTCTGAGTACCTCCACACCCCTGTAGGCCTGCTGAGCAACAACGAGGCCCATTGGTCCCTCGGAGGTCCTCTGTGTCTGCTGAGTCATGGGCAACACACTGCACTCTTTCTTGTGATATCTTGATTCACAGCACTCGCACAGGTTCAAGAGCAACGTTCAAGCAAGTTCCAACATGCCGTGGAAATCGCACTCAATCCCTAGTCTGAGCTGCACAGAGAAAAACACTAGGCTTCTCCTTCCAATCAGGACCTCCTACCTGAAGTCACCCTGCTTCCAGGAGAAAGACGGCTTGCTTTCCTTTTGCAAGTAAAGCACAGTTTTTCCTGTAGCACTGCAGGCTTTTGAAAAGGCAGGGGCCCAGAGGCCTGCCTAGGGCGTTCCTTGGTGAGGCCTCGGGCCCAGTGGCCTGGCTAGGGCGTTCCTTGGTGAGGCCGTTCACTAGATGCAGAACACCCTTCCTCGAGAAGTTGATTCAGGGAAGCAACCAGTGTGTACTCGGTGTCTCTTTTGACTTGTTAAATCCACAGAGAGGTATGCTGCCTGTGTCCATGGAAATGGGGGCATGATGGGACTAGCCTTGCTTTCCGTTTGGAAACCTCCTTTCTTGCTGCCGTGAAGCTCCCTGAAATTCTCTGCTGTTGAGAGGACTCTGGCCACTGTAGGCATGGGTCTGGGAAGAAAATGAGTTTTCCCTGGGTACACACGGAGCTATATAGGCCAGGGTGGGGCTCACCTTGCCATGCTCTAGAGCTAAAGGGAATCTCAACGTGAGTCCTTGCCTCGAGGTAAGGCCCTGAGTAGCCCTGCAGAAAGGGAGGCATGCAGCTCTTTCCATGAGCTCTTAGTGGAGGTCTGTTTTATTTTAAAGGAAGTACCCTTTTCCGGACTCCTACGCCCTCTGGGTGAGCATCATTTTTATTCCAAGATCACTGACTCCCTCCGCACCCCTGTGGGCCTGCTGAGCAGCATTGAGTCCCATACGTCCCACGGAGGCCCTCTGTGTCTGCAGAGTCTCGGGCAACACACTGTACGTTACTTCAGGAGAACTCCGTTTCCAGAGCACTCGAACAGCATCAGAACCACATTTCTAGGCAGTCCAACATGCCCTGGAAGTCTTCGACATTGCCCTCGTCTGAGCTGCCCTGAGAAAACAGTCTGCTTAGAATTTATCAAAGACCTCGTTCCTGAAGTCACTCTATTCAAGGAGAAATACAGCATCTTAACATGCTGTGTCGCTCACAGGGCAAGAAACGTGAGAACTTGCCTCGAGGTAAGGCCATGAAATGCTATGCAGAAGCAGAGGCGTGTAGCAGTTTCCATGAGGCCGTAGTCGCTTATCTTCAGCATTTTAAAGCCAGTACGCTTTTCAGGACACCTAGGTGCCTCGCCTGGAAACCCTATTCCCTGCAAAAACACTGAGTACCCTCAGGCTCCCCTGGCCCTTCTAAGCACTATCCAGGGAAGGAGCTTTCCGACTCACAGTGTGTATGCCGAGTGTAGGGCAACACAGTGCACTCTTATTGGAACATCTTGATTTAGCCAGCATCGCACAGGTTCACGAGCACCGTTAAGCAAGTTGCAACAGGCCGTGGAAGTCGCTCTCATTCCCTAGTTTGAGCTGTACAGAGACAAACAGTAAGCTTCTCCTTCCATTCAGGACCTCCTACCTGAAGTCACACTGCCTCCTGAAGAAAGACGACCTCGTTTCTATTGCAACTAAAGGACAGTTGTTCCTGTAGCAGGGCAGGCTTTTGAAGAGGCACGGGCCCAGAGGCATAGCTAGGGCTTTCCTTGGTGAGGCCGTTCACTACATTCAGGACACCCTGCCTCGAGAAGTTGATTCAGGGAAACAACCAGTGTGTACTCTGTGTCTCTTTTGACTTGTTAGAAACCACAGCGATGTATGCTGCCTGTGCCCATGGAAATTGGGGCATGATGGGACTAGCCTTGCTTTCCATTTGGAAAGCTCCATTCTTGCTTTCGTGAAGCTCCCTGAAATTCTCTGCTGTTGACAGGCCCCTGGCCACTGTAGGCTTGGGTCTGGGAAGAAAATGAGTTTTCTCTGTCTACACACGGAGCTTCATTGGCCGCGGTGGGGCGCACCTTGCCATGCTCTAGAGCTAAAGGGAATCTCAACGTGAGTCCTTGCCTCGAGGTAAGGCCCTGAGTAGCCCTACAGAAAAGGAGGCATGCAGCTCTTTCCATTAGCTCTTAGTCGCTGTTCTGGTTTACTTTAAAGGAAGTACCCTTTTCAGGACTCCTAGGCCCCTCGGTTGAGCATCAATTTTGTTCCTAGATCTCTGAGTACCTCCACACCCCTGTAGGCCTGCTGAGCAACAACGAGGCCCATTGGTCCCTCGGAGGTCCTCTGTGTCTGCTGAGTCATGGGCAACACACTGCACTCTTTCTTGTGATATCTTGATTCACAGCACTCGCACAGGTTCAAGAGCAACGTTCAAGCAAGTTCCAACATGCCGTGGAAATCGCACTCAATCCCTAGTCTGAGCTGCACAGAGAAAAACACTAGGCTTCTCCTTCCAATCAGGACCTCCTACCTGAAGTCACCCTGCTTCCAGGAGAAAGACGGCTTGCTTTCATTTTGCAAGTAAAGCACAGTTTTTCCTGTAGCACTGCAGGCTTTTGAAAAGGCAGGGGCCCAGAGGCCTGCCTAGGGCGTTCCTTGGTGAGGCCTCGGGCCCAGTGGCCTGGCTAGGGCGTTCCTTGGTGAGGCCGTTCACTAGATGCAGAACACCCTTCCTCGAGAAGTTGATTCAGGGAAGCAACCAGTGTGTACTCGGTGTCTCTTTTGACTTGTTAAATCCACAGAGAGGTATGCTGCCTGTGTCCATGGAAATGGGGGCATGATGGGACTAGCCTTGCTTTCCGTTTGGAAACCTCCTTTCTTGCTGCCGTGAAGCTCCCTGAAATTCTCTGCTGTTGAGAGGACTCTGGCCACTGTAGGCATGGGTCTGGGAAGAAAATGAGTTTTCCCTGGGTACACACGGAGCTATATAGGCCAGGGTGGGGCTCACCTTGCCATGCTCTAGAGCTAAAGGGAATCTCAACGTGAGTCCTTGCCTCGAGGTAAGGCCCTGAGTAGCCCTGCAGAAAGGGAGGCATGCAGCTCTTTCCATGAGCTCTTAGTGGAGGTCTGTTTTATTTTAAAGGAAGTACCCTTTTCCGGACTCCTACGCCCTCTGGGTGAGCATCATTTTTATTCCAAGATCACTGACTCCCTCCGCACCCCTGTGGGCCTGCTGAGCAGCATTGAGTCCCATACGTCCCACGGAGGCCCTCTGTGTCTGCAGAGTCTCGGGCAACACACTGTACGTTACTTCAGGAGAGCTCCGTTTCCAGAGCACTCGAACAGCATCAGAACCACATTTCTAGGCAGTCCAACATGCCCTGGAAGTCTTCGACATTGCCCTCGTCTGAGCTGCCCTGAGAAAACAGTCTGCTTAGAATTTATCAAAGACCTCGTTCCTGAAGTCACTCTATTCAAGGAGAAATACAGCATCTTAACATGCTGTGTCGCTCACAGGGCAAGAAACGTGAGAACTTGCCTCGAGGTAAGGCCATGAAATGCTATGCAGAAGCAGAGGCGTGTAGCAGTTTCCATGAGGCCGTAGTCGCTTATCTTCAGCATTTTAAAGCCAGTACGCTTTTCAGGACACCTAGGTGCCTCGCCTGGAAACCCTATTCCCTGCAAAAACACTGAGTACCCTCAGGCTCCCCTGGCCCTTCTAAGCACTATCCAGGGAAGGAGCTTTCCGACTCACAGTGTGTATGCCGAGTGTAGGGCAACACAGTGCACTCTTATTGGAACATCTTGATTTAGCCAGCATCGCACAGGTTCACGAGCACCGTTAAGCAAGTTGCAACAGGCCGTGGAAGTCGCTCTCATTCCCTAGTTTGAGCTGTACAGAGACAAACAGTAAGCTTCTCCTTCCATTCAGGACCTCCTACCTGAAGTCACACTGCCTCCTGAAGAAAGACGACCTCGTTTCTATTGCAACTAAAGGACAGTTGTTCCTGTAGCAGGGCAGGCTTTTGAAGAGGCACGGGCCCAGAGGCATAGCTAGGGCTTTCCTTGGTGAGGCCGTTCACTACATTCAGGACACCCTGCCTCGAGAAGTTGATTCAGGGAAACAACCAGTGTGTACTCTGTGTCTCTTTTGACTTGTTAGAAACCACAGCGATGTATGCTGCCTGTGCCCATGGAAATTGGGGCATGATGGGACTAGCCTTGCTTTCCATTTGGAAACCTCCTTTCTTGCTGCCGTGAAGCTCCCTGAAATTCTCTGCTGTTGAGAGGACTCTGGCCACTGTAGGCATGGGTCTGGGAAGAAAATGAGTTTTCCCTGGGTACACACGGAGCTATATAGGCCAGGGTGGGGCTCACCTTGCCATGCTCTAGAGCTAAAGGGAATCTCAACGTGAGTCCTTGCCTCGAGGTAAGGCCCTGAGTAGCCCTGCAGAAAGGGAGGCATGCAGCTCTTTCCATGAGCTCTTAGTGGAGGTCTGTTTTATTTTAAAGGAAGTACCCTTTTCCGGACTCCTACGCCCTCTGGGTGAGCATCATTTTTATTCCAAGATCACTGACTCCCTCCGCACCCCTGTGGGCCTGCTGAGCAGCATTGAGTCCCATACGTCCCACGGAGGCCCTCTGTGTCTGCAGAGTCGGGCAACACACTGTACGTTACTTCAGGAGAGCTCCGTTTCCAGAGCACTCGAACAGCATCAGAACCACATTTCTAGGCAGTCCAACATGCCCTGGAAGTCTTCGACATTGCCCTCGTCTGAGCTGCCCTGAGAAAACAGTCTGCTTAGAATTTATCAAAGACCTCGTTCCTGAAGTCACTCTATTCAAGGAGAAATACAGCATCTTAACATGCTGTGTCGCTCACAGGGCAAGAAACGTGAGAACTTGCCTCGAGGTAAGGCCATGAAATGCTATGCAGAAGCAGAGGCGTGTAGCAGTTTCCATGAGGCCGTAGTCGCTTATCTTCAGCATTTTAAAGCCAGTACGCTTTTCAGGACACCTAGGTGCCTCGCCTGGAAACCCTATTCCCTGCAAAAACACTGAGTACCCTCAGGCTCCCCTGGCCCTTCTAAGCACTATCCAGGGAAGGAGCTTTCCGACTCACAGTGTGTATGCCGAGTGTAGGGCAACACAGTGCACTCTTATTGGAACATCTTGATTTAGCCAGCATCGCACAGGTTCACGAGCACCGTTAAGCAAGTTCCAACAGGCCGTGGAAGTCGCTCTCATTCCCTAGTTTGAGCTGTACAGAGACAAACAGTAAGCTTCTCCTTCCATTCAGGACCTCCTACCTGAAGTCACACTGCCTCCTGAAGAAAGACGACCTCGTTTCTATTGCAACTAAAGCACAGTTGTTCCTGTAGCAGGGCAGGCTTTTGAAGAGGCACGGGCCCAGAGGCATAGCTAGGGCTTTCCTTGGTGAGGCCGTTCACTACATTCAGGACACCCTGCCTCGAGAAGTTGATTCAGGGAAACAACCAGTGTGTACTCTGTGTCTCTTTTGACTTGTTAGAAACCACAGCGATGTATGCTGCCTGTGCCCATGGAAATTGGGGCATGATGGGACTAGCCTTGCTTTCCATTTGGAAAGCTCCATTCTTGCTTTCGTGAAGCTCCCTGAAATTCTCTGCTGTTGACAGGCCCCTGGCCACTGTAGGCTTGGGTCTGGGAAGAAAATGAGTTTTCTCTGTCTACACACGGAGCTTCATTGGCCGCGGTGGGGCGCACCTTGCCATGCTCTAGAGCTAAAGGGAATCTCAACGTGAGTCCTTGCCTCGAGGTAAGGCCCTGAGTAGCCCTACAGAAAAGGAGGCATGCAGCTCTTTCCATTAGCTCTTAGTCGCTGTTCTGGTTTACTTTAAAGGAAGTACCCTTTTCAGGACTCCTAGGCCCCTCGGTTGAGCATCAATTTTGTTCCAAGATCTCTGAGTACCTCCACACCCCTGTAGGCCTGCTGAGCAACAACGAGGCCCATTGGTCCCTCGGAGGTCCTCTGTGTCTGCTGAGTCATGGGCAACACACTGCACTCTTTCTTGTGATATCTTGATTCACAGCACTCGCACAGGTTCAAGAGCAACGTTCAAGCAAGTTCCAACATGCCGTGGAAATCGCACTCAATCCCTAGTCTGAGCTGCACAGAGAAAAACACTAGGCTTCTCCTTCCAATCAGGACCTCCTACCTGAAGTCACCCTGCTTCCAGGAGAAAGACGGCTTGCTTTCCTTTTGCAAGTAAAGCACAGTTTTTCCTGTAGCACTGCAGGCTTTTGAAAAGGCAGGGGCCCAGAGGCCTGCCTAGGGCGTTCCTTGGTGAGGCCTCGGGCCCAGTGGCCTGGCTAGGGCGTTCCTTGGTGAGGCCGTTCACTAGATGCAGAACACCCTTCCTCGAGAAGTTGATTCAGGGAAGCAACCAGTGTGTACTCGGTGTCTCTTTTGACTTGTTAAATCCACAGAGAGGTATGCTGCCTGTGTCCATGGAAATGGGGGCATGATGGGACTAGCCTTGCTTTCCGTTTGGAAACCTCCTTTCTTGCTGCCGTGAAGCTCCCTGAAATTCTCTGCTGTTGAGAGGACTCTGGCCACTGTAGGCATGGGTCTGGGAAGAAAATGAGTTTTCCCTGGGTACACACGGAGCTATATAGGCCAGGGTGGGGCTCACCTTGCCATGCTCTAGAGCTAAAGGGAATCTCAACGTGAGTCCTTGCCTCGAGGTAAGGCCCTGAGTAGCCCTGCAGAAAGGGAGGCATGCAGCTCTTTCCATGAGCTCTTAGTGGAGGTCTGTTTTATTTTAAAGGAAGTACCCTTTTCCGGACTCCTACGCCCTCTGGGTGAGCATCACTTTTATTCCAAGATCACTGACTCCCTCCGCACCCCTGTGGGCCTGCTGAGCAGCATTGAGTCCCATACGTCCCACGGAGGCCCTCTGTGTCTGCAGAGTCTCGGGCAACACACTGTACGTTACTTCAGGAGAGCTCCGTTTCCAGAGCACTCGAACAGCATCAGAACCACATTTCTAGGCAGTCCAACATGCCCTGGAAGTCTTCGACATTGCCCTCGTCTGAGCTGCCCTGAGAAAACAGTCTGCTTAGAATTTATCAAAGACCTTGTTCCTGAAGTCACTCTATTCAAGGAGAAATACAGCATCTTAACATGCTGTGTCGCTCACAGGGCAAGAAACGTGAGAACTTGCCTCGAGGTAAGGCCATGAAATGCTATGCAGAAGCAGAGGCGTGTAGCAGTTTCCATGAGGCCGTAGTCGCTTATCTTCAGCATTTTAAAGCCAGTACGCTTTTCAGGACACCTAGGTGCCTCGCCTGGAAACCCTATTCCCTGCAAAAACACTGAGTACCCTCAGGCTCCCCTGGCCCTTCTAAGCACTATCCAGGGAAGGAGCTTTCCGACTCACAGTGTGTATGCCGAGTGTAGGGCAACACAGTGCACTCTTATTGGAACATCTTGATTTAGCCAGCATCGCACAGGTTCACGAGCACCGTTAAGCAAGTTCCAACAGGCCGTGGACGTGGCTCTCATTCCCTAGTTTGAGCTATACAGAGACAAACAGTAAGCTTCTCCTTCCATTCAGGACCTCCTACCTGTAGTCACCCTGCCTCCTGAAGAAAGACGACCTCGTTTCTATTGCAACTAAAGCACAGTTGTTCCTGTAGCAGGGCAGGCTTTTGAAGAGGCACGGGCCCAGAGGCATAGCTAGGGCTTTCCTTGGTGAGGCCGTTCACTACATTCAGGACACCCTGCCTCGAGAAGTTGATTCAGGGAAACAACCAGTGTGTACTCTGTGTCTCTTTTGACTTGTTAGAAACCACAGCGATGTATGCTGCCTGTGCCCATGGAAATTGGGGCATGATGGGACTAGCCTTGCTTTCCATTTGGAAAGCTCCATTCTTGCTTTCGTGAAGCTCCCTGAAATTCTCTGCTGTTGACAGGCCCCTGGCCACTGTAGGCTTGGGTCTGGGAAGAAAATGAGTTTTCTCTGTCTACACACGGAGCTTCATTGGCCGCGGTGGGGCGCACCTTGCCATGCTCTAGAGCTAAAGGGAATCTCAACGTGAGTCCTTGCCTCGAGGTAAGGCCCTGAGTAGCCCTACAGAAAAGGAGGCATGCAGCTCTTTCCATTAGCTCTTAGTCGCTGTTCTGGTTTACTTTAAAGGAAGTACCCTTTTCAGGACTCTTAGGCCCCTCGGTTGAGCATCAATTTTGTTCCAAGATCTCTGAGTACCTCCACACCCCTGTAGGCCTGCTGAGCAACAACGAGGCCCATTGGTCCCTCGGAGGTCCTCTGTGTCTGCTGAGTCATGGGCAACACACTGCACTCTTTCTTGTGATATCTTGATTCACAGCACTCGCACAGGTTCAAGAGCAACGTTCAAGCAAGTTCCAACATGCTGTGGAAATCGCACTCAATCCCTAGTCTGAGCTGCACAGAGAAAAACACTAGTCTTCTCCTTCCAATCAGGACCTCCTACCTGAAGTCACCCTGCTTCCAGGAGAAAGACGGCTTGCTTTCCTTTTGCAAGTAAAGCACAGTTTTTCCTGTAGCACTGCAGGCTTTTGAAAAGGCAGGGGCCCAGAGGCCTGCCTAGGGCGTTCCTTGGTGAGGCCTCGGGCCCAGTGGCCTGGCTAGGGCGTTCCTTGGTGAGGCCGTTCACTAGATGCAGAACACCCTTCCTCGAGAAGTTGATTCAGGGAAGCAACCAGTGTGTACTCGGTGTCTCTTTTGACTTGTTAAATCCACAGAGAGGTATGCTGCCTGTGTCCATGGAAATGGGGGCATGATGGGACTAGCCTTGCTTTCCGTTTGGAAACCTCCTTTCTTGCTGCCGTGAAGCTCCCTGAAATTCTCTGCTGTTGAGAGGACTCTGGCCACTGTAGGCATGGGTCTGGGAAGAAAATGAGTTTTCCCTGGGTACACACGGAGCTATATAGGCCAGGGTGGGGCTCACCTTGCCATGCTCTAGAGCTAAAGGGAATCTCAACGTTAGTCCTTGCCTCGAGGTAAGGCCCTGAGTAGCCCTGCAGAAAGGGAGGCATGCAGCTCTTTCCATGAGCTCTTAGTGGAGGTCTGTTTTATTTTAAAGGAAGTACCCTTTTCCGGACTCCTACGCCCTCTGGGTGAGCATCATTTTTATTCCAAGATCACTGACTCCCTCCGCACCCCTGTGGGCCTGCTGAGCAGCATTGAGTCCCATACGTCCCACGGAGGCCCTCTGTGTCTGCAGAGTCTCGGGCAACACACTGTACGTTACTTCAGGAGAGCTCCGTTTCCAGAGCACTCGAACAGCATCAGAACCACATTTCTAGGCAGTCCAACATGCCCTGGAAGTCTTCGACATTGCCCTCGTCTGAGCTGCCCTGAGAAAACAGTCTGCTTAGAATTTATCAAAGACCTCGTTCCTGAAGTCACTCTATTCAAGGAGAAATACAGCATCTTAACATGCTGTGTCGCTCACAGGGCAAGAAACGTGAGAACTTGCCTCGAGGTAAGGCCATGAAATGCTATGCAGAAGCAGAGGCGTGTAGCAGTTTCCATGAGGCCGTAGTCGCTTATCTTCAGCATTTTAAAGCCAGTACGCTTTTCAGGACACCTAGGTGCCTCGCCTGGAAACCCTATTCCCTGCAAAAACACTGAGTACCCTCAGGCTCCCCTGGCCCTTCTAAGCACTATCCAGGGAAGGAGCTTTCCGACTCACAGTGTGTATGCCGAGTGTAGGGCAACACAGTGCACTCTTATTGGAACATCTTGATTTAGCCAGCATCGCACAGGTTCACGAGCACCGTTAAGCAAGTTCCAACAGGCCGTGGAAGTGGCTCTCATTCCCTAGTTTGAGCTGTACAGAGACAAACAGTAAGCTTCTCCTTCCATTCAGGACCTCCTACCTGTAGTCACCCTGCCTCCTGAAGAAAGACGACCTCGTTTCTATTGCAACTAAAGCACAGTTGTTCCTGTAGCAGGGCAGGCTTTTGAAGAGGCACGGGCCCAGAGGGATAGCTAGGGCTTTCCTTGGTGAGGCCGTTCACTACATTCAGGACACCCTGCCTCGAGAAGTTGATTCAGGGAAACAACCAGTGTGTACTCTGTGTCTCTTTTGACTTGTTAGAAACCACAGCGATGTATGCTGCCTGTGCCCATGGAAATTGGGGCATGATGGGACTAGCCTTGCTTTCCATTTGGAAAGCTCCATTCTTGCTTTCGTGAAGCTCCCTGAAATTCTCTGCTGTTGACAGGCCCCTGGCCACTGTAGGCTTGGGTCTGGGAAGAAAATGAGTTTTCTCTGTCTACACACGGAGCTTCATTGGCCGCGGTGGGGCGCACCTTGCCATGCTCTAGAGCTAAAGGGAATCTCAACGTGAGTCCTTGCCTCGAGGTAAGGCCCTGAGTAGCCCTACAGAAAAGGAGGCATGCAGCTCTTTCCATTAGCTCTTAGTCGCTGTTCTGGTTTACTTTAAAGGAAGTACCCTTTTCAGGACTCCTAGGCCCCTCGGTTGAGCATCAATTTTGTTCCAAGATCTCTGAGTACCTCCACACCCCTGTAGGCCTGCTGAGCAACAACGAGGCCCATTGGTCCCTCGGAGGTCCTCTGTGTCTGCTGAGTCATGGGCAACACACTGCACTCTTTCTTGTGATATCTTGATTCACAGCACTCGCACAGGTTCAAGAGCAACGTTCAAGCAAGTTCCAACATGCCGTGGAAATCGCACTCAATCCCTAGTCTGAGCTGCACAGAGAAAAACACTAGGCTTCTCCTTCCAATCAGGACCTCCTACCTGAAGTCACCCTGCTTCCAGGAGAAAGACGGCTTGCTTTCCTTTTGCAAGTAAAGCACAGTTTTTCCTGTAGCACTGCAGGCTTTTGAAAAGACAGGGGCCCAGAGGCCTGCCTGGGCGTTCCTTGGTGAGGCCTCGGGCCCAGTGGCCTGGCTAGGGCGTTCCTTGGTGAGGCCGTTCACTAGATGCAGAACACCCTTCCTCGAGAAGTTGATTCAGGGAAGCAACCAGTGTGTACTCGGTGTCTCTTTTGACTTGTTAAATCCACAGAGAGGTATGCTGCCTGTGTCCATGGAAATGGGGGCATGATGGGACTAGCCTTGCTTTCCGTTTGGAAACCTCCTTTCTTGCTGCCGTGAAGCTCCCTGAAATTCTCTGCTGTTGAGAGGACTCTGGCCACTGTAGGCATGGGTCTGGGAAGAAAATGAGTTTTCCCTGGGTACACACGGAGCTATATAGGCCAGGGTGGGGCTCACCTTGCCATGCTCTAGAGCTAAAGGGAATCTCAACGTGAGTCCTTGCCTCGAGGTAAGGCCCTGAGTAGCCCTGCAGAAAGGGAGGCATGCAGCTCTTTCCATGAGCTCTTAGTGGAGGTCTGTTTTATTTTAAAGGAAGTACCCTTTTCCGGACTCCTACGCCCTCTGGGTGAGCATCATTTTTATTCCAAGATCACTGACTCCCTCCGCACCCCTGTGGGCCTGCTGAGCAGCATTGAGTCCCATACGTCCCACGGAGGCCCTCTGTGTCTGCAGAGTCTCGGGCAACACACTGTACGTTACTTCAGGAGAGCTCCGTTTCCAGAGCACTCGAACAGCATCAGAACCACATTTCTAGGCAGTCCAACATGCCCTGGAAGTCTTCGACATTGCCCTCGTCTGAGCTGCCCTGAGAAAACAGTCTGCTTAGAATTTATCAAAGACCTCGTTCCTGAAGTCACTCTATTCAAGGAGAAATACAGCATCTTAACATGCTGTGTCGCTCACAGGGCAAGAAACGTGAGAACTTGCCTCGAGGTAAGGCCATGAAATGCTATGCAGAAGCAGAGGCGTGTAGCAGTTTCCATGAGGCCGTAGTCGCTTATCTTCAGCATTTTAAAGCCAGTACGCTTTTCAGGACACCTAGGTGCCTCGCCTGGAAACCCTATTCCCTGCAAAAACACTGAGTACCCTCAGGCTCCCCTGGCCCTTCTAAGCACTATCCAGGGAAGGAGCTTTCCGACTCACAGTGTGTATGCCGAGTGTAGGGCAACACAGTGCACTCTTATTGGAACATCTTGATTTAGCCAGCATCGCACAGGTTCACGAGCACCGTTAAGCAAGTTCCAACAGGCCGTGGAAGTGGCTCTCATTCCCTAGTTTGAGCTGTACAGAGACAAACAGTAAGCTTCTCCTTCCATTCAGGACCTCCTACCTGTAGTCACCCTGCCTCCTGAAGAAAGACGACCTCGTTTCTATTGCAACTAAAGCACAGTTGTTCCTGTAGCAGGGCAGGCTTTTGAAGAGGCACGGGCCCAGAGGGATAGCTAGGGCTTTCCTTGGTGAGGCCGTTCACTACATTCAGGACACCCTGCCTCGAGAAGTTGATTCAGGGAAACAACCAGTGTGTACTCTGTGTCTCTTTTGACTTGTTAGAAACCACAGCGATGTATGCTGCCTGTGCCCATGGAAATTGGGGCATGATGGGACTAGCCTTGCTTTCCATTTGGAAAGCTCCATTCTTGCTTTCGTGAAGCTCCCTGAAATTCTCTGCTGTTGACAGGCCCCTGGCCACTGTAGGCTTGGGTCTGGGAAGAAAATGAGTTTTCTCTGTCTACACACGGAGCTTCATTGGCCGCGGTGGGGCGCACCTTGCCATGCTCTAGAGCTAAAGGGAATCTCAACGTGAGTCCTTGCCTCGAGGTAAGGCCCTGAGTAGCCCTACAGAAAAGGAGGCATGCAGCTCTTTCCATTAGCTCTTAGTCGCTGTTCTGGTTTACTTTAAAGGAAGTACCCTTTTCAGGACTCCTAGGCCCCTCGGTTGAGCATCAATTTTGTTCCAAGATCTCTGAGTACCTCCACACCCCTGTAGGCCTGCTGAGCAACAACGAGGCCCATTGGTCCCTCGGAGGTCCTCTGTGTCTGCTGAGTCATGGGCAACACACTGCACTCTTTCTTGTGATATCTTGATTCACAGCACTCGCACAGGTTCAAGAGCAACGTTCAAGCAAGTTCCAACATGCCGTGGAAATCGCACTCAATCCCTAGTCTGAGCTGCACAGAGAAAAACACTAGGCTTCTCCTTCCAATCAGGACCTCCTACCTGAAGTCACCCTGCTTCCAGGAGAAAGACGGCTTGCTTTCCTTTTGCAAGTAAAGCACAGTTTTTCCTGTAGCACTGCAGGCTTTTGAAAAGACAGGGGCCCAGAGGCCTGCCTAGGGCGTTCCTTGGTGAGGCCTCGGGCCCAGTGGCCTGGCTAGGGCGTTCCTTGGTGAGGCCGTTCACTAGATGCAGAACACCCTTCCTCGAGAAGTTGATTCAGGGAAGCAACCAGTGTGTACTCGGTGTCTCTTTTGACTTGTTAAATCCACAGAGAGGTATGCTGCCTGTGTCCATGGAAATGGGGGCATGATGGGACTAGCCTTGCTTTCCGTTTGGAAACCTCCTTTCTTGCTGCCGTGAAGCTCCCTGAAATTCTCTGCTGTTGAGAGGACTCTGGCCACTGTAGGCATGGGTCTGGGAAGAAAATGAGTTTTCCCTGGGTACACACGGAGCTATATAGGCCAGGGTGGGGCTCACCTTGCCATGCTCTAGAGCTAAAGGGAATCTCAACGTGAGTCCTTGCCTCGAGGTAAGGCCCTGAGTAGCCCTGCAGAAAGGGAGGCATGCAGCTCTTTCCATGAGCTCTTAGTGGAGGTCTGTTTTATTTTAAAGGAAGTACCCTTTTCCGAACTCCTACGCCCTCTGGGTGAGCATCATTTTTATTCCAAGATCACTGACTCCCTCCACACCCCTGTGGGCCTGCTGGGCAGCATTGAGTCCCATACGTCCCACGGAGGCCCTCTGTGTCTGCAGAGTCTCGGGCAACACACTACGTTACTTCAAAAGAGCTCCGTTTCCAGAGCACTCGAACAGCATCAGAACCACATTTCTAGGCAGTCCAACATGCCCTGGAAGTCTTCGACATTGCCCTCGTCTGAGCTGCCCTGAGAAAACAGTCTGCTTAGAATTTATCAAAGACCTCGTTCCTGAAGTCACTCTATTCAAGGAGAAATACAGCATCTTAACATGCTGTGTCGCTCACAGGGCAAGAAACGTGAGAACTTGCCTCGAGGTAAGGCCATGAAATGCTATGCAGAAGCAGAGGCGTGTAGCAGTTTCCATGAGGCCGTAGTCGCTTATCTTCAGCATTTTAAAGCCAGTACGCTTTTCAGGACACCTAGGTGCCTCGCCTGGAAACCCTATTCCCTGCAAAAACACTGAGTACCCTCAGGCTCCCCTGGCCCTTCTAAGCACTATCCAGGGAAGGAGTTTTCCGACTCACAGTGTGTATGCCGAGTGTAGGGCAACACAGTGCACTCTTATTGGAACATCTTGATTTAGCCAGCATCGCACAGGTTCACGAGCACCGTTAAGCAAGTTCCAACAGGCCGTGGAAGTCGCTCTCATTCCCTAGTTTGAGCTGTACAGAGACAAACAGTAAGCTTCTCCTTCCATTCAGGACCTCCTACCTGAAGTCACACTGCCTCCTGAAGAAAGACGACCTCGTTTCTATTGCAACTAAAGCACAGTTGTTCCTGTAGCAGGGCAGGCTTTTGAAGAGGCACGGGCCCAGAGGCATAGCTAGGGCTTTCCTTGGTGAGGCCGTTCACTACATTCAGGACACCCTGCCTCGAAAAGTTGATTCAGGGAAACAACCAGTGTGTACTCTGTGTCTCTTTTGACTTGTTAGAAACCACAGCGATGTATGCTGCCTGTGCCCATGGAAATTGGGGCATGATGGGACTAGCCTTGCTTTCCATTTGGAAAGCTCCATTCTTGCTTTCGTGAAGCTCCCTGAAATTCTCTGCTGTTGACAGGCCCCTGGCCACTGTAGGCTTGGGTCTGGGAAGAAAATGAGTTTTCTCTGTCTACACACGGAGCTTCATTGGCCGCGGTGGGGCGCACCTTGCCATGCTCTAGAGCTAAAGGGAATCTCAACGTGAGTCCTTGCCTCGAGGTAAGGCCCTGAGTAGCCCTACAGAAAAGGAGGCATGCAGCTCTTTCCATCAGCTCTTAGTCGCTGTTCTGGTTTACTTTAAAGGAAGTACCCTTTTCAGGACTCCTAGGCCCCTCGGTTGAGCATCAATTTTGTTCCAAGATCTCTGAGTACCTCCACACCCCTGTAGGCCTGCTGAGCAACAACGAGGCCCATTGGTCCCTCGGAGGTCCTCTGTGTCTGCTGAGTCATGGGCAACACACTGCACTCTTTCTTGTGATATCTTGATTCACAGCACTCGCACAGGTTCAAGAGCAACGTTCAAGCAAGTTCCAACATGCCGTGGAAATTGCACTCAATCCCTAGTCTGAGCAGCACAGAGAAAAACACTAGGCTTCTCCTTCCAATCAGGACCTCCTACCTGAAGTCACCCTGCTTCCAGGAGAAAGACGGCTTGCTTTCCTTTTGCAAGTAAAGCACAGTTTTTCCTGTAGCACTGCAGGCTTTTGAAAAGGCAGGGGCCCAGAGGCATGCCTAGGGCGTTCCTTGGTGAGGCCTCGGGCCCAGTGGCCTGGCTAGGGCGTTCCTTGGTGAGGCCGTTCACTAGATGCAGAACACCCTTCCTCGAGAAGTTGATTCAGGGAAGCAACCAGTGTGTACTCGGTGTCTCTTTTGACTTGTTAAATCCACAGAGAGGTATGCTGCCTTTGTCCATGGAAATGGGGGCATGATGGGACTAGCCTTGCTTTCCGTTTGGAAACCTCCTTTCTTGCTGCCGTGAAGCTCCCTGAAATTCTCTGCTGTTGACAGGCCTCGGGCCACTGTAGGCATGGGTCTGGGAAGAAAATGAGTTTTCCCTGGGTACACACGGAGCTATATAGGCCAGGGTGGGGCTCACCTTGCCATGCTCTAGAGCTAAAGGGAATCTCAACGTGAGTCCTTGCCTCGAGGTAAGGCCCTGAGTAGCCCTGCAGAAAGGGAGGCATGCAGCTCTTTCCATGAGCTCTTAGTGGAGGTCTGTTTTATTTTAAAGGAAGTACCCTTTTCCGGACTCCTACGGTCTTCGGGTGAGCATCATTTTTATTCCAAGATCACTGACTCCCTCCGCACCCCTGTGGGCCTGCTGAGCAGCATTGAGTCCCATACGTCCCACGGAGGCCCTCTGTGTCTGCAGAGTCTCGGGCAACACACTGTACGTTACTTCAGGAGAGCTCCGTTTCCAGAGCACTCGAACAGCATCAGAACCACATTTCTAGGCAGTCCAACATGCCCTGGAAGTCTTCGACATTGCCCTCGTCTGAGCTGCCCTGAGAAAACAGTCTGCTTAGAATTTATCAAAGACCTCGTTCCTGAAGTCACTCTATTCAAGGAGAAATACAGCATCTTAACATGCTGTGTCGCTCACAGGGCAAGAAACGTGAGAACTTGCCTCGAGGTAAGGCCATGAAATGCTATGCAGAAGCAGAGGCGTGTAGCAGTTTCCATGAGGCAGTAGTCGCTTATCTTCAGCATTTTAAAGCCAGTACGCTTTTCAGGACACCTAGGTGCCTCGCCTGGAAACCCTATTCCCTACAAAAACACTGAGTACCCTCAGGCTCCCCTGGCTCTTCTAAGCACTATCCAGGGAAGGAGCTTTCCGACTCACAGTGTGTATGCCGAGTGTAGGGCAACACAGTGCACGCTTCTTGGAACATCTTGATTTAGCCAGCATCGCACAGGTTCACGAGCACCGTTAAGCAAGTTCCAACAGGCCGTGGAAGTCGCTCTCATTCCCTAGTTTGAGCTGTACAGAGACAAACAGTAAGCTTCTCCTTCCATTCAGGACCTCCTACCTGAAGTCACACTGCGTCCTGAAGAAAGACGACCTCGTTTCTATTGCAACTAAAGCACAGTTGTTCCTGTAGCAGGGCAGGCTTTTGAAGAGGCACGGGCCCAGAGGCATAGCTAGGGCTTTCCTTGGTGAGGCCGTTCACTACATTCAGGACACCCTGCCTCGAGAAGTTGATTCAGGGAAACAACCAGTGTGTACTCTGTGTCTCTTTTGACTTGTTAGAAACCACAGCGATGTATGCTGCCTGTGCCCATGGAAATTAGGGCATGATGGGACTAGCCTTGCTTTCCATTTGGAAAGCTCCATTCTTGCTTTCGTGAAGCTCCCTGAAATTCTCTGCTGTTGACAGGCCCCTGGCCACTGTAGGCTTGGGTCTGGGAAGAAAATGAGTTTTCTCTGTCTACACACGGAGCTTCATTGGCCGCGGTGGGGCGCACCTTGCCATGCTCTAGAGCTAAAGGGAATCTCAACGTGAGTCCTTGCCTCGAGGTAAGGCCCTGAGTAGCCCTACAGAAAAGGAGGCATGCAGCTCTTTCCATTAGCTCTTAGTCGCTGTTCTGGTTTACTTTAAAGGAAGTACCCTTTTCAGGACTCCTAGGCCCCTCGGTTGAGCATCAATTTTGTTCCAAGATCTCTGAGTACCTCCACCCCCCTGTAGGCCTGCTGAGCAACAACGAGGCCCATTGGTCCCTCGGAGGTCCTCTGTGTCTGCTGAGTCATGGGCAACACACTGCACTCTTTCTTGTGATATCTTGATTCACAGCACTCGCACAGTTTCAAGAGCAACGTTCAAGCAAGTTCCAACATGCCGTGGAAATCGCACTCAATCCCTAGTCTGAGCTGCACAGAGAAAAACACTAGGCTTCTCCTTCCAATCAGGACCTCCTACCTGAAGTCACCCTGCTTCCAGGAGAAAGACGGCTTGCTTTCCTTTTGCAAGTAAAGCACAGTTTTTCCTGTAGCACTGCAGGCTTTTGAAAAGACAGGGGCCCAGAGGCCTGCCTAGGGCGTTCCTTGGTGAGGCCTCGGGCCCAGTGGCCTGGCTAGGGCGTTCCTTGGTGAGGCCGTTCACTAGATGCAGAACACCCTTCCTCGAGAAGTTGATTCAGGGAAGCAACCAGTGTGTACTCGGTGTCTCTTTTGACTTGTTAAATCCACAGAGAGGTATGCTGCCTGTGTCCATGGAAATGGGGGCATGATGGGACTAGCCTTGCTTTCCGTTTGGAAACCTCCTTTCTTGCTGCCGTGAAGCTCCCTGAAATTCTCTGCTGTTGAGAGGACTCTGGCCACTGTAGGCATGGGTCTGGGAAGAAAATGAGTTTTCCCTGGGTACACACGGAGCTATATAGGCCAGGGTGGGGCTCACCTTGCCATGCTCTAGAGCTAAAGGGAATCTCAACGTGAGTCCTTGCCTCGAGGTAAGGCCCTGAGTAGCCCTGCAGAAAGGGAGGCATGCAGCTCTTTCCATGAGCTCTTAGTGGAGGTCTGTTTTATTTTAAAGGAAGTACCCTTTTCCGAACTCCTACGCCCTCTGGGTGAGCATCATTTTTATTCCAAGATCACTGACTCCCTCCACACCCCTGTGGGCCTGCTGGGCAGCATTGAGTCCCATACGTCCCACGGAGGCCCTCTGTGTCTGCAGAGTCTCGGGCAACACACTACGTTACTTCAAAAGAGCTCCGTTTCCAGAGCACTCGAACAGCATCAGAACCACATTTCTAGGCAGTCCAACATGCCCTGGAAGTCTTCGACATTGCCCTCGTCTGAGCTGCCCTGAGAAAACAGTCTGCTTAGAATTTATCAAAGACCTCGTTCCTGAAGTCACTCTATTCAAGGAGAAATACAGCATCTTAACATGCTGTGTCGCTCACAGGGCAAGAAACGTGAGAACTTGCCTCGAGGTAAGGCCATGAAACGCTATGCAGAAGCAGAGGCGTGTAGCAGTTTCCATGAGGCCGTAGTCGCTTATCTTCAGCATTTTAAAGCCAGTACGCTTTTCAGGACACCTAGGTGCCTCGCCTGGAAACCCTATTCCCTGCAAAAACACTGAGTACCCTCAGGCTCCCCTGGCCCTTCTAAGCACTATCCAGGGAAGGAGTTTTCCGACTCACAGTGTGTATGCCGAGTGTAGGGCAACACAGTGCACTCTTATTGGAACATCTTGATTTAGCCAGCATCGCACAGGTTCACGAGCACCGTTAAGCAAGTTCCAACAGGCCGTGGAAGTCGCTCTCATTCCCTAGTTTGAGCTGTACAGAGACAAACAGTAAGCTTCTCCTTCCATTCAGGACCTCCTACCTGAAGTCACACTGCCTCCTGAAGAAAGACGACCTCGTTTCTATTGCAACTAAAGCACAGTTGTTCCTGTAGCAGGGCAGGCTTTTGAAGAGGCACGGGCCCAGAGGCATAGCTAGGGCTTTCCTTGGTGAGGCCGTTCACTACATTCAGGACACCCTGCCTCG